>NC_060121.1:694399543-695024543 GCF_021461395.2 Schistocerca americana | reverse complement strand
TTGATAAGGGGGTGTTAAGGATGACAGGTCATAAATCACGGGGCACAAACCAGCAAAACCATTGTAATGACAAGCTACTGCCCCTTGGAGGCAAGATTTTATTGGAGGGGACTAAAATACAAAGAACATCAGTTGGAGCACCAGGTTCATGAACATAAGCAGGCAACAGCTTCTTTGCACAACAGAGCAGAATGACGCCATAGTCATTGGCCCCTACCATCTACCCACCTAGAGGCCAGCTGGAAGTCCTAATCAGGGTCCAGCTCCTTGCAATCAATGCAAACGCCCACATCATATTGGCGCCCAGCAGCATACCAGTAGTCATCTTCACCTTGAAGAGATACCACTGCTGCAATGAGGACTCAAACTGCACAGGATCCCAAGGAAAAATTATAGCCAACAACTTGAGGAAGACATTGGATCAACCCCTGGACCGTTCACTGTAGGAGCAGAACAACTCTCTGCTAGATACTCAAGAAAGTAGGAGTCGCAGCAATTTGCAGCATGAAGTCACTCTTTCGTAGTATAGTAACTGAAATATTTATTTTCATTTAATTTGAGTTATTTAGGTGAGTTATTATGTCAATTTTTGTTTGAAATTTGTAAGTTTATTAATATAATAAAATAATTTAGATTTTGCAAGGAAGCTAAAGGCGTCAGAATGACAAGTAGATGTTGCATTGTTCAATGTTTTGTTTTTAGTAGTATAAGTAAATGTATTAGACCGTACCAACTTCTTCTGTTCTGGCGAAGAGTTCTCGGGCTTCCAGCCGGGTGGCGGTGTCTTCAAACTTCGCCAGAAGATGATGAGTATGTCACTCGTCGAAACGTCGCAGTTTGAAGACACCGCCACCCGGCTGGAAGCCCGAGAACTCTTCGCCAGCTGTATACGCCGGGAAAGCATACATTCACATTCTTCTGTTCTGTTAGCTCTCTCTCAGTCAGAATCTCGGTTACATTTATGTTTGTTGTTGAAAAGTGTTATTTGTGAAAGTCTCGTTTTGTGTGGGTTGAGTTACGAATAAAACAGAATCAAAAGTAATCTCTGGTTCAGCTTCGTTATTTATGGATTTTAATATGTGCAGTTATTGCAGTGGTACGGTTTTAAATCTGAGGCTGATTGGTTTAAAAATACTAGACTGCACGTACTATAGTTTTGGAGTCAGTCCCAATTCAACAGCAGTTAAATTAACTTCCGATCGTAGCACAGAGCGATTGACTGACTGTCATTTAGTTGAAGAATTTCATCGACACATTGCAGCAATCGCTCTGACTTTCAGCGTGTAATTTGACGTGAAAAGTCAATTACGACGAATATAGGGAATCAAGACATTTATTTTCAGTTCTGGGTTCTTGAAATTAAATCTAACTAAAAACAAATAGTGTTTGTTCGCCGAATTCGGGTCTAGTGCAGCAGGGGATACAACCCGTCGGCTTTGAACAATGACGTCATTCCTTAGTCATAGATCGTAATGTCTTCACTTCGAGGCATAGATAATAAAGCAGTTCTGTGTTCTAATAAGCACTATCATTAAAATAATTGAATATAAATCTAAAAGCGATCGCTTGATATTGGGTGCATCATTAAACGTGTGACTTAATTAACTCAATTATTTGTTTTTTATTCGGCCGGTACTTAATATTTTTCGTAATGATATTAAGGTAATGTGGATTATTAATTTTTTGTTATAGAAAATTTGTAGTGTCTTATTTTCGTTTAGCTTTTGCTGTTATGTTTCAGTTTCGTTTCTTTACTGATTGCTTAATGAAGTAGGATCAATTTATTCTATCTCGTGAGATTTTTTTTAAAAAGCCAAAAAACACTTATTAGGTACTGAAGGGAGCTGCTTAATAAAGTAGGATCAGTTTATTCTATCCTGTGAGATTTTTTTTTAAAGTCAAAAAATACTTATTACGTACTGAAGGGAGCTAGAACATTAAGAACAATCGCTTCTCGGCTTTTGACAAGATATTGCTTAATAAAGTAGGATCAGTTTATTCTATCTCGTGAGATTTTTTTTTAAAGTCAAAAAACACTTATGCTTTTGACAAGATCAATGTTTATCTCTCTCGCATTCCTTTGTTTCTCAACATTCTCCTCAGCTCTTTCCTCTCTGTAATACATGCTCTCTGGCGACTTGTGACGTCATTGTTCAAAGCCGACGGGTTGTATCCCCTGCTGCACTAGTCCCCCGAATTCGACCGAGGTTCCTTAATACAGGGCTTGTCAATAAACAATTTAGATGATGTCAAGCTACGTTACGTTCGCTATTACGAGATTTTAATGAAGTTTGTGAGTTGTCCTCTCAGCTTTAAATAAAAATAAACTGAACACGATCCTGGAGATAGAAGACATCGTCACCTGGCAACTTCATAAACTAAAATTTAGTACCCACGAAAGACTACAAAAAGGAGGAGGAGCCACAATTGGCGTCCAACGTGGGGCTCGAAGATAATTAAGATGTAACGATTAAAAGGGTGCAAGAAACATCAAGATTACGTAATTGTCAAGAAATCAACAGTTGATGAAATTACAAAACGAAATCTTACATAATGAAGACAATATAAATGACAATTTTCACTTTTTATGCTTACCATTAACTGTGAAATATTTACGATGTGTGATAATATTTTGTGTGTGACTATTCTGTGATACGTAACTAATATGTGTTCTCTTATGTTGCACGATCCTGCTATGTTTGCTGACAAAAGTTTGCGTCGTAAATGAGCCTTTGACAAGAATATTCCTACTCGTCACATGCTGATGGTCAATGCATGACAGATGATCTGCCATCGACAAAAAGGTAAATACTGATAATTGTGCCACTGCCTTAATTGTTTTTTCATCTTGATGTGTATTGGATTAGTAATCTGTAGCATAGTTATTGTAAAAAGGGCAAGGTTTTGTTGTAGATTGATAGTAATTTGTTAACTGATACTAGTATATGAATAAGTGCCTACAACACGTGGCGATTGATTTTATCTGGTAACTGTGAATAGCGAGATTATTTAGGACATGGTTAAGATACGAAAGGTGTGATAGATCATAAGACACCTGACATGGGTTCAGTTAGAAGTATTACTGACAATAATAAGTCAGAAACGAGAAGCTTGGTTGCCTGTAACAAAAGCTACATTCAATCTAAAATTTTACTTCCATCAGAAACCTTGTTACTTCCTTTCTCAAATCCAGTGGGTAAGTGTTTAAGAGCATTGAAGTTGGCAGCACGAGATTTTGAATATAATGCTACTACTGCATTCACTTTCATCACTTAATAATACTTGGCTACTCACAAATATTGTCTGTGAATCATATAACAGAAACATAATATATTTTCACAATGTAAATTAACCATTACATACTAAATAAAGGTTTTATATATGGAAGTCATACTTTCTGCTACTGCAGCTCAACAAACCATACATATTTCGGAGAGATCTTTAATATGGAGTATCACTGAAAACTGCATAGCCTTGTAATACACAAGTATACATACAAAAACCACCAAAGACGGCAACGGCTTCGGAAGCATTGAAATCAGGATGGTGACTGTTTTGCCTTTGATGCTAGGCGGTGGTGGGGGAAGGATAGTGGCGTCACAAAGTGGCGTCAATGAAGTTGCATCACAGGAATTTCGGTGTTCCCACACACAACTTCAATGACGTTACTGGGGTGCTGGCCAAGTGGCATCATTGTTGTTTCATATGGAAACCCAGATACATATACTCTAGAACTGGTCACACAAGCTATTTGTATATTGTTTTCTTTACAGATGCACTGCACTTTCCCTGCATAACCCGTCCAACAAATGTGTCTTTCATTTGCCTTCTGTAAAATTAATTTTTCATGGTTTAGTCGGTTACCAAATCATATTATTATAAGTTTGCACAACATGTGCCACAGTTCCAAATTTATTACAAGCCAAGGTGAAAAATGAAATTGCCTTTTAATATTATGATCTGTTATCAGCTATTATGTGCTCTGTAAATTGTCACTCATTCTTTAATCATTAGTTCTGGCACGCAAGTAATAAGGTGCGAACTGCAAGGAATTCACACCAGACGCCAACCAAAAAAAAAAAAAAAAAAAAAAAAAAAAAAAAAAAAAAAATAGAACATTAAGAAAAGTGCTCTACAATGAATTATTTACTGTGCTGCTGTGTTATTCAAAACCCAACTTACGCTTCCCCCTTGATAATCTAAGCAAGCAAGCAGACAGGTGTTGTATTGACTGAACTGTTCTATGTCTCTCATCAAAATATGAACGATTTGTAATCATACAGACTGCAACATACAGCCTGTATCGAAAATAAAGCTAATTTTCTTCTTATCTATCTTTGTTGCAAACTATAACAATTAAAATGTCAATAATCGACCTAGACTAAGAATCACTGTGATCCTTTCTTCATAAGTGAAAGAACGTGGACCAATTACAACGAATGACGAAACAATATAACTCTATGAAGAATGTTCATAAACGACATTAGGGCTGCTGGTACAGTAACGGTTCTTATGGTCTTGGATTGTAAGACTGGTCTCATTTGAGCTTGTCCTAAAAACTTTTGTCCTCGTTTATGTTCGTCCCCATTTGTTATCAAAATTCTGTCGTTACTGCTGATCTACTTCGATTCTCGTATGATCCATAACTCATATGGACGAAAATGTGAGTCGTCATAATTTGGCGAACACTCTCTCATCGTGGCAGTCTATATGCAGCTGACTGCCTTGCTTTGGGGCTGAACGCCGTGGACTGAAACGCACAGAGTGTGTAATATGGTGCGTAAAAGAGGATGGGTTCATGTAGACTATGTGCCGGAGGCAGCGACAAGTCGAACAAAAGTCTTGACCAATGTCGATACACAAGGGCGCGTAGAAAAATAATATCTCCGAACTTTTTATTCTGTTCTCTATATCAGTTGAGGTATTACATGTCACATATATTACCCGGATAACTTTCCAGCTGATACAAGCTGCAAACCAAAACTCGAAGGCGAGTCGTGATGTATTTTCTGTATTTTAGGATGGTGAGTGCTGCCAAATGCCATAGGATCAGTGCTTGTGCTTTATATAATTTTAGTAACAGCACCTTCCTCCAAAAAAATCGTTCACCAAACATATCAGTGAATATCTAAGGGAATAAACGTATATTTTTGAGAACTTTAGGAAATTACGAAGTATGTAATGTGTCAATTGTGGAGTCACGATTATTTATATTAGTAACTGAACTTATAAACTCCTCAGGGTGTGTCAGTCAGAAAGCGTTATCCTGCCACAGTGCTATGAAGTTGTATGAAATTCAGATGATTTGGTCCACAGCTACTGCGTGAGGTTGTCTAGGAGGGGGAGGACAAGGCCAAAGTAAGGGTTGAACATCATTCATGACCAAAATAGCCGTGAAGGCGGCTAAGGCGCATAAGCAGACGGCGACGTACTGGAGAAGATAAAAAGAAAGGACACATTGCGAACCTCACGCTGTCCCCAAATTCACTGAACAGGAGTAAGGTACCCCACCGTAGTTCGAAGACGCCACGCTTCCATCTTAAGCAAGGCGTCACAACCACGGACTTCCGTAGTGGGAATAACTTCGGTCGCCTCGTGTTCTTCGGAGCCGCCAGGGCATGCCCGGCAAAAGAGCGAGAGAACATGCGGTTCTAGTGAAGAACAGAGAGTTGTTGAGAAAAGCAGACGATCTTCATTCCTTAAAAATGCGTTTAACACAAGACGAATACAATGCAAAAATGGTATTAATAGAAAGACAAAGAGAAATCATGTAAGAAGAGCATAACCTAAAAATGGAAATTATGAATCAATTCAAGAACGTAATGGAGCAAACTTGAGGTTCCAGTTCTTCAGGCAAAGTGCTCCAGAAATTTCTTTTTCTTTTTAATGAATAAGAAAATATTCATATGTATAAAACATATCTTATTCCCTTGGTATTTTTTCAAATGGTTAATATGCTCTTGTTTCTTGTATGGCATAACATTTGTGTTTACCATTTCAAAATCGGTACTAATTTTTGTTAATACCACATTCTAATATTTATCTGACTTTGCAGTATTACAAAATAAGTCTTATTTTTAGACGTAATCGAAACATTGTTTGACTTTGTATACTCAATTAAGAAATAAAATTAGAATTTCAATTCCCAAGCAAAAAATAAAATAAAATAAGAAAGAAAGAAAAAAAGAACATAATTATAAAATTACCCATAATAAAATGAGTCACTTTTCACTGCAATAGTGATAATCCGGTGGCTCATTTATTCATTTAAGAAGGAAAAGTCTTTACACTAACTTCTAATTTTACTAGCAAACTCGGCACAATTTTAATTAAAGTAATTAAGTATAATAGACCCTCTGACAGCTTGGCCTGCATAATCTGATTCTGGTTGAAATGCATATTGTTCGATGTCATTCACCTCCACAGCACACATTTCTAACTTCTATTCCAAAGTTGTGTAGAACTGAAGCAGCCACAATTATATTCCGGCACTTGTTTGGTTTAAATCGCGTTGTTTTAGTAAGAATTTGGAAACGTTTCTTCCAAACACCGAACGCTCGCTCTATTACACATCTGGTAACATTAAGAGCTCTAATGTAGCGCCGTTCGGCTCCTGTGCAGTCTCGGAATACAGGCGTCATAAGATGTTTGGAGAGAGCATATCCACTGTCTCCAACAAGCAATCCATCGTATTGTCCATTTTCAAATTCTGCAGCATCTCTACTATTGTCTCAAATGCGTGCATCGTGCATGGAACCCGGCCAACGACTTACCACGTTCAAAGTCTTCATATTGACATCACAGGTGATTTGTGGATTGATAGAAAAGAAATTCTTGCGATTTCTGTATAGTTCTACCTGTGCTCCAGAAAGACAAAGTATGGGTGTATGTACACTATCTACGGCCCCTATGACATTTGGGACTTCACCAGTTCGATAGAATTCCCTTTTTGTTCTTTGATATATTTCCTTGGCTATGTGGCATGGACACATACAGTGGCTTAACGGCAATTAAACTGTTTATCACACTGTGAAAAGCTCTTCCAGCAGTAGTACGACGGATATTATTGAGATCCCCTACTACGATTTGATAAGTAACTGTGGGAAAGATTCACAGTCCACAAAGAAGTTGCAGCCTAGGAGACAAGGCACGGTTCCTGTCAGAATTAAGCTGCACTAACGGCTCCAGAATACCAAGCAGCAACTCAAAAGATTCCGTACGAAACCCAAACCGCTCTTTGAGATCACTGTCGCTGTTGTTATTGTTGTGGTCTTCAGTCCTGAGACTGGTTTGATGCAGCTCTCCATGCTACTCTATCCTGTGCAAGCTTCTTCATCTCCCAGTACCTACTGCAACCTACATCCTTCTGAATCTGCTTAGTGTATTCATCTCTTGGTCTCCCTCTACGATTTTTACCCTCCCTGCTGCCCTCCAGTGCTAAATTGGCGATCCCTTGATGCCTCAGAACATGTCCTACCAACCAATCCCTTCTTCTATTCAAGTTGTGCCACAAACGTCTCTTCTCCCCAATCCTATTCAATACCTCCGCATTAGTTATGTGATCTACCCATCTAATCTTCAGCATTCTTCTATAGCAGCACATTTCGAAAGTTTCTATTCTCTTTTTGTCTAAACTATTTATCGTCCATGTTTCACTTCCATAGATGGCTACACTCCATACAAATACTTTCAGAAAAGACTTCCTGACACTTAAATCTATACTCGATGTTAACAAATTTCTCTTCTTCAGAAATGCTATCCTTGCCATTGCCAGTCTCCATTTTATATCCTCTCTACTTCGACCATCATCAGTTATTTTGCTCCCCAAATAGCAAAACTCCTTTACTACTTTAAGTGTCTCATTTCCTAATCTAATTCCCGCAGCATCACCCGACTTAATTCGACTACATTCCATTATCCTCGTTTTGCTTTTGTTGATGTTCATCTTATATCCTCCTTTCAAGATAACATTTTTGTTTCATTAAAAAGATGTAAAGCTAAATTTATGAACATTGTTATTTCGTTTCTCAGTTAGATGTAAAGAAATATTTGTTAGCGGATGAAAGTTGCTATGGAAATAGCTCCACAAGAACACAAAAGGCATGATTAAGAAAAACGTTGAACCCTAGCTATCAGAATCTCATTTGGAAAAATACCATGCTTATATGGGCTTACGTTGTTGTTGTAGTCTTCAGTCCAGAGACTGGCTTGATTCAGCTCTCCATGCTACTCTATCCTGTGCAAGCCTCTTCATCTCCCAGTACCTACTGCAACCTACATCCTTCTGAATCTGGTTAGTGTATTCATCTCTTGGTCTCCGTCTACGATTTTGGCCCTTCATGCTGCCCTCCAGTACTTCCAGAAAAGACTTTCTGACACTTAAATCTATACTCGACGTTAACAAATTTCTCTTCTTCAGAAATGTTATCCTTGCCATTGCCAGTCTCCATTTTATATCCTCTCTACTTCGACCATCATCAGTTATTTTGCTCCCCAAATAGCAAAACTCCTTTACTACTTTAAGTGTCTCATTTCCTAATCTAATTCCCGCAGCATCACCCGACTTAATTCGACTACATTCCATTATCCTCGTTTTGCTTTTGTTGATGTTCATCTTATATCCTCCTTTCAAGATACTATCCATTCCACTCAACTGCTCTTCCAAGTCCCTTGCTGTTTCTGACAGAATTACAATCTCATCGGCGAACCTCAAAGTTTTTATTTCTTCTCCGTGGATTTTAATACCTACTCCGAATTTTTCTTTTGTTTCCTTCACTGCTCGCTCAATATACACATTGAATAGCATCGGGGAGAGGCTATACAACCCTGTCTCACTCCCTTCCCAACCACTGCTTCCCTTTCATGTCCCTCGACTCTTATAACTGCCATCTGGTTTCTGTACAAATTGTAAATAGCCTTTCGCTCCCTGTATTTTACCCCTGCCACCTTCAGAAATTGAAAGCTAGTATTCCAGTCAACATTGTCAAAAGCTTTCTCTAAGTCTACAAATGCTAGAAACGTAGGTTTGCCTTTCCTTAATCTTTCTTCTAAGATAAGTCGTAGGGTCAGTATTGCCTCACGTGTTCCAGTATTTCTACGGAATCCAAACTGACCTTCCCCGAGGTCGGCTTCTACCAGTTTTTCCATTCGTCTGTAAAGAATTCGCGTTAGTATTTTGCAGCCGTGACTTATTAAACTGATAGTTCGGTAATTTTCACATCTGTCAACACCTGCTTTCTTTGGGATTGGAATTGTTATATTCTTCTTGAAGTCTGAGGGTATTTCGCCCATCTCATACAACTTGCTCACCAGATGGTAGAGTTTTGTCAGGACTGGCTCTCCCAAGGCTGTCAGTAGTTCTAATGGGATGTTGTCTACTCCCGGGGGCCTTGTTTCGACTCAGGTCTTTCAGTGCTCTGTCAAACTCTTCACGCAATATCATATCTCCCATTTCATCTTCATCTACATCCTCTTCCATTTCCATAATATTGTCCTCAAGTACATCACCCTTGTATAGACCCTCTATATACTCCTTCCACCTTTCTGCTTTCCATTCTTTGCTTAGAACTGGGTTTCCACCTGAGCTCTTGATATTCATACAAGTGGTTCTCTTTTCTCCAAAGGTCTCTTTAATTTTCCCACTGTCGCTATACGTCACAAATTGAACTCTTCTCTCCATTACAACACTCATTCTTGGGATGTTCACCTCTTCCTCCGTCTCCATATACTCTTCGTAATCCAGGTAATCCATAGAATTCGACACTTAAAACACAGAACTTAAAGATCACACCTTACTCTCTTACTTTACTCCTGCTACAGCATAGGAGTAAGTTTTGGTCTTATTGCTTCCTTAAGTTACTAATGTAGTAGCGTACTCTTCAGTGGTGATCTCCACCCGTAATGGAGTAAATAAATTAACTTGGGAAGTAAACGAAACATTTACTCCTGGAGTAATTTACTCTTTTAGTTCAGTACTATCGACTGGAAGTCGCCTATTTCCTTCTCTCTTAGTAACTTACTATTTTAGTTTCACTTACTCCTGACTGGTGCTCGCCACCCTTATTCTCGGACATGCGGCCTAGGCGGAATACTAAAGTCCAGCCGTCTGATGGAGAAATTGCACAGCTCGAATGACGACACGCCGTCCCTGATGAGCACTTCCTGCCCTTGCCTGCCGTCGTCTACCCACTTTTCACAACGCCACTTGTTTTCGTCAGAATGGCTCTCGCTCCTCGAAGAGGAGGCATGCGAAAGATGTACCGCGATCTATCGACAGGGTACAGCTGATGAGTGATATGCAATCTCGCCTGATAGGAAGTCGGTTAGAGTTACAGTGTCGAGCATTATGATTTATTTATTTCAGTCCAGATTTCAATCAGTAGTAGTCTGTCAATTCATGTCGGGAACCCCAGCCTGGCTGTGTGTCCGTGGACGCGTTCATGCCATGGGCCACGTAGGAAGCGCGAGGCCGGCCGGGTCTTCCTATAGCCGGAGTCACGAACGATGGCGGTCGAGTTTAGGCTTGTTCTGCGCACCTACGTTACGTATTCTCTGACAGCCAATGTGCGTTCAGTAGTGTTCTGAGTGCCCTGCTGTGAATGTTGCAGCTAACGCGAGCATTAAACGTGATCGTAGCGAATTGTTCAGTGAATTTCGATTCCATTTGTTGCGAGTTCTCATCGCTGATTGCGGTGGTAAGTGATAAATTCTGCATAAGTAAGCGACAGACATAACTTGCAGGATACACGTTTTCTTCAAGCGGAAAGCACGCGCATGCACGTACCGCAACTGTCACTTGGAATCGTCAACAATGCAATCCCCATCCGTGCCTCGACATGAGCGAAGCGCCATCGTTCGTGGATCTGACTATAGTGCCTAATGTATACCGGGAAGACTAGCGCAACTACTCTGGTGCGAGGTAAAGCTCGCTTCCCCAGTTTACTGTAAGGAAGTGCCCAAGCCGGAAGACTGTCAGGCGTATACACCTGACTCCTCTTGAGGGAGCAGTTTGCCCCCAAATCGTAGGATTTTCCCGCTTTTAGCCACGTGAAAAGGGGACGAGAATCCGGGAATTTTGCCACATGAAATGCAAGCTTCCCATTCTTTAACAGGAACAAACTGTCGAGTGTAGAGCTATAGTCAGAGGGAAACAGAAAGTAGTTGCAGCGGAGAGGACTGGTGGTAGGGAGGAAAGTAAATGTTAGCACTTGGAACGAACCCCACCACTGGCTGAAGACGGCGAAGTGGGAGACAAGAGAGCATTTGCGTCCCCTGAAAAACTAGTGGTTAGCCACAATAAACAAATGTATAGGAAGGAGAATTTTATGAAAGTAATAACCATTCTGATTCGCTGGAGTCCACCCCGCCTGAGAGGCAGCTCGTCCCCATGAACCGAACCGAAAAGGTAAATCTCATAACTTCAGAAACGATACTCCTGTTGTTGCCGTCGAGTAAGACCGTTGTTGCTGACATCGTCAGAGAAACGCTGCTCAGCTACCTCTGCCGTAGCTGTCGGCCGCCGTGGTCCACTGCGGCACTCGTGAGACTGTTAAATTCAAGCAGGCTGTGTAATACTTAACGATTTGCAGCCATCTCGCACTTCGGCATCTCGACAGATAACATTGTAATACCGAAGCAACAGCAATTAGGGTATAGGGAATTGTACTGGACGAGCAGTGCTCAAATAAGTTTCACTTATTACAGTCTAGAATCCAGACCCAGACTTGCAGTTGCTAATGACTCCTCTTCAACTACAGTTTGTTTGATGAATTTTCATCTCTGAGTTGCGTCTTAGATTCAGTTAGTTGCTTCCCACTGTTCTCACAGACAATCACGGGTACCCATTTAACTTTATAGTGAGTGTTTGATTTACACTGAGGTCAGATTACACTTCGGTAATCTTTAACCTTTCAACGTTAGATTGCCTATCGAGAGTTATTAATTCTAATTTAAGGTCAGTTTGCGTATTAGATGTCCTGACTCTTATTCCAAGCACATATGAATACTTTAAGAGTAAGATTTTATGCAATTATATTCTTGAATGCAACTAACGAAAAATTATGTCATAAACCAACTAAAACCCGTTCTCTCCATTACTTTACTAACAAGCACTCCTACACAATGTCGCGCGTAGCGCATTTAGGAGTAAATTACAGCTACTGTAGCATACGCGAGGGCGTGCTGACAAGTAACGTCTCCGAATTTTTTTATGTGAAAACGCTTAAAACTCTTTATATAAAACAAACGTCATAAACATTCTGCATCTTTGTTCTTCATATCTACATATTCTCAACATAGTCAACCTGGCGACGAATACATTTCTCACAACAAGAGATCAAATGGTTCAAATGGCTGTGAGCACTATGGGACTCAACATCTGAGGTCATCAGTCCCGTAGAACTTTAGAACTACTTAAACCTAACTAACCTAAGGACATCACACACGTCCATGCCCGAAGCAAGATTCGAACCCGCGACCGTAGCGGTCGCGCGGTTCCAGACTGAAGCGCTTAGAACCGCTCGGCCACAACTGTCGGCTACAAGAGATCAGTTTGTTGGTATCATTACTGGAGAATGACTTTGTTGACGGGGCCGCAACCTCAAGTCTGCTTTCGCCGCTTCATCACTATCAAAGAGAAGTCCTCTAAGGTGTTCTTTAAGTTTTGGTAACAGATAAAAACCGGATGGGGCGAAATCGGGACTGTATGGAAGATGATCGATGACAGAGAACCGAAGGCGTCAGACTGTTGCATAAGCCGCAGCGTTCGTGTTTGGTCTGGCATTGTCACGCTGACGGGTGCTCCATATGCAGACGAACTCTTAGAAATCGAAACTCGATTACAGTACACTGTTTCTCATGCATCGACATAGTACACACCGCCAAGTTACATGATACAATTCAGAGCCCTCTAGCCCCAGAGGGCAGCAAATATGTGGATATGAAGAATGAAGATGTGCAATGTTTTTAACGTTTGTTGTGTTTAAAAAGATTTAAGTGTTTTGACATAAAATTTCGGAGGCATTGCTTTTCAGCACGCCCGCGTACATCCGCCTCATCTGTGGGTTCGACTACATGGGTTGAAAAATAACAGCAAAATGCAAAATTATGTTGTTAAACATTTTCTTGCAAACATCTCTCACTGAAATCAAAGGGTGACAAAAAATAGTACGCGTTCCTCGGTATATACCATAGCATGGCAAATGAAGTTGAGTGTAGATGTAGATCTGTCATCTACTTTCACTGGCCTGATAAGCACTGCTTGATATAACTTTGGACAGATTGTTTCTCATAGAACAATATATATTTAAATACTGTGAGGGTATCGTGTTATATATAGTGGTTCTTAATTACGACGAGAATTGCCGCATCAGGCACCATTCCAACATAATGTTCTCACTTGAGGAACGTCCGCGTCACAGATGAACTAATATTTTTAGAATGGATTAGTCTTTTGAAAGCTTGAAACTCTGTTGCGCAATTACATTTAAAATTGTTGTTTGTATTCTCCTTGCTTTTCACTTTAAGTGAAGCTGCCCACACTGCTTTACTAGACATTGTGCTATTGGAGGTGGTATGCCTTTGCTTTCCTCTAACCTTTGAAATGATTTACCCAGGCAGTTATAGGCGAAACTATAGTTTAACATGGATTCTGAACCACTGTGCCACTCGGCATTTTTTCACACTAATAAGCATTGCCAGATAAGCAACAAAGAAAAACTTAGCACCAACTAGGGATCTATCCTCGGACCTTATAGATCTGCAGACTGGCGCTTAATCGCTTTTTTAATTTATTTTGTTTTCTATATTTTTCGCTTATCTTTTTCAAAGAAAAACTTCTTCTTAAATTAATTTTCTTCTTCTTGAAAAACTAAATTTCTTCCCTCATGAATTAAACTCTAAAAAATATGAAAAGATCTTCTGTTAATTCTCCACTTACAGTTTGGATAAAACGAAACATACGTAGTTTTTATGTCTCGTGATACTTACGCGGTAGCCTTTTGCAGATTAGCCAGTGTTGTGGCGTCAGATATGGAAATAAATACTGCATGTTTGTCTTTGTCGTTTTGGGGGAGTAGCTAATGTCACGTACTACTAACCACACAGCTGTTTTGTTTGCCCTGTGGCTTCAGAAGGTAGACCTCTTCAGTCATGTTTGGTGCTGTTCGGTTCATGACAGAATTTTCTGTTTGCACAGAGACCTCAGTGCAGTCTACTCTATGACATGGCAGTGATCACAATGTGCGCTTGATGCAATATTCTACACCTACGTCTACATGGATACTCTGCAAATCGCATTTACGTGCCTGGCCAAGGGTTCATCGAAATACGCCTTTGTTTTAGTGATGTCCACCCCAAATCCTGTATCATTTGAGTGACACTCTTGCCCCTATTTCGTGATAATACAAAACGTTCTGCTCTTCTTTGAACTTTCTCGATGTACTCTGTTAATCCCACCTGGAAAGGATCCCACGCCGCACAGCAGTTCTCTAAAAGAGGACGGACAACCGTAGTGTTGGCAGTCTCTTTAGTAGATCTGTTACGTTTTATAAGTGTCCTTCCAGTAAAACGCAATCTTTGCTTTGCCTTCCCCACAACATTTTCTGTGTGTTCTTTCCAATTTGAGTTGTTCGTAACTGTAATTTCCAGGTATTTTGTTGAATTCACAGCCTTTAGATTTATCGGGTAACCGAAGTTTAACAGATTCCTCTTAGCACCTATGTGGATGACATCTCACTTTTCGTTATTTAGAGTTAGTTGCCAATTTTTGCACCGTACAGATATCTTCTCTAAATCGTTTTACTATTTGTTTTGATCATCTGATGACTTCACTAGACGATAAATGACAGCATCATCTACAAACAACAAAGGCGTCTTCTCAGATTGTTTTCTAAGTCATTTATACAAATAAAGAACAGCAGAGGGCCTATAGCACTACCTTGGGGAACGCCGGAAATCATTCTGTTTTACTCAATGACTTTCTGTCAATTACTACGAACTGACAGGAAATCACGAATCCAATCACCTTTTTCTCTTTAGTGGAGACGATTTCTGTTAGACCATCATGCCATATGAACTGTACAATAGTTGAGAACGTTTTGTCATGAACGTCATCAGTAATCAGTCATCTGACTGGTCTCTTGCGTCCTGCCAAGAATTTCTCTCCTGTGCCAATCTCTTCATCTTAGAGTAGCTACTGCAACCTACGTTCTCAATTATTTGCTAGATGTATTCCAATCTCTGTCTTCCTCTACAGTTTTTACCCTCTACAGCTCTCTCTAGTAACATGGAAGTTATTCCCTCATGTCTTAACAGATGTCCTGTCATCCTGCCCTTACTTCTTGTCAATGATTTCCATACATTACTGTCATCGCCTAGTCTCCAGATAACTTCCTCATTCCTTACTTTATCAGTCCACCTAATTTTCAACATTTGTCTGTAGCACAACGACTCAAATGCTTCGATTTCTTCTGTTCTGGTTTTCCCATAGTACATGTTTCACTACAATACAATGATGTGCTCCAAACGTACATTATCAGAAATTTCTTCCTCGTATCAAGGTCGATGTGCGATACTAGTTGACTTCTCTTGGTCAGGAATGCTTTTTTTTTTTTTTTTTTTTTTTTTGCCAGAGTTAGTCTGCCTTTTATGTTCTTCTTACTTTGTCCTTCATGGGTTATTTTTCTGCGTAGGTATCAGAATTTCTTAACTTCGTGATCCCCAATTCTGACGTTAAGTTTCTCACTGTCCTCATCTCTGCTCCTTCTCATTACTTTCGTCTTTCTTCGATTTATTCTCAATCCATATTCTGTACTCATTAAACTCTTCATTCCATTCGACGGATTCTGGTATTTCTTCTTCTCTTTCATTCAGGCTTCCAATGTCATCAGCGAATTTTGTCAGTGATATCCTTTCACCTTGAATTTTAATCCCTCTCTTGAAGTTTTCTTTTATTTCCGTCATTAGTCTTCGATGTATAGATTGAACAATAGGAACGAAAGACTACGCGTCTGCCTTACATCTTTTTTAATTCTAGCACTTCGTTCTTGGTCTCCCAGTCTTATTACTCCCTCCACATTCTTGAACATATTGAATATTATCCGTCTTTCCCGTCTCTATTTTCCCCAGACTTTCGAATAACTTGCACCATTTTACAATGTCGAGCGCTTTTTCCAGGTCGACAATTTCTATGAAAGTGTCTTGATTTTTCTTCACTCTTGCTTCCGTTATCAATTGCCTCAGAATTGCATCTTTGGTGCGTTTAGCTTTTTTAAAGCCAAGTTGATCGTCCTTTACCAGAACCTCAGTTTTGTTTTACATTCTTCTGTATATTATCCTTATCATCTTGGATGTCCGCCCGTCAATCCTAAGGGCCCGTGTTCGATTCCCGGCTGGGTCGGAGATTTTCTCCGCTCAGGGACTGGGTGTTGTGTTGTCCTAATCATCATCATTTCATCCCCATCGACGCGCAAGTCGACGAAGTGGCGTCGAATCGAAAGACTTGCACCCGGCGAACAGTCTACCCGACGGGAGGCCCTAGTCACACAACATCGTCTTGGATGCATTAGCTGTTACGCTGGTTGTACGATAATTCTCGCACCTATCGGCTCTTGCTACTTTCGGAATTGTGTGGATGATGTTCTCCGAAAGTCTGATGATATATCACCAGTTTCATAGATTCTCCGTACAAATGTGAGTAATCTTCTTATTGACACTTCCTTCAATGGTTTTAGAAATTCCGATGGAATGTTATCTATTTCTTTTGTCTTATTTGATCTTCACCTTTTATAACTTTTCTCGATGTAGTATAAATGTACGAGGGTAATCCCAAAAGTAAGGTCTCCTATTTTTTTATAAGTACATAGACCTGTTAATTTCTACAATGGTTTACATCAGTTTACAGCTTGAATATTTAGCTATTTTTCGACAAATCACCATTTCTGTCGATGCATTTTTGTAGACGCTGTGGCAGTTTTTGTATGCCCATGTTATACCAGCTCGCCGCCATGCTTCTTTCACCCCGTCATCGGAGCTGAATCGCTTTCCGGCCAAATGTTCTTTTAACTTAGGGAACAGGTGATAGTCACTGGGCGCTAAGTCAGGATTATAGGCTGGGTGGTTAATTATGTTCCACTGAAACTGTTGCAAGAGAGCAACGGTTTACCGAGCGATGTGTGGGCAAGCGTTGTCATGGAGAATGTGTACGCCCTTGCTCAACATTCCTCTTCTCCGTTTGAGTTTTTTCAGAGTCTCACAGTACCTGTCAGCGTTAATTATGGTCCCAGTGGGCATAAAGTCGTCCAACAATATCCCTTTCCGATCCCAAAAAAAGTTGTCATCACTTTACCGGCAGACTGTGTTTGTTTGAATTTCCGCTGCTTTGGCGAAGAAGGATGCCGCCACTGGCGTGATTGTTGCTTGGTCTCAGGTGTAAAGTGGTACGCCCAGGTTCCTCACCCGTGACAATTGAGTCCAGAAAGTTGTCCTGTTGGGCTGCAAGGCGGTGAAGAAATGCGCGGGAAGCATCAACTCGTTGCCGCATGTGGTCCTCAGTCAGCATGCGCGGCACCCATCTTGCGCACACCTTCCGGTAGTTTAATGTTTCCGTTAAAATTCTGTGAGCGGTGCTTCGGGAAACCTCAGGAACCAACGCGCAGAGATCATCCAGGGTGATCCGCCGATCTTCACGCATGCTTTGCTCAACCTTCAACACTGTCTCAGAAATTGACGGTCTCCCGCTCCTTTGTTCGTCGGGAATTCCGGTCCGACCAGCTGTAAACTCTCTACACCATTTACGAACTTCAACACTGTCTCCTCAGAAACTGACGGTCACCTGCTCCTTTGTTCGTCGTGAATTTCGGTCCGACCAGCTGCAAACTCTCTACACAATTTACGAACATTTTTGACATCCATACACGACTCATCATACACTTCTGTCAATTGGCGATGAATTTCAATCGGCGCAGTGCCCTTTGCGTTCAAAAACCGAATAACTGCGCGCAGTTCGCACTTGGCGGTAACATCCAACGGCAACTCGATTCTCAACGGCTGCCAAGCCAAGACTGAGCGCCTCAGCGCGGCGTGCGCATGTTTACACACAGCGCGTGAAGCACTCTTCATAACAGTGTGACAAACTGCCCCACAAACAGAGTTCTGTATTTATAAAATAGTAGGAGACCTTACTTTTGGAATTACCCTCGTATATACTTGGGTCAGCGGTTACAGGTTCTGAGACCAATCAGTCGATCCTTGTTCTGCAATAGATAGCATCAAAAGAAATATTCAGAAAGGAGAAATTTCGATCTGTGCCACATTCAGACAAAGAAGGAATTCATTGGTAACAAATGAAAATTTTGCCTAAGGCCGGGATTCGGACCGGTGTCGCCTGCTTACTACGCAGATGCGGATGCATTACTCTAAGAAAGACTCCTTAGCACAGTGTTTACATGCAACTGCGTGGACTGCCCAAGCACGCGTCCTCCCCTCCGTCCACATTCCCATTTGCCACACACTACCAAAGCAGTGTCCCCTAGCGCTTTTTCCTCGTTTTGATTGTCGCATCACGCTAAGTCCCGCACGAGATCGGGCGAAGAGTGCGCTGCATTGAATGATCATACTAGCCTTCACGGCGCAGGTATATCTATATGAGTGGAGTCTGTTGTTTCAGACATGTCCACCCATGTAGATACATATGTATATGCGCCGTGAAGGCTAATATGATCATTCAGTGCAGCGCACTCTTCGTCCGACCTCGTGAGCGACTCAGCGTGATGCGACAATCAAAACGAGGAAAAAGCGCTAGGGGACGCTGCTTTGGTAGTGTGTGGCAAATGGGAACGTGGACGGAGGGGGGAGGCATGCTTGGATATCCGTTTAGTTGTACCTAACCGTTGTGCCAATCTGGCGTAGGTGGTTAGCTTATCTACCAAGTAAGCAGAAGACCTGGCTTCTAAACCAACCTTGGTATAAATTTTCGTTTGTCAGCAATGAATTCTTTCTTTGCCCGAATGCGGAGGAGGCTGGAATTTCTCCTTTCTGAACATATTCTATGTTCAGCCGCATGATCAAACATAGAAATGGTTTCTTTTCTTTTGGACATCGATTACATGGAAAAGCTGGATTCCAAAAGGGCACTCTAAAATTATTGAGATTCCATACGTGTGAAGGTGCAGCACTGAAGGTTCTGACGTTACAGGAAGCAATGCAGCACTGTCTATTATGTGTATTCAATCGAAATTTATCATAGTTTGTTCTTGGCTGGCGTTTCTTACAGTGTGTATTTCATTTCCCAATTAATGTAAACCAAGGTCTGTGGATACATCTTACATTCCTAAATATTTCCTCGAATGTACTTGAAGTAACCAGGGGTGTCAGGCGGTGTACGAGGGGTACCCAAAAAAACCGGAATTATTTTTTAAAAGCTATATATTTTCTAACTGTGTACAAAACAACCTTATCCCTTTCAAAATCCTGTCCATTACAACTAATACATTTGTCCCATCGGTGCTGCCACTGTTCGAAACATTTCTTTCTAGTCAATTTTAGAAACGACTGGCTGCTACTCCCTTGTTTTTTTCCTTGACTTCTTCATTGTTGTCAAATCGGTGTCCTGTAATGCGCTTTTTCAGGCTTGTTAATAAGAAAAAGTCTCACGGAGTCAGGTCAGGTAAGGTGCGTAGGGCAGCCGAACCACGCCATTTTTAGCCAAAAAACTAACAGAGATGGCTGTGTGTAGGTGCGTTGTTGTGGTAGAAGAACCAGTCTCCCGTCTGCCACAGTTCGGATCTTTTTTGACAAACCATGGACCTTGCCGTTGGTGGGGAGGCTTGCGTGCCTCAGCGATACAGATAGCTGTACCGTAGGTGCAACCACAACGGAGGGGTATCTGTTGAGAGGCCAGACAAACGTGTGGTTCCTGAAGAGGGGCAGCAGCCTTTTCAGTAGCTGCAAGGGCAACAGTCTGGATGATTGACTGATCTGGCCTTGTAACAATAACCAAAACGGCCTTGCTGTGCTGGTACTGCGAACGGCTGAAAGCAAGGGGAAACTACAGCCGTAAAGTTTCCCGAGGGCATGCAGCTTTACTGTATGATTACATGATGATGGCGTGCTCTTGGGTAAAATATTCCGGAGGTAAAATAGTCCCCCATTCGGATCTCCGGGCGGGGACTACTCAAGAGGATGTCGTTATCAGGAGAAAGAAAACTGGCGTTCTACGGATCGGAGCGTGGAATGTCAGATCCCTTAATCGGGCAGGTAGGTTAGAAAATTTAAAAAGGGAAATGGATAGGTTAAAGTTAGATATAGTGGGAATTAGTGAAGTTCGGTGGCAGGAGGAACAAGACTTCTGGTCAGGTGACTACAGGGTTATAAACACAAAATCAAATAGGGGTAATGCAGGAGTAGGTTTAATAATGAATAGGAAAGTAGGAATGCGGGTCAGCTACTACAAACAGCATAGTGAACGCATTATTGTGGCCAAGATAGATACGAAGCCCACACCTACTGAAACTTCCCCTTTCAACAATTATACATGACTGTGGTTAACCTGACACACAATATTTTGTTAGCGCAACGCAATCTGACTTTCAAAAATCCCTACAAAAGAATGGCCCTGACTAACATTAAACTATACCTTTCACAAATCACTTACCTCACAAAAATCTTCGCTGCTCAAGCTACTGCAATACAGCGAGCGCCACTACTGCCAGCTAAATAAAAGATTCAAACTACTGAAGGCACTAACTACTGATAGGGATAGTTAGCAAATGAAAGATATTAGTAGAGAACAAACAATGTATTTACCTTGATATCATCATATATAAATATAGCAGTTCATGACAAATTTCAAAACTCCGGCATCTCTCTCTCCACATCCACCACTGCTGGCGGCTCACCTCCAACTGCGCAACGCTACGCGCTGTTCACAGCCAGCTGCCTAACACTACAATGGCGAGTATTACAACAATGCAAAGCAGCCACAGACTGCACACAGCACAGCCAGTGATTTTCATATTGAGCGCTACGTAACGTTGCCAATAAGAAAACATAAACAGCCTACTTACATAGAGAAAACATAAACAGCCTACTTACATAGAGAAAACATAAACAGCCTACTTACATAGCCCCCATGCTCCCCATAAAAAATTTTACAAATTTTTTTTTGGGCAGTGGCCAATAATGATTTGATAAAATTTTTCATAATTACAATAACAAAGAAATCAAATGCACACACTTATTGATACAACGTTGGTCAAAAGCTAAAATTTTGTCACAGTCCATAAAGACAGTCCTGATCATTCATTACGGTAAAATATAGTGTTTTTCTCAAAGTCTGAGCAGTAAAAGAAAATGCACACGGTAGTAGTGGATTTCCATGCAGTCTTGAAGAAGTAGTGTTGTCCTTCCAACGGAAAGACAGTGCTGACTCTTGACATGCTGACAGGTAATGGGCCACAATGGAGCAAACCCACAGCAGAGTCATTCGAAGTTTTGAAGAATATTGGTAGGTAGGTCATCACAGAGCAGACCCACTGGAGTCCTGGTAGAGATTGTGGTATTGGTGGGCCACCAGAGGTGCAGACCCACTGCAGTCCTTGTAGAAATAATGGTATTGGTGGATCATCAAAGATGTAGACCCACTGTAGTCCTTGTAGAGATAGCCAGCAGCCATCTGTTGTGACTGTGCAGGTGCACAATCACCATTGAAGAGTCTTGCGGATAATATAGCAAGTCCATAAACCACCACTTGTGCACTCACAAAGTGTTTGGAATTGTCCTTAGAACCAGCAATGCTGTTATCCAGTCCCTTGCTGAATTATTAACACACGTGCAAACACTAACAGTCCCTACTTCTCACATATTGTCCATATACTATGACCAACAGAAACGTGTGCAGTGAAATGTAACTTACAAATTAATAATATGATGAACTGGTGACAATTACAATTTTATAAAATAAAAATACAATAACAAAGGTACAGAAAACATCATTAAAAACATAATAATACAGATAACATTTGTAGTAATACAGGCTTTACAAAAGAATCGTAATAGACATATACATCAGTGTTACAGGAATTATGACATAAGTACATACATAAAGATCACAAGAACTTTTGAAACATCACCTTCACATGTGAGCAACAAACCAGAATAAATAATGTCTAAGCATATTTACAAGGTAAATAACATATTATTAATGCAAATTATATTTGAGGATAACAGTATTCCTCATCATAGTGAATGTAGCTTAATATCAAAAGAAGAAAAAATTCTATGAAACTACACAGAGACAGGAAGAAAACAAATACACAAGGGTACACAAACATATAGTGGGATAACACCAATAGGAAAGGATAGGGTTCGTTTTCAGTGTAACATTTGGTACTGCAGTCCATCCCAAAACTTCATTCTATAGATCTTTCGTCTTATTTCAACCTTTGCTTCCACCAAAAAAATCTTATCCAAGCATGCTTTCTGTATTCTGTTCATATTTCTTTCAAAATAATTATTTCTGATTGTACAATACTCATTTGGGCCCAAATCCTTTTTATATAACTTCGCAATGCATTCTTTACCTATTCTCCATAGTCAGTTTCTCATATAGTCTACCCCCTCTTAAGCTAACTTAAATCTACTGAGCTCAGATGCTAAACTAAGGGACGAGGCAATGCAGCAGCACGTAAAACAATTATTATAAACAGCAATGAAAAAAATGGAAAATTGCAAAGCAAGCTACAGTATAAATTAGCAAAAGTCAAATTCAATAACACTATGCCTGGCAAACAGCAGCAACTTATACCTAAACATGACATAGCGCAAGCAGAAAAAATATTACACTAAAATGGCCATGTCTAATACCTATGTCACATCTTAACATTAGAGTGATGCATCACAATTTATTCTACAAAAGAAATTACCAAGTACTTGAAAAGAAAATTATGAATGCAGTTCCTGTGAAGGTAAATGTCGCTTTGTGCTCCCTCATTTTTTTGAAAAAAATTACGAGCGCCACTACTGCCAGCTAAATAAAAGATTCAAACTACTGAAGGCACTAACTACTGATAGGGATAGTTAGCAAATGAAAGATATTAGTAGAGAACAAACAATGTATTTACCTTGATATCATCATATATAAATATAGCAGTTCATGACAAATTTCAAAACTCCGCCATCTCTCTCTCCACATCCACCACTGCTGGCGGCTCACCTCCAACTGCGCAACGCTACGCGCTGTTCACAGCCAGCTGCCTAACACTACAATGGCGAGTATTACAACAATGCAAAGCAGCCACAGACTGCACACAGCACAGCCAGTGATTTTCATATTGAGCGCTACGTAACGTTGCCAATAAGAAAACATAAACAGCCTACTTACATAGAGAAAACATAAACAGCCTACTTACATAGAGAAAACATAAACAGCCTACTTACATTACTACAGTAGTACAAGTTTATATGCCAACTAGCTCTGCAGATGACGAAGAAATTGAAGAAATGTATGATGAAATAAGAGAAATTATTCAGATTGTGAAGGGAGACGAAAATTTAATAGTCATGGGTGACTGGAATTCGAGTGTAGGAAAAGGGAGAGAAGGAAACATAGTAGGTGAATATGGATTGGGGCTAAGAAATGAAAGAGGAAGCCACCTGGTAGAATTTTGCACAGAGCACAACATAATCATAACTAACACTTGGTTTAAGAATCATGAAAGAAGGTTGTATACATGGAAGAACCCTGGAGATACTAAAAGGTATCAGATAGATTATATAATGGTAAGACAGAGATTTAGAAACCAGGTTTTAAATTGTAAGACATTTCCAGGGGCAGATGTGGACTCTGACCACAATCTATTGGTTATGACCTGTAGATTAAAACTGAAGAAACTGCAAAAAGGTGGGAATTTAAGGAGATGGGACCTGGATAAACTGAAAGAACCAGAGATTGTACAGAGTTTCAGGGAGAGCATAAGGGAACAATTGACAGGAATGGGGGAAATAAATACAGTAGAAGAAGAATGGGTAGCTTTGAGGGATGAAGTAATGAAGGCAGCAGAGGATCAAGTAGGTAAAAAGACGAGGACTAGTAGAAATCCTTGGGTAACAGAAGAAATATTGAATTTAATTGATGAAAGGAGAAAATATAAAAATGCAGTAAGTGAAGCAGGCAAAAAGGAATACAAACGTCTCAAAAATGAGATCGACAGGAAGTGCAAAATGGCTAAGCAGGGATGGCTAGGGGACAAATGTAAGGATGTAGAGGCCTATCTCACTAGGGGTAAGATAGATACTCCCTACAGGAAAATTAAAGAGACCTTTGGAGATAAGAGAACGACTTGTATGAATATCAAGAGCTCAGATGGAAACCCAGTTCTAAGCAAAGAAGGGAAAGCAGAAAGGTGGAAGGAGTATATAGAGGGTCTATACAAGGGCGATGTACTTGAGGACAATATTATGGAAATGGAAGAGGATGTAGATGAAGATGAAATGGGAGATATGATATTGCGTGAAGAGTTTGACAGAGCACTGAAAGACCTGAGTCGGAACAAGGCCCCCGGAGTAGACAATATTCCATTGGAACTACTGACGGCCGTGGGAGAGCCAGTCCTGACAAAACTCTACCATCTGGTGAGCAAGATGTATGAAACAGGCGAAATACCCTCAGACTTCAAGAAGAATATAATAATTCCAATCCCAAAGAAAGCAGGTGTTGACAGATGTGAAAATTACCGAACTATCAGTTTAATAAGTCACAGCTGCAAAATACTAACGCGAATTCTTTACAGACGAATGGAAAAACTAGTAGAAGCCAACCTTGGGGAAGATCAGTTTGGATTCAGTAGAAACACTGGAACACGTGAGGCAATACTGACCTTACGACTTATCTTAGAAGAAAGATTAAGGAAAGGCGAAACCTACGTTTCTAGCATTTGTAGACTTAGAGAAAGCTTTTGACAATGTTGACTGGAATACTCTATTTCAAATTTTAAAGGTGGCAGGGGTAAAATACAGGGAGCGAAAGGCTATTTACAATTTGTACAGAAACCAGATGGCAGTTATAAGAGTCGAGGGACATGAAAGGGAAGCAGTGGTTGGGAAGGGAGTAAGACAGGGTTGTAGCCTCTCCCCGATGTTGTTCAATCTGTATATTGAGCAAGCAGTAAAGGAAACAAAAGAAAAATTCGGAGTAGGTATTAAAATTCATGGAGAAGAAATAAAAACTTTGAGGTTCGCCGATGACATTGTAAATCTGTCAGAGACAGCAAAGGACTTGGAAGAGCAGTTGAATGGAATGGACAGTGTCTTGAAAGGAGGATATAAGATGAACATCAACAAAAGCAAAACAAGGATAATGGAATGTAGTCGAATTAAGTCGGGTGATGCTGAGGGAATTAGATTAGGAAATGAGGCACTTAAAGTAGTAAAGGAGTTTTGCTATTTGGGGAGCAAAATAACTGATGATGGTCGAAGTAGAGAGGATATAAAATGTAGGCTGGCAATGGCAAGGAAAGCGTTTCTGAAGAAGAGAAATTTGTTAACATCGTGTATAGATTTAAGTGTCAGGAAGTCATTTCTGAAAGTATTCGTATGGAGTGTAGTCATGTATGGAAGTGAAACATGGACGATAAATAGTTTGGACAAGAAGAGAATAGAAGCTTTCGAAATGTGGTGCTACAGAAGAATGCTGAAGATTAGATGGGTAGATCACATAACTAATGAGGAAGTATTGAATAGGATTGGGGAGAAGAGAAGTATGTGGCACAACTTGACCAGAAGAAGGGATCGGTTGGTAGGACATGTTATGAGGCATCAAGGGATCACCAATTTAGTATTGGAGGGCAGCGTGGAGGGTAAAAATCGTAGAGGGAGATCAAGAGATGAATACACTAAGCAGATTCAGAAGGATGTAGGTTGCAGTAGGTACTGCGAGATGAAAAAGCTTGCACAGGATAGAGTAGCATGGAGAGCTGCATCAAACCAGTCTCAGGACTGAAGACCACAACAACACATTGACAAACAACGAGCTCCAAGATAACCCACTGACCTCCGACAGTTGAGAAATTGTCTGTCAACGGTCTGTGAGCATAAGCTCTCGAATTTTTTCAATATCTTCATCAATTCGAACAGCTGATGGACGTCGAGAACAAGGTTTGTAATCAGTCGACATGTCGGCATTTTTAAATCGAACAAACCACTCGTACACTTGAGTTTTTCCCATAGCGTCATGTTGGTAAGCTGTTATCAACATTAAAAGAGTTTCAGCAGCATTTTTACCAAGTAGAAAACAAAATTTCACAGCTGTACGTTGTTCACTCAAAATTGCCGTAGTAAAAAACGAAACAGCGCTAACACAAACTGTCATCGGAGATGAATAGAACAAGCCAGGTCGACAACACAGGCGGCACTGAACTGCCAATGAGTTGCGCTACACACGACTAGAGGCAGAAATGCGTACTACACAAGTTCCGCCCACGACAATGTTATTCCGGTTTTTTTGGGAACCCCCTCGTATACTGCCTAATCAGTTGGACGTATTACAAACATCTGTAAGTTAATGCTTGTCACGCTGTGTTTCTACTGGTGTTCATAATATTTATGGTATTTTATACACTCCTGGAAATTGAAATAAGAACACCGTGAATTCATTGTCCCAGGAAGGGGAAACTATATTGACACATTCCTGGGGTCAGATGCATCACATGATCACACTGACAGAACCACAGGCACGTACACACAGGCAACAGAGCATGCACAATGTCGGCACTAGTACAGTGTATATCCACCTTTCGCAGCAATGCAGGCTGCTATTCTCCCATGGAGACGATCGTAGAGATGCTGGATGTAGTCCTGTGGAACGGCTTGCCATGCCATTTCCACCTGGCGCCTCAGTTGGACCAGCGTTCGTGCTGGACATGCAGACCGCGTGAGACGACGCTTCATCCAGTCCCAAACATGCTCAATGGGGGACAGATACGGAGATCTTGCTGGCCAGGGTAGTTGACTTACACCTTCTAGAGCACGTTGGGTGGCACGGGATACATGCGGACGTGCATTGTCCTGTTGGAACAGCAAGTTCCCTTGCCGGTCTAGGAATGGTAGAACGATGGGGTCGATGACGGTTTGGATGTACCGTGCACTATTCAGTGTCCCCTCGACGATCACCAGTGGTGTACGGCCAGTGTAGGAGATCGCTCCCCACACCATGATGCCGGGTGTTGGCCCTGTGTGCCTCGGTCGTATGCAGTCCTGATTGTGGCGCTCACCTGCACGGCGCCAAACACGCATACGACCATCATTGGCACCAAGGCAGAAGCGACTCTCATCGCTGAAGACGACACGTCTCCATTCGTCCCTCCATTCACGCCTGTCGCGACACCACTGGAGGCAGGCTGCACGATGTTGGGGCGTGAGCGGAAGACGGCCTAACGGTGTGCGGGACCGTAGCCCAGCTTCATGGAGACGGTTGCGAATGGTCCACACCGATACCCCAGGAGCAACAGTGTCCCTAATTTGCTGGGAAGTGGCGGTGCGGTCCCCTACGGCACTGCGTAGGATCCTACGGTCTTGGCGTGCATCCGTTCGTCGCTGCGGTCCGGTCCCAGGTCGACGGGCACGTGCACCTTCCGCCGACCACTGGCGACAACATTGATGTACTGTGGAGACCTCACGCCCCACGTGTTGAGCAATTCGGCGGTACGTCCACCCGGCCTCCCGCATGCCCACTATACGCCCTCGCTCAAAGTCCGTCAACTGCACATACGGTTCACGTCCACGCTGTCGCGGCATGCTACCAGTGTTAAAGACTGCGATGGAGCTCCGTATGCCACGGGAAACTGGCTGACACTGACGGCGGCGGTGAACAAATGCTGCGCAGCTAGCGCCATTCGACGGCCAACACCGCGGTTCCTGGTGTGTCCGCTGTGCCGTGCGTGTGATCGTTGCTTGTACAGCCCTCTCGCAGTGTCCGGAGCAAGTATGGTGGGTCTGACACACCGGTGTCAATGTGTTCTTTTTTCCATTTCCAGGAGTGTACATCTTGGGTATTGTTTGTTAAGAAGCTCACACAATCAGTACATGGCTGCACTCCAGTTTTAAATGTGAAAAACGTAAGTCATAAAATGATGTGATGTAGTTTCCTGATGAATAGTTCCATAGCTAATACACATAAGCTCGTCAAAAGGAAGCAACCTTGTTTGAGAGCTCGACCGACAATGATGTGTTTTGTACTTTGTTTCATTTATCTTAATCTTGGTGATAGCCTTTAATACAACTTCTATCACTGTTCATATAAATAGGGCGAAACTACAAGAACTGTGATAGGTAAACACATTCAGTTCTCGTGTAGGCATTAGCGACGTCTAAAACTGCAATAGCCATAGAAATATTGTCTAATTAGCAAATATGTTGACTACGTCCCTGTAATGGGCTAGAACATAAGGGAGAGAGTGGGCCATTTTGATGTTCGTATTTTATAAATCAAGAAGCTGTGGTTAAACCAGTTTAAATGGTCTGAATGTGAAATTTAAAATTTGCGTTTAATAATTTAATGAGGTCTGTATTAAAATAGTGATCTTCTCTGTAAGTCTGCTGGAAGTATGTCACCCTGAAGAAGTTCACTGCACATTACCACTAGCTGTTCGCCTAGGACATAACAGTACCGTCCATAGAATTCAGCTAGGGTCGACGTAATTATAACTATGTGTTCAGCACTTGGAAGAAGTATGTCTTAAGTTCACCGGGTTTGTATATCCGCTAGAACAGAGCTCCATATTTATGTTTAACTGATGAAAGAGTTCCCACTCATCTCTTATTTTCTCAGTCTAGTGGAGGCATACTCGACAGAGTTCCAAATTATGAGGATGGAGACATGTGATCTGTAAACTCAGGGCAGTAGAATCAGTGCGCCACATATTTTTGCTTTGAGGCATCTGATTGTGGAAAACTTTCCTTTACTTTACCGTACTCCTGTCAGAAATTTGCAAATTTATTGTTCCTTCGTCTACCTTCTCCAGTGTGCATGCTTCTTAATCTGAGTTTTGATAGAGAT
The DNA here is from genome assembly GCF_021461395.2 of Schistocerca americana. NCBI lineage: Eukaryota > Metazoa > Arthropoda > Insecta > Orthoptera > Acrididae > Schistocerca > Schistocerca americana. The sequence continues at coordinate 694,995,496 of NC_060121.1, read as the reverse complement.
TATAAGATTTGCCTTTGAATGTTGCGTCCACCATAGTACACGTGACTGATATATTGGAAGAGCCGTTCCTTTTTTTTCCAGATGAAGCGAATTTCTTGTTCAAAGTTAAGGTCTAACAGCTTTTGACGGTTTAAGTGCCACAGCCCACATCTACACTACTGGCCATTAAAATTGCTACACCACGAAGATGACGTGCTACGGACGCGAAATTTTACTAACAGGAAGAAAATGCTGTGATATGCAAATGATTAGCTTTTCAGAGCATTCACACACGGTTGGCGCCGGTGGCGACACCTACAACGTGCTGACATGAGGAAAGTTCCCACCCGATTTCTCATACACAAACAACAGTTGACCGGCGTTGCCTGGTGAAACGTTGTTGTGATGCCCCGTGTAAGGAGGAGAAATGCGTACCATCACGTTTCCGACTTTCATAAAGGTCGGATTGTATCCTACCGCGATTGCGGTTTATCGTATCGTGACATTGCTGCTCGCGTTGGTCAAGATCCAATGACTGTTAGCAGAATATGGAATCGGTGGGTTCAGGAGGGTAATACGGAACGCCGTGCTGGATTCCAACGGCCTCGTATCACTAGCAGTCGAGATGACAGGCATCTTATCCGCATGGCTGTAACGGATCGTGCAGCCACGTCTCGACCCCTGAGTCAACAGATGGGGACGTTTGCAAGACAACAACCATCTGCACGAACAGTTGGACGACGTTTGCAGCAGCATGGACTATCAGCTCGAAGACCATGGCTGCGATTACCCTTGACGCTGCATCACAGACAGGAGCGCCTGCGATGGTGTACTCAACGACGAACCTGGGTGCACGAATGGCAAAACGTAATTTTTTCGGATGAATCCAGGTTCTGTTTACAGCATCATGATGGTCGCATCCGTGTTCGGCGACATCGCAGTGAACGCACATTGGAAGCGTGTATTCGTCATCGCCATTTATCACCCAGCGTGATGGTATGGAGTGCCATTGGTTACACGTCTCGGTCACTTCTTGTTCGCATTGACGGCACTTGAACAGTGGACATTACATTTCAGATGTGTTACGACCCGTGGCTCTACCCTTCATTCGAGCCCTGCGAAACCCTACATTTCAGCAGGATAATGCACGACCGCATGTTGCAGGTCCTGTACGGGCCTTTCTGGATACAGAAAATGTTCGACTGCTGCCCTGGCCAGCACATGCTCCAGATCTCTCACCAACTGAAAACGTCTGGTAAATGGTGGCCGAGCAACTGGCTCGTCACAATACGCCAGTCACTACTCTTGATGAACTGTGCCTTCGTGTTGAAGCTGCATGGGCAGCTGTACCTGTACACGCCATGCAAGCTCTGTTTGACTCAATGCCCAAGCGTATCAAGGCTGTTATTACGGCCAGAGGTGGTTGTTCTGAGTACTGATTTCTCAGGATCTATGCACCCAAATTGCGTGAAAATGTAATCACATGTCAGTTCTAGTATAATATATTTGTCCAATAAATTCCCGTTTATCATCTGCATTTCTTCTTGGTGTAGCAATTTTAATGGCCGGTAGTGTATATTGGTGGAAAGAGAAGCTGAATGGCCGGTGTTCACAGGTAGTGTCATGTGATATAATATTTTGCTGCATGTAAATTCTATCTATTCTTCCGACAGGGTGTGCTGTTACATGTGTAAAGCCACTTGCATACGAGGACGGTTGTGGCGGGCAGTGCCAGCGGCCAGAGCTGGCGGCCAGTGTCCTAGCCGGGACAGTGGGCTTGCACAAGAAGGCAGTAACGGATTTCAGTGAAATTGTTCTAGTGGGAGCCAGTATCTAGTTTTTGCTCGGCTGTGGTGAATGCAACATTGTCCGAGGGTATGTGAGAACATGGAGGCGATTGATTGAAGAGTATGAAGAACATGTTGATGATGCTGTGAGTGAAACTGTACATTGTTTAAGTGAAGACCTTCAAAAAATATTAACCAAAAATATATAATGACGGGTTTGAAGACTGGATGTGATGCAGGGATCAGCTGGAAGCATTGTCCGCAATAATTTGAAGTTGCTGAGGAGGATCTCATGAGCACAAGAAAATTGTGAGAATGGGTGTGGGGCAATTTAACGAACTGTAGAGCTTAATTGAACATAAAATATAAAAGACAGATACGCGAATGGGAAACGCAATTCCAAACGGTCCAAAAGTTGAGTCTGACATGGGGTTTTTAGGTATTGGTGACAGTTGCCAAAATCTAGCCACCATCTTTCGAATACCACCCAACACCATTTCAGGTTTTATGCCCGAAGTACTTACAGCAATAACGAGCATCATAATAATGTATGAAAGTAAGATCTCACAAGCTACTGCTTGCTATCTAGTTAATTTATAGGTAGAAGAAAAATCAATATGGGGCCTGACTTTTCAGTCATGCAGTAAACATTTCTGAAAAGAGGAGCACGTTCTTAACAATACTGGTGCGTTAAAAGTAAATAAATGCAGAAATGTGCATTAATTTGGATGCGTACACTTGCAAATATCAGTTTCTAACAAATTTTTCTTTTTTAGGTTCCGCTGACACGGAGGAATAGGTGGAAAAACAAAACAAAAAATTGAAACAAAATGGAATTTTCCTTTATGTTGCGGGGCAATTGACAGAAGGTATGGGACCATACAGCGTCCGTCTGGGAGTTGCTTCGAGTTTTACAACGAAAAGGAAGTTCCGACTTTATACTTTTGGCATTGGTGGATGCTGACTGTAAGTTTATACACACAGATCTGGGAACCAATGGAAGAGCCGATGACGTAAGCGTATTCCGGTTGTCCTCACTTAAGTAAGCTTTAGACCATAGTGTACAAAGTTTTCCTAATGACCACTTTATTTTGGATGATGACGTGTTCGCTTTGTCACCGAACTCAATGAACCCCTTTTCCCAACGAAATTTAACATTAGTGGAGCGTATATTCAACCATCGTTAAGGCGTTCATGAAGAGTGGCGGAAAACGCTTTTGGCATAATGGCAGCAAGATTCAGAATTTTTGGAAAAGAAATCGAAGTTGATTTGGAAATCGTGGATTTGATCCACAATGTACTCTCCAAAACTGGTTGCGAACAACGTCACCAGCAGCGTCCCTTGAAAGAGGATGGGGTGACCATGAAGACACTAACACTGGAGTTTTTCACTTCGGCCAATGGTGTTCCACTGGGGCAGAATTGTCGTCACTGAGAGAGGCTCACTCGACAAACGCATATTCGAAAACTGCTTAGGAAACAACGAAGAAACTGGCTGAGTACTTCACTGGCAAGGGCGAGTGTCTTGGCAGATAAAGGCTGTTGGCATGCAAGAAGTGGCACAGCGAATGTAATGTACAGTTCGGCTTTAGAAGTCGTTTTACAGCTGAAAATGCTATATTCTCTTTTTTCTGTGAGGTGCTGGATGGGTTAAACAAAAGGTTTCGAACGCTTGGCATATTTTTTATTTAACTAAGGCATTTAATTGTGTTGATCACAAAATGTTGCTCCAGAAGTTGGACCATTACGGAATACGGGGAGTAGCTCACAATTGGTTCACCTCTTACTTTAGCAACAGGCAGCAAAAGGTCATTATTCACAATGTTGATAACGGCTGTGATGTGGGGTCTGGGTGGGGTACTGTCAAGTGGAGGGTGCCCCAGGGATCAGTGTTGGGGTGACTCCTGTTCCTTATTTATATAAATGATATGCCCTCTAGTATTACAGGTAACTCTAAAATATTTCTGTTTGCTGATGACACTAGCTTGGTAGTAAAGGATGTTGTGTGCAACATTGGCTCGGTTTCAAATAGAGCAGTACATGACCTCAGTTCATGGCTTGTAGAAAATAAACTAACGTTACATCACAGTAAGACTCAGTTTTTACAGTTTCTAACACACAATTCAACAAAACCTGACGTTTTAATTTCACAGAACGGGCATATGATAAGTGAAACTGAGCACTTCATATTTCTAGTTGTTCAGAAAGATAGTAAGCTGTCATGGAAAGCCCACGTTGAGGATCTTGTTCAAAGACTTAATAGTGCCATTTTTACTATTCGAACGGTATCAGAATTGAGTGATCGTTCGACACGAAAATTAGTCTACTTTGCTTATTTTCATTCGCTATTGTCGTATGGTATTATATTTTGGGGTAACTCTTCCCATTCTAAAAGGATATTTTTGGCTCAGAAACGGGCGGTTCGGGCGATAAGTGTTGTAAGTTCACGAACCTCTTGTCGACCTCTGTTCACGAGTCTGGGTATTCTGACATTGGCCTCTCAATATGTATATTCCTTATTATCATTTCTTGTTACCAATATTAGTTTATTCCCAAGAATAATCAGCTTTCACTCGGTTAATACACGGCAGAAATCAAACCAGTATTTGGATCGGACTTCCTTAACTCTTGTGCAAAAAGGTGTGCAGTATACTGCTGCATCCATTTTCAATAAGCTGCCACTCGAATTCAAAAATCTTAGCAGTAATCCACGCGCTTTCAAATCGAAACTGAAGGGTTTCATGATGGGTCACTGCTTCTATTCTGTCGAGGAGTTCCTTGAAAAATTAAGCTGATTATTATTGTATTGCTGATAGCGTTTACTTAAACTTATGAACTGACTTTTTTAAGGTTCATGAACATTTATTTTTATCTGATATTACGTTTATGTTGTAATTTCATGTATTGACACGTTCCATGACCTTGGAGATTTGTTCCTCAATTTGGTCCTACGGAACTTGACGAGTAAATAAAAAAATTAAAAAAAATAGTTGTGTGTGACTGTCAAATACAGTTTACTCATATGGGTTAATTGCTTTATGAACTATAGTGTGGCGTGGACGAGACCTAAAAATATATTTCGCCGTGTTTTTTTTAATAAAAATATGGCGCTTGTGGATAATATGTGTCTAGTATCTACACTGGTATTACAATGCCACTTCACTAAAAGGTTGACACAGGGAAATGAACTCGCCATGTCAATCGACATATTGGAAGTACAGATTCCAAACTCACATAGAGATGAGCACAGGAAGAACTGATGCATACGGCTAATGGGTAAGCATTGGCACAACAAATGGCACAATAAGCGAGGTGAGATCCACAGTGGTCCAACACCAAGTAAGCACTGGCCTGCCAGGCCAGCTGCCAAGCAAGGTTAGGTCCACAGTGGCTGAACTCCAAGTAAGCACTGGTCCACCCAGCCTATTGCCACCCACAGATAAACACCTCTGCCAGCAAGTCTGGCCACACTATGTGTCATTTACACACTCCTTGGCAGGTTTCTGCACTATCCTGCTATGATACCTGGCTACCTCGTCTTCCTCCATCATGATGTATGTATGTTGTTGGGGATGCTAAAACCCTCCCCCGAAAAGTGTACATAACATCGAAAATGACCAGGCTTGAGCTGTGACCTTCAGTGCATAACTGGATAGGCCACTGGAGAACCCAACCAGCCGTAGGAGGCAACACCAGCACCACTGGCTCCACAGGAAGGGAAGAAGGGCTTGGGTGTTTCAGCAATCGGCTGTCTACTGGTGGCAGTGGAGGTGATGCCACCTCCATTGGAGCAGGGTGGGAAGACGCAAAGGAGGAGGAGGAGGAGGACAGATAAAAATCCATGAACTGCACATTGATAGGCGCAGGTGCGGGTTTCACTGGATGTTACTGCTGCAGACGACGGCAGTATAGTGGAGTGACCCAACCTGCCGCCCATCAGAACGCAGCAGTGATGTCCCAACGAGATGTAGACGTAACTGATTTGCATGGCTGATCAGCTGCTCCCTATCAACATCCACGACAAACAGCTGCCGACCGTTTGTGGTCAACCATGACACCTGGCAGTCACCCCTGCCATCAGCTGAAAAACTAGGTCCAAATGGCAGCCCCAGGAGGAAAACATGGTGGTCCATGGCAGTCTGTGACATGCGACATAGGGTGCAGCAAACCCAGTAGACCCCACAGCTGGCGACGTTGTTCTGCACTGCACCCGTTGATCCCTGTCGCTCAATATGTAGCCAGGAAGCTAGACAATACATCATCTCGGGAAGCAGCAGACACAGACTTCTTCACTTAGGTCTCAGATATACACAGGAAGCACTTCACCTCCAGGTTAGAACGAGATGAAACAGCAGGGTTGGCAGATGCTGAATACGACTGCAAAATCATAAGTCCTCAAAATTCCATGACACAAATACCCGCCCATTTTCAGTTACCAGCGTTCTGGAGGATCTCTGACAATGTGCAAACCATGACAACCGATGAGATGAAGGACAACTTGCCTACATATGGGAAACTGGATGATGGATTGACCTCCAACAAGCAAATGCTGCCCAAAAAGGGGCTGGTAAGATCGATGTGTACCTTGTCCCAAGGGCTCTCTGGGACTTGCGAGAGAGAGAACTGAAGTTGCAGGCCTTGTAAAGACGCAGCAGACGTTTGATGTCACAATCGATTGGCAGCCAGTGGAGGTGACATTGTGCCATTGCTTTCATGTGAGTCATACCCCAGTCCTATGCATGCAGCAACTGGAGTATACAGGGACTCCATGCTGGGTAAACGATCACACAACCGCATTACTCATCCATGAAAAGCATGAAAATCCCTTGCACAATGTTTAGCCAATCACACAGGAGGAAAAACATATGCCACACTCGATCTGCACCTGAGGAGTGCATTCCATCCAACCCAACTGGACCGCCAAAACGACATCCCAGCAAAGTGGGTTAGCTTCCATGGCAGTCGCTACCTCACATGCCTTCAGTGGAAAGTAAGACAGGGTTTTGCTGCAAGGCATCATCTACGTGAATGCAAGAACCTCGTGCCAATTGAACTTCGGATCAGGCCCCCACCGGTAGCCATTAGGACTGGCATGCAGGGCAGTTACGGAGAAAGAGGGCCCACTGCTGTAACCGATGGCAGTTCTATCCAGCAGCTTGAAATGAGGGCGTACCTTTTGGTTGGTGATGAAGACGAACCTCGCCCCGTATAAGAAGACATGGAAATTTTTAACCCTAAAAATAATAGCTGGCACCTCCTTTCCTACCTGTGAATAATTATACTGTGCAGTAAAAGTCGTCTTCTATGCATAAGCGATGGGTTGTTCAGTGCTGTCCAGGTTCCAGTGGGTCATAACAGCAAAAATGCCATATTGGGATGTGCCACAAGCCAAGGTTAAAGGTTTACCCAGAGTAAAAGAGGCCAGCATGGGAGCAGAGGATAAATGCTGTTTGAGATACTGAAAATTCGATTGACAATCTGCAGACCAGACAAACTTAGCGCCATTCCGTAGAAGCCAGTTAAGAGCTCGCAGACGTGTGTAGCCTGGGGAGCGAACTGAGCATAATACGAAATCTTACCCAAAAAAGACTGGAGCTCCTTCAGGTTCTTCGGTCCTGTTAGGTTGACAATGACCTGATGGGGCCGTCCGTGGGGATGAGATCATCTTTACTAAACACATAACCCAAAAAATAAGGTGGGTAGATCACGTAACTAATGAGGAGGTATTGAATAGGATTGGGGAGAATAGAAGTTTGTGGCACAACTTGACTAGAAGAAGGGATCGGTTGGTAGGACATGTTTTGAGGCATCAAGGGATCACAAATTTAGCATTGGAGGGCACCGTGGAGGGTAAAAGTCGTAGAGGGAGACCAAGAGATGAATACACTAAGCAGATTCAGAAGGATGTAGGTTGCAGTAGGTACTGGGAGATGAAGAAGCTTGCACAGGATAGAGTAGCATGGAGAGCTGCATCAAACCAGTCTCAGGACTGAAGACCACAACAACAACAACAACCCAAAAAATCCTCCTTTGAGAAGAAAAAACTGCACTTCTCCAGATTGCAACGAAATAAGTTCTCCAGGAGCGGTTCGAAAACAGACTGAAAGTTTGATAGACGCTCCTCTCACGTAGGGCCCATGACCTAGATGTCATCAAGGTAATTGATGCAACTGAAAATGGCCTGATTCATCTGCGCCAAACATCACTGGTAAATTCCCAGCGTATATGAGATTCCAAAAAGCAAGCAATTAAACTGCTAAGTCCAAAGGAGGATGTTTAGGATCAGGAAAGTCCGAAAACTCATGTCCAATGGCAACTGCAGATTAGCATCTTGTGAGTTGATGTGGGAAAAATACTGCTCCACCCCCTCCACAACTTCGCTAACAAGACTGCCCGCCACTGAATGGGATACGAATCTGTGACACATTGCACATTGACCATATGCTTCAAATAATACCTTCAAAGCTAAATGATGCCATCGGGCTTATGAATCATCAAAGTGGTGACCCACTGACTCAACAAAATAGGAGAAACGATGCCCTGATACTGCCAACATTGCAACTCAGCCTTCATTTTATTGCACATAACAAAAGGAGTGGGATGGAAATGAAAAAATCAGGGTACCACTAATAACTTAAGAAAAACATGTGCTTCAGAATTTCTACTTGGCCCAAGGTATCCTCTAACTGTGATCTGTAGGATCACAGCAAGGATTGAGAAACTAAATGCACCTTTTCAGCTACATGGAAGCAGCTACATGGAAGCAAAACACAGAAAATGCGTTGAGCCCAAAACTATTTTGAGCCAATGGTGGACTGATCACTAACAAGATAAGTTGCCATTGCACATTCTTTTATCACACAGAGATGGAAAATTGCGTCCGCCATGGAATGTGCTGTTTACCGTACGACACAACCTGATAGAGTGGCCATTGTGACTCTGGGCACCTCAAGAGCCCATACCTATCTATGATAATTGGACTGACCATCATCTTCGTGTCTACCTGAAATTTGATTGGCCACTCATTCACTACCACCATAGCAAAATATGCTGGGGCGACATGTATGGAGTGTCAGAAACAGTCCCAGAGTCCAGTGAAAATACCGGGACGTCTGATGACTGATTCACTGCCTGTCAGCTGTCACAAACAGTTGTCAAATGATTTGTCCTCTGGCATACCCACACAGGACCTCAACGATTGGGCAGTTGTGGCTAAAGTGCAACAAATGACAGTCGGGGTAGCACCGCTGATTCGCCGAATGAGCAGAGGGAGAAGACGTCGACGACCTGAAAAACGCCACTGGCAGAAATTACCACGCTGCGACTGGCGCGAACCCGCCGAGTTCGGCTCAGGCGAGGACGGGAACTACCGCGACAGCACTTCACCAGAATCGTCAATGGCGGCAAAACACAATGACTCGGAGATAGGCGAGAGCACCTGGGTAGCCTGTGAGACGCTGGGGGCTGTTAGCTGCGCACACCCTTTTAAGCTACCTGCAAATTATCAGAAAAGACTTTCGTTGCACCGCCCTAAGCTCATGTGATTCCACAGTCTGGGCAACGTCGGCTGAAGAAGGATCGAACTAGGTCACTGCCTCAGTCTGGCTCTCATGATCAGGTTGTAACCTGATGATCACGTCGCGTATAAGCGAGTCTGCGTAAGAGGTACAATATTTGGGATACTCAAACTGACACTTCCACGATAGGACCTGTAAATCGACGATTCAGACCGCATGTGATGGCTCACGATGCCTGTGGTGCTGGTTAAGGCGCCGTCACCACATGGGTTTGATGGCCAAAATACTGCATAAGCTAGAGACAAAGCTCATCGAATGGAAGTTTCTTAGGCTTAGTGGAGGGCTTCAGATTTCGGAGAACTTCATATAAACCTGTGCTGCTGAACAACAGTAACGCAGCCTTTTCAGCTGGATCGACGATACACCTTATCTGGCAATGTAGCAAGAATCAGTGAAGATAGTTTTCCAGCCTTTCTGTCGACTCATCGAAACTGGAAAACGGCGTCGGGCGTGGCGGGGGCGCCGCAGAAATTTGAATAACGTGTGCCTGGTCCCCTTCGGCGAGGGAAGAGCACCAGAGAAGCATATATTCTTAGTTATTAGCGTCTCCATCTATTCCTGTTGCTGCTGCTGCTGTAGCTAGTGTTGCTCCTTCTGTTGGAGCAACTATTCCTGCCAGCAATGCAGAAATTGTGGGTCCATCGTGGCCCAATTGAACACTAGTAAAAGAGGAATGAAAATAGAAGCGTTTTACACATGTAAGAACATTCTTAGTACTTACATAGGTGTTACAGCGCCACTTCACTAGACAACTGGCACAGATACTTCATGGGCCAAGAGTGGGTGGCTCGATAACCAGGGAACAGAACCACATGGAAGAGAAACACGCATTTTCCCTGTGAGTAGATCTATGGTAGGCAGAGATCTCGAACCCATGTAGAGACAATTGCAGGAGGTAGACAGTTCGACTGGGATGGACAGCTAACAGCTAAACATGGGGCACAACACATGGCACAATACATAGGTGAGGTTCACTGTGGTCGAACTCTAGGTAAGCACTGGCCCGCCCAGCCTACTGCAGTTCACAGGTAAACACATCTGCCAGTGGGTCTTCCCATACTATGTATTATGTGCACCATGCATAGCAGGTTACCACACTCCCGCTGTGCTACCTATGCTTGTCTGCTTCCACCATTATTGAGGATACTAAAACGTGTATTGTCTACATAAACTGTTACATTATACAATTAGAATATTCATTTTTTTAACATCAACCAGTTTGGCTTTATTGCAAAAGTGTATTTGCTTATTTGAAAGAAATAATAATGCATGACAGTAAAATCTGAAACATTTAAACCATAGGATGATGACAAGTGCTCATAGGGCTTCGGATAACATTGGTAGGGGATCCTGAAGAATCAGCAGGAACGAGCCTAACCTTACACACAGCAGTTATATGAGGCAAGTGGTATTCGCACTGATCGCATCTCCAGCAATCTCTCCCCAATGGACGTTAATTCTCCTGCAAAACAGTCAATTGTACGCATGCCAGAAACAGTAAATTTCCCAACCCTAATACTGCCAGAGACAATAAGGTAATTTCCAAGAATTGCTTAAAACATTAGACACACTGAGGAATAGTATTAGTTGTTAATCTAAGTCACCTAGATAAAATGTATGCTAACCAAGTTGTGCAGAGAGCCCTTTTATCATCTAGCAGGGAACGTGTTGTGATTTTTATCTCAGCACGTGATTCATGTGTACCGTTTCTTGTCTATGGCATCATTCCACTTTAAGTTGCATCCAAGTAATTTACGATTCCAGATACATACGAATTGCAGCTGATATATAATGGGGACAATACCATAGCATCCAGAATCCAAACAAAGGCTACCTTGCAAATCGCACTCCAGAGTAATAAAACGATTCGAGGTAAGAGGATATGGTGCATGTCAACATATTTCCTTTCACCCTACTTTCCTATATGTATATTAGATGCATTCAGAAAGAAAGTTTCCCTATTTTTTAAAAAAGAAAGACAACATAGTAACATAAAAAACTTTATTGGCAACATTTACAGCAATGTTTGAGCTATTTTTCGACATAGTCATCAAAAGAATCTACATTTACATCATACTCTGCAAGCCACCCAATGGTGTGTGGCGGAGGGTAATTTTTGTACCACTTACTGAGCCCTCCAACCCTGTTCCACTTGCGAGCAGCTCGCGGGGAGAATGATTGACGGAAAGCCTCTGTATTGGCTCTAATTTCTCGAATTTTCTCCTCATGGTCATTACGCGAGACGTATGTGAGGAGGAAGTAATATGTTGTCTGACTCTTCCCCGAAAGTGCTCTCTCGAAATTTCCATAGTAAATCTCTCCATGCTGCACAACGCCTCTCTTGTAACGTATGTTAATGGAGTTTGTTGAGCATCTCTGTAAAGCTCTCGTGCCGACTAAACGATCCCGTGACGAAACGTGCCGCTCTTCGTTGTATCTTCTTTATCCCTTCTATCAGTCCTTCTGGTAGGGATCCCAGACAGATGAACAATACTCAAGAATGGGTCGAACACGTGCCTCGTAAGTCACTTCCTTCGTCGATGAGTTATATCTCCTTAATATTCTTCCTGTTAATCTGAGTTTGGCATCTGCTTTTCCCTCTGTTTGTTTTATACGGTCATTCCACTTGAGGTCGCTCCAGATAATTACTCCTAGATATTTTACGGCAGACACTATTTTAAGCGGTTTTTCATCAATAGTGTAGCTATACAGTAGTGGATATTTTTTTCCTATGTATTCGCAACATGCTGCATTTATTTACCTTCAGGGTCAACTGCCAGAGCCTGCCCCATTCATCAATTCTCCGAAGGTCATTCTGCACATCGTTACTATCTTCTGGCGTTGCACCTTGTTATAGACAACCACATCATCTGTGAACATCTTTAGAGAGTATCCGACGTTTTCTACTAGATCATTTATATACGTTGTAAACAGTAACGGTCCTATCACACTTCAGTGGGGTACACCGGAAATTACCTTTACATCTATCGGTTTTGTTCCGTTAAGAGCGACGTGTTGAGTTTTGTCTGCAAGAAAGCCTTGAATCCAGTCGCAAATCTGCTCCTATACTCGATAAACTCGTATTTTTTTCAGTAAACGGCAGTGCGGGACGGTGTCAAATGCCTTACTGAAATCAGGGAACACGGCATTAACCTGAGAGTCATTGTCTACGGCACTGTGGACCTCCCATGGTGGGACAGAGCCAGCTGAGTTTCGCAGGATCTCTGTTTGCAGAACCATGTTGATTTTTATAGAGAAGATTTTCCTTCTCCAAGAACGTCATAATTCTTGAGCATAAAACATGTTCCATTATTCTACAAGAGATTGACGTTAACGATACAGGTCTATAATTGTGTGCATCAGTCCTACGGCCCTTCTTAAAAACAGGAATTGAGACACTTGTCATATCAGTGTATTCCTGTGTCGTAGAGGTCTCCCACTTATGAATGAAACCTGTGTGTGACAGTCGTCTTCAGCTCTTCGTCGCTCTCAAAATGCTGGCCGCAGGACATGAATTGATTGAGGTGCATGAAAAGATCTAAATCGCTGGGAACAAGACCAGGACTTTATGCTGGATGATCTAACAGCTCCCAGCCGAACTACTGTAAAACAGTTGCTACGTGCCAAGCCCTAAGGGGACGAGCATTGTCACGTAACAGTGCAACACCAGCAGTAAGCATTCCACGCCTCTTGTTCGGAGTTTCCGCATTGTTTCACAGTAATTGTCATTATTTATGGTTTCACTTTTGGGCAGGAAGTCAATGAGCAGAATGACCTTGCTGTCCCAGAACACTTGCACATCACTTTCTACACCGATACAGTCTGCCTAATTTTCGCCTTGACCAGAGACCCACTGTGACGCCAATGCATCGACTGCTGCTTGGTTTCCGGGGTCAACTGAGAAATCCATGTCTCATCGCCTGTGAAGATCCTGTCGAGGAACATGATACCACTGCAGAAATATCAGTGCTGCTCCAAAGTGTTTCGTTTGGTGTTTGGCTGTCAGGATTTTTGGCATCCAACTGGCACACAATTTCTTGAACAGCAGGTGCTTAGTGACAATTTCATGCATCAAGAATCGCGATATCTGCGGAAAATGGCTGCTGAGCTACGTAATTGTGGAACGACAGTCCTCCAAGATCACTACCACACCAGCTCAACCAGGTGATAATTGATGAGGGACGGTCATCCACTGCATTCTGCATCATGGACGCTTGACGACTTTCGGAAAAAGGCCTACACTAGCGATGCGCCATATGTTTGCTCAAGATGTCTGACCATAGACCTGACAGGGCTGATGATTAATGTCGATGACCGCTTTGTTTCGTGCATTAAGGAACCTTATCACTGACTAACATCACAGGCGGTGGCAGAACGAATAAGAGAAGCCATTTTGGGCACTGCTGCCATAGTACTGACAATAGATGGGACCTGTCCGGTTGGCATTTGATTGTCACCTCATAGATCTGTAGCGCATGCGCAATTTTTCCGACTAAATACGTCTACTTTAAAGGAACCAGCATCAGGAAATTTACCTTCTGGATACTCCTCATGTATGGAAGACACTAATGTCAGATGTACACCTAAAAAGTATTATACAGATGGAGTAATCAGAATATGCAGTAGAGAGGTGCTGTATGTCTTTAAGTAACGACTAGATGTAGGAGTGTGTTTGTATACACAGACGAGAGGCAGACAGTCCAAACCCACGTAGAGACTATTTTAGGAGGAACTCAGTACAGGTAGCGTGGACAGCTAACAGCTAAACATTCAGCACAACACACGACATGATGTGCTAGGTGAGGTCCGCTGTGGTCAAACACCAAGTAAGCAACAGCTTACCTGACCTACTGGCACCCACAAGTGGACACATCTCCCTGTGAGCTTTTTCATACTATGTGTTGCATGCAACCTGTGTGTGTGTGTGTGTTGTGTCTATATATACAGGGTGAGTTGTAAATGGGGAAGGGTATTTTGTACAAATTGTCACACATTGGGCTACAAACATAAATTTGTTTTCTCATATTCTATGTCTCGCGGTAGCGTTCTCGCTTCTCAAGTACAGCGGCCTGGCTTCGAGTCCCGGAGGGTCAGGGATTTTCACCTGCCCGGAGATGACTGGGTGTTGTTGTGTCGTCTTCATAATCATCATTCATCCCCATTACGGTCGGAGGAAGGCAACGGCAAACCACCTCCATTAGGACCTTGCCTAGTACGGCAGTGCAGGTCTCTCGCATCATTCCCCTATGCTCTGTCAAGAGGCATGGGACTTCATTTCCATATTCTATGTCACTAAATCACTAAATGGCAAGGCAATTGAATGTTATAAGATCGAGAAATCTGAAGCAGGCTTTTGGGTGCTCCTGGATGCTGACATAGGTCAAGATCAGCAACACTGTACAACATGTGAGTGTTGTAGGTAGTCGAAGGCACTGCATGTGGCGTCAAGCGACAGTTTGCATGTCAGTACAAGCATTCACAGTGTCCACATGTACCGTGTTCTGTGTTTGCCAGCTGGTATTATGTCCCAGGGCTAGTTGGCATAGGGAAAGGGGAGTAAGGAGGAACTGTATTAAGGTGTATGCATGTTCTGTTATTTGGTTTTTGTGTCCTGGATTTAGTCTCAAGGAACGAGAACAAAGAATCGGAATACAAAATACAATTACTCAGTCATGTCTCAGTTAATCCAAAGGAATTCAGTACAATCGTACAAATCTATAGTAACATAGAAACACACGACCAGAAGCTGCAGTGGTGTTCTACAAACACTGTTCGAAACGAAGGCCACAATGTGTGTGACAACGTTCGATGCTTCATAGAAAGGATTTCTAACAAGATCCATTACGTCCGTATCTGTTTGCCTAACACGGCGTGCGAGCGCGCGCGCGCGCGCGCACACACACACACACACACACACACACACACACACACATACACACACACACATGTTCTATTCTGGGTGGAAGGCTGCTGACATCAACTATCCTTCCTCCATAAAACATAGATTTCAGATGGTCCCACAAAAATAAATCCAGTGGATTAAGGTCTAGTGATCTAGCTAGCACTGCTAAGTGGCCTTCAATACATTTGGAAGGGAAGGAATGGTCCAGGTGGCATGGCACTGTGCCACTGAAGTGGGTGGGGGCTCCATCACACATATTCCACAAGTTCATACAGGAGCCCAGACTAACGTCTTTCAACAGTTCCAATGAAATAGCATCAAGGAAACGCAAATATTGCTCTCCTGTCAGCTTTGGTGGTAGCACATGTGCGCCTATGAGATGCTGATTGACAATACCACACCAGATATTGACAGCACATCGTTGTGTGTACCCTCATAAAACTATGCTGTGGGGGTTATCTTTTGCTCACTTGTGCCTGTTGTGCGAATTCGCTGTACTATCCTTCGTGAAATAGGCTTCGTCAGAGAACAGTACTGTTCGTGAAAAACGCTGGTCCTGCCTCTGACGCCATAGGATAAATTTGCCGAAGTCCATCCTCTGTCGGTAGTCTGCTGGTGACAATGGTTGTACCTTCTGCATATGAAAGGGATGATAATGGTTTCTGCACGATACTCGCATAACGGTTGATTTTGGCATTCCGACCGCTGTGACGAGGCACCTGGTGCTTATTCCTCAGTCCTCTGTAACAGTCTGTAACAAATTCACTTCGTCATCTGCACTGTACGTCGACAGTCGGCTCAAGCCACTAAAACCAGGAGGTGCTACACATACACCACACTCCCTCAAGCACCTATCCAAAGAGTAAAATGTTTTTCCAATAGGAAGGTGCCAGTTAGGAAATTTCTCGTGACACAGTTGTCATATAACGTCATCTCTTCCATCGGCAAGCTCATAGGTGAGATGGATGTCGACGCATTCCTCTTTTGTGAAACTTGCCATGGCAGTAACAATGCAATGCATCCATCAGCAGCTGTCGGTGTGGCAAGTATCAGCTAGAGTGAACAACACAGAGCTGATAAAAACGCCTCATGCATGCTGTAGTTTTCCTTCCACCAATGACAGCACTTTCTGTTTATAGGACAAACATTCCTTGACATGAGACTATATGCTCTGTCACCACTGGTAACATGTAGTCCATAAGGTCTGATTCAATTACACATAAACTACGATGGTATTTGTTCTTTTTCATATCTTTCAAACACTGGCACATACAAATTGGCTCACCGGTGCATCATGTGATGCATCTGTGGATGTATAGCGTGTCGTTTGTCGATTTCTTTTTACATGGTTAATCATTTCTTTTGTTTTATGTGCATAATACATCAAGAAGAACAAAATTAACAACGATCTGTCACTTGTTGCACATAGGAGCATGCGGTCCTCAGAATATTTTTCCTCATTTACATCTCAACCTGTATATAGGCTTTAATGGTGGAAAGATGGAGCAACCTAGAGACATGGTGAGTAGACGAAACTGTCATATTCCCACGAGTTCTGTGTCCACGAGGAAGTGGTAATGTTATTTCCAATACACATTGCATCTCTAAAACAGGACGAAATCGTCAATACTTGTGATCAAGCATTATACATGTGCTATGTATTTTCCAAATTACCCAGCAGTATTCTCAGTATTTTCTCAGGATGATATCGTTAACATGGGCGATACATAAGCTGTGCACTAAGTCCTCTTGTCTCAAGTCGTTTCATTACTGTGGCGTGTGATTTGTGAGACACTCTTTATTTGGATTCTGAATGCTGTGGTATTCTCCGCTAATATGTGCAAGCTGCACTACTTGGAATAGTAAACTATTTGGATGCATTGCAAAGTAGAATGATTCCTTAAACGAAAAGCAATGTACATGGATCACATATTGACACTGCTACAGATGAAATCACGGGAATTTCACTAATAGAAGATAAAAGGGCTCTGTGCACAACTTGGGCATCATACATTTTATCTGTGTGGCTTAGATTAACAGCTAATAATATTGCTCTGCAGGCTGGGCAGAACTGTTTAGCATACCTTCGTCATAGTCTGAGTCTCTCCATGGCGATCCATATTGCAACATAAAGGCAATGCAAGTTCATGACAACTGGATGTTTGGAAAATACAAATTGTGTTAGGCCTTGAGATGTTAACTTCATCGTTTCACTCCCAAACGTTTAAACGACGGATGCGTCATTGCTGCCAAAGGTACTGATGTCCCAAGGGAATGGATTCTATTTGATGGCCACGCTGTCCTCGATGTATTTCGGTGTGCTGCACAGTTGATCCCGCTCCGTATCACTGAACTTCACCTTTGCATCCCGCTGGACATTCTCTATTTCTTCTATAACTTCACAGTCGGTCTAATGGGCTAAACCAACATTAACACACGTTGATCCATTGATGGTCAATTGATAAGTAGTGCTACAAAACAGGATTCTGTAATTACTTAGCAGAGGCTTGATGTGTAGTGCAGACATTGGATATAATGGAAGTTCAAAGTCTGGAAACCCTTCTGCTTTCTGCTCTGATATATCCGACATTGCATCAGAGAGCCTGTCTGCATGTTGACATGTTGACTTGGTGGTGCCGGTAATGGATATAGTGGAAACTCAGGGTCTGGAGATAGTTCTCCAAGCTGTTTGATTTCCACTCCAGCGTGCTGGGATTTGCATCAGGAAACTTGTCTGTATGCTGATTTGATTTATGCTGCTGCTGGTGATGATGATGATCAAATGTGCTTGATTTCCACTCCAATGTATTGTGAGCTGCATGAGGGAGTGCGTCTGCATGCTTGCGTGATAGCTACTCTCATTGCTCAAATGATTCAGACAGAAAACACATTTGTACGCATAAACACAAAATCAATAATAAACAGTGAGAGAGAGGAATGGTTTAATGCTTACAAACGAATGTGTGAGTCAGTTTTTTCTTCCAGGAGGTGGTAGATCTCTGATGACGGTTCATTATGATGATAAGCCTTTCACTATGGAGCACTTCATGGGTAGTAGGCATGGGCGCTGAGGATGAATGGTGGCACCACGCAAATTGCAACGACTATTTTGGACTGCGCCCATATTTCCAAGTCAGTCATCTTGGATTCGACATCTACATATGCATTATACTCCGCAACCAACTTAACGGTGTGTGGTGGAGGGTATTTCTGTTACCTATAATTGATCCCCCGTTCGCTAATCCACTCGCGAATGGCGTGTGGGAAGAATGATTGCCGGTAATCCTTTGTAAAAGCTATAACATCTCGAATTTTCTTGTCGTGGGCATTTCGCCAGATGCATTTGGGAAGAAGTAATATGTTGTCCGATACTTCCTGAAAGTGCTGCCTCGAAATTTCAATCGTAAACCGCTCCCTGATGCTCAATACATCTCCTGTAGCGTCTGTCACTGTAGTTTATCAAGCAACTCTGCAGTGCTCTCACGCGGACTAAACAACCTTGTGACGGAATGCACCGTTTTTTGGTGGATCTTCTCTGTTTCTTCTATAAGTCCCACCTCGTTAGGATCCCACACTGATGAGCAATACTCAAGAATCGGGCACACAAGCGCCTTGTAACCCACGTCCTTCGTGGATGTGTTACATTTCCTTAAGATTCTTCCTATGAATTTCAGTCTGGCATCTTCTTTTCGTACTATTTGTTTTATATGATCAAACAAAGTACCCTCCCCCACGAACCAAATAGGAAAGCGAGTTAATATTGCACTGTCACCCAGTTCTGATCCGTACTAAAAGTTTCTAGTCCTTGCTCACCGGAAAGTTAGTTTAAAATCATTTGCAAAAATTTGTACCGTACAAACAGACAAGTTCCAAATGGTTCAAATGGCTCTGAGCACTATGGGACTCAACTGCTGAGGTCATTAGTCCCTTAGAACTTAGAACTAGTTAAACCTAACTAACCTAAGGACATCACAAACATCCATGCCCGAGGCAGGATTCGAACCTGCGACCGTAGCGGTCTTGCGGTTCCAGACTGCAGCGCTTTTAACCGCACGGCCACTTCGGGCGGCAAACAGACAAGTAAGCGAAAAAGTTAAATATGTTGCTATAAATCTCTTTGACAGTCAACTCATGGAAATGTTTGACATATAGCATAAGTGTTTCCAAATGCAGATTACAGACGTTTTTCCTGGACAAGACTTTTTATACTATAGAAAAATCCTTGATTAGAAATAATGAGTCACCAAAAAAATATCTGTGAACTGGCGGCATGTAGCCAAATAAACATTATTTTTTCATTTGTAATTGTGCTAGCTAAGTGTTGCATTTTGATCTGTTGACACGTTCCACATCATAAAGTTTATCATGAATTTTAATTGTGGAACAAGTAACTAAGTAATTAACTAATTTCTCGTCACTTGAAAAGATTTTTAACAATTGCTGTAAACAGTTCATATATTTAAAGCTATGGTCATGCATTTCACTGAGGTATGTGAACGTAGCTTCTTGTGCTGCAAACTGCCTACCCATTTCATAACTGTTTTTTATGTTTACTTTTATTTTAATTTTCGTTTGAATACGTATGCGATATTTCTTCATCTTAACTCGATTCCAAACATCAGATATTCCCCCGTATCCAATAGTAAGATGGTGGTGTTCCCCTAATCAGCAGGTAAAATGACGATGTCATTGTCTACTCTCAAGTCTCACAGAGCCTTCCTTTCTGATGAGCTGATGTTAAACTTTCTTGGTGGAGCTCGTGCTAAAATTCGGCAGGCGTTCCTCCTAATCTCTGCTGCAACATCACTGGGAACTTCAAAGGTGCCTGCACTATGACACCTGGGGGCTTTCTGTGGTGTTGAAGCATAGTTCAAACCTTTCTTGAGCACTGAAACAGCCGCGTCGTTCAGGATACTATCAGTGACATTAAACATGGCACGTAAACGTAGTGCATTCCCTTCTTGTGTTTGGGCCACAAGACGAGTGTGCTTTGGCATTTGGCGAACCTTGGCTTGTTGTTTTGCCCAATCAGCTAGCCCCCAGGTGGCACTATCTACCCAATCTCAGGATATAGCTGAGAGTTCGAAGAGATCTTCAGATGCACTAACTGTAATTTCGTGGACACCATGTGCAGTTCCTGTCGTCCAGCTACAGCCGTCGGATCTTTCGGTTAGCTTTGAAGCTGTATCTTTCTTTACGAAATTACCTCTGCAGTACTCGTTACAGCTTATGAGCAACCAGTTTTAGAGAGACATCGTGGCGATTGTTTAAACATGTGCTTACCTCAACTTATCTCTTATTCAGTGACCGGTATTTTCAACAAGTCGACGTGTCGCCATGGGAAGTCCTCTGTCTCTCATCGTGGCCAACTGTTTTATGGAAGACTTAAAGGGATAAGCGCTGCAGTCGGCAAGCCTCAGATCTTCCTGCTTCTAGCGGTATGTAGACAATACATTTGTAGTGGAATAGAGACATTACCTGCGTTTCTCCAGCATCTGAACTCGCTCCATTCGAATATACAGTTCACAGTGGAAGTGGAAAAAGATGGCATTTTACCATTTCTGGATGTCATGGTCAGAAGACAAGCTACGGTGCTATATTTGCAAACCACACGTTGTCATCACCCAGCACAATGCGGCAGTGTATTATGCTCTTTGGTGCATAGAGCACGTGTGGTCTCAGATGCCGACAGTCTGCCTGGTGAGCTACGACACCTAAGAACGGTATTCAAAAAAATCTATTGAGGTAGACAGAAGCGCCATGCATTACATTCTAAGCAAACTCAAAGAAGGGATGTAAATAAAGATGAAGAGGTACCTTTTACAACGGTGTTCTTGCCCTGTTTTGGTGGCACGTCTTCAGAATAGAAAGAATTCTCAACAGACACGATGTCAAGGGTGTTTCTCGGCCAGCAGCAAAATTGAGGAATTTATTGTGCTCAGTTAGAGACAACCTTGGCCTTAGGAAATGTGGCGTGTATAAAATCCCATGCCAATGTGGGAAATCTTATATTGGGCAGACATGCCGAATTGTGCAACAACGTTGCATCGAACACTGTCATCATACACACCTGGGCCAACCTGATAAATCAGGGGTGACGGAGCATTTTCTGGACACAAGGCATCACATGTTTTAGAAAAGACTGAAATTTTATCTGCAGCATCATCTTTCTGGAACTGCATTGTTAAGTAGGCCATACATATCCATACTGCAGACAGTCTTATCAACAGAGATGCAGGTTTTCAGTTAAGCGCTGCCCGGAATCCAGCTCTGGCTGCCATTAAATCAAAACACGGAAAACAAGAACTTTTGATTCATGACTCGACGCTATGCACTGCTGAGATTTAATTCAGCTCTAAACCACGGGAACGTCTGGCAGCAGTCTTTGCCCACAGCTCACTCACAGAAGGCCCTCCTGTGGCTCCCATCAGAGGACACTAGGGACGGCGCTTTCATCCAACTGCCATCAACTTCCATGTACGCGTATTGCATGCTCCTCGCTTGATAAATTTCGACACCGCCGCACGACTAACATCAGTAGCGTTTTGCAGCATTGACAGCGGCAACTATCACTAATTGAGGATGTAGAGCAGTTGCAACGATGAAATATTGTGGAGTCTACACAGTACGACCTGGCGGCAAACCTGAGAAGTGCATTTGCAACAGATTTGTCAGGAAATCCTGAGAAGAAACACAAAATATGTATTGTATGTAGTTTATGTGTCTGCTATGTTTTTATGTTCCTGCTTAAGAGTAATAAGTTTTTTGTTGCCTACCTCATGTTTATGTTCATATATTCCTATTCAAGAGTCTTACATAAGAAAATTAAATTGTATCTCATACTCCTTCCACAATTTAAAAAAAATGTATTGTATTAATTTATGCGTTTCCATTCTTGCATGTAGAAAAAATTACTTTTAGGGGCTCTGCGAAAGTTTGAAACGTATTATTGTGCACCCAAAGGCAAAAGCATGAATCGATACTACTAACAGTGCAAAATTTCCAGTAAATACAGAAACATTGTAGGGCAAATGGTGCCAGTGGCGCTTTCTAGCGTGTATACTTGCTCGGTAAAATTGTAAATCTAGCATCCGGTAACATCGAACACTTTAGTCAAGGGGAATCATAAAAAAAAGAGACATTTGAGCGTTCCCAAAAACTTTTAGGACAGCAGGAGATTTTTGGAAAAAAATGGGACTGTCCTGAGAAAAATGAGACGAATGGTCACATTATTCTGGCATCTTTTGTCATTAAGGAGGAAGATATTCGTTGCATAGAACTGTGTTTCAGGAGTGATGTGAGGTGTCCACTCTAGAAACTTTTGTACTAAGATCTTCAACCATTAATTACACTCGCTATCTAGACTGGCATTAATAACTTCATGGGGTAGTTTTGGACCCCAAAACAAAAACTTTCTGAAACTTCTTTCTTCTATGTGTCTCTAAACCGGTAGCAGTCAGCTTGGTTCCTATAGGCCACTAATGGACATTCCAGCTTTGATGGTAGGCAGTGGGTGTTATGATTATTAAAAACATCTTCATTAGGTTTGTGCAGGGTGACACAGAATAAAGGGAATGTTTGAAATGATTAGTGGCAGCCATGGGCAAGTGGCAGCACTGCGGGTTCGTAACAGTTATCGAGTAAACAGTCCGCTATTTCACTAATCATGTATCAGCGGAACGGACAATAGCGTGCGTTACCCATAAAAATGTTTTATAAAAAACAATGATAGTCTGGTAGCGGCGCAGAGGGAGTTTCGAAGTTTTTATAATTTAGGAGATCATGATGCCGTTCTGTTGAAACACGTGATAAAATGTTGGATTAATAACTCTGGAGAGACTGAATTTGCTCTCAAGTAGAAACCAACTGGAGGACCAAGAAGTGCACATTCTCCAGCGAACACTGATGTTGTATGCGAGTCTGTCTTACTGGGACCACGGCGGTCAAAGTAGCAGTGATTGGAATGTCCCGTGAGAGTGTTCGCAGAATTCTTCATCTTGATTTATAACTTCGTCTGTACAAACTAGAGATTGTGCAACAACTGAAGGGTCGGGGTGGCCGAGCGGTTCTAGGCGCTACAGTCTGGAACCGCGTGACAGCTACGGTCGCAGGTTCGAATCCTGCTTCTGGCATGGATGTGTGTGATGTCCTTAGGTTAGTTATGTTTAAGTAGTTCTAGGTTCTAGGGGACTAATGACCTCAGAAGTTAAGTCCCATTGAACTCAGAGCCATTTGAACAACTGAAGGACAACAGTTACCAGTTAGAATTAGGATTCTGTCAACAAATGATAACAAAAATAAACGATAATGGACACAACAAGAAGAACTGCACCACAAGATGATTAACAACGATGAATTTCTAAACAAATTATGGATGTCAGATGAGGCACAATTCCATCTCACAGGTTATGTGAATAAACACAGTTACCGTTACTGGGCAAACACAAATCCTAATTACGTTCATGAGCGCACTTTACACGCTAGTTAAGTGACAGTATGGTGTGGTGCGTCATCACATAGGATTTATCGGACCGTATATTTCGCATGTGAACAGGGAAACACAATAACTGTTAATGCCGATCGTCACGTGGAGATGTTACGAACTTTCGTTACATCTGCATTGAAGAACTTTCCAAACGTTCAAGAAGCCTGGTTTCAACAGGACGGAGCAACATCACACACTGCTCGGCGATCAATGGCATATGTGTGAGAATTGTTTGGCAATCATGTGATCTCACGATTCGGTAACATTACCTGGCCCCCTAGATCACCAGATTTATTCGTTTGTGATTTTTTCTTGTGGGGCTACCTCAAGAGCAGATATGACACGACTCGACCAAGAATCCTGGATGAGTTAAAACGGAGGAGAATTTGGGAAGCAATGCACAGTATTCCAGCTGAGATATTGCAGTGGCCAATGAGGAATCTCAACAGCAGATTTCACCAATGTATTTGTGAGGAGGACGCCATCTAAAGGAGATCATTTTAAAAAAATGATAAATACTATCTTTGTTTTGTAAATAGCAAAGTTGTACGGTTTCAATTACTATGAAGGCAATCTTCTTTCCTTCATCACTTCTAGTTTTATTGGATTGTGGAAATGTTCCCGTTTTTCTGTGTCACCCTGTATAAAATTTTGACAATGTATTTGATAAGTAATTATTGTTAGATGCTTTAATTTCTGTTGCTCAGCTTAAAAAAAATTATGAAGTAAAGTTAGTTCCCTATTTTTTAAATAACTGTTACTGTGTAACTGTGGGAGATTACAAAATTTTACTGCAAATGGAGATGCAACAGTGGGTGACAGATGAAAGAGGTTAAATATCCCTGCTCTAAACTGTTGTTACAGAATCAATAAATGAAAAGCTTTTATTTATGAAAAATGAAGTTTTCTTTAAAAAAGGAAACATAATCTTACCAACAATTAAGGCTCTTACATTAATTTTTGCGCCTTTAGAGTTTTTGGAATTAACTTAAAAACAAAGAAAATCTATTACAGCAATGTTCAGAAACATCATTTGAGATCAAATAATTATCGATTGAGTAAACTATAAAGAAAAATAAAGAATGACTTTCAATAAAAAATGACAGTAGGTATATGAATGGATCAACTAAACACTTATTTTCGTACATTTTTGTCGATGAAATGCATTTTGCGCAGGCTTTTCACTCTTGGAAAATGTTTTTTGTAGTTTTTGCGCATTTAAGGCGTGGTCATCGAGATATCTTTGATTATTTTGACTGACTCGAACCCACGTGGACTTGCACTGCAGACTCGTCGATTTTGCTATCATTTTCAAAATTTTTTGCAGTCTGCAAAGTCCTAGACAAATTTCTGGAATTCATTTTTCTCTCTTTGATATTTGATTTGATCAATGCCATGCCACGTTGTTCTATAAAACATCGATGCACCATCTTGTTACTCTTCTTTAGAAAGGTTTTCTCCTTGAAAAGAGCCAGACTGTCTTGCTATTTCTTGGTTTTCTTCAGGAACATTCTCTTCTTCTGCCTCTTCACCGTCCTCTATTTCACTGTTAGTTTCATGGTTTGATATTTCCATTTCATTGTCGCTAAACACAGCTGCATCAAAAAAAGAATCTGGTGTATCCAATGAGTCAGCAGTATTCACTAGCTAATAATAACTCCAAAATTTAATCATCGTTCGCATGTCGCTTCATTCTGTCGAAAACAATTTTAATTACAAACAAGAAAAGTAACATTTATAACTTCATGGGGTAGATTTCGACCCCAACTGGCATGTACATACGGAAATAATGGTCGCTAATTAGCAAGCACCTGCACAGTACAAAATCATAGCCAATACTAACGTTATATAGAAGTGGAGTGGCAATTTTGAAATATACACAGTGTTGTAAACAAAAGAGTGACGCATGAGATAATCAATTACGTCGTGAATCAGTATCACACTTTTGTCTTGGTCGCTGTATTTTTATTGTTGTTCTTGATTACTTCTTTTGCTTTAGCAACATTTTCAGATCAGATCTGTGGTACATAAAACTTGTATTCAAAAGGATGGAACAAAATGTTATATGAACAATGTTTAGAATAATTGCGACGACATATCAACTGATGATAGATATCATGGAAACATGGTATCTAGACAGCGTTTAAAACATGTCAGTCAACATCGAAAACAAAACTGGCTCTCACCATGCAGCACACTAAGAAGTAATCATGTTCGGACACTAGGTGGCCGTAGCAAACAGCTTATAGCACATATGATGTCACACTCTAATTTTTAGTCTGAAATACTTATTCCCATCCTTAAATATTCTAATTTCAACATTAACATAACATTTTAAAATAATTTTACTGTGGACGTTATTGTGCATCTAAAGGTGTGTGCCTTGAATCACATAATGCTGCATTTACAGTACTAAGTTTTAAAGATACAAGACTATAATTGTTACCTGTGTAGTAGAAACATGCGACTGCAGTATTAGTAAATAACTACAACTAACTGTGTTATGTGTATAGAGGAGAAGTATACTTTAGTTTGAGGCTAGGAGATGATACAGCTCTTTTATATGATACCTTAGAGATAGGATCATATAAAAAACAATGATGACAATAATTACATAATGACAATATTGACAATAAAAAATATTTTAGTAGAAACCATGACAGAAAAAAAACATGACAGTAAAAAACCAATGGTGACAGTAATGACAGTACATGTCTGACATACCTATAGGTATTTTTTGAAATCTAATATTCTTGTGTGAATTCATATACATCACGCCGCTAATGTAGTTAGAGGTTACATATATGTACATAGTGACAGTGACATCACAGTGCATGTACTAACTGAAGCGTTTTGTTGTCAACAAACAACTTCAGTATGAAAGCCTCAGTAACATTCATAAATCTAATATTAAAATAGGAGATGAACCTTACGCGATCTACCATGCAGTCTTAGAGAGGCAAAGAAAGGAGTGAGGTATTCAGCCACAAAAATCTTTGGCCGCTTCCCCACTAGTAATCGAAAGTAAACACTGTACTGACCGAACGCTTGTCATAGCATCATCGGTTGTGGAAAGCTGGAGTGTAAGGTCGACACACTGCAGTAGCTGGTGTTGTGAGTTTGTGTGACATGGAGCCGCTAGTACTTGGTCAAGTAGCTCCTCAGCTGGCACCACCAGGCTGGATGCACCCCATTCCAGTCCTCACACCAAGGAATAATCTATGGCGGTACCTGGAATCGAGCCGTAGTTGGGCGCACTGACCACTCAGCATTGGGGCGGATACCTACCGGATGTAAAAAAATAATAAATAATAAAATTAATTTCAAACACAAATCGAAATCATGTCCGATTGGCAATCGCTTCTTCTCCATAGATGAATTCTTGAATGTGTAGTAATATGGTGTGAGTGAGTGTTCGAGAAGAGGGATGGATATTCAACATAGTTAAGCCCCCAGGGGCTCAGCATTCATTTGCTGAGTACGGGCTTGGCAACCCCGGGGTCCTGAGCTGGGGACTAGTCAGCGTCGCCAGTCTCCTGTCACCGTAACCCTCGGACATACTTCAGCGACCACTGTATGGCGCGGCGGTGGAATGTTGTGTGCTGCGGGGAATGGTAATCTTGGCTTGACCACCTGGATTGTGAGGAAGGTAAACCGCTATAAAAACCCCTCAATCTTACTGTGTGCTGCGCGCCTATAAGATGCATGGCTGTTGTGGTGGTACAGTCGCAAGCGGGCAACCTCTGGGGCACCTGCCGCACCCTAGTTGTATAAGGCTTACTCAGGCACGCGGGGCTATGTCTGAGCGGACCTTTAGTTCCCTAGCTGCTCGGGGACCACAATGGACCCTTTGACCTCTACATTTCCCCCTACTAGTGGATTGGGTGGGCCACTGGTAGGAAAAGACACCCCATCGAAAAAGCGACTTCGTGCTGCGAGTCCTCCAGCGCCTGGTGGTACTAGAGATTTATCAGACTGCCGTAACAGAGCACATGCTGATAACCAAAATGTGTTTTTGATTGTCAAACGGAAGGAGGGTGCTTTGAGAGGGTTTCTCCCTTTTACATCCACAAGGGTCTTGAGGGAATTGCAGGAACACTGAAATCTGTGAAGCGACTGCGCAATGGGACTCTGTTAGTTGAAACTTCTAGTTCCCGTCAAGTCACTTCTCTTTGGAAAGCAACCTGTCTCAGAGAGCACGCTATCGAGACCGAGCTCCACTCCACTTTGAACTATAGTAAGGGTGTTGTGACATGTAGGGACTTGGTGGATATCCCCAAGGACGAGTTGAAATCTGAGTGGGCTGATGAAGGTATTATTGACGTGCAGCATATTATGAAATCAGTCGATGGGGACCTAGTCAAATCCGACTCATTTATTCTCATGTTCAATTGCCCGAGACTCCCAGAGCATGTTAAAGCGAGTTTCTTATGTTTGCCAGTACGGCCATATTTCCCCAACCCAATGTGCTGTTTTAAATGTCAGCGCTTTGGGGTGGCTTTGGGGTGCAATGGGATAGCCACTTGTGGTAAATGTGGTCAGCCTGCCCATGAAGGAGCCGATTGTTCATCGCCTGTGAAGTGCGTGAATTGCTCTGGGAGTCACCCTGTCTGGAGCCGGGTCTGCCCCATCTATCTCGAGGAACGGACGATACAGGAGATCAAAACATCTAAGCGCATCCCCTATGGTGAGGCCAAGAAGCTTTTTAAGGCCATGCAGCCTCCTGTGTTTACAACATCTTTCGCTTCTGCTCTGCAGAAACCGGTACAGTCGGCCACTGTTGCTACACAAATGGAGATTGCTAGTGTCAGCACTAATACCTGCGTTTGCCAGTGCACTTGTGCTGCTGCAGTTGTTTTGCAACCTGCAGCTCTCCCCACAACGTTGGACAAGGCCGTGGTTGCTGACATTGGGGTACTTCCTGCCCCGCCTAGGCGAGTAAAGCTCCAACTGTTGACAAGGTTCTGCATTCTAAGCCTCCCAAGACAAAGACGCCGAAGGTGAAGGTTTTGCCACCTGAGGAGACTAGTCAGGGTTGGTCCGATGACGAGGCCATCATACTGTCTGACATCTCCCTTGGGTCGCCATCGGAGCTGATGGACATTGATGTCGACCGGGGGCGATATTCTCGCCCCAGGAATATATCTCCGACCAGTATGGGCTCTCCTCCAAAGCACAGAGGCAGGGTGAAAGTTCAGCCACCCTGATCACCGGCTCCCATATTACAGTGGAACCTGAATGGGTTCAGGACGCATGTGGCCGAATTACAGCTCCTTGTATAAGAGCGCCCCTTGTGCTTATGTCTCCAAGAGACACGTTTTCCGGCCACTGATGCTCCTTCTTTACAGCGCTGTACAGTGTATCGAAAAGATGATCTGATGGGGGAAAGGGCAAAGGGTGGTGTTGCGGTTTTTGTTCGTGACATGCACCACTCATCTGAGCTCCCTCTCGTTACAGACTTGCAAGCAGTTGCAGTTAACCTTCTTGTGGGGCGGAGGCTCACAATCTGTTCCGTTTACTTACCGCCTCAGGATGCAATAGACTCTGAGGCTCTCACAGACCTTATTAACCAATTCCCCGGCCATTTCTCCTTCTGGGGGACTTCAATGCTCATAATGTCTTATGGGGCTCCACAACTACTTGCCCTAGGGGTCACGTTCTGGAAAGCCTCATGACGTCCAAAGAACTGTGCATCCTCAACTCTGGTGCTCCCACTCATTTCTGTACTGCTTCTGGGTTGTCGTCAGCTATTGACCTTTCCTTTTGCTCTCCAGCACTCGCAGATTCTGCTCTGTGGGAGGTTGCCGCTGACCTCCATCCTAGTGACCACTTCCCCCTTTGGATTCGCCTCCTGGATGAGGCTGTGGCATTACCAGTGCCGCCCAGGTGGTACCTCTGCAGAGCTGACTGGACACTTTTCAGCCATTTGGCTGTTTTGGAACATCGTGCCAGCGTCCACGAATGGGTCGACCACATTACAGCCGTGATCTCCCACGCTGCTGAATTGTCGATCCCACGGTCTTCAAGTCATCCCAAGAGGCGTCCTGTCCCTTGGTGGACCTCTGAGTGCCGCTCAGCCATCCGAGCCTGCCGTGCAGCTCTGCGCCGCTTCAAGTGCCGTCCCTCAGCTGACAATCTTGCGGTCTTTCGGGTGGCAAGGGCCAAGGCGTGGCGAGTGATTAAAGAGACCAAACGACGGTCGTGGCAATCATTGTTGAACTCCATCTCCCGCTCCACTAGTTCTACGAAAGTATGGGAAGCCATCAGGAGGATTTCCGGAAAACGCAGCCAACTACCTGTCACAGCATTGCTGCATCAGGGATGTCTCCTCACGGCGTCGAGAGACATTGCCCAGACACTGGCCATGCATTTTGTGGAATCTGCTGCCACTATTAACTGTGCTCCAGATTTCTGCCGCTACCGCACTGCCATCGAGAGGGGTCACTTCGACTTCCGGTCTCCAAATTCTGAACCCTATAACTGCCCCTTCACAATGTGGGAACTGGATTCGGCGCTGTCTTTGGCTAATGGTACTGCGCCCAGTCATGATCAAATCCTGTACAGCATGCTGCAGCACTTGTTGCTGCCATCCAAGGAAGTTCTCCTGAATTGTTTTAATATGATATGGTAATCCGGCATGTTCCCTGACTCGTGGAGGGAGGCGATTTTGATTCCCCTCCTCAAACCGGGGAAGAACCGACTGCATCCCAGTAGTTATCGGAGTATTGCTTTGACGAGCTGTGTCAGGAAGACATTGGAATGCATGGTCAGCCGTCGCCTGGTTTGGCTGCTCGAGACCAGGCAGCTCCTTAGCCACTCTCAGTGTGGCTTTCGGAGATGTCGTTCAACTATAGACAACTTGACCCTGCTTGAGGCGGCCATCCAGCAGGCCTTCCTACGTAACCAGCATCGTCTAGCTGTATTCTTTGACATTAATAAGGCGTATGACACTACTTGGCGCCGCCTTATCCTCAATCAACTCCATCAGTGGGGCTTTTGTGGCCATCTCCCCATCTTCATTCGGTCCTTTCTTTCCCGCCGCCTTTTTCAATATCGGGTTGGTAATGTGCTATCTGATATGTACGTGCAGGAGAATGGTGTTCCTCAGGGAAGCGTTTTAAGTGTCACCCTCTTTGCCATCGCCATTAACAGCATCACGTCCACCATCTGGAGTTCTGCCCAGTGCTCCTTGTTTGTGGATGATTTTGCTGTTTTCTGTTCTTCCTCCAGTCTTGTCACTGCTAGTCGGCAGCTGCAGCTTATGATAAAGCGATTAGAGGCATGGACTGCAAAGACGGGTTTTACCTTTTCTGCAGACAAATGTGTGTGTGTTCATTTTAATCGTTCTCGACGTCCTTTTACTTCCCCTGAATTGCATCTGAGGGACACCATTCTTCCTTTTTGAGACACTGTGAGGTTCCTGGGCCTCACTTTTGATTCCACGTTTTTGTGGTTGCCGCACCTTAAAGACCTCAAGGTGCGGGCCCTGAAGGCACTGAATATTTTGAAGTGTCTGAGCCATCTGTCCTGGGGAGCAGATCTGGCACGTCTGCTGCAGTTTTATAAGGCTTTCGTCCGGTCGCGTCTTGACTATGGATGCACCGTGTATGGGTCAGTGAGGTCTTCGTATCTGAAGATTCTTGACGCAGTACACCATGAGGGTATCAGGCTGGCCACTGGTGCATTCCGTACCAGTCCCATCCCCAGCCTGTGTGCTGAGGCAGGGGAACCACCGCTCGCCATCTGGCGGAAACTCCTCATGGTGCAACGGGTGTGTCAATTCCTTGCCTGTCCTACCTCCCCTGCGTAGCTTGCCGTTGCCCGACCGCCTATGGAACGTCTCTTTTCCAGACGTCCCAGGGCAACGAGACCATTTGGGATTCGTGCCAAGCATTTGCTTGAGTCCCTTGGTGTGCAGCGTGTGGCACCCCAACTCCAGGGTTTTACCCGCCTGCCTCCCTGGTTGCTCCAGAGGCACAGCATCTTTTTAGACTTGTCAGAGTACCGGAGGAGCTGCACTCCTGCGTTTGTTTTTACCTCCTTATTTTACGATATTTTAAACCAGCATCCCGACCATGTACCAGTATTTACGGATGACTCTAAACAGGGGGACTCTGTTGGTTGTGCTGTTGTTTTCCCTGATCGAGTCCTGCGGCGTTTACCATCTTTGATGCCGAATTGTTTGCGATCTTGCGGGCATTGCAGCAGATGAGATGTGTTCCCAGTCTTAAGTTTCTCATCTGTTCTGATTCCCTGAGTGCCCTTCAGACCATGCGACACTTGTACCCAGCGGATACGGCCGTCCAGAACATCCATGATGCCCTACTCCACCTGCAACGGCAGGGGAAGGAGGTTTCTTTCTGCTGGGTGCCGGGGCACGTGGGTATTAGGGGAAACGAACTGGCGGATGTGGCAGCCAAAGATGCATGTTCCCTCCCTCACGTTGTTGAATGTGCCGTCCCCCCCCATGCTGTTACCTCCCTTTTGAGTTTTCGTGTTATGCGTCAATGGGAAGAGGAGTGGCTGGCAGTCGGTGAAAATAAGCTGCGTCAAGGCCACCACGCGGCCATGGCTTACGTCCTATCAGTCATGCAGGCGGGATGAGGTTCTCCTCACTCGTCTCCGCATCGGGCACAATCACGTAACGCGTGGTTTTTTACTCCGGCGGGAGGACCCCTCAATCTCCAGTGCTTGTGGCGTCCAGATTACTATCCGCCACATTTTACTTGATTGTCCTTTATTCTCTGACCAGAGGGCGGTGGTTTCCTTGCCACCGGATTTTCCCTCTATTTTGCAAGACGACGCAACGACTGTGGTTAAGGTCTTACGGTTTTGTGTCCTGTCCAATTTGTTGCCTCGGATTTTAGGGAGAGGATTTTAATGTGCTGCTGGGTGACTGGCTCACCCAGGATTTAGGTAAGAGGCCCGCCAGTCACGATTACCTACCTGTTTCACTTCGATTACTGTTCTCTTTTCCTTGTGTTTCCTTTCCTTTTTTAGTGTGTTTCTTCTCCTCTTGTTTTGCCTCTGTATGTGAGGATTTGGAACTGCATCAGGTCTGTGTCTTTTAGCCGTTCTCCTTGTTCGCTGTCCGTCTTTGTCCCTTCACCGCATGTGTTCCTGTTTCTATGCGTTTGGGCGCTGATGACCACGCTGTTTAGCGCCCGAAAACCTCAGACCACACACACAACATAGTTAAGTACAAATCATTGTATGAGGAAAGTAGCGCAAGACAATCAGGAAAATGATCAGCATGTTACCAGATTTTTCTTTGAGAAAGTATACTGTAATATTTAAAATGACTCGCTCCACTTCATAATGAAAGGTGGCACTTTATGGATCACAGGACGTGGAAATGACTAAACTAATTACGACAATGTTCCGAAAGTTAAGTCCAGCAGACGACATCATCCTAGCTCGAGTTTTGAAAGAAACATATTTTCATTTCTAAACCAGTATAAGAGTACTACCGCAGGATGAATTTCCTGATCTCTCTACAATTTCAATCAAACTTGCCAGACATTTATTAAATTACTGTTCTTTCGCCTTTCCTTTACCAGTTGCTTATGGGTCTAAAAAGTTAATGTCAAAATTATGCTAAAGATCTACTGTAAACTATGTAAAAAAGAAGGTAGGCTTACCAATGGGTTAATAACCCTATTTTTGTTAAAATACCTACGTTATGAAAAGGACGAATAAATTAATCCTTCATAACTTTGTAATTCAGCCCAGTGTTCTGGAAATGCGAAACGAATATTTTGACAGCATGCGGACATGGATCCACATTATATGCCCACTTAAAGTAGCTGTGCGAGAAGCATGCGAAGCGAATATTTTGACGGCATGAGGACAGGGATCCACATTATACACCCACTTAAAAAGCAGCTGTGCGAGAAGTATGCGCGCTACAAGATTCAAAAACCTTATTGGTGAATCGATAGATTGACAAATAATTTGTTCTCTGCTAAGATACTGCGTGACAGTATTTTTAGTGACGTTTTGTCGAGTGAAGGGCATCAGCTAGTCATCCTTTTCAGTTTCTTGACTTGTCATCAAGCTGTCGCAAAATTATATTGCAACTTTGTATTATCTCGTTTACTATTTACCGACAAGTTTTTGGTTATTCTATTTCTTGATAGCTGTTGACTTCCCATCATTAGCACGGCTCTGTGAGAAAATGCGTTTTCATGTCTTTGATTAATGTCGCTTTATGCATAGTAAATATTTCAGGTTGACATTTCAGTAGCAGCAACGCAGATGTTACTGGACCCAAACCTCACATCAAGATAACACCTTGACAATAACACGATTGTCACCTATCATTTTCTGAGCTGCCAACCGTTATTTGACAGCCCATGTAGGTAACGAAGGCGCTGTAGTTACTTCTGAATTGTACGTCATGTTGGTGCACCTGAAATCAGTACAAATGGCTGACGACGGACCAGAAGATATTAGTTGTATTGTTTTCTGTGTATACAAATACTTATTGTCTTTAATTCATCCAATAGTTTGTGGAAGAGTATGTTGACGATCAATGAAAGTAATTCCACGTGTGTTTCAATTGAAATCAGGTTAGTAATGTCACTTTTTTTTTATAATGAACTTAGTTTATTTCTAGTTTAGATGTCGGTGTCAGTTCATCGTTTGTGCTTTTGCTTTGACAGCAGTATGTTTGAATGAAATAGAGCGTAGTTACTCAGTTTTATTTGGGACGTGCCTCAACGGTCTACTATTTCCTAGCCCAAGAAACATCTTTGCAAGCGAACACGAGAAGTTCAGCGGTATTTTCGCGTTTAAATGTTAACTTTACGCGTCACAACGTTTATGCTTAAATTTTTATCAAAAGTTTCTCATAAATACATGTTAATCACCAATTATTTTGGAACAATGTTGTGAAAGAATGTGGTACCGATTTCTTTGATACACTATGTTATGACTAAACTTTAAATCTTTATAATGTTGATATAGTGACTGAAGTTGTACGATACGTTCCGATTTTCACCGTGTCACATATTAGATATCACTCACATGGTCGGTGGAGTTGGTGATACTTTAATATCCACTACATGCCAATATTAGGAACTCCTGCAGAAATCACAGTTGCCCTATTATTGTTAGGAACAGAAATTTGTGAACAGTAGCAGAAGTAGGCCAATGCAGTGTCAGTATGTTAGATTATATTTAGAAAACGAATTTTTTAACCGAATTTTAAATGAACAGCATTAATTATTTTAATACACCTCCAAATACTGTACAACCGAAAACATAGGTTGAAATCTGCAGAGAAATAAAATTCTAACTGCTGTATTTAAATTATTCTTTTACCTCTGCTCAAAACATTTTATTGTATTCATATTTTTATAAACATTCGCTCTGTATTAGTAATTGTATTTACTAACAAGAAAATATACCTAAAATTAATTTTACATTGTTGGATTTTATTATTTTGTGAAATGAAAGACAGTTTGTTTGTATATGAAAATAAAGTAATGCTGTCCTCAATGTGTGGCTTGGTTTGAGGAGAACAATGGTAGGCATGATATAGTTGATGGTTGTATGTCCTTGTCTTTCTCAAACCTTTGAAGTGACTTACCACAACCAGAGATTACAAGCACACATCACAAAGTAAAACGATCATATGCTGGAGGAAAATGTGTTCCTTCATACGTATTCTATTATGCAGTAGTCTAGTAAGGTTAATTTAATCTGTTTGTTAGTTTTTTCCTGTTCAAAAACAAGGACTTGCACACTGAAGGGATGTAGGAGTTTAAACTGTCCAAAATATGTCTACAGGCCAAGCAGCTTGAGGGAAATGAAGTAAGATCACATATGGAACAGAAAAAGGTTTTTTGTCAGTGCTGGTCACCTTGTTTGATGCAGTTGCTTAGTACCTTATTTTGAAATAAGAATTTGGGGATGAATGATCAATATTTTGGGATATGACAGTGGTGATTAATCGAGGCAGAAAAGTCTAGTTAACATGACCTCTAAAATGCATTGCTTAACAGCACTTGTTCAGCAGAAGAGAGGTGTTTCACAGTATCGAAGATGAAGTAGTGCTTATAGCTCTTAAGCTACGCATTATAGTGTGTTCTGTTGTATCCCTGGAAACTGACCACTCCTCCTGGGACACACTATATGAGGAAAATAATACAAAAAGCTCACTTTTGTCTAAAGGCAGATAAACCTAAATAGGGGAAGCAAATAGCATAATTGCAATTATTTGTTTGTGTTGTCCCCAAAGAGGGAGAAGTTTATTTGGTAAAAATAAATTAGAAGCTTAAATGACTGGAATCAAGACCATAAATCTGAAGAAGATACAACTTCTTCTGCTGGTAGCTCAGCTTTGGAAATTCAGGGATGTTTAAGAAAATTTGCAGTTTGTCAGGCTTCCTGGTCTTCGACTTGCAGAAAAATGGGGAGACAAGGGGAAGAAAAAAGACCTGATGAAAAGGTGCATGCATGTAATCAACATAAACAGATTTAGAACTCTATTAGGTCAATTAAAATTCCTGGTATGGACAAGACATCTGCACTCTCCAGAGGTGTCCAATTTTGAATGTTTGTGCTTGTGCCAGAGTACATACAAACTGAATTTTCGGGTTCACTCATTACCAGACTGTCACTTTCCAAACTAATCTAGGTTTTCATCTTCACTGCAGATCTGTCATGGCACCAGAATGAAGATTTCATGTTTACATTTGTTTGCTTTGCCAACTCTCAACCAAACTGTCAAGTTGCAACCAAATTTAGATCTCAGGCTATGCTATAATCACTTTGCACCACAACCAAGATTCCATATTATAGGTGAGTTGTTAATTATTTCAGTGTTAAAAATGACACACACACACACACACACACACACACACACACACACACACACACACACACACACACACACACCAGTTAACACAACACAGTTAACTTGTGTTTTCTAGCACAAAAACATCATCTGGTAAACAGCTGATCATTGGCTACACCACACTAACCTCTCATTGCTACCTACAACTTGACACAAATGTATGTTGCCACTATATTCGCTATACCACACAAGTAGTATGTGCAGATGGTCATCTGGCAGTGATCTGTTGTCACTATCAACAGAAAATATAGAAGTGTATAAGAATAGTTTCTGTAAAGGGGAGATCACACTGAATGTTAAGCTGATAGCTGTGTACCCTTACCAGACTACCCATTGACGTAATTCAGAGACAGAATTATTTTCTGGTACTACAAGCACAGCAAATAAGAACCCAGTGATCTATGTAAATCCTTGGATAAATGCACATAATTCTACAAGAAAGAAACCAGTTCTTGGAACTTTTTGGAGGAGGAAGCAGTTGATATAAATTTAATAACTGGAGATGCACAACATGTAAATGTTTTGAGTGCAAGATCTATTTATGAGTATTGTTTTGCTATTTGGGCAGCAAAATAATTGGTGAAGCAGAGAAGATATAAAAATAAGACTTGCAGTAGCAAGGAAAGTTTTCCAAAAATGAGAAATACATTAACTTCTGACATGAATTTTATTGATAGGAAATCTGTGCTGAAAGTATTTAACTGGAGTGTAGCCTTATGTGAGAGAAAAATATTTATCATAAACAGTTCTGACAAAAAGAGATTTTTGAAATTTGAATAACATTGAACATTAGATGAGTAGAATGGAAAACTAATCAAGAGGTGCTGAATCAGTTTGCAGAGAAAAGACATTTATGCACAGTTTGATGAAAAGAAAGTATCAGTTGATTGGGCTAACCCTGAGACATCAGTGAATAGTTAATTTGGTAGTGGAGGTAAGTTTGCATGATTGGGGGGTGGGGAGGCGAGTAAAACTCGTAGAGGAAGACCATGGCTTGACCACTGCAAGCAGATTCGAATGTATGGAGGGTGCAGTAGTAATGGAGCGATGATGAGGTTTGTTCAGCATAGGCTAGAGTGAAAATTTGTGTCACAGTTTTTGAACTGAAGATCATTGCAACAATTGTGGAAATATTACTCTAATTTGCCATTAGCCAGGCACTTCATATCAGAGAGAAGGCAATGCATCTTGGATGTCATTAAGAGCACTACAGGAAATCAGTATGTCTCGAGATTTGCTTACAAAAGGGAGTGAATGGGGCTCACTCTGAAATAACAGTGGGTTTGAAAATAATGCAAGATCACATGAGATTTTAACACAAGCATTCACAGTCGCCACACTAGCGTACACCCTATGGTAGCATGGCAATTGACTGTCAAAATAGCAATGTTTTTA
Organism: Schistocerca americana; assembly: GCF_021461395.2. Taxonomy (NCBI): domain Eukaryota; kingdom Metazoa; phylum Arthropoda; class Insecta; order Orthoptera; family Acrididae; genus Schistocerca; species Schistocerca americana. The sequence continues at coordinate 694,957,509 of NC_060121.1, read as the reverse complement.
TTGCTTTCTCTGTGAACATACTACGTTGTGGCATCATACTCGCCCTAATGCTTTTTCACTCATTCAGATGTTCATATTTTCTCTTAAAATTGTATTTGTCCAGATCTGAAACGTTTCCACTGTCAATTACACGAAGTGGTTTAATCTTATGTTGTACAGAAAGGTATATATCAGTCCATTGTCCACTAAAGACCTTGCATTTTTCTTATATTTTCTTCTTCCTAGAAGTTTTTGACCAAGGAAATTGTTATTTTGTAGATTTTAAAGTCAATATTTCAACTTCAGCTATAAATGCTGATGTAGTTGATGCTCATAGTAGTGTTTAAGTATAATAATAACAACAGTGATGAGTAAAACTCATTTAGTGTTTTTGATGAATGTAGAATAATAGAAGCTTCTACGGGTTTCTACATGTCAAACTGAAAGGGGATTCTGAGCATCAGAATTGAAATTAAACTCATGGATATTTGGATTTCAGTATCTCTTCTCCTTTCCGAATTTTCAAAACCCTCAACCAAGTAATATCCACCAATGTCAAACTACTTCTATTAATTTATTTTTCAAATTGCTACCAGTTGACTGTTCAACATTTTTGGCTGTTAAATCTACATCAATAATGATTTAAACAATTATGATTGATAAAGATTTAGTGTTCTCTTATCTTATGACTTCTGCTGAATAAAATGATTTTTTAATTGTTGAAAATTGTTGAACTATTGTTACTTATGGGTTGGTGTGGGGTGTGTGTGCGTGCATGCTTGCCACGCACACACGCAAGCACCTGGTTTGAGTAGTATCTAAGTCATGCTAACTAAGTTTTACGTGACTTCTATTTGTTTTCTTTCTTAACATTCTGGGGTTGGTCATACATGGTTTATATAGTAACAGAGTACCCTGAGGTCCTCCTTGGAACTCAGTGCAGCATCAAGAAGTACCTCCATGCAGCACCTGCTGGTCCACTGAGATTTCTGCTGTTGAACTCCCTCTGCCATAAGCAGACCTGACTAAGTATTGTACTTGAGTCTGATCTTGTCTTTATGAGACATCTGAATATGGCAAAATCATAGATAATTCATTTAAACTTTTCAAGATGTTGTCTTGAACCAATGATTCATTGAAAACAAAAACTCCTTGCCAGTAATTTTTATTCCACTTGAAGATCTTGATATTAATGGATCAACAACAAGGCCTATTTCTATAGAAATGATTGATACCTTCAATTTATGCATTCTTTTCTGGGAGCAAATGAATAAAATTAACACTTTCATGATGATTCTCTTTAGCAAAACTGGTTGAACTGAATTCTTAGTCAGTTGGTAAGAAGAGGGTTCAAATCCAAATTGGGCAGCCTAAATTTAGGTTTTTCATGGTTTCCCTAAACAGCATGAGACAAATCTAAGTACAGTTCCTTCATAAGTGATACAGCTGATTTCCTTAGCTGTTGTCCAATCCGAGTTTCAAAAGTATCTCTAATAACCTTTCATCAACATGTTGTTAAACTACAATCTACTTTCCTTCTTGTCATTGAGAAACAGTTCCAAACTAGAATCCGAATGAGGCAAAGAACAACTATCCTATCCACTGGACAAACATCTGAGTCACAGAACTGATCTTACATATGATGAGCACTGTCATCTAGTTCATGAACAGAGAAGAATGCATGAGATTACTGTTGTTTGACATCCAGTGACCACCTGACAGAACTTGGTGCTTTGACCTCATATACAAACTTCTACATTGCTCCCTACACACACACACACACACACACACACACACACACACACACACACACACACACACACACACTCTAAGAGGGAGTGGGAGGAAGATTATCTCTTTCACATAGAGCTAAAAAGGAAGTCCTCTCTCCCAAAACAAGTCTCCTTCCACTCCGATTTTAAGGTCATCCATGTTTCCTTTATTTTTTCCAAGAAGAGAAGTGTATCTACATCCAATGAATTGCAAATTAGGTTTTCAATAGAAGTGGAACTATTAGCATAGTTACAGAAAATGTGATTAAAATTGCTGTGTCAGTTATTAAAATATCCTTCTTAACATCATTAACCATGTTAAAATTATAGGCTTATTTCAGAATTGAGAAATTTGTGTTCGATCAAGGACAATTTTGCCCTTAGAAAACTGGCCTACGTAAGCTCCTGTTTCAGTGTGGGAAATACTATTTTTGCCAGACATGTCACACTGTGCAAGAACATTTTGTTGAGCACCATCAATACCCATTAAATCATTGGTAGGACAGCACTGCATGAACATTTCTTTACAAGACCACTGAAGTTTCGTCCTTAGTATCTTTGTTCTGGGATAGCGTTTTTAAGGAAGCCATACACATATGAGAGACAACTGGTTAACAGGGATGTGCTATTTCAACTAAGTACTGCTTGGAATCCAGCATGGCTGTCTATAAATTAAAAAAGGAGAAAAAAGAACCTGTGATTTAGGACCCGACCCTGCAATGTGGAGTGTTAATTCACTTTTCTATCATAGGAGTGTTCACCAGCAAATTTATTGTCTACTGTGCATATATGGAAGGTCTCTCTTTGCTCCCATTTGGGGACATTATTAGTGCCACTTCCAACCAACTGTGAGAGACTCCCCATGCAAGCATGAAACCTGCACCCTGCCTGTAAGTTTCACTATCACCTTGCAGTTGTCACCAGTCACATCTTGGCAGCAGTGGCGACACTAACTACCACACTTAAAGGTACTGAACAGTTTTTTTGATGAAATATTGTGCGACTTGAACGATGTTATCCAGTGGCTAACCCGAGAAGTTTATTTGCAGCAGATCTTTGGGGGAAATGCTAAAAAAATCACATGCAGGCTTTTAATTTACATCAGCTTGTGTTCTCAGATCCTTCTAGCCAAGGCAAAAAAAACGAGTTTTTGTACTATATTCTCATTTTTGAAGCCAGCTATTGGCCTAATTTTATGCTACTTCTTTGCTGCTCATGTAGTTAATTGTGTTGATGTTACAGATTTTACATGTTAGGTTGAATTTTTTGCTTACATCCTGAAGCGCCTCATTAGTACTCTGTGGTTTCTACCTGGCATATTACTTGGTTAATTTGTAAATAGGAAAATTGTATTGACTTTTTTTTACTTTTTTTATTTTAAGTAGAGGCAGATTGGTTTACCTCTTGGAGTGGACTCTCAGTATGACAGCTCAGCAAACATAAAATAAGTAAAGACCTCAAAGCTAAGCACCAGAACCTGATTTTTTTTTCCTGCAGTGTAGAAAAGAGAAACTAGTTTGGGGAAAGGTGAAAGGTGTAGGGGGGGGGGGGGGGGGTTGGAGCCGGAGAGTTGACTAGGATTATGTCAGAGAACAACAAGGTGGCTTTCTTGTAAACTGGATTGTGAAGGACTGCCCTCTCCACTCCTCACCACCATTTCCCAGCCACACCTAACCATTTCCTCTTTCCTGGACCCTGCAAACAAAACACTATGAGTAGTGTGAGTATTTGGGAGGAGGCACAGGAAATTCCATCTCCTGATGACTAGTACTAACCAGCTGATCTGTCTGTGTAAATATTACTTAATTAAGTGTGTAGGTTTGAGATAACCACGTATTTCATAGTAAGAATCCAATTTAGCTATTGTGTTGCTAGTATTGTGCCTAAGATTGTCACCATCATGTTACATAGTGGCTATCAGAGATCATATCTTTGATGCATAGTTTAGTAAAGTCATCATACAATGAGGAACAGCATGTTGTTTCATGCCATCGGGCTTATTTATCTATTAGAATTGTGACCATAATAACTGAAAGACAAAAAGGGGCAGAGTGTATCAGCATCAACTGCGAAGAGTGACAGAGGACTCCACTGACAGTTTTGGTGAATGCAAAGGAACATGCTTTTGTCATAATGCAGTTTTATGTTTGGCTCTGTTATTACTGAGGGAACAAAAGCTGCACCAGTCGCTGTTTCTGAATGTCAATGATTACCAGGCCAAGTGCAGCTCACTCACTCATTATTTGGAAATTACAAAAGCTGTGTAATCATGACACAATGAAATGGAACAACTACACAAAAAAAACTTACGTTAGTGTGATAAGTATTATGACCAATGTGTGTTACAGCTGCTATCACTCTTTATCTCTTGAGAGTAGATATCTATATATGAAAATATGTTTGTAGCATGTAACTGTACATTAGTACTGCTGCATATCTGTGATGTTGATTGTGCAAATATTTTGCTGATATGTGAAATACTATCTTGGATATTCACCTGGGAGTCCCATTTGCCGGCAAGTTTTAGGCCGCCTTTACATGGTGTAATATTCTTGTGATAAGGTGTAAATACAACACTGTGTTTCTGTTCTGTTACTGCTAGTAGACTAGAGGCCAGTGAGTGATCCTCTTGACACAACTGATAGCCCAAAATGCAGGAAACCCTGGAAACAACTTCAAGCAGCTTATTTGACTTCATGAAAGAATTATTTATTGATACTTTTGTGCCATCAGTTCAAAAGTTCAAATATGCTCTAAATTATTCTAGTAGTAGAAAGATTTCCTAAACATTAACGTGCCAATGAATGAAACATGTTAATAACATCTGGTCAAGCATAACCATATACACAGAGATAATCCCATTCTGTTGTTTGGTATTAACATACATTAATGCTGTCTGTTTACAGTATATGGCCATCAACTACTAAACAATATTTGATTACTTTTCACTTTGTGTTTATTTACAACCAAGTACAGCAATAGCTATGGTTTTTTTAATGATTGAAGTCCATTTTAATTGACACTTCATAAGATAATTGTCACACTAATTAATTGTTAATTCTGCTAAGATTTGAGTGTCCATTTCCCACTATCATTTATGATGTAACTACTAAATATGTTCAGAAACCTATGTATTAAGTAAGTAGATGTAGTCAATCATACCTGTAACTTGAACATTGATGGTAGTTCTCAGTGATTTTAATTTGATACTCTGTCATGTCCAGTGAGAGGTCTAGATGCTGAATGATGGTTATACTGAAAGGTCCTTTCATTAGGTAACATGGTGAGGGCTAATCGAATGCTTTGAGGAAATGTCAACAAATAAAGGAGACAAAACTTGAAAAGAATATTTAATGCTTGTCTGATTAAAATTGAGTGAACACTGTTCCTTTCTGCATTAATTGTAAAGTTCTTCTGGGAAGAGGTACGCAGCTAAGCATTGAATGAGAGAAGAACCAGAACAAACTTCTAAGTGCCTACCCCCAAGGCCCAGCCAATATGGAATATTACTTTCCCTGAATTGCTTAACTCTAAATTGACTTTGTCCAGGCCATGGATGTGCACTATACAAGATACCTCTTGGAACACTATAAACTCTTAATTCCTCAGCCAACTCACAGGTGGCGTACTGTAGCTTTAATGCTGTTCAGCTGCCACATCATTGCTTCAACATTGGTTTGTCACATGAGGCTACAATTGACTATCTGGTCAGTCTCCACAATGCCAATGCTCTGCTGCACCAAGTGATGTCCTTACGTGAGTCCAAGTGAGTTGCATGTTGACTACAAATTTTTACATGTTTCACACAAGTTGTATTTGGTTACATGAAAGAAATGCATAATTGTGTTACAGTGATAATCAAAAGAAATGCACAATTATTTTACAGTTTATTTTACACTGAGGTGACAAAAGTCACAGGATAGCAATATGCACATACACAGATGATGATAGTATCACATACACAAGGTGTAAAAGGGCAGTTCATTGGTGGAGCTGTTATTTGTACTCAAGTGACTCATGTGCAAAGGTTTTTGATGTGATTATGGCTGCACAGTTGGAATTAACAGAGTTTGAACACAGAATGGTAATCGGACATTTCATTTTGGAAATCATTAGGGAATTTGATATTCTGAGATTCACAGTGTCAAGATTGTGCTGAGAACACCGAATTTCAGGCATTACCTCTTACCTAGGACAATGCAGTAGCCGATGGCCATCTCATAACAACCAAAGGCAGTGGCATTTGTGTAAAGTTCTGAGTGGTAACAGAGAAACAACACTGCCTGAAATAACCACAGAAATCAATGTGGGGCGTACAATGAACATGACAGTATGGTGAAATTTGGCATTAATGGACTGTGGCAGCAGATGACCAAGAGCTATTGGTAGGGTTTGAGTGTGGTGTAGTTCACACAAAGTGATGGACCCAAGTAGTCAGCAAGGCACTGTGCAAGCTTGTGGTGGATGTAAGGGCTGTGTTTACATGGAATGGTCTGGGTCATCTGGTCCAACTGAACTGCCACCTCTTGTGCATCAACAGCCCCTCTGCCATCGCTTACCCGTGGGTCCCCAAACTGCGCACCTGCTGCCTCTTTGGTCACATTCTGACTTAGGCTACTATTGCCTTCTGGTCATTCGCTAACTGCCCTGACATCTCTCACTTGGAGTAGTGTGTCAGCAACTTGTTTTCTTTTGGCACACTGATGTACTATCTGATGATCATGTTCCTTCAGCTCTAACCTAAACTTCTTTAGTCTGGATGACAAGTGTGATGTGCTATTTACCCATGTTAGGGGTTTGTGGTCGGTACATATCAGAAACTTACTTCCAACAACTTACTGCCTAAGTATTTAACTGGCTAACAAATGGCTAATGTCTCCCTCTCAATTCTGCTGTACCCCACTATATGCTTTATTCAGTATGTACAACGGGTAAGTCACTTCCAATCTTTTCTTGACATAAGATAGCCTCAACAGGTGTCTGACTGGTGTCAGTGAAGATTATGAGTAGTTTTCAGAATTCGGATACTGCAATATCACTCGACTGATCAGCTTCTCTTTCAAATGACTGAAAAGTGTTTTCTTGGTCAACACACCTGGTGTAAGGTACTACCATTTTTAATAGTTCATGTACCAACTTTATGATTTTGCCAAAGTTGCTTACAAAAGTGTATAGTATCCAGCGAGACCTAACTAAGTCTTCAGTAGCTTTGTTGTTTTGGGCTGTCGATACATTTTGACACTTTGTGGGTCTCACTTCAAACCCTCACCCAACAGGATATTACTCAAATAGCACACTTCTTTTCGTAAAAAATCACATTTGTCGATCTGTAGCTTTAGATTGTGGGATATAAGCCTTTCAAACACTTCTGTTAGCCACTCATTGTGTTCCTCTAAGAGGCAGCCAGATGTCACCATGTATCCAAGTAGGTGAACAATTTATCATCTTGTAGCCCTGTCAAAATGGAATTAATCAATTTTTGGAATGTACTTGAATCTCATGCTGTAGCACCTCTTTTTATGCTTGTGATATTTTGTAGGGTCGTGAGCAATTCACCCTACCTTCTGCTTCTGATAGCAGTTTGATTTCATGTTTGATGCCTTCTCTTAAAGATTTCTTGTCTCACACGAAACGGAAAAAACATCGCAATACATGGTTCATATCTTGATAATTGCTGCTTTTTCGTCTTGTGTTCAAATGACTCAGGTATATATTCTCTTTATTCGTGCTTTCAACTGTGGCTTGTCTTTCTAATCTGACTAACTCTGGACGATCCCTGCCCTCGTACTGCTTCTGCTACCAGCCGTGTGAATTCTACTGACACTCTGTCATTTGTAGTGTTCAGTACACTCGCGCCCTTTCCCAGTTGCACTTTTGCCAACTGCCTCAGGTACACACACACATGGAATGATAGCCTCTCTCATTCTGTTCACCTCTGTTCTTAATCTGCATATCCGTTCCTCTCAAGGCTCAGTTGTTAGCTTTCTTTCGACTTGCTTGCGTCTCTTTGACTTCTCTCTGGCAACAGGGATTGCCTACTTCAACTTTATTTCGACAGTTTCTTTCCTATCTCTACCGTCCTTCGTCATTCTATGCATGTTTCGAAGGAGCCTGTTCTTTCCTGTGCATGCACTACGAAACTCACCTCTTGCTCCATCTTCATTCCTCTACTCGCCGTTCACTCCATATCTGACCATATTCTGAAAGTATATACCTTCTCTTTCTCGTACATGCACTCTTGCTCCGTACATTTTGCTCCGTTCTCCACAGATCCACAGTCTCCCGGTGGCATAATCAATTACACCTCCATTTTCCTTAAAGAAGTCTCTCCACCAGCCTGTCCAATGAAAGATTCTCATCATCATCGATTACGTGGAAGCAATGTCTCACTAACATTCCGCTTCTTATTCGCAATCCGACGGTTGTAGTTCCCTCTGCCTCTGCACTAATATGATTCCTCTAATCCTAATATCTTTGGCTGGAGATTCTGCTTTCCACCGTCGTTTAAGCTACTTTTTTGAACTAAGCTTATCTACATCCCACTATCCACGAGAAATCAAATTTGATTCTCCATGCCTTCGTGGCACTCCAATTCTACAAATTAATTTCTGTTTTTGCAGTCGACTGTCAGTATCCTTTTGGGCAAGGTGAAAGATGACTTCTCACGCCGTTGCTTAGATCTCCTGCCTTTTACTTTTCCTCTGTGCATAGCATGCACACTCTATGCATTCTCTCACGTAGTTACAGGCTGCATTTAAAACATGTTACTGGCTTCAACCGGGAATATGGGCCACTGTGCTCGGGCAAGCTACTCTGTGAGAATCTAACTGCCAGTATCCTGTTTGTGTCCCTGCAACTTCATCTACACCATACTCCGCAAGCCACCTAATGGTGTGTGGCGGAGGGTGCTTTCGGTACCACTATCTGATCCCTCCAACCTTGTACCGCTCGCGAATAGTGCGTGGGAAGAATGATTGTCGGTAAGCCTCTGTATTGGCTCTAATTTCTCGAATTTTCTCCTCGTGGTCAATATGCGAGATGTAAGTATGGGGTGGCGGGGGGGGGGGGTTAGTAATATGTTGTCTGACTCTACCTGAAAAGTGCTGTCCTGAAATTTCAATAGTAAATCTCTCCGTGATGCACAACGTCTTTCTTGAAACGTCTGCCAGTGGAGTTTGTTTAGCATCTCCGTAACGCTCTCTCGCCAGCTAAACGATCCCGTGAACTTCCGTGGAACATGGTGAGATCAATCTCGGCCATCCTCGCTGGCATTATTGTATTCTTTCCTCCGTTTGCTGATACAACCGACCCCACCTTTCTCATATTTTTATCAGTGCAACAGTCTTGCGCCATTTGCACTGGCTCACTACACGTGGAACATTTCGTCACTTTCTTTTTGTTTCGCCGTGACGCTCTACAGCTTCGAGTGCTCTCATATTCTGTCTGGCCGAGGCTATTGTGCTCTCCTCCATCAGAGCGATCCTCTGTAGCCTTTGCTAATGTTAATTGTTCACTGTGTACACGCGCTATGGGCTTTATCCTATCATCATAAATTCCTTGGATGATGACCTCTTTGTTTAACTTCCATATGGGTGCGAGGCTGCATTCTTACTCCAACTTTCTCATCGTACCTCTCATAGTTACTTTAAAGTGGTGGTGCATTGCTTCCAGCTGTGAGGTTCACTGTGCTATGGTTTCCCCATATTGTTATCAACGCACAAAAATTTTGGATGCATGGTAATCGAGTGTTCTCCTGTCGTAGTTTCCTACAAGGATGGCACGAATGTCTCACCAATTGACGCTTAGATCTGTCACTAACAATTTGCTATGTGCTTAGCCAACTGTTTTAGTTTTTACCAATTTTAGGAGATTGCTATGCTGCTCTGGATTTATGATTTCAAATGCAACGTCACAGTTGTCAAGGAACTGATTTAGAGTATTCTTAGTGCCATCAAAGAATTGAGGTATTAATTTGGGAGATTCCGACAGACTGACATTGCCTACTGGGTGAAGCTTGTGTCATTGACTTCGCATGAAAAACTTTGTCATGTGACATGTCTGCTACGATGTTTCACTCACCACATAAATTCTCGTTGATGCAGCTGTTATGTGCCTTCCGCGTCCTCGTACTGACATATGCCGCCACTGCTACTGCTGATGTGTGCTTTCTGCTGCTGACAAAATTGGAAATTTGTGATAAGTTCCTATGAGTCCAAACTGCTGAGGTCATCGGTCCCTAGGCTGACACATTACTTAATCTAACTTAAACTAAATTACACTAAGGACAACAAACACACACCCATGCCCGAGGGAGGACTTGAACCTCCGACGGGGGGAGCCGCGCGAACCGTGGCAAGACGCACAGACCTCGCGGCTCTGCTGCTGAGAACAGTCCACTAACTGACGTCCGTTTCGGCTGCTGGTGCTCGCTGCCTCTGGCCGCCTTGTGGGATGACTGCCTTGTACCTCAGGTGCTGTCAGTCTGCACATGCTCGTTCGGCTTCTTCTCCTTCTGCTTCTTCTCTGGGTGCCGTCCATCCGCTAAGGCAGCACTGTCTCTGGCCACCTTCCCCAGCGATTTCCGTCACCCCATGCACCATCCATTGGTGGAGCTACTTCTGGTTTTTTTCTTTTTCTTGCCCACTCTCTTGCTTTCTTGGCCCAACCGCTAGCCTGCACACTGATTATTCAAGTAATCCAAGGGATTCTCAAAGTCATTTCTTTGTTTTGCTTGATGTTGGGATGAAAAGATTCGATATTTCAAAGAAGGGTGACCTGTTCCAATATGTCAGCAAACAACCCCTGCTAACCCACGGTCAGTCCTCCACCATAAAGTATAATATGTATATGTCACCTCCCGTGAATGGTATAGACTCTAGATGCTGAATGACAACTATATAGGAAAGGTCTGTTCAGTTACCTAATGTGATGATGGCTTATCGATTGCTTTTAGAGGAGTATGGAAGTCAGTTAGGTAATACAAATAAGTGAAGGAGGCAAAACTTGAAAACAATCTGGAATGGTCACTAGAGAAAAATTTAATGACTGAAGGAACACTATTCCTCTGTGTACTGTTAAGTTCCCCTGGATGATGGTATGCAGCTAAGTATTGAACGTGAGCAGAGCCACAGCAGACTTCTAAGTGCCTACCTTGAGGCCCAGCCTACGCGGGGTACTGATGATTACTTCGCTGAACTTCTAACTGTACCAATCCTGGCCCCAGTTCTGTCCTGCAAGGCGTTTGTCTCAGAAAGCCACTGAACTTTAACTCCTTGAATGACTCGCCTTGGCCTTACATGCTGTGCAGTAGCCTCGTCAGTCTTTTACTTTGGCACGTCGTGTGAGGCCACATGTGATCAACGCTCTGCCACGCCCAGAAGCGTCCTCCAATGCTCTTCCACGCCCAGTAGCGTCCTCATACGAGTCCAAGTGAGTTCTGCGTCGTCTCCGGACAATGCCATCGGCAGCGCACATCCTGTGGTGTCTTTGTATTCTCAAGCAAAAATCGTTCGTCCTGTTTCTGCTCTTTTGGCCTTTTAGGTGTTGCATTGTTCATATAAAAGACAACATGTTGACTCAAGTATGTAACCTAAACATGTGCTTCACAGAAAAATATTGTTCATTTGCTCTAGTGTCCAACAATTAAGTATAATGAAGATATGTGAGCAAGAAGGGTTGAAGAGATTAGTGTAGTGTTCGTAAAAGAGACAACACTACGATTGAGGTGCTCAGGTAGCCAATAACAATGGAAATTTATTGAGCCTAACAAAGTAGAATAAGTTTCCTAGAACATGAGTCGGTACTACTTGGTTCAATATAATTCGCCACTGAAGACGTGGCATGCCCTAGGTAAGCACTGACGGTGCACTGTAATGTCCTGTCGGGCAATCACTGATGTTTCACGAGGATGCTTGTACGCAGATGAAGTTCGTGCGATAGTGTCCCGTGAGGTGGCGAACTTGGAGGAGGGTCTGAGACAAAGTCCTGCGAAGCGGTGAGTTGCGGTGAACTCTGAACATTGGAGCACTAGGCGTCTCTGGCGTAGAACATGTGATAGGTAAATGGGCGCAGATTGCTGGCAGCTGGCGTAGGCATGTGACGAGTGGAAGCGAGGTAATGCTGCAGTGGAAGCGTTGTTTGCGGCGATGCTTATGCCTCTGGTGGCGAGGCTGGGATCACAAGGTATTATGGCAGCTGCTGGAGGTTCGGTTGTAAATAAGTCTGCGTGTTTGCTGCTGCGGATTGTTTTCATATGAGCTCCAAAAGCAGTGTCGTTAGCGGCTGGAGCTGGGTAGTGGCCATGTCGCCTGGGGATACGACGATTAGAATAAAGCATAATTATGCCTTTTGATATAATATTGTGTTCCAAACAAACAAAGTTCTGAAAACAAAGATACTCATGAAATAGTAACAAAGTCAGAACCTTCTGTTCTGTAATAACATGGTATGATTTCTGCGAGGTGCATCAAGAGCTGTGTTGGCTATTGATCCCTTCCCAGGAGAAAGCTGTGGACACCTCTGCAGATGCACTTGGTGCCAGCTGATCGACTAGTTTTTTCCCGTTGCATCCCAGGTGGGCTCAGTAAGGCAGATCCAGCTGCGAGGCATTCGAGGATTCTACTTTGTAATGTAGGATTTAAATACGGCCTTAATTTGTAAGTTGTATGGAGACACTACTCTCTGATTACAAGGGAAGTACTAAATGCCGAATGTGCCGCTCTACTTCACGAGGACTGTCCCAGAAGTACCCGACCTGAAGTACATTTAGCTGTTTTTGCAAACAAATGTCTATAGTTTGAAGTTTGACGATGCTGCCCTGTATAATATTTGCTTGACAGACATCGGTAGTGAACGCTCTCAGCAAATTTGTAACCGTGGACTAAACTGGTCATCATTATTGTTATACAACCCTCTCATTTGAAAGATATTATGCTATGATTAAAATTACTTCGTGATTGACTCACCAGCGACTCTAGTGGTAGGGCCAGCCAACAGCCAATCTACATCTACGTGATTACTCTGCTATTCACAATAAAGTGCCTACCATAGGGTTCAATGAACCGCCTTCAAGCTGTCTCTCTACCGTTCCACTCTCGAATGGCGCGCGGAAAAAACGAGAACTTAAATTTTTCTGTGCGAGCCCTGATTTATTTTATCGTGACGATCATTTCTCCCTATGTAGGTGGGTGCCAACAGAATGCGGTCTAAGGCGCTGCAGTCGTGGACTGTGCGGCTGATCCCGGCGAAGGTTCGAGTCCTCCCTCGGGCCTGGGTGTGTGTTTGTCTGTTTGTCCTTAGGATAATTTAGTTTAAGTAGTGTGTAAGCTTAGGGACTGATGACCTTAGCAGTTAAGTCCCCTAACACTTCACACACATTTGAACATTTTTTTCCAACAGAATGTTTCCGCAATCAGAGGAGGAAAACTGGCGATCGAAATTTCATGACAAGATCCCGTCGCAACGAAAAACGCCTTTTTTTTAATGACAGCCACTCCAATTCACGTGTCCGTGGCACTATCTCCCCTATTTCGCGATAGTACAAAACGAGCCGCCCTTCTTTGAACTTTTTCGATGTCATCCGTCAGTTCCAACTGATACGGATCCCACACCGCACACCAATACTGCAGAATAGGGCGGACAAGCGTGGTGTAAGCAGTCTCTTCAGTAGACCTGTTGCGCCTTCTAAGTGTTCTGCCAATGAATCGTAATCTTTGGTTTGCTCTACCCACAACATTATCAGTGTGATCGTTCCAATTTAGGGTATTTGAAATTGTAATCCCTAAGTATTTAGTCGAATTTACAGCCTTAAGATTTGTGTGACTTATCGCGTAATCTAAATTTAGCGCATCTTTTAGTACTCATGTGAATAACTTCACACTTTTCTTTATTCAGGGTCAGTTGCCACTTTTAGCACCATGCAGATATCTAAATCATTTTTCAATTCGTTTTGGTCATCTGATAACTTCACAAAACGGTAAATGACAGCATCATCTGCGAACAATCTGATAGGGCTACTCAGATTGTCTCCTATGTCGTTAATATAGATCAGGAACAATAGAGGACCATAACATTCCTTGGGTAACTTCTGTTTTAGTCGATGACTTACCGTCTATTACTACGAACTGTGACGTTTCTGACAGGAAATCACGAATCCAGTCGCACAACTGAGGCGATATTCCATTGGCACTCAGTTTGGTTAGAAGACACTTCTGAGGAACGGTGTCGAAAGCTTTCTGTAAATCTAAGAATATGGAATCAATTACATCCCCTGTCGATAGCACTCATTACTTCATGAGTATAAAGAGCTAATTGTGTTTCAAAAGAACGATGTTTTCTGAATCCGTGTTGACTATGTGTCAATAAATCGTTTTCTTCAAGGTAATTCATAATGTTCGAACACAATATATGTTCCGAAACTCTACTGCAAATCGACGTCAGTGATATGGGCCTGTAATTCAGCGGATTATTCCTGTTTCCCTTTTTGTGTATTGGTGTGACTTGAGCAAGTTCTTTCTCGAGTGCCATGTGCCCGCTGTGTTGTCAGCTTGTAGGTATATGCGGATCATTGTCTGGCGTGGTTGGCTGCACGTGGTTGGCTCCCTGCTACTGCATCTTGTCGATCATGGATTAATTGGAGTATAGTCCAACTAATATTAAAGCTAAGGTAGATTACACTGTGCGGGAGTCTGCTCCTTCGTTTGTGAAGTGCGAGGCGAAATTCTGAAGAAAATCCATAAAATGCTGTTTGATGAACTTCGACAGAAAGCGTGTGAGCTAGCTGACACCATAGACATTTCAAAAAGTGCTGTACATCGCATTTTGACTGACTAGACACGAGAAAGCAAAGCTCAAGGTGGGTGCCTTGTTAATTCACAATGGAACAAAAAGAGCGTCTTGAGGATATTTGTCACTGTTTGGCGATGTTTCCTTCAGAAAAGCCGAATTTTGTCGTCGATTCATAATGGGTGAAACACGTGTCCATCACTTTGCACCTGAGACGAACAATCGGTTGAAAGGGAAGAATCGACTCCAAAGAAGGCGAAGACAGTTCCATCTGCAAGCAAGATCATCGTGTCAGTTTTTTTGGATGCCCATGGGATAATTTTCAAAAAGGAAAAATAATGGGGAGTATTTTGCGAACTTATTGCTGAATTTGAGTGATGAAATCAAGCAAAAACGGCCCATTTAACGCAAAAAGAAGTTTTGTTTCATCTTATTTTGCGGAGCTCGATGGTTCTCACTGCAAACAGGGTATCAAAGCTATTGAACATTGCAGGGGAAAGTGTATCGAGCTGAAAGGAGAAATAATTTGTTTTTCCCAATTTTTTTTTTTTTTTTGTTAGGTCAGATACTTCTAGGACAGCTCTCGTATCTTTGGATACGTCCCAGTTCTAAGGTTCGTATACAAACATCACAATTGAAGTCTGTGCTGAAATCTTTACAGTCAGTGCTTATTAGCCTGTTATGCTCATCGAACACGACTTTGTCCGTATGTGCACTTACAATGTTACGTACTGCGCCCTTCAAGGTGTTAGCCAACTTGTTGAGTAGCTTTGTCACTATCACCATGTCCTCAATTGTATATGTAGGAAATATTGTCATGTGACTATAATTATAATATTTAATCTGGTAAATATATGAATAAAATAATACTCGAAACTATTGAAAAACTATGTTTATTAATCACCATACTAATGCTACCGCTGTGATAACTACTTAATACCTTTATACTGTTCTCTCACAAAGGATACACTATATTGTGAGAAGCTGAGATTACTGTTAAATCACTCACAATCCTCCTTACGTCACTTACAATCTCCTACATTACATAACTCACAATCTGTTACCAAAGCAACCGCGTCACCACTCCGTTGAGTCAATAATACTAGGGAATAAGGAGATAAGTGAAATACGAATACTTGACGCATATTAGACGCTGAAAAACTGTGATAATTGTTTGTGCGTTAATCGACGTTTTCTCCGTAGGAGTGATGTGGTCAGAGGAGACAGTTAGGATTTAGTTTGTGCTGCTGCTGCTGCTGATGCATGGTCAGTTATATTATGTTCTCAGATCAGTACGACGATTGATTATATTGCAGCGCGTGATCTGTAACTAGGAACTTGCGCGTCGGTCGGAAGTTGCAACACGTCATGGATGTCGAAAGCCGGAAATTCGTAGTTCGCTGGTTTCCGGCACAGAACGCACATCGCCGCGTCAAAAGTTCGGCCGTCGATGCAATTTTGCGTTAGGGATCATTTGCATGAGTATATTCTGCACGTTAAAAAGTGAAGATTCAGATGCTGTTTACTATGCACCAGACGTGTGCTACCGTAACTAGCCAATTGCGAAGAAAAGTATGTAGGTATTTTATATATTTTTGGGAATGAACTATCCTTGTCCACACAGTAAATGAAAAACACGAAGACAACTAAGCTACACTGCCACACAGCTATTTTCTACATTGCAAACAAATTCTGAGGAAGCAATGATACTCCCTATTCCTAATACATAAGGTTCAAGAGCAAGTAAATGTCTAAAGTCAGGAAAACTCGATTTCTAACTTGTACGTTACAAGTAATTGTTTCTGAAGAATGAGAGATATGCTGTGCATTGAAAAGTGTTCTGAAATGACGAATAACTAACGCTACATTGTAAGCACCAAAGGATGTTATGTACATGTTCGTTGATACATATTACTTTAATCCGTAAAAGATATTTTCGCAGTTACAGGGACATGGAATTACGTAAGCTTGTTAAAATTCGATTTTTGAAGCGCTGTTCATGAGAAACAAAGCAACGTTTTGTGACAGTCGGATGCGTAGAACAAAATAACATCCATATTATATTTTTTATGAGTGCTCGGTGGCTCTAAAGTCTGAAGTGAATGTGAAGTTTATACAATAGGTTTCATCTCACTTATTAAGGGTTGTACATAATCAGATTCTGTCGTGTTTTGATTGCGATTTTTTTTTTGTGCACCACCCCTTAATTATATTCCAAAGTGTCACGTACGTAGTTCTCAACTACTCCAATTTGACAGCATTAGTGTCCTTTCCTGCCCAGTAAGACAGCATAGTAACCTGATATAGTAGATATTTTATTGCCGGTTTATTTAAGCACTGACCGGTATAAAATATATGTACTTGTTGCCTTGTTACCATAAAATGTTATCTTCATTAAAATGAAATTCGATACCGCCTGTATAGTGCGGACTAGGTTATATATGTGGGTATAGCTGCCTGCTTGTAGTGCACAAGTTACTAAATGGCATACTGGCTTAAATTGAATAAGAATGGACATATTATTAGCCTTTTATAGTAGCCATGTAACTTGTGATGCGCTTATTCTTTTACTCATTTAGCTACATGTGCTACCAGTTTTTAGTAAACAGTCCATGACGTTTTATGTTATATGGAAATGGTCAAATGTTTTTGTGATTGCGCGTTGAACTCCTTTTCTAACTAAGTTGCTGACAACTTTAGCGATGAGTAATACAGATCTTTTGTTCCTAGTTCTGTAGCTGTGACCATCATTATTCTTCTCAAACTGTGATAAGCTATTTTTGACGAATTCATAACGGAATTCATGGTGAAAGGGTTGTTGAAATACCTAACTCTTTGAAGAGAGTCTACCAGATGATTACGGGTGAACACTACGTATTACTTTCGCCGCTTGTTTCTGTACAAGCAATAATTTTTTGCTGAGTGATGTCTTAAACTAGAAAAGCATGCTGTAGGACTTTAATAAGTGGATGTATGTAAATATTCGTTTATTTCTTTCTAAAATTGCGGTAGCTGTTTTACGAATGGCAAAAGTTTAATAATTTTGTTGCTTTTGCAAATAAAAAATATATTTCTTCCAGTTCCAGTTTCGATTGGTATGTACATTCTTTGCTAACAGCAGTTCATATGCTATATTAAATGATGGTGTTATTACAGTTGTTATACAAACTGCCTGCACTGTGTTCATGTTTTCTTCAAAAATAAACGGGGAGACCATTTACTGAGAACTATTTAATAATTATTTGAAAAAAATATTGTAAACCGTTTGTTCTGTTGCCTCCTCTTTAACTGAATTAATTATAATATTTTTATCGTGTGCAAAAGACACTGTGCTAAATGTATGTTAAATGGAAGGTCAATCACATAATACAGGGTGTACACAAAGTCGGAGAACATTTTCAATTATTTATTGCACAAGAACTAAACATTGTACAGATGTCATACATATTGCATTTTGAAGAGAAACTCTGAAAAAGTTTTTTACAAACATTCGATATGCGAAACATGAGTGACCCGGCAGATGTCAATACGGTAATCGAATTCTTGCCATACCCGTCACAGCATGGCATCATGACACTGCCTATCGCTTCCCGTATTCTCTCCCGGAGCTCTGCTACATCACGTGGTAGAGGCGGTACATACACCAGATCGTTAATGTGTCCCCACAAAAAAAAAAAAAAATCACACGTAGTGAGATCTGGTGATCGGGGAGACCATTTCATGAAGCAGTGAACTCCAACACACACAAAGCTCGCTCCGCAACTGAACTCGCCATGTTTGCGACTAGCGCTGACTATAGGCAAATTATCAAACTACGCTGTGGCGGTATACATGCAAAAAAAAAAAAAAAAAAAGAAAAATCACTTTCAGGGTTTCTCTTCAAAATGACATATTGTGATATCTGTACAATGTTTGGTTCTTGTGCAATGAATAATTGATATATAATCCTGCATAAAGAATAGGAGTGGATCGAAAATTGGCTGTGTACGACTCCATTCTTGATTTCTCCCAGTCGCCAAAATTTTCTTGTCAAAGTTTTCTGTTTAGTATCAAATCAAAGGAGATAAAATAAGGTTACAGTAATATATATATATATATATATATATATATATATATATATATATGTGTGTGTGTGTGTGTGTGTGTGTGTGTGTAATTTCACGATCTTGAAATTTTTTTATCTTGTTGGGACACATGTTCCTGATGTATGTTTGCATTTTCAGCTGTTTTGAATATTTAGGATACTAGAAGGTATCAGATAGATTATATAATGGTAAGAGAGAGATTTAGGAGCCAGGTTTTAAATTGTAAGACATTTCAAGCGGCAGATGTGGACTCTGACCACAATCTATTGGTTATGAACTGTAGATTAAAACTAAAGAAACTGCAAAAAGGTGGGAATTTAAGGAGATGGGACCTGGATAAACTGAAAGAACCAGAGGTTGTACAGAGTTTCAGGGAGAGCATAAGGGAACAATTGACAGGAATGGGGGAAAGAAGTACAGTAGAAGAAGAATGGGTAGCTCTGAGGGATGAAGTAGTGAAGGCAGCAGAGGATCAAGTAGGTAAAAAGACGGGGGCTAATAGAACTCCTTGGGTAACAGAAGAAATATTGAACTTAATTGATAAAATGAGAAAATATAAACATGCAGTAAATGAAGCAGGCAAAAAGGAATACAGACGTCTCAAAAATGAGATCGACAGGAAGTGCAAAATGGCTAAGCAGGGATGGTTAGAGGACAAATGTAAGGATGTAGAGGCTGATCTCACTAGGGGTAAGATAGATACTGCCTACAGGAAAATTAAAGAGACTTTTGGAGAAAAGAGAACCACTTGTATGAATATCAAGAGCTCAGATGGAAACCCAGATCTAAGCAAAGAAGGGAAAGCAGAAAGGTGGAAGAGGTATGTAGAGGGTCTATACAAGGGCGATGTACTTGAGGACAATATTATGGAAATGGAAGAGGATGTAGATGAAGATGAAATGGGAGATAAGATACTGCGTGAAGAGTTTGACAGGGCACTGAAAACCCTGAGTCGAAACAAGGCCCCCGGGAGTAGACAACATTCCATTGGAACTACTGACGGCCTTGGGAGAGCCAGTCCTGACAAAACTCTACCATCTGGCGAGCAAGATGTATGAGACAGGTGAAATACCCTCAGACTTCAAGAAGTATATAATAATTCCAATCCCAAAGAAAGCAGGTGTTGACAGATGTGAAAATTACCGAACTATCAGTTTAATAATTCACAGCTGCAAAATACTAACGCGAATCCTTTACAGACGAATGGAAAAACTGGTAGAAGCCGACCTCGGCGAAGATCAGTTTGGATTCCGTAGAAATGTTGGAACACGTGAGGCAATACTGACCTTACGACTTATCTTAGAAGAAAGATTAAGGAAAAGCAAACCTACGTTTCTAGCATTTGTAGACTTAGAGAAAGCTTTTGACAATGTTGACTGGGATACTCTCTTTCAAATTCTAAAGGTGGCAGGGGTAAAATACAGGGAGCGAAAGGCTATTTACAATTTGTACAGAAACCAGATGGCAGTCATACGAATCGAGGGGTACGAAAGGGAAGAGTGGTTGGGAAGGGAGTGAGACAGGGTTGTAGCCTCTCCCCGATGTTATTCAATCTGTATATTGAGCAAGCAGTAGAGAAAATAAATGAAAAATTCGGAGTAGGTATTAAAATCCATGGAGAAGAAATAAAAACTTTGAGGTTCGCTGATGACATTGTAATTCTATCAGGGACAGCAAAGGACTTGGAAGAGCAGTTGAACGGAATGGACAGTGTCTTGAAAGGAGGGTATAAGATGAACATCAACAAAAGCAAAACGAGGATAATGGAATGTAGTCGAATTAAGTCGGGTGATCCTGAGGGAATTAGATTAGGAAATGAGACACTTAAAGTAGTAAAGGAGTTTTGCTATTTGGGGAGCAAAGTAACTGATGATGGTCGAAGTAGAGAGGATATGAAATGTAGACTGGCAATGGCAAGGAAAGCGTTTCTGAAGAAGAGAAATTTGTTAACATCGAGTATAGATTTAAGTGTCAGGAAGTCGTTCCTGAAAGTATTTATATGGAGTGTAGCCATGTATGGAAGTGAAACTTGGACGATAAATAGTTTGGACAAGAAGAGAATAGAAGCTTTCGAAATGTGGTGCTACAGAAGAATGCTGAAGATTAGATGGGTAGATCACATAACTAATGATGAAGTATTGAATAGAATTGGGGAGAAGAGGAGTATGTGACACAACTTGACAAAAATAAGGGACCGGTTAGTAGGACATGTTCTGAGGCATCAAGGGATCACAAATTTAGCATTGGAGGGCAGCGTGGAGGGTAAAAATCATAGAGGGAGACCAAGAGATGAATACACTAAGCAGATTCAGAAGGATGTAGATTTCAGTAAGTACTGGGAGATGATGAAGCTTGCACAGGATAGGGTAGCATGGAGAGCTGCATCAAACCAGTTTCAGGACTGAAGACCACAACAACAACAACAACAGGTTATTGTTGACAGTCGAAAATGTTACTAGTGTTTTCTAGTGCTTGACGAATTTTTACTTTCGAAAAAGGTGGTTCATAGAATTTGCATCAAGGTTTGATTGAAAATTGGAATAAAGCGGAGCACCGCATTCGAAATGTTGATTGTGGCTTTTGGTGAATACATTGTGAGTAAGAAAAGAGTTTATGAGTGGTATAAACGTTTCAAAGAGGATCGAGAAGACGTTGAAGGCGACTACCCTGGACGCCCTAGAACATCTATAACTGATGAAAATGTGGAAGAAGGAAAGACAATAGTCCGGTAAATCGCCGAATCACCATCAGAGAGGTTGCTGATAACGTCAGCATATCCTCTGACTCATGCCAAGCAATTTTTTCAGATGTTTCTGGCATGAAAAGTGTAGTAGCAAAGTTTGTTCCGTAAATGTCGAATTTCCAACAAAAACAGCGTCGCGTAGATATCGTCCAGGAATTTCTGAATGAAGTTGGTGATTTTTTGGCAAAACAACAAAACCGTTATGTTCCCTCTGCCATCACATGGCCCTGAGACTTCTTTCTGTTCTTGAGGTTGAAGAGAACCGTGAAAGGGAGTCGTTTTTCCACCACTGATGGGGTAAAAACAGAATCGCTGAAGGAGCTGACATCATAAAAGTGAGTACCAGAAGTGCTTCCAAGATTGGAAAAAGCGCTGACATATCTGGGGGGGGGGGGGGGAGATTACTCTGAAGGGGACAAAGTTGATGTTGATGAATAAAGATTCTTTAAGAAAAACAAAAATTTCTGTTACTTTTTGATCACACCTCGTACGTTTATCTATTTGGTGGATCTGTGTGCTACTTTTTTTTCTTTTTACGTGTGGTTGGTCGTCTCATGTGCCCTCCAGCGCTCACATTCTGAGTAAGGGACTGAGTAATTCGCAAAGATCACCATAGCCACATCTGTTGGGCACCTTGATGTAGCTGAAAAAACTCGATAGGCTGTTTCGGCTAAAAGCGCATCGATCACGCGTACTACATTTAAACTAAAACTTCCACCTTTTTGCACACTGCGTAACAAGATGTGCGTCTGAAATTCGCGGTGTGGTGTACTACATCAGTGGTTGTCAATCTTTTTCAACTCTGCGCCTCCGTTGCTACCTTGGAATGGTGATCAGCACCGCCTACGCTGCATCTCCATCCCTAACTACCCCATCCTACCACAAGCCTTCCTAGTATAAACGCAGAATTTACCCTGATACAAGCCTTATTATGTACTTAGCATTGCCGTAATTTATACATGACTGTAAATTCACATATGCTTATATCCAAAAAATTTCTTTTAAGAATTTCAGTGATACTTTTCAAAGTTTACTTTCTTAAATAACTAAATCATAAGTTTCATAACACTAGACTTTTTGTCTGTAAAGAAAGATATTTCTCAAATCAAGAGCTGTTTCTTAGCGTCTTTACGACCGTGTGTCATTGTTCAAAGGAATGAACCTGGTGCATGCATCAGGCCTCAACATCGTGCTGACAAATCCTTTAGCTTTAACCTAATATGAAGTTTTCTCAAGTTTCGAAATAGGTTTTTATGAACAATGAAAGTAGATTGTTCGATTAACAAGCCTCCAATATTCCATTCCTCAAACTTCAAACTTTCGTTTTGAAGCTTGAAAACAGTTTAATTACCTTACCCACCTTGTCAAAGAGAATATAAGTGATCACTTAGTATGAAAGGCTGTGTACCTTGATATTTAGAAACGTCTTTTCAAAATGGGGCACAATGGTAGTTGTCTGTTTACAAAAGGCAAGGGGACAAATCTACATTTCAAGCGTGTAATTAAATAATGACAGCACCTCTTTTCCCCAGAGATTTTCAGAAAATATGCTTCCGAAATATAGTGGTTATGTCCCCGAACAGCTGCCTCAGATTTTCAGTGTGCCCCGTTTAATATAAGCATAATGTACCGAAACATACAAGCAGCTTCATTGCTCTTAGTACGGACGCTTCACTGTTGCTAAAGGAGTGGTTAGTTTAGTAAAATTCCTTTGTTGGAGCCGTATCTGAGTCGGAGCTCGTCCACTTCGTGCTAACATACTATCTCACGACAGAACCCCTGTTGACATTACATACATTATCGAATCGAGTATTGTGCACCTGTTTGGATGAACAGTCATCATACAAGGCTTGTTGACACCCAGCTAAATACGACAATGCGCATAATATCTGGCGCAATCAGATCAACTCCCGTTTATTGGCTTCCACTGTTAACCTGTATAATGCCTCCTGATCTACGCAGATGTACTGCCCTAATGAGAGAATTCCACAAGATCTCCAGGAATTCTAACCTACCCATGCATAGCGACCTGCCACTTTTAAATCGTAAGAGACTGAAATCACGCCATCCAACTCTGTGCGATGCTGGTGGCATGGTTGGTAAGGATTTCAAACCTCTTGAAGAATGGAAAGGTCGGTGGGAAGCAGTGACAGATGTGCGCCTGCATAACATCTTCTCAGGTGCTAAACTCGCAAGTGAATTCGAGCTATCACGGAAGACCTGGACTATTCTCAACAGAATCCGTACTGGCCATGGCCAGTGGAAGAAGCTGCCCAAACCAGCCTGTGACTGCGGGGCTCCATACCAGACTATTCACCACATTGTCAGTGAATGCAGGATTCATGCCTATCAAGGTGCTGAAGAGGACTTCCTCCTAGCAACTCCAGGTGCAGTGCGCTGGATTGAAGGACTGGATATGCAGTTTTAAAGACAAACTTAAGTTTCTTGTTTGTCATTATGTACATATGTATACGTAATTTAATTTTATTGTATGTCTGTATTAGCCATACGCTAAACAATAAAAAATCGAAACAAATTTAGACAATTAAAGTCATGTAGTTTTCTTGTCTTACAGTAATCTAGTTGAAACAACAGTCAACAAAGGAAAAACAGAATGCCTGTTCAAAAGTCTACAGAAGCCCATTTTTCTTTGCAATGACCCACGCCCTCTTGCTCCTCCCGACAGTTTCGATAAGTGAAAGCGCCGCTGCTGGGGCGAAAAAGCCCCGGTTGAGGAGCACTGTACTATGTGGTATACGAAGAAGTGTTGTGATAGCATAAAACCGTTGAGTCGCATAGTATCGGTATTCCATTGTTATAGTAGATATTATTTACATTATTCTGTCCTCGTCGGAGGAACTAGCGCAGCGGTTAAGACAGTGAACTAGCGTTCCTTTTCTAGTTTTCTTGTGGTTCTCTTCAGCAACATCAAGCTCCTTTGAAACGTCCTCGGCCGACGTCTTTCTGCCCCACCCCCCCTCCCCCATCCCTGTGTCCAATTCAAGCGCCTATCTCATCAGTTAAGATCACGTCACCAACGGGATATAAATCCTAACTTTACTTCCTCCTCTTACTTTGGCTGCACTCTACAGATCATGTTTTTAAACAGTCAAATGTTGAGCGAAGCTCATCTCCTACTTGTTTACGTGGAATTTCGTGTGTGCGTTCGAGTTTGGGCTCACCCTCAGACATGGGCGTCTCATCTGACGCAGTGAAATCATTTGCACGTTAGAATATCATTTTGGAAGGAAAGAAGATTTGGGTTTAACGTCCTATTAGACAGGATTTCGTTGGATATGGAATAAAAGCTCCAATTGAGGAAATATGAGGAAAGGAAACGGCCGTTACCTTTCAAACAAACCACATTCGCATCACGGAATTCAGGGAAATCACGGGAAAACTGAATCTGAATGGCCGGACAGGGATTTGAACTGCAGCCCTTCCGAACACGTATCCACTGCTCCACCTCGTTCTGTATCAGATTGCATACTTGTTGTCAGTACGGAAGCAGTAAGAAGGGCTCAGCCGAAGCGCGTTGTCGATTACAAGCTAGCAATTAAGTACACTGTCCACCCCGCTCCCCCCCCCCCCCCCCCTCTCCACCTACGCCCCCTCCACGTCTGCGTGCTCGCTCGCGTGTGTCGCACTGAGGCTAGGTGGCAGCTGGTTCCGGAGGGCGGCTGACTCAGTGGTAAACCTGTACGCGTGCGGCACGTGCGACAGAACAGCAGCGCTTTATAACCGGCCTTTGTTCAGCGCGAGAGAGCCTTTGGGCAACGCTTAACTGCTCTCTGCACATCTCGCGGCTCTTGCTTCATATTTCCTTAATGCGGCAACACACGTTAATCACAAACAACTGAAAAGATTTCCTCCATGTTAGGCACCTATCCACGTTCGTACATCGGCGTCTGGACCATTACATTTGCAAGCACATGCGGCCGTCACATTTCAGTCGCCACTTGCGACCTCTTACTCGGAAAATCTTGTCCAGATTGTGGTCATGCAGATGATTGTGACATTGATTTTAGATGTTTTTCCGCTCTTCTCATGTAACGTTGCTTGTTCATTTGACAGGGGAAGCTTAGATAATTTTGCAAGTAAAGGGGACGTTCAGTCACTACAAGCGATGTCATGATTTACCTACTGTTCGTAAACTATGTATTCCGGAGTCCGCATTTCAAATTCATTGTTTTTTATTGATGGTGCGAGTGTTATATTTTTTTGTCGTGCGACGAATTATTCTTATACCTGAGGAGGAGCTCTGTGTGATTTTTTTTTTTTTTCGTCGACAGCAGCTTCAACAAAATACAACGCAGTTAAGGTAAAACATTAAAGGTACTGTTTTACTCGTCTTTTTTCAAACTCATTTTGCAGTGTGTGTGTGTGTGTGTGTGTGTGTGTGTGTGTGTGTGTGTGTGTGGCAGTCAGAGTATGCCCTATCCGATCAAATTTTGAAAACATCGATGACGTGAGACCCAAATCGCACTTTTCTCACATGACACACTGAAAGCTATGGATGAAGGCAGTCAGGTAGATGCAGTATTTCATGATTTCCGAAACGCATTTGACTCAGTACCACACCTAAGCTTATTGCCAGAAAGTACAATCATATGGGGTATCAAGTGAAATTTTGTGACTACATTGAGGACTTTTTGGTAGGAAGAGCGCAGCATGCTGTCTTGGATGGAAGTCATCGTCAGATGCAGTAGTAACTTCAGGTGTACCCCGGGAAGCATGTTGGGACCCTTGCTGTTCATGTTGTGTATCAATGACGTTATAGACAATATTAATAGTAACCTCAGACTTTCTGCAGGTGATGCTAGTGTATACAGTATAATGAAGTACGGTCTAAAACAAGCTGCATAAATATTCAGTAGAGCTCGGCAAGATTTCAATGTGGTGCAAAATTGGCAACTTGCTTTAATTGTTCAGCAATGTAAAAGTGTGCACTTCAGAAAACGAAAAAACTTGGTATCCTGTGACTATAATAACAGTGAGTCACTGTTCGAATTGGCCAACTCATACAAATACCTGAGTATAACACTGTGTAGGGATAGAAATGGAATGATCACATATGTTCAGTCGTGGGTAAAGCAGTTGGTAGACTTCGGTTTATTGGTCGAAAACTGGGGAAGTGCAATCATTCTACAGAGGAGATTGCTTATAGATCACTCGTGCGGCTGGTTCTAGAATATTGCTCAAGTGTGTGTTACCCGTACCATATAGGTTTGTTTGATCCTACAGTCCCCTGCGTATCGCTCGCAAAGGGATCGTGAGGATAAGATTAGAATAATTACTGCACGCATAGAGGCATTCAGACGGTCATGCTTCCCGCGCTCCTTACGTGAGTGGAACGAGAAGAAAGCCAAATAATTGGTACACTGGGACATACCCTCTGCCATGCGCTTCACTGTGATTTGCAGAGTGTAGATGTAGCTGTAGAGAGACAGAGCCGCCAGTGTAAAAGGAGGCAGGTATTGTTGTTTTTGTCAGTAGTGAAGAAGTAACAGCAAAATGGGTCGGTCAGAAGATGTCAGTAACTTCGAACGTGAACTAGTCATTGGATGTCACCTGAGTAATGAATCTATCAGGGACCTTTCAACCCGTCTAAAGCTACCTGTTGGTGATATGATTGTGAATTGGAATCACGAAGGAACCACCACAGATGAGCCAAGACCAGGCAGACCTCGTGTACTATCTGGCAGGAAACGTCGAGCATTGCGGTGGGTGTTTTAAAAATCGCATGAAATCGGCGGAAGGAATCACTAATGAGTGGCAAAGTGCTACCAGCAGTTCCGCTAGCACAGCGTGAGTAGGGAGTTAATAGGAATGAGGTACAATGGACGAGAAGCTTCTCATGAGTTTCACCTTTCTGTAATCAATGGCAAGTGAATGAGCGACGGCACTGGTCGGCGGATGACGGGAAACGAGTGATTAGAGTGATTAATCATGCTATACACTGTGGCAATCCTATATAAGGGTTTGAGTTTGGAGAACGGTACTGCCTTCATATTTAGTGCCAACTGTGAAGTACTGAGAGGATGATACAGTTTTGGGATGTTTTTTGTAGTTAGTGTGTGGTCTGCCTATTGTACTTAACAAAACGTTACGTTCGGAAGGATATGAACACATTTTACAGCATTGTGTAGTGCTTATAATAGTTTGGAGACGATAATTTTTTTGGACGGTAACATTTCTGAAATAGACTGGCTTACACAGAGTCCCAGAGTCCCAATTGAACACGTTTGGCCTGAGTTAGAACGTCGACTTCGTGCCAGACTTCAACGTCCAGATCACTACCTTCTCTTGTTTCAGTATCTGCCCCCTGCGTATCTCTGCCGCAGGGACCGCGAAAACAAATTTACCCTAGTTACAGCACACACAGAGGCATTCTTCACGACTTCCATACGCAAAAGAAATGAGAAGTAGCCCTAATAAGTGTGACAATGGCAGGTGCCCTCTTCCATGCACTTCGACAGACTTTTGCAGAAGATATACGCACATGTTTAAATCGGAACCACAATGTAACTTCATTTAATGTCATGTCCAAAGAAATTTCATAGATAGGTCATGTTAACATGGCATTAATACGGGGGGAGGGGGGCGTTAAATGAGTAGTGGAACACACATTTTTCTCGTCCAATTTCGACTGAAAAAAATGCCGCATTTGTTGGGGGACATCACGGAATATTCCCACTTCAGACCCTATGGTTTCATGAAGCGGAACGTTCCACGGGACTGGAAGAAGGCCCAGGTCATAGCACTCTATAAAAAGGGTAGAAAATCGGATGAACATAATTACTGGCTAATTTCAGTGACATCAGTTTGTTGTAGAATCATGGAACATATTTTGTGTTCAGACATAATGACATTTCTAGACTCTGAGAAGCTCATCTGCAGAGACCAGCACCGTTTTAGGAAACAGCGGTCAAGCGAGACACAGCTGGCCCTCTTTGTGCATGATATACAACAGGCTCTAGATACCGGCTCCCAGCTTGATGCCATATTTCTCGACTTTCGAAAGGCGACGTTCGACTCAGTTCCGCACTGTCGTTTGCTCCAAAAAGTGCGCGCTTACGGTCTATCCGAAGACTTATGCGGTTGGATAGAAAGTTTTCTAACAGGCAGGGAGCAGTATGTCGTCCTGAACGGGGTGACTTCAACAGAAACGAGCGTAACTTCAGGTGTGCCCCAAGGGCAGCGTAATAGGTCCGCTTCTTTTTACGATCTGGTTGATGGTATCGACAGCGGCATTAGACTGTTTGCCGATGATGATGTAGTCTACAGGAAAGTAGTATCACACGTAAGTTGTGAACAAATCAATGAGGATTTGCAGAAAACAAATGCGTGGTGTAATGGCTCAATATTAGTAAGTGTACACTACTGCGTATAACAAGGTGAAAATCCCCAATAATGTACGAGTACAAAAAAATGCCCAGGCTTTGGAAGCGGTAACATCCGTCAAGTATCTGGGTGTGACTATTCGAAATGATCTCAAATGGAATGATCAGATTACCAAGTAACGGTTGAGGCGAATTCTAGATTGCGGTTTATTGGTAGAATCCTGAAGTGATGATGTCCTTCAACAAAGGAAATAGCTTACAACACGTTAGTTCACACAGTCTTGGAGTATTGTTCGTCTGTATGGGACCCTTACCAGTTGGGTCTGATTCAAGAGATCGAGAAGGTCCAAAGAAGAGCGGCAAGATTTATGACTGGTACATTTAGCCATCGCGAGTGCGTTACAAATTTCTTAGGAACTTTGAAGTGGGACACACTTGCAGATAGACGGCGCACTAAACGGAAGGGACTGCTCACTAAATTCCGAAATCGATTTTCACCGAGAATGTAGAGCATATATTATTACCACCAACTTTCAAATCGCGCAATGATTACCATTCAAAGATAAGGGAAATTAGAGCTCGTACTGTGGCGTTGAGACAGTCGTTTTTCCCCGCGATTCGCTAGTGGAACAGAGGGGGGAGGATATGACTTTGGCGCGAATTGTGCCCTCTGCCACACACCGCTTGGTGGCCAGCGGAGTATATATGTAGATGTAGAAGTACCAACAGGTGGCGGCGCTATACGTAGCCGTCAAAATGGCTTCTGTAACGGAGATGCTTTCCAAGCAGAGAGTTATTATTGAGTTTCTTGCGGCGGAAAACCAAAACGTCACAGTTATTCATAGGCGCCTGCATAATGTCTACAGAGACGTGGCAGTGAACCAAAGCACGGCGAGTCTTCCATACCAGTCTGATATCACGCGTGCCGGCTCTCCGTTCACAGGTGTGACGTTGGAAAGTGCGAACAGTCTCATTCGAAGTGATCGATGGGTCACAAACACCCACCTTGCTGCTCCACTGGACGTCACTGTTGGTATTGCTGACTCACTCGTCCAACAGTCGGGGTACTCAAAGGTGTTTGCCCGCTAGGTTCCTCGTCGCACAATGAAGGATCATCTGTGCGGAATTACTTGATCGTTACGAAACTGATCGTGACAATTTATTTAGAACATTGCCACCACAATGAAACGTGGGTTCATGTCTGCGAGATAGAAAAACGGCAATCCGTGGAGTGACACCACACAATCTCTCCTCCGAAGAAAAAGCTTCAAGCCGTACACTCTGACGGTAAAGCCATGGCGAATGTCTCTGCGAGTCTGAATGGGTTGTTCTGATTAATATCGTCCCTCATGGTGCGACGATCAACGGTGTTGTGTATTGTGCTACCCGTAAGGATATTGAAGAAACTACTTCAGCGTGTTCGTCGCCACAAAAATGCAGTTGAACTACTACTTCTACATGACAACGCAAGGCCTCACACAAGTCTGTGCAGCCGAAAGGAGCCCACAAAACTTAAAGGACTGTTCGTCGTCATCCACCCTAAAGTCCGGATGTCGCACCTTCCTGTTTGCCCATAAAGGAAGCACTCCAGGAGATGCAGCACGTGGATGGTGGGGAGGTTTTTGGTGTAGCAAGCCGTTGGCTCCGACGTCGTCCAGCAGAATAGTAACATGCTAGCAAACAGGCCCTCCAAGTAACATGGCATAAGGTCGTCACATTGAACGGAGATTATGTTGAAAAATAGGGGTTTTCAGCCAAAAGAGTGGGTGAATAATATGGTGTACTGGAATCCTGAATAAAACCAATCTGCTTTCAGAGACCAAATTTGTTACATTACTTATTGAACGCCCCTCGTGTATGCAACATCATGGTCTAGGGGCAGCTTCTTTTACTACTAATCAAAACACCCTGGGTACCGGGTATAAACCCAGCCATTGCTTAAATTTCGCATAAAAATCATCAGCAATGGCTGCTGAAGATTGGCAGCATATGAAGTCACCCTCGTCTTGCCAATGGCCTTGTCGAAGAGGGCAGAGGAGCGGATGGACGTTCAAGGGCACCAACAGGCGGCGGCACTAGGCTCGCCCCTGGAGTACAGTTTCTTTCACTACAGAATTTTCACACACTTGTTGAAGTAATTTTTGTGATTCTGCAAAACCTCTCGTCTAGCCAGCTGAAGCGTTATGTGGCTGATCGCAATGAAGTTATATAAGGTGGCGCACGAAAAACCGGCTTCGAGTATAGACTGTTCGCCAATGACGCACGATTTGTTGACCGCTACCAACAGAATAGATAAACATGTAATAATTAGGCACTAAAGAAATGACAAATAAGCTAATGCAAACAACAACTTCGAAACAATGGATGACGATTGGTGGGCGACAATGGCCAGGTTAGTATTCTGGTCCGATTTTTTGCGCGCCACCCTGTACCACTGAAATAATATTGTAGAAGTTATCGTATTCTCTTTACAAAATGTAACACCAGACACTCGATTATGGAGCGCGAGCTTCATTCGGTTCAAATCGGTCTGCCTTCCATTCAATTCACGCTGAATAGAATACGAAAAGAACCAGAAGCCCAGAGTTCAAAAAAAGGTTTGAAACATCAAGAATGGGCGTGCGTAGCGAACGAAACGAACAACTCAATACTGAACTAACTAGGAGCAGTCGGCAGTGGAACTGCGACGAGTGGCCACATAAGAAGTGTGTTCGCTCGACGCTCGAGGGGGACCGATACCGACGGGAACGGGACCGATGCTGGAACGAGACCGGCCGACGTGTCGTTGCGGGAACGAGACTGACCGTTTCTCGTTCCCGGGAACTATAAGTAGAAAGCCGCGACCGAAGTGAACTATGAAAGACCGTTCCTTAGAATTCGTTCCTCCCTCCTTCCGTTCGTCTTGGTGAACCGTTCATTTGGACCCGTTAGTTCGCGAACGACCCATCTCTAGTTCAGAGCACTCTCTTGCTCCTGGGATGGGAAACTGCCCTAAAAGGCGGAAGAATCAGCAATAATCAACGGCATGAGGATGCAGAAGGCAGTGGAAACCACTGCTTTAAAGACACATTAGGTGTAGCGGCAGGACATGTGACCCATATTTAAAAAAAAGTCCAGCTCCCCCCCTGTTTCGGATCTCCGGGAGGAGACTGCCAAGGGGGAGGTTACCATGAGAAAAAACACGAATAATCAACGACAGGATAACGTTCTACTAGTCGGGGCGTGGAACGTCACAAGCTTGAGAATGGTAGAGAAACTAGAAAATCTGAAAAGGGAAATGGAAAGGCTCAGTCTAGATACAGCAGGGCTCAGTGACGTGAAATGTGTAAAGAACATGAGGATTTCTGGTCAGATGAGTATAGGGTAGTATCAACAGCAGCAGAAAATGGTATAACAGAAGTAGGATTTGTTAATGAACAGGAAGGCAGGCTAGAGATTGAGCTACTCTGAACAGTTCAGATTCGACAACAAACCAATGCCGATAACGATAATTCAGGTTTACACCGTAGTAGAGTAAAAATACCCTAAAATGTATTTTTTATTTGTTTTAAACATTAAGCGTCTTTAATAAAACATGTTTTATTTAGAAAGTGTATTAAACAGTGTTTTTAACATATGATTAAAAACACTGTTTTCAACATGTCAACCCTGAGTAGTACTCAGACAGCCAGAGACAGACGGAAGAAAAGGCTCCATGAAAATAATATTAACCATTTTGACGGACCGCTAAAAAATTGAACTTTTATTGATATATTATATGCGCTGATTGTCATTGAACCCTTACTTGCTTTGTAGATGAAAGATAACATTGTCTGTACTTTCCTTTGAACCGTGTGATTACGTAGCTGTTCGATCTATTGAGGAAATGATTACTAAGAGAATTTGTATCGGTGAACTGCAGCTTAGCTTCCCTCCACAAACGATTAACTTCTTGCTCGTACCGTTGTTTCGGCTTATCGGCATGCCGCTTAACATACGAATTGTAAAAGTTTTGATACAAATTAATAGTGAAAACAATAACTTTGACTTTATATCCGTTGGAGAATATCACGACTGACTGTTGCGCAGTGATTTCGACCGGCGTGGCAGAGAATTCCCCAAATGAAATCTGACACTTGTGCGGCACTTGTTTCATAACGAGAAATTCCGGGCATACACGCATGTAAAACATTCAGTTCGGTTCATAGAGGCCATAAAATTGGTGGGCACTTTAATTTGTCTATGCTCGAAATTAATTTTATTAAACAAAATGTCCGTTATATTAATGTATATTCTCT
The DNA here is from genome assembly GCF_021461395.2 of Schistocerca americana. Lineage (NCBI taxonomy): Eukaryota > Metazoa > Arthropoda > Insecta > Orthoptera > Acrididae > Schistocerca > Schistocerca americana. Next base: position 694,924,527 of record NC_060121.1, on the reverse strand, counting down.
AAATGTATATTCTCTGAATTAAAAAGTTGACTTGAGGTGTTCATTGCCCTCTCCCCCTTTTAAATGATATTTATTGACGTTTTGTCGCCCCCCCCCATCCTATTTTGAGCTCACATAATTAATGGATGTTCCCTAAGCGAGCAGCAGATGAAGAGATAGAGGAAGTATATGACGGTATTGAACGAATAATTCAGCATGTGAAGGGACATGGAAACCTAATAATCATGGGGAATTGGAATATGATAGTAGGGGATGGAATAGCAGGAAGGGTTACGGGAGAATGTGGGCTTGGCAGTAGGAATGAGAGAAAAGAACGACTAATTGAGTTCTGCAATAAATTTCAGATGGTAATAGCGAATACTCCGTTCAAGAATCACAAGAGGAGGAGGTATACTTAGAAAAGACCCGGAGACACAGGAAGATTCCAGTTGAATTACATCATGGTCAGACAGAGGTTGCAAAATCAAATGTCAGTTTGTAGGTGCAGGTATACAATCAGATCACAACTTAGTAAACATGAAGAACAGACTGAAGAAAGACTAGCCCGGAAGAATCAGTGCGGAAGGAAGTGGGATATTGAAGTAAAGAGGAATGATGAGACGCGTTTGAAGTTCGCTAAGGACGTGGATACTATGATAAGGAATACCAGAGTAGGCAGTTCACTTGAAGAGGAGTGGACATCTCCAAAATTGGCAGTCACATACACTCCTGGAAATTGAAATAAGAACACCGTGAATTCATTGTCCCAGGAAGGGGAAACTTTATTGACACATTCCTGGGGTCAGATACATCACATGATCACACTGACAGAACCACAGGCACATAGACACAGGCAACAGAGCATGCACAATGTCGGCACTAGTACAGTGTATATCCACCTTTCGCAGCAATGCAGGCTGCTATTCTCCCATGGAGACGATCGTAGAGATGCTGGATGTAGTCCTGTGGAACGGCTTACCATGCCATTTCCACCTGGCGCCTCAGTTGGACCAGCGTTCGTGCTGGACGTGCAGACCGCGTGAGACGACGCTTCATCCAGTCCCAAACATGCTCAATGGGGGACAGATCCGGGGATCTTGCTGGCCAGGGTAGTTGACTTACACCTTCTAGAGCACGTTGGGTGGGACGGGATACATGCGGACGTGCATTGTCCTGTTGGAACAGCAAGTTCCCTTGCCGGTCTAGGAATGGTAGAACGATGGGTTCGATGACGGTTTGGATGTACCGTGCACTATTCAGTGTCCCCTCGACGATCACCAGTGGTGTACGGCCAGTGTAGGAGATCGCTCCCCACACCATGATGCCGGATGTTGGCCCTGTGTGCCTCGGCCGTATGCAGTCCTGATTGTGGCGCTCACCTGCACGGCGCCAAACACGCATACGACCATCATTGGCACCAAGGCAGAAGCGACTCTCATCGCTGAAGACGACACGTCTCCATTCGTCCCTCCATTCACGCCTGTCGCGACACCACTGGAGGCGGGCTGCACGATGTTGGGGCGTGAGCGGAAGACGGCCTAACGGTGTGCGGGACCGTAGCCCAGCTTCATGGAGACGGTTGCGAATGGTCCTCGCCGATACCCCAGGAGCAACAGTGTCCCTAATTTGCTGGGAAGTGGCGGTGCGGTCCCCTACGGCACTGCGTAGGATCCTACGGTCTTGGCGTGCATCCGTGCGTCGCTGCGGTCCGGTCCCAGGTCGACGGGCACGTGCACCTTCCGCCGACCACTGGCGACAACATCGATGTACTGTGGAGACCTCACGCCCCACGTGTTGAGCAATTCGGCGGTACGTCCACCCGGCCTCCCGCATGCCCACTATACGCCCTCGCTCAAAGTCCGTCAACTGCACATACGGTTCACGTCCACGCTGTCGCGGCATGCTACCAGTGTTAAAGACTGCGATGGAGCTCCGTATGCCACGGCAAACTGGCTGACACTGACGGCGGCGGTGCACAAATGCTGCGCAGCTAGCGCCATTCGACGGCCAACACCGCGGTTCCTGGTGTGTCCGCTGTGCCGTGCGTGTGATCATTGCTTGTACAGCCCTCTCGCAGTGTCCGGAGCAAGTATGGTGGGTCTGACACACCGGTGTCAATGTGTTCTTTTTTCCATTTCCAGGAGTGTATGTCGGACAGATAAACACAGATACAAGGAAGTTACCTGCGAAGAAACGTTGCCTACCAGATGAAATACTTCAATTGATCGACGAAAGAAGGATATACAAAAATGTTCAGGGAAAGACAGGAATACAACAACATAAATCCATCAGGAATGAAATACATAGAAAGTGCAGGGAAGACAAGGCGAAATGGCTGCAGGGAACGTGTGAAGAAATCGAAAAGAAATGATCGTAGGTAGGATGACTCAGCCTATAGAAAAGTCAAAACAATCTTCTGTGAAATTAAACGCGAGGGTGGTAAAATTAAGAGTGCAGTGGGAATTACATCGTTTTAGAAATTGTCGTCGATGTGGATGAGATAGGGTATCCAGTATTAGAGTCAGAATGTAAAAGAGCTCTGGAGAACATGAGATCAAGTAAAGTAAAAGGGATACATAATACTCCATCGGAAGCGGCAATCGAACGACTATTCCAAGTTTTTGTGTAGCATCGTGACACTGGCGACGTACCTTCAGACTTACGGAAAAAATCACCCACATAATTTCGGAGACAGCAAGGGGATAAGTCCGAAAACCATCGTACACTCACTTTAACATCACATGCATCTAAGTTGCTGACAAAAATAATACACAGAAGAATGGAAAATAAAATTGAGCGCAAGTTAGATGACGATTGGTTTGGCCTTAGGACAGGTAAAGGCTCTAGAGAGAGAGGCAGCTCAGACATTGCGCTTGAAAATAGATGCAAGACTGAAGAAAAATCAAGACACGTCCATGGGACTTGTCAACATAGAAAAAGCATTCGACAGTGTAAAATGGTGCAAGATGTTCGAAATTCTGAGAAAATTAGCTGTAAGCGAAGACGGGTATTGTGCAATATGCAGCCGGTTGGGGTGGCCGAGCGGTTCTAGGCGCTACAGTCTGGAACCGCGCGACCGCTACGGTCGCAGGTTCGAATCCTGCCTCGGGCATTGGTGTGTGTGATGTCCTTAGGTTAGGTTTAAGTAGTTCCAAGTTCTAGGGGACCGATGACCTCAGAAGTTGAGTCCCATAATGCTCAGAGCCATTTGAACCATTTTTTTGCAATATGCACAAGTACCAAGAGGGAACGATAAGATTGGAGAAACAAGAACAGAGTTCTCGGATTAAACAGTATGTAAGATAGGGATGCAGCCTTTCGTCCCTACTATTCAATCTATACATTAAAGAAGCAATGATGGAAATAAAACAAAGGTTCAAGAGTGGGATTAAAATTCAGAGTGAAAGGACATGAGTCATAAGATTCACACTGACAACGTTGATGCCCTTAGCGAAAATGAAGAAGAATTACAAGATCTGTTAATTGGAATGAACATTCTAATGAGTACAGACTATTGATTGAGAGTAGACCGAAAAAAGACATAGTTAATGAGATGTAGAAGAAATGAGAATAGCGAGAAAGGCAACATCAGAGTTAGTGATCATAAAGTTAAGGAATTCCGCCACTAGGAGGCAAAATTACCCATGGCGGACGAAGCAAGGAGTACATAAAAAGCAGACCAGCTCAGGCAAAGAGGGCATTGCTGGCAAAGAGATGTATGCTGGTGTCAGTCATAGACCGTAATTTGGGGAAGAAATTGCTGAGAATGTACGCCTGGAGCTCGGAGAAGAAGAGAATCGAAGCATTTGAGATGTGGCACCACAGAAGAATTTTGAGAATTAGGTGGACTGATAAGATAAGGATTGAGGTGGTTCCCCGCAGAACAGGCGAGGAAAGGAATATTTTTTATTGCAGAATTTGGCCAATTATAGACCACTTAGAATTTAAGACAAAGGTACAATCTTTTTTATTTTCCCAGAACTTCTTCATGCCTCTGTTCATTTGCATCACCCTCCTACGTTGCGAATTTGGTTGTTGGACAGAAATTTTTTGCAGTGCTGATCAGTAGCCTGAAACATTCCCTGTTCTGTATGGTGTCCTCTGTTATGTTAAGCTTTCTCAAGTCTTTGCTTGTCTCTTCCAGCCATCCCGTGGTGTTTTTTAATTTGAAAATGAAACCAAATATTTTCTTCATTAGCCTGTTGTCATTCATTCGGTAAATACGACCGTAAAACTTTAATTTGCGCTTTCTGATTGTATCTGTGATGTGTTTTGTTTATGTTCAATCTATTCCATTTTTTATATATTAGTAACCCGAATTGAGCTGCTATTTCGTGAAGTGTTTCTATCATTATCTTTGCACTTGCTTTGTCTTTAGAAATTATTACAGCAAAAGCGAGACATTTCACCTCAAATCTTTCTCTTCCCCATCCTAAATGCATTCCTTCGGTGTTTCTCTTGCAGTTCTTTATTCCGCTCTCTCATGACCTTGTCTAAGACGAGATTTGAAGCGAATCAGTGAGAGCCCATGGCCCTGTCGAACATCTTTCTTAATTCTGAAGGGTTCAGCAACTTCTAGAAATTTAACTTCCGAAGTTGTGTCGACGAGTGTCTGTTACACTAATTTGCTAGTGGTTTTGTCGATACCTGCTCCTTCCAGTGTTGAGAAGGGTGATGGCAGCTTGTAAATATATGTCAGTGTGGGTTGGTTTACGGAACACGCTGTGACCCAAGGAAGTGCCTCCTTTTTCACGTACCAAGGCGTCTAAAAACGGGAAGTGTCCATTTTTCTCAACTTCTGTGGCGAAGGAAATGATCGGATGGAGGGAGTTAATGTGTTCCAGAAAAGAACGAAGCGTTGCTGTCCCTTGTGGTCGTATCACAAAGGTTTCGTCCACGTATCTCCAGGCATTTAGGTTCCAAAATGGCGTACTGAAGTCCTTTGTCCTAGCTGCCGTTCATAAAAATGTTTACTACTATGGGATACAAAGGGCTATCTACAGCAACACCGTCATTTTATTCAAAATATTATTCGTTAAATAAAATGTAAGCCGATGCAACACTTCAGTCGACGGTTTTGGAACTAAATGTTTGTTGATGTATGTGGACGGTACTTTTGTGGTATGGCCAAAGGGACAACAATGCTTCATTTCTGGAACACCGTAACTCCCTCCATCTGAGCATTTGCTTCACCATGGAAGTGCAGGAATGTGGAGATATACCGTTTTTAGAAGTCTTTCCGTGGAAAAGAAGACGTTCCTTGGGTCACAGTGTGTTTCGTGAACCAACTCACACTGACATGTCTTAGAGCTGCGATCATCCATCTCAACGCAATGATCACACACTCACGCTCATAGGACTAGAGTTATCTCAGATCTAGAGAGACTATCAGCAGAGCTTAGCTGTGTGTGTGTGTCCAAAACGCGTACTCTTCTAAGCAGATTCGAAATGCATTTCAACCAGAAGCACTAAACTTCAAGAGCAGACAAAAGAAACGTAGAATTCCATAAAAATGGTTTTTCTGCCTTTTGTTGGTGGCGCGTCGTTTGAGATCGGCAGGCTATTCCAGAAACGTATATAAATATATCTTCCGCTGTCCAGCGTGAATGCCGGCGATTTTCGGTTCTGTTAAAGACCACCTAGGCTAAGAAGACCAGGGATATATGAAATCCCGTGCCAATATGGTAAATCATACATTGGCCAGACGTCTCGCACTATTAAAAACAGATGTGCTGAACACAGACATTACACGAGATTGTGTCAGACACGGGATATAGCATGAACTGCGGAGAGACATAGATTCTTTCGTCCTCCCCCACTTACTGGGACTCCATCATTAAACAAGCAGTCGAAATACGTATAATTAACGACCTGATTAACAGAGACACGGGATTCCAAATTAGCAAGGCATGCGAACCAGCACTGGTGGTACTAAGGCATCGTCGGCCGCAGACGAATGAATCTGAGTCAACACAGACGGGGAATCGAAGTAAGGACACTTAAACGTGGCGCTAACACACTGTCCATGCGCGCGCGGGGCAGCGATTTGCTGCTGCGCTTTCCGCTTCGCGCAAGCAAAGACTGTGGCCCGTTTCACTAGTAGAGGGGTCTTGATGTCGACGTCCTCTGTGATTTACGATGACATTATAGCCACAACCCTTGGCGCTTTCTCTGTCAAGCGAGCCAGCATATACTGGCGAGCAACTGCTACAATACTCGTACATCAATAAGCACATGAAGATGACGAGCAGCTATCTTGTTGAAATATTGTTCAGCATTTACAACATTATCCGGCGCGACATCTGTGAACCACTGAAGCGGGGCTACAGTCCTGCGATCAAGTCTCTTCCATCACCAGGATTCGAAAGGGCTATCCACGTGGTGTCTCGATGTGAAATGTCATCCTACAATTTTGTGTTGGTTCAAACCACGACTGTGTATTGATTGCGTTGTTTATGGCACGAGCCTTTGCTTGTGGTGCTGTTGCTTTTTGACGCTGGAGGTAGTGCAGGGCTGCAACAGACCGGAAGCGCACACCAAAGCAGTTTTAGCGGCAGCTGGAGCGTAAGGTGGCCGGAACCCTGCTCAGCGAGCCGCTTCGCCACCCACGCCTGTGTCGGGGGTGGCCCGTGCCTGCTCTCGGATCGTCCATTCGGCCACCGTGTCGCGTTCGTTAAAGCTTCGCGCTGATAGCCACTATTCGCACAGGCCTAAGTCAGCTCGTTGCAGAAACTCAATCCCAGCTAGAGACTCCCCCAAGTACGTACACTTGTATCTTCTTATACTTCAGGCCCACCAGCGAATCTATATATCTTCTTTGTTGGTATGTGTTCTGATACCAGGTTGAAAAAGGTTTTCATATTTGTACTTGTCTCCAGATGTCTTAATGTGTGTAACCACATTTTATTTTGTAGTAATTTTTCAGTACTCTACAAGATTAGAATATGAGTGTTAATTCTTCACTAATTTATCATTTGCTATCATCATCATTAGCTATTTGACGTGCCACACTGGTATTACACACTGAACGTAAGTTCTCTGTTCCAGACGCAGCGGAACATTAGTTTTGAAAACTCTTATTTATCTTGCTAAGAGCACTCCAGGGTAGTTTTCCTGTTTCTGTCTTTCTATGATTTTCCTTGCAGTCATTGTCTTCGATTATGTCAAATACAAAAACTCATCAATTGCTTCTTTGGCTTCATTGTTCTACATAATTTATTCGCATTATAATTAATTTAATTTCAGGCCTACTTTCAGACTTGCTCTTTGAAGTTATTTCATTCATTGTTGTTGACTACCTGCACTAGAGAAAACCATAGGCGGCCGCAAGAGTAATTTGAGTCTTCCCCCATCCCTTTCCCCCATTAAAAAATTTGTGCTGACGCCCATGGAGACAACCGATATAGTATTATCAGGAATCAAAGATTGTTATAATGTGATCCATTTTGTCGTTTTTTCTATTTATGTTTGTGGAAATTTCAATTAGTGCTATTGAGTATGGTTCTAATAATAAGGACTCTGACTGCTTCTTAAATTCTGGATCTTGCCTAAATCAGTACATGTGCGTATATCATTACTTCTTCTAGTAAGGTAGTGGAAATTAGTATGTAGGCAGGGTTCCTATGAAAGTGATAGTACATAGCGTCTATGTCTCGAATTGTGAAAGTAGTCGATCATATAGGGCATAAACAATCCCGACAAAATTGCATAGCTTCTTCATAACGCGAGTAATAAAACAAGGGATTTGCATTTCCTACTCACTGTTGTTTTATGTAATTGCACTGATAGTACTTTGTCCAACCTCCGTTCTTCCCAGTTACCTCAAAAATTCTCTTCGGCATTGATTTTGTTAGGGTTTCTTGCACTGAAATTGTGGCCCACTCTTCTCGTATCGCCCTTTTTCGCTCACATACGGCCACAGATTGCGTTCCATTGTGAGAAACACGTCCTGCAGGTTATCACCAGCGGTTTCCCATGGTGTTCAAATCCGAGCTACGTGCAAGCTAGGGCAATACGTCGATATCTTTATTTTCAAACCAGTTTTTGGTTGTTACAGTAACATGCACAGATGCATTATCTTTTTGAAACATTAGACTTTCGTCCCTTAGGCTTTCATACATTCTGATCAGCTTTGTCTCTAGCATCTCGATGTACAGCCGCGTGGTCAAGGGCGCCTTGTGACTGTTCGTGCGGCTCCATCCGTTGGAGGTTAGAGTCCTCCCCCGTGCCTGGGTGTGTGTGTTGCCCCTAGCGTAAGTTAGTTTTAGTTAGATTAAGTAGTGTGTAAGCATAGGGACCAATCACCTCAGCACTTTGGTCCCACGGGAACTTACTACAATTTTCAAAATCTCATCGCACATGTTAGACTTCATTCTAGTGTTCAGCCAAGCAATGCGTGCTTTACCTTTAGTGAAGAAGGCTGTCCAAATCATAACATTTCCGCCACCAAAATCTGTGCTCTTTCTTATCTGCTGCGCTGTTCTCATATATGCCTACAATATTGAAATCCGTCTGGACCATCTATATTAAACTTTTTCTCATCGCTGAATCTAAGTTTATCCCACTTTGAAGTTCATGTTTTTCAGCATACTCCAATGTAGCCTCTATATGTTTGAGTGTTAGAGCAGGTTTCTGCAATAGTTTCTTGAGTGCAAGATGTTTGCCATTTGACAGCATGTTTCATACACATCTGGCAGTTATTGGTAACTGTAAATCAGCAACAAGTTAACAAAAACAATGGATTTTATTGTCCTCGTTTTGCGCAAAGATAACAGTTTCGATGACTCAGATAATTTTCTACTTTATCCATGAAATACTCGTATAGTATTGATAGCCGGGAGACCCGGCCGGGGACGCTCGGCCGCAGAGTTGAAAGTCTTTTCAGCTGACTCCACATTGGGGAACTCTTTTGTCGATGATGATGATAACACAATACGCAGTCCTCTAGCGGAGGAAATCTGTGACTCGGCCGGGAATCGAAGCCAGATCCACTGCATGGCAGTCAGATGCGCCGACCACTCCCCTAAGGAGCGGACTACTTCGCCCATATTTTCCGTTCTATCCCTATCGTGCCTCCAATCTAACGAAATTATCGATCTCTGTACTTGAACGGTTCGATTTTGTGGCGATTTGACGATTAGAGAGTTCCATTTCCTTGTATGCACCGATTTTTGCTTTTTCATCACCTGATAACTGATTTCCGCGTGGCATTGTCACAGTCGTGGTCTATGTACGCAACACACACTGTAACTGAAACTTTTTGGCAGATTAAAACTGTATGCCGGACCGAGACTCGAACTCGGGACCTTTGCCTTTCGCGGGCACTTGCCAGAAAGTTTCATATCAGCGCACACTCCGCTGCAGAGTGAAAATCTCATTCTGGACACAGTGTAACTAATGATGTCTATTTCCTACCTGCAGTAGAGACACGTACGCACGCACTAACACCGCACAGAGCCGACTGCCTTTATGACGACTTCCACCCTCTACCGCATGAATAGTTGTCTTGTTATACACTCTGCTATTGAGATCAAATTCGATACCATTTGTCTGCATTTTTCGGCATACTTGATCTCATACTGTTGCATATACACTGTGCACAACTATTTCGACAACAGTGTTAATTTTCCTACAAATATCCATGCCTTTATACTGATTTCCACTATTGTATTTGCAGTATATGGTATTGAAACCATTATCCAACGACTGTGATGACGACGAAACATCTAACATCTACCATTCCGTTAGTTTTCCAGCAAAGTGTTTCCTGTGTGGAAGAGCGGCGTCATTTATGCTTAGTACGTGTAAGTGGCTTGGTTCTTTCGTGCATGCTGTGGACATGTTAGACTGATGGAATAATAATTGTGATATTGTGGCTTTAAACGTCGCTTTATCATTTATCTGAAATTTTCAACCTTGTCGTGTCGCTCATCTTGTTCTTACGATCTCTGGAAAGATTCGCAGATCCCGCCAACAGGTCTCGATCAGTTTTTCTGAGATCTCAACTGATATGCTCTAGCGAGGTATGTGGAGCTCCCTGTAATTAATTATTTAACGTTGCATTTTTTGCATCCTCCCGTTTCACCCATGAATAAGTCGCAAAATAATTAGGTGTAACTTTAACGATAGACAGCTCCTTTAGTAGCCTACAAATTTCGAGTAACTGGATGACGCTGCTTGCTGGAACGATATCAGATTGTGCTGGTGCGGTTTGTTTCAGCATGTACTAGCCGCTGCCTTCAATACAGCTACGTTATAGTGTCATGGTAAGAGGACATTACATGTGTCGTATTCATTCAACAAAAAACATAGATCATCCTTTTTTCGCCTAGTACACTGAAGAACAAAAAGTGGTATTTCTGCTGTTGGTAATCACTCTTTTAGTTATGAACACTCAAAAGCTAAAACTTCGGAAAAGTCTCACTTCGCTACATGCGGATTTTACGGTTGGCATCCAAGATTCGATAAACATTAGTGTTGTTTGATAACCCTACACTTCCCACCTCTCACCCGGCTCTCCCCTCACGCATCGTCCCATTTTCTTCCAAGCCCATGTAAGGGGAATGTGAATTGATGGTAAAACGCCTCCACAAACCCTGTATTTATAATTAGCTTATAGTTCCAGCTTTCCGATTACGAATATTTCATTCAACGTCAAGTATGCAATTACTTCAGTTTATTCAGTTGTGCCACAAAAGAGAGAGACTGGTCGTATTACTTAGAAACTATTGGTCGTCATGGCATATCGGTGCACTACTTATAGACCTTGAACTGTTTTCACGCTGTGGCAAGTTTCATTAAAATACAGGATTTGAACAAAGATATGAAAACACCGTGAAGAATGCGTGCCTGAACATAAATGCCGGTGCTAGCGAAACCTCCGAACGGCAATGTCCTCGACACGTTGTGCAATGTCGTAACACGTTGCAAGCGTTAGTCGTAGTCAGAACAATGTGCTGTGTTGGTGAGTACATTATGTCAGCTAAGTGAATGCGATATTGGGCACATTGTTGGTGCTTCTGTAACCAACGGAGCCAAAGTGTTTGGTGTTTCAAGAGGCACCATATCGAAAATTTATACCGCATACAGGGAAAGCGTAAAATCATCTAAGTCACAACGCGGACTAAACTCTGTTGAGCGAGCATGTCAGAAGGTCTTTGAAGAGGATTGTGGCGAAAAATGAGGGGTAGGGGGGGGGGGGGGAGCTGCAAAAGTCCCTGCAGAATTAATATGTCGCACTCACGAACCCAGTCGCCACAAAAACAACGCGAAGGGAGCTCCATAAGCAGGGAATTACACGACGAGGCTACAATTCCAAAAACCACTCCTCAGTGATGCAAGTGCCCGTAACAGGAAAATATGATACCGAGAACATAAAACCTGGATTATGGATCAGTGGAAGGAGGTCATTTGGTCAGATGAGCCTTTTTTCACATTGTGTCCAGCTCCTGGTCAAGTGTCCTTCCCAAGACTGAAACATGGCGGGGATTCAGTGATGATATGGGCAGCCAGATCGTGGTATTCCATCGGCCCTGTCGTTACCCTGGGAGCTCTCATTACTACCAAGGTTTTTGTGACCTTTTTGGTTGATCAGGTCCATTCTATGGTACAATATTTGTTCCCTAGTGGTGATGCTGTGTTCAAAGACGACGGGGCCCCCGTTCACACATCTCGCATCTTCCAGGACCGGTTTTGTGAGCACGAGGATGAATTGTCGCATCTCCCCTGACCACCACCACCACCACCACCATATCTCAATATCATTGAGCCTTTGTTGTGTACTGTGAAGAGAAGGTTGCGTGATCGCTACCTACCTGAGTTATCGCTACTTGAGTGTGCCTCCTTTTGCGGGAAGAGTGGCATATGATTCCCTTGAAAACCATACATTTGTCCATTCCGAGATGACTAGAAGCTGTTTTGAATGCCAACGGTTTTCATGCACAGCTGTTGGGCGATTTCCCTCGTTAAATATGAGGCAAAGTGTCGCGACGATTTAACTGAATGAAATCTTCTCGTGCATCCAGCCTTGTGAAATGGTTTAACATCCACGAGCTTTCGGCCGAGGGCTCCACGACCATTGTCGAAGGGTCACGGGTTTATTTATTTGTATTTTCCATTTTCTATTCCAATGGGTAGAGCGGACTTTGGAAATCCGGCACGTTATAGCTCCTCGGTTCTTTTCATTTGAATATCAGGCGAGTTGGTAGCGGGGCAGAAGTGGGTTCGGATTGGGAATTAATGGGAGGCTATTACCAGTTCAGTTGTCTACAGTGAGATAAAAATTTATGTTTTAAATATCCGTATGATGATTGTCATCCAAAAAGATGTACATTTTGCGAAAAATACGTTCTTGACACCTCTGCAGAGTCGATCGGCATTTTCAAATGCTTAAACATTTCAAAATGGGAGATTAAAAAAAAAAATTAATTTCTCATGCACATAGATTCTAAGTGGAAAAAGAATGATAGGAAGAGAAAATAAGAGCAATTGAAGAAGTTAATAGGTTGATTAAAATGACGTGACAAATGAATATAAATGAAAAATGCGTCTAAACCAATTAATTTAATGAAAATAGTGATCAAAGTCATTTCGATAAATATTTAAAAATTGAAGAAAACATTTCAGTGAACATGTCAATATTTGAACCCACATTCTTTTTCCAAGTCAAGTCACTACCTTAGCCAGTACGCTATGCAGCCCTTCTGTTAACTCACGCAATTTTTAAAGCTATACGTTACGGGATATTCCGAAATGTTGCTCGCAAACGAGGGCCCTCTAGGGCGAATGGCTGCAGGATGTGATCCCTTGGACGTTAACCTACGTCACCGCGTAGAATGCTTCATCAAGTCGATCCCACCGCTGCGCACCTTTCCTTGTTAATTCATCGCCGTGTTTCCGTCCTGCGCCCGCTTTTAACTTCGTGATGGACGGGTTCCATGTTGTACTAAGCTGCAAATCGCTGTTATTGTTCACGGTGTTATTAGATATTTTTTATTTGTGCATTACATATTTTTCGTTTATACAGCTTCTTTAATTACACTATCTCTGAAACCGCTATACCTTGTGTTGCTACAGGTATACGTGAATGTACACTGAAGCGCCAAAGAATCTGGTATAGGCATGCGTATTCAAATACAGAGATATGTAAACACGCAGAATACGGCGCTGCAGTCGCCAACGCCTATATAAGGCAAGTGTGTGCCGCAGTTGTTAGTGCTGCTACAATGGCAGGTTATCAAGAATTTTAAGTGAGTTTCATCGTGATGTTATAGTCTGCGCACGAGCGATGGGACACATCATGTCCGAGATAGCGAGGAAGTGGGGATTTTCCCCTACGACCATTTCGCGGGTGCTCCGTGAATATCAGGAATCTGATAAAACATCAAATCTCAGGCATCATTGCGGCCGGAAAAAGATCATGCAAGAACGGGACCAATGACGACTGAAGAGAATCGTTCAACGTGACATAAATGCAAAAAAATGGTTCAAATGGCTCTGAGCACTATAGGACTTAACATCTGAGGTTATCAGTCCCCTAGAACTTAGAACTACTTAAACCTAACTAAGGACGTCACACACATCCATGCCCGAGGCAGGATTCGAACCTGCGACCGTAGCGGTCACGCGGTTCCAAACTGAAGCGCGTAGAACCGCACGGCCACTCCGGCCGGCACAGAAATGCAACCCTTCCGCCAATTTCTGTAGATTTCAATGCTGGGCCATCAACAAGTGTCAGCGTGCGAACCATTCAACGAAACATCATCAATATGGGTTTTCGGAGCCGAAAGCCCACTCATGTACCCTTGATGACTGCACGACACACAGCTTTACGCCTCGCCTGGACCCGTCATACCGACATTGGACTGTTGATAACTGAAAACTTGTTGCCTGGTCGGACGAGTCTCGTTTCAAATTGTATCAAGCTGATGGACGTCTACGGGTATGTAGACAACCTCATGAATCCATGGACCCTGCATGTTAGCAGGGGACTATTCAAGCTGATAGAGGCCCTGTGATTGATTGGGGCGTGTGCAGTTGGAGTGATATGGGACTCCTGATACGTCTAGATACGACTCTGACAGGTGACACGTGCGTAAGCATCCTATCTGATCACCTGCATCCATTCATGTCCATTGTGCATTCCGACGGACTTGGGCAATTCAAGCAGGACAGTGCGACACCCCATACGTCGAGAAATGCTACAGGGTGGCCCCAGAAACACACTTCTGAACTTTAACGCAACCGCTGGCCACCAAACTCTCAAGACATGAACATTATCGAGCGTATTTGGGATCCCTTGCAACTCGCTGTTCTCCACCCCCTCGTTCTCTTACGGAATTACGCGCAGCCCTGCATGTTTCATGGTGGTATTTCCCTCCAGCGACTACTTCAGTCATTAGTCGAGTCCATGCCACGTCGTGTTGCGGCACTTCTGCGTGCTCACGGACGTCCTACACGATACTGGCAGGTGTAAAAGTTTTTTTGGTTCTTCAGTATAATTTTACGTCAATTTTCGAATGCATATTTAGCTAAGAGAAAAGAGATCACACGATACCGACCGGCCGTCGAGTTTTTCTCTGCCGTATGGGGTCATTTGGATGCTATATGGCCGCGCGGTTTGAGGCGCCAAGTCACAGATTGCGCTGCCCCTCCCGCCGGAGGTTCGAGTCTGCCCTCGGGCATGTGTGTGTGTGTGTGTGTGTGTGTGTGTGTGTGTGTGTTGTTCTTAGCACAAGTTAGTTTAAGTAGTGTGTAAGTTTAGTACAATAGACCAAACACTGTAGGATTGATGAGAACCAAGCGCCTTGTATGGGCAGGACATTTCAGTCGGATGGATAAAAGCCTATGGCCTTTGAAAGCTATGGATTATACTCCCTATGGAAGACGCCCACTAGGAGGACCAAAGAAGAGATGGAGGGATGGAATCCATGAGGACTTGCTGCAGACTGGAATAGAGAATGATTGGCGCCAGGAGGCACAAAACAGAACTCAGTGGAGGAGGAACCTGGGCCTGATCGCGTAAAGTAAAGTAAGTCAGTCTAGGAACCGATGACCTCATCAGTTTGGTCCCCTAGGAATTCACACATTTGTTGCAATATGGAGGAGCTTCTCATTCAAAGAGCTCATCAGATGGCCTCAGGAAACTGAGTGCACGCCATTTTGCAAACACAGGCTGTTGTAAGGCGACACTATTTTCCACAGGACTCATGAATTGGCCTGAAGATTGGCTTAATTTGATGCCTTTGTGGGAGCCACTTAACCACACAGTGGCAAACTTTCCATCTCGGCAATGTACTGCTTGTGGTTGCCTCCTGAAATTGCTTATGATTGTTGTTTGTTGTAAATGTTCTCACGGAAGACTTTTGGTAGGTTTGCATTTCTTATGGTAAGTTTTCCACAAAAGAGACGGCATCCGCTCAATAAACCAAGGTCCTTTATAACAGGACGCTTTTAGGCCGTGCGGTGGTGGCTGAGTTGCGTTTCTGTATACACTGAAACTGAGACATCCATTGGGTTCTTGGCAGACATGGACGTCAAGGAAGAGCAAGATACTGTGTTTCTCAACCTCCATCTTGAACTCCATCTGATCATACTATGGTGTTGAGGTGTTCAAAGAACGCTCATAGTTTTTCATACCTTGCGGCAAGACAAGGACATAGTGGTAGAAACAGTTTGACATTGCAGGAGCCATGTCAAAGGCGATATCGTAATTATTTTCCATGAATAGGTTAACTACGGCTGCAGGTAACGAGATTCCCGTCGCAGCACCATCAATCTGTTCTATATGCACTATGGTTCAATAGATCTACCACCATGCTATCAAAGAACTGGGAAGAAAGTCTGTGGCGGCAGTCAGCTTCTTCCCAAATGACTGCTGCATTGTCCTTGTCACCTGACAGGACCGTATTAAGACGGTCGTTGAAGATTGCGCGAAAGCCTTTGCACTCAGTCCTTGCCGAGTTGGGAGCAGGTCGTTTAGATTCTGAAAGAATCCGGCACATTCCACGGCGAATTTCGTCAGCAGTTTCAGTGGGCATCTTGCAAATGCTTGCCCTTATTAACCCGTATAAAT
This sequence comes from Schistocerca americana, assembly GCF_021461395.2. Lineage (NCBI taxonomy): Eukaryota > Metazoa > Arthropoda > Insecta > Orthoptera > Acrididae > Schistocerca > Schistocerca americana. Next base: position 694,908,476 of record NC_060121.1, on the reverse strand, counting down.
GAATCCTCTTTGGTGCTTGCTCGTAGTTAAGACCATATTAAGCGTCGAGGTGGCATCAGCGTCATTTCTGTCGCCGTCATGTTGATAACGGTGCCTTTGGTGATTTATCAGCGGCATTCAAAATGGAAAACCACTGAAGGGATCATAATGTCATTGCCTGCGGAAGAAGGCGTGGTCCATATGTAACTGCTGGGGCACCAAACTTGCAACTAGAGCAATGGCTCCCAGCCTATGGGTAATTACCCCCTGGGGGTTAAAGTTAAATTTTTTGAGGGGTAAAAACTAAACAATTCGATTCTGTTTCAGCCATGAAACTAAATTATTTTCAAAAGATCATTACTGTTATCGCAATTTTGTAAGAAAATAATACTGATTATACAAGTTCTCAATAATTACTTTTTCTCAATTAGCATTAATGTGTTGGAGGCCACAGGTTCCTCACATATTCCACCCACCACACACACATGTTGTGCTTTGTCCCATACATCGCTGATGATAAAAGTGAGACATGCACATAACAAAGTTTAGATATCTCAAGAAAATTTCTCCAAGTTGTAGATAGTAGCTGCAGTAGTCTATAAATTGCTTCATTACTCGCTTCGAGACAGATAAATCAATTAATTGACAGTATGACAAAGCAGTAACTACGAAAGTGCTACTATAGTGTTGTACACAGTATTATAATTATTATTAGAGTGGTTAGACACAAAGCATTAACAGCCTGAAGTCCAATTCTTGCCAGTTCAGAAGTCAGGAGTGCAGCAGTCAGATGATTTACAAACAGTAAGTGTAGTCCACACGTCTCAACCTGTTTGATTTTAAATACAGTTGCAGTGTGCAGATCAAGCAAGTGCCGCAATGGAGAGGAATAATGCAGGGGAAGTATGTTTTGTAACAAGTGCTTACCCTCACTCCTTCGTCATTCATTCTAAAACACACACACACACACACACACACACACACACACACACACACACACACTCAATATCATTCATCCTTCATCGTTTTAAGAATAAAAGTGTTTCAAGAGAGAAGTCATTCTGCATTTCAGTTAGGAGTTAAAGTTGATAATTATGGGGGGGGGGGGGGGCGGCGAGAGCGGGGTATTAGCTAATGTCTGATTGCACCTAGGCGTAATGGCCTTAAAAAGGTTGGGAACCACTGCACTAGAGGGACATGGCTGCGCACCCACGTGACAACAGACACGCGCGTCGACCGTCCACTGCACTAAGTAGTCCTAAAGGCAGAGAAATGGAAGCTTCAAAAGAACAAAGGGATTTAGTCAGTTTCCTGACAGTGGAGGAAATGCGGAGAACGGAAATTCGTGGAAGAATGACACAGGTATACGGAGAGCACGCCATGCCCGTTACATTCCCGACGCTCAATCCTACCTTTGCGGCAATGGCTGCCAACGCAAATCGGCGATCTTCAGTAATGAGGGCATCCACCTGCTGGACAGTGGTATCGGTAATGCGGTGTGGCGTCACAGATGATGCGTATCCGCCAATGACGTCCATCGATCCTTGAATCGCTTGGGCCATGCATTCACGCTTGCAACGGAAATGCAGAGCTCTCCGTACACATGTGCCATTCATTGATGAATTATCGTTCCACTAACCCCTTCCGCTGTATGGAAATGCAGCACACTCCTTTGCTCATCTTCAGAAGACTCCATCTCCCTGTTTTCAGCACTACTAGCGGCGAGTTTGGGTCGTCAGCGTTGTTTTAGGAACCACACACCTTCTTCCATAGACAACAGCATTACGATCCCGTCATTGATTTTCCTTTTACGGCCTCTGGTTCGTTTCGTTTTGAATACTCCTTATACATTCCGCACCGTACTCGATGAAACCTCCGTTTCTGTTTATCTCTGAACTCTTCTGCGATTGCATTTGTTGTCTGTTCTGGTCGAGTCGATCCGACCTCAGTCCAGGACAACAAATGTCATCGTAGAAGAGGTCACAATAACAAATGCATGTTTATGAACTCTTCGATAGGTTCTACTTGGGAGGCTACTACGACTAACTGAAATATACTCTTATGTAATAAATAAAAAATGTACGGAATCAGTATCATTCTTCGTGTGTCAGTTCTCGTACATCTCACGCATTCGAGACGACAGTGGTACAAATACTCGTCCAGCCATCTAAATTTACGTTTATCGGATTTCCATAGATTGCTTAAAGCAGATGCCAGGATGCTTTCTATGAAAAAGACACGGCCGATTTCCTTCTCCCATCCTTACCCAATGCCAGCATGTGCTCAATTTCTAATGAACTCGACTTCGATGGACGTTAAATAATAACCTTCCTTAATTTTAGCTCTCGTACACGACATTTTTCATCAGCGTGCAAGAACACTACTGTAGTAAACTTCACGTTCATTGCAGTTAGTTGATCACTTTTGATACAGCTGGTCACTGCGTAAGGACACGCTGAAGGCGTACTAATGTCAACAGAAAAAGTTTCTTCTTCTCCTCAGTATATGTATATTTAAATGTGGCTCCGTGCTAAAGTGTCAGTTTAAGGATCCAAAGGTTTCGGGTTAGATCTCTGGTTATCGGGCTTGTGTGCTTAATTTATCACTTCTTTGACATGTGAAAGTATTTGTTAATGTGAAAAATGCCGAATTGCACCGTGGTTCGGAGTCTATGTTACATTGTGTAGGTCCCCATATAACCGACTGGGTGACTCCATTCAGAGATTGGGGGAAGGCAACGGCACACTCTTTCCGATAGAACTATGCGGAGTAAAACCTTCGGTTTCAGGACGGTACCCTTTGTTATGTATATACATTTAAGCCATCGACTAAACGCAAAAAATAAACATTTCATTAGCGTAAAAAATAGAAAAATCAGAAAAATTAAAACTTCCAAGACATTATGCAAATACAGACTGTTTAACGTCTCACAGGATTTTCCAGTTTCACAAACGTGGGTATTTTACCCACGCTCAAATACCACTTTATCATATTAGACGTCAGGCTTAATGTAATCTGTTGTTCCCTTTTGATCGTGCTATAAAATATAATTTTTAAAACAGTTGAATCGCTAGAAGACTTTAGTGTGGCGTTTCCATCAGTCCATATGCCACAGGCCGAAGCATTTCCAGATACACTGCGTCTTAAACATGCACTTGTCAGTACAACGAACGTAAATTAACTCTGTTTTCACTCAGTGTACTTCATGCCAATGAAATGCTGCTTTCAAAGAGGAGTACCTTCTGCTAAACAACATGTGAATATGTGAGACACTGATACGCAAGTTTCGGAAAATGAGTGAAGACTGCACATTTCTTTCAATAAATCAATCGTCGGCCATGACGGAGCTCGCGAAAAAAGATTTTAGTGTCATTTTTTTCGATTTTTAATGCGATTCTGATAAAGACCAACGTAATCGTTATTAACGTAAAATATTTTGGGTACCGAGCTTTGTCACGTGTTACTGTTGTGTTATTTGCCATGCATCGATGAGGCAGTGTCTTTGTTTCTTCGTATCTCACTAACGAGCAAAATAGCTGCTGCTTGAAGAAAATCGGTTGTTCAGAACTGCGTGGCGCATAGGAGGAAACGGAGTTGATCGCAGAAGAAAGTTATGGAAATCACTTTCTTTTCCTCTGTCCTTACAGTCGAATGAGTGTTACACATGCCCAGCACTGGATCGTGAGCAGCAAGTTGTTATCATTACGTTTGCACGTATTTAGAGGACTAAGTGCCTTATATAGTAAACTAATAGAATAAGCCAGCACCGTGCTGTTTACAGAGTGGTCCCATCTTGAAGATGTCTGTGAGACGGAACAACGGAAAGATTACTATGACAGTTTCTTACTATCACTAGAGCATATAACGAGTATTCCGATATAAAAACAACTTTTTATATTCGTCACTGGTTTTCAGCAAAAGATCTCCGTACATCTAAAGTCGACGTTCTGCCGTGTACCCTCCATTAAAAGCGTACCGCGTCACACTGCGACCATAATTTTTTTGTGTCACTGTTTCAGGTTCTTTGTCACCTTCTCCCTTATTCAGGCAGGAACTTACGACATCGCATTGTTCTCGAAACCGGAGATTAAGCACCGGAGACCGTGATTCGAGTGTGACATATGCACGTTTCAGTGAGAAGTTATCGAATGGAACAGAATGTGTGAAGAAAAAACTTTGTATATTGATACTCAGTTAAGAGCTCTCTGAAACAATGAAGAAATTTTCCTTGGTACCTTCCTCTTTTCTGGAGGTTGTGATTTGCTATGTCGCTGTTAGTCACACCACTAGATGTTTTGAACTGTGCTATTAGTTATGTTCTTGTTTATCTATGAAAAATTTGGGACGGAACATAGAGAATTAACGTCATTTGTATTGGGCACCGCGTGCGCTGCCAGCTGTGTTTGCAGAGTGAGTATGACTTTTACTGACAATTTTGCGTAGGTTGTTCCGAATATTGTGTGCTGAGAGTAATGAACCACTGCAAACAAAGGGTTCTTTGTATCAAAACAAATTAATTCGACTGATTTGTGGCTGCATTACACACAGAAAATACCTGTACACCAGTGCAAATGCGTCTGATATGAAGTGTGTGCTGTGTTGGTAAAGAAATTGAAGTATTGACTCATGGCACTCTATCCATTACAGTTAAAACTGTTTGCCTCCTCTCTCTCCTAAAGCGAAGTCTAGTGGAGGTGAGAATCCGTCATTTTTACAGCGACAGATAAGTAAAACTTACAAAAAAAAATGATATAACAGCCCTGGTATCGTAAACTACAATCCATAACAATACAAAAATGCTTCTTTACAGGAGGCGGTCACAAGTTCGACCACAAAATAAAAATATTTTCTTTACAGATAGCAAATACTGCAAGAGGTCCGAGCAGATGTAATTTCGATGTATTGCTCACGCGCTGCCTGCGATATGTAAGGTATAAGAGAATCTCAGACCAGAGAACAGTGTTGACTACAGTAGGAACTGTGTAGCAGTTGCAGTAAGTTGTTGCTAGCGAGTAGTCTGGTCTGGTGTATCGTGTTGGCTGGGCCGGTCGTGGTGCAGCGATGCCGGAGCCTGAGCATTATTGTATAAGGTAAAAAAGCAGCCTCGCGCATATGTAGTATTGTTATCTCAAGTCCCATGTAAATGTTTTAAAAATGTCCTAAGAATAATCTTTCTCATAAAAAGTAACTTTTAACAACCATTCATTTCAATTTAAAGAATTTACTAATTTCTCCAATCCATGATCATCCCGATTATTGCAAAAGAAAAATCAGTTGTTTCCTTTCATAAATGACAAATCTATCGGCCAGCATTGCACAGGGCTGTGCCAGAAAAGTTTATTGTAAGAGCAGATATATATGCGTTATCTGGCGACTTCATTGAGGTAAGAATTTTTCTTTTTTTTTTTATTCAGAATGATCTTTCAGGGCAATGACGCAGCACTGCTGACGTCCAAAATTTACCGGGTTAAATTCACAGTCAATTATTGAAAAGTTATAAGTGAGTGACAATTTAATTGAGAGGTTAGTTACATTGTATTATTACCAGGTTACAGAATTTATTTATTTGTTGGGACGTTATACTGAATGTGAACGACATAATTATAGTTTTTACTGTTGAGAAGTTTAGGAATTTTTCTGTTTTGAGGTTACACTAAATGTGAATGAATTTTGTGGGGAGGTTACAATACATTTGCAATAGAGCAGATATTGTCAGTGCAACATGGTCAGAAAGATAATTGGAGTAACAAACTAGATGGATTACCGTGTGGTTATCCTGGAGGCATCGTCTTTCTACATCTACTCGACATGACTACTGTGCTTGACAAAAGGGTTTATCGAACTCCCTTGACTATTTCTCTACCGTTCCACTCTCGAAAAATGCGCGGGAAAAACGAACATTTAAATCTTTCCGTGCGAGCTCTGATTTATTTTATTACGATGATCGTTTCTCCCTATGTAAGTGGTCATCGACGAAATATTTTTGCATCCCGAGAGAAAGTTGGTGCTTGTAATTTCGTGAAAAAATCTCGCAACGAAAAACGCCTTTGTTTTAACGGCTGCCCTCAATTCGCGTTACATATCCGTTTCACTATCTCTCCTGTTTCATGATCATACAAAAGTAGCTACCCTTCTCCGAACTTTATCTATGTCATTTGTCAATCATGTCTGTAATAATCCCATGCCGTGCAGCAATACTCTAGCAGAGGAGGGAGAAATGTAGTGTAGGCAGTCTCTTTAGTAGATTTATTGCATGTTCTAAGTGTTCTGCCAATAAAACGGTTTATTGGATGCTTATGTGGTCGTACCCTAACTTTTTGGTAAATCTAATCCTAGGTACTTAGTTGAAGGGACAGCCTATAGATTTGTCTGATTTATCTTGTAATCAAAATTTTCAGCTTCCTTTTAATACTCATCTGGATGACGTACACTTTGTATTGTTTAGGGTCAATCACCAGTTTTTCGCCCCATACAGATATCCTGTCTATATAATTTTGCAACTGGTTTTGATCTTATGATGACTTTACTAAACGGTAAACGACAGCATCATCTGAAAAACAGCCTGAGGGGTGATGCAGATTGTTTCCTGAATCTTTCATATATTCTGAAGACAGCAGAGGGCCTATTATACTTTCTCGAGGTATACCATATATTACTTCTGTTTTACTCGATGATTTTGTCAGTTACTACGAACTGTGACCTTCGAGAGGAAAGCACGAATCAAGTCGCACAATTGAGATGATACTCCATACGCAAGTAATTTGATTAGAAAACGTATGTTCAGCGATGTCAAAAGCAGTCTGGAAATTTAGAAATATGGAATCGTTATGAGACCTCTTGTCGACAATACACCCTTGTCGACAGCACACAGAACTAGCTGTATTGCACAATCCATGGTGACTACGTGTCTGTAGATCGTTTTCTTCGAAATAATTCATAATGTTCGAACACAGTATATATTTCATAAACCTACTGAAAATCGACGCCAGGGATATGGGTATGTAATTCAGCGGATTACATCTTCCGTCAAAACGCTTAGCAGGCAACGTTTAGTTAATTTACTGTACTGGTGTGCTTGAACAGCCCCATGCTGGCTAATGAATGATGCAATGGCCTTCGTGTCATATCACCCGATTCAATGATTGCTCGACGCGAGACTGTTGAAGGTAAACCTACGATGATCAAATTGAGTTGGGAAAAAACTACACGAAAAGCGGCAAATCGGAAAAGCCTTCGGAAAAATTAAATTGTTGAATTATGGTTACTTGGAAAAAAGGAAATTAAACACTGTGTGGTACATTATAGGGTCACTTGCCGTGGACGAGAGATATATTATAAATTACGAAATTCATGAGGAGACCTGAATGGAGTTTCGTTTAGATGCGGATCCAATTCTGGGTTCTGAGGAAGTGGGGGAGGACGGGTGTATGTGGGGGAGTCACAGTTTGTTACTTTCTCCTCCTCCTCCCACCACCACCACAGTAAATCACCCCGTCCTTCCCCTCTCACCTCGCCGCCCCGCGCATTTAACGTACTTCAAATAGCTAGAATTTTAATCATTGTTTTCTTGTGTCGTTGCCCCCTATCGGCGCAGTGTCGACAAGGTTACCAACGGCTATTTGGTATGGTTAATTCAAGGTGTGCTCGAATAGCCTTCCTGTCGCCAAACCGTTACCCCCGTGACGGAGTATGTATTCCCAGCACCGTCCGTGTAATGTTATTGATGTGAAAGTTAGCGAAAGTTTCCTAAATCTTGCAAATCATGTAACTGGAGTGGGACTTGGGTACCAGCCCAGTATTCACCTTGTGAGATGTGGGAAACCGCCTGAAAAACACATCTAATTGCCTAGGATTTTAATAAGAAAAAAAAAGATATTAGATTGTAGCGGAAATTCTTAGTATTTCTGTTTCATATGTCGGTTTTCCGGTTGCTATGGGTTTATTTATCGATAGTCCTTTTTTATTTGTAGTTGACTGTTGCTCTTTGAGTTTACATTTTGTCATTTGGATATAGTGAGTGAAGCTGTGGACGCTAGAAAATGGAGTGCCAAGTGGAGAAATCGGAACATTTCCGACATATTCTTCTGTTTGAGTTCAGTTGAGGGATGACAGCAGCGGAGGTAGATAGAAACATTTGCTCCGTTTGTGGGGATAAAGCCATTGGACAGAGAACGATGAGAAAATGGTTTTCTCGTTTTATGGAGGATCGTTTTTAGATTGGTGACTCTCCGCAAGTTCAGTAAGACAAGATCTTCGCTGTTTGATGAAGATCCTTTAAACGCATTAATCCACGATGATCCACGTCAGTATACTCTAGAACTGGAAAATGTTATGAACTGTTATCATTTCACCATCATGTGACATTTGTATGCAGTGAGGAAGGTTTAATAAATCGGGTTATGGGTACAGCAAATGCCAAAACCACAAGAATCAGCTGGTGGCCATATGTGCGCCTCTGCTTGCCCGTTATCAATTGGCTCCTGAACAACACCGACCATTCCAATCCCGTATCGTTGCTGGTGACAAGAATTGGTGTCTTTTGCTGACGTAAGGAAAAGAAAGGAATGGTTGAGCCCAAACAAAGTAGCAACTCCCAGTTGAAAAATAGCGCGAATCCACAAAAGACAATGCTTTGTAATGTAGCTATAACTGCTGACGTTCATTGTCAACTACTGACACATCTTGCAGACGCAGTCCAAGAACAACGACAAGGAAGACTGCGTGTAGTGATGCAACTCCACGATAATGCCCTCCCGCTTCCTGCTGGACTTACAAAAACGCTATGCAGGAGTTAGGTTTGGAAGTCATTCCGCATCCGCCTTGTTTACTTGATCTTGCGCTCTCAGATTTGCACCTTTTATGGATATCTATGGAACAACTTTCAAGGAACATACTTGCCGGATGAAAATGCGCGCTGAACATGCCTCGACGAGTTCTTCACCTCAAACCCACGTGATTTCTACAGTTGTGTAATCGAAAAGTTACCCCAGCGTTAGCAGATTGTTGTAAATAGTGAAGGAGAATATATTATTAATGATTAAATTCTCAGTTATGTGTATCTGTTGTGTTTATTAAGCTTACAGAAAGGTGTTACGAACTTATGTGGTTACCTAATATATAAAATGTGATTCAGAAAGAAAGAAGATATTTCAGTTGTTTATTACAAACGAACGTAAGAGATAGGAAGACGTAGCGCATGTCACTGGGTAGAGGAAGATTCAAAGTTTTGTTGAGTATGTTGTATAATGTCTGAGCGAACATAAAACAAAACGTAGCGCATGTCACTGGATGGAGGAAGATTCAAAGTTTTGTAGGGTATATGGTATAGTGTCTGAGCGAACATAAAGCTTTGAACTGTCATGTATCTAGTGAGATACGCATTGTGTTTCTGTCGTTCACAGTTTGTCTGTTATAAACAGCTGAAATCTGTTCTTTCTTTTTGAAGCAACGTGTGTGATATTAAAAATAATTTGTTTACGTAAGTGCATTGTCCATCGATTTAGCATAACTTGTAATAATTTCAGCTCAGAAAAATACGTAGTTGTAAAAGCTTTCGTCCGAAGGTGAGAGAAGCTGATGAGTCATGCAACTGATTTAAGAACCGTAATAGAAACAAACTCTTAGAACTTTAACGACTTCACATTATATACAATATAAAATAGAACTATGCACTCAACATTATCAGTACTTTACTTAGCACCACGATTATGAACACAGGTCTGCAGACTTCAGCCATGTGCGTGTAAATGAGAGGGAATACTGTTTCGTTTTGTCGTTACGGCTTTCGTTGAGGATAGTGCGTCTTTCTGGTTTTTTTTTTTTTTTTTTTTTCTCATGGTGAAGGGTCTTTCCCTGTTTTCTTCCTTTATTGACTCCTTGTGGTTTGCCGGTTTTTAACTGTAGGCTCACGAACTGTTTCGAATTTCTTGTTGGCAACAAATACGGCTGGATTGTGAATGGGTGCCTATCCTGGCGGGAACGTTTTCTGCAACTTGTCAAGCGGCAAGCGCACTCAAATGGGCTATCCGCAGGGCCGGTGTGAGGCCCATACACAAAGCCGGCGGTTGGGGCGCCAAGCTGAGATGGGCGTACTAGTACTAAATTTTTTATACAGTGCCTAGCGCAACTAGTAGCGAAGACTCTCACGGGTGAAACTGTCGGAAGGAAAAGAAAAGGGGGGGTTGCCAAATTATAAGCCGCCTGTGTGGAAAAATTTTCTTAAACTAGCGCTGGCTATCTCCCAAACTAACAACTGAAAAGTGTCCTGCATTAAACATAGCTTGTTATTTCTTGCCATTCGCGAGACTCTTAGCTACTTTATTCCCCGAAAGGTAGCTAAGTAACTTTGATTATATGTATATCAAACATTTGTTATGAAATGTTGTGTGATAGAGTAGAACTATTTGTGGGACAGCTGAGAATGTGCCGCCACCGGTGAAACATCAGAATTCGTTGGTCGCTCCGGACTCAGTCGGTCAGGCCCCCGTGGTGTGGTGCGCTTGAGGTCGTAACGGTATTGGGCAGTGGGCTCCTGGCCGCTCAGTCTCCAGGATCTGGCGAGTACCGTCAGTCGGCCAAGATGAATGCATACATCTCAGACGACTCGGCTTACAGATCAGCGGTGAACGACATCGGACAGATATAAGCATTGAGGTAACTTGTTTTGTGTGCGGTTCCCCCCGCCCCTTTAATTCTTCGTTCTCCCTTCTTATGTAACCTTCTGGGACATCACTTTACCTTCGTTTTATGCCTTTGGCCATAAGCAGAGACGGCCCTAGCTTATCTGTAGTTATGTGCGTGCACTACCTCGACGTCTCCAGCTGATGTTGAAGTTAGGTTGACCAGCTAATCCGATGCAGTGTTCAAAAATTGTTTCGAATATTAATGTTATTTCAGGATTTATAAAAGAATATGTTTTGCAGAATCTTCGTTTTTTACCATACGTAGAATACGAAAACACGTAGTTAGTCATTTCTTTTTATAAACTACAGACAGATTTACGGAAAATATGCTTGTATTTTCCGAACTTTAGTTTTCACAAAAACCTCGACACTCTAATTTCAGTTCAACGAGGAGGGTCCAGTTAAACAATAGTTCAGAAGCATGGCACTGATTTAAAGTGGATCTGATGCTAATGATAAAATAAAATTAGTAGTATAGTGTAGCTTTTTGAGTACAAATTAATAACTATCTCCAAGATCGGTCGTGCGCGCAGCCTTCTGCAGCCCAGTAGAGACGGCGCCGGGTATCGAGCACGCCTTGCACCCCCATTTACAGCCGCTTCTGGTCAGAAGAAATATGAGAGTCCTACAATACTTCAAGAATAAGGTAATAATTCATTTTACAAAGAAGGCAAGCAGTAACAGGGCTGAATATTGCCGAACCACCATTTTAATAAGCCATGGTTGCAAAACATTGACACGAAATATTTACAGAAGAATGTAAAAACTGGTAGAAGTCGATCTCGGGGTAGATGTGTTCCGGCGAAATCTAGGAACACGTGAGACCATGTTGAACGCGCGGTTTATCTCAGGAGATAGGTTAAAGAGTGGCAAACTTATAACTTACATAGAGTTAGAGAAAGTTTATGACAATGTTGACTGGAATACGCTCTTTAAAATTCCGACGGTAGCAGAGATAAAATACAGGGAGCGAAATGTAAAGTTCAGGGAGAAGAAATAAAAACTTCGAAGTTTGCCGATGACATTGTAATTCTGGCAAAGACAGTGAAGGCTTGTAAGAGCAGTTGAACGGAATGGATAGTGTCTTGAAGGGGGAATATAAGATGAGCATCAACTAAAACGAATCAATGATAATGGAATATAGTCGAATGAAATCAGGTGATGCTAATTGAATTAGATTAGGAAGCGAGACACGTAAAGTAGTTTCATCTTTGGGCAGCAAAATAATTGATGTTGGGCGAAGTAGAGAGGGTATAAAATATAGACTGATAATAGCAAGTAAAGCATTTCTGAAAAAGAGAAATTTTATAACATCGTATACAAATTTAAGTGTTAGGAAGCTTTTTCTCGTGGTATTTGTCTGGAGAGTACATTCGTACGGAAACTGAATGTGGACCTTAAGCATTTCATGGTATTACAGAAGAATGCTGAAGAATAGATGGGTTGTCGAGTAACTGATGAGGAGATACTGAATCGAACTGGGAAAGACGAATTTTATTGCATAACTTCACTAAAAAAAGGGGTCGCTTGATAGGAAACATCCCTAGGTATCAATGAGTCGTCAGTTTGATAACGGAGGGAAATATGAAGGGTAAAAATTGCAGAGGGGGAACATGGAATGAATACAGTAAGCAGGTTGAAATGGATGTAGGTTGCAGTAATTATTCGGAGATAAAGAGGCTTGCACAGGATGAACTAACGTGGAGAGCTGCATCAAACTAGTCTTCGGACTGAAGGCCACAACAGTAACAATTAGAAGATGTTACGGCAAGTTCAGCTCCGTTACTGCCTCCTAGTTTATCGGTGATTCTCCTCCTCCCAAGCAGTTCGTTGCAGTTCACTTCAACTTAAAAATAAAACAACCTCATGTAGCATATTTCCATCGATTGCCTGGTGTTTATTAATGACATGTCGTACAATGAACATCGTATGCGAGCAGTCTCGTGTATGGCGGCTTGCGCCTAATTCCGCTCCACGGCGTTTCGTGCCTTGATACCTCTTCATACAAGATCATGTAACATAACGAGGAGCACAATAGTACCGCGAGTCCTTGGCTTCAGAAATTGGAGGGGATGGTCAGATGTCGAAGAAGGGGCATTGTTGTTGATTTCGTGGCTGCCTTGCGAAGAATTTGCCGGGGGCGATTTTTGGCTGCCCTTTTAATAACTGGTCTCACAACAAGGCAATCACTACAGAGGCATTACGCTACCGAAGTTTGTCGATGATGTATGTTGTTCATATGCAATTACTTGCAGTCGGATTTTCCTGTCGTTTTGATGAATCGAAGTCCCACCTCAGGAGAGTTTCGTTACTATTAACGTTAGCAACTTATGCCGCGGCCTCCGCTTCGCTTTCTTCCTCAAGTTCTTTCCCATCTCATCACGGCCAGCCTGCATTGTCTATTGTACAGGCTGTGATATAACTGCGGTTGTGAAGGTCGATACATTTCCGCTGCCCTTCAGTGTCCTTCGCTTGAATATCGCGAACGACACACTTCGCAAAATTAAAAGATTTTTTTTCTTACTGCCATCACTACACTTATTTATAATACTTTTGTTACTGTTCGTGTGACACCATCATTTTAGGTACGCATAAAAATATACTAACTGAGGTACATACATTTAATCCAATATTTTTCTACGCTAGCGATACTGTTTGTTGCTCGGAAAAGTTCAATCTCTGTGTGATAGATGGACACAGCTGACACTGAGTCAGTCGATTTGCTGTTCTTTGTGTTGACAAAGCCTCGTAATACCAACATGTATTCGTATTGTAGACTTGACCATTTCACATATGTCCGTTCGAGGATTTTCAATCCATCCAATTGCCCTCCTAGCCTTACAGCAAGCTTACAGCGAAAATTGTCTGAGCACCGATCTTGCTGATATTTCCTTTCCACAGGCGTAGTTCTTCGGAATTTGGGTAACCCATCCGTCGGCGCCCAGAGTAAATTATGTGCGAGTGTAAGAAAGTTTTCTCAATGTTTGCGTATCGTGTATCCGCTGCGGCACACAGCTACCTCCCCTGTATTTACCTAGTTGGATGTGGGAAACCGTTAAAAACTACATTCGGACTGGCTGGCCCACCGGACCTCATCGTTAAACCGCGAGGCAGATTCCATCCGGGGCAGGTTCGACTCCCCGTATCACGGATGTGGCGCTTTAACGAGCTCGGATATCCAGGCGGGTTCAAATGTAGTTTTTGCATTGTCAACTTGTAAAGTATTTATCATGGGTAGGGTCAGCAGCTTCCAGTATGTTGGCTGACGGTGAAGTTTTTTTATAAGAAACTGTCGTCGCTCCATGGTCGTAAAGAAACGCAAGTAGACTTAAACAGAAATTCCACTTCCTTTACTCACTACAGCTCACTTTAAATATAGATAAATACAAAATAACGGCCGGCCGAAGTGACCGAGCGGTTCTAGGCGCTATAGTCTGGAACCGCGCGACCGCTACGGTCACAGGTTCGAATCCTCCTCCGGGCATGGATGTGTGTGATGTCCTTAGATTAGTTAGGTTTAAGTAGTTCTAAGTTCTAGGGGACTGGTGACCTCAGAAGTTAAGTCCCATAGTGCTCAGAGCCATTTGAACAAAATAACGCCCACACCAAAGAGAAAGCAGCTGTTAGTACCCGATTACAAGACTTAAGAAAAAATTGTGATATCTGTCTCATCATTTAAATATCTAGAGGTGACAGATAATAAAACAGCTAAAGATGTTGTAGGTATGAAGAAAGCAGAAGAAAATCTCAAATGGAGCAAGGCACCTATCTGTAACAGGGCGAGGATTTCGAGTAAACGAGACTAGGAACATCATAAATTATGATAAGTTAAGCAAAATGTTTCGAAATATTTTCGAGATTGTCTGATAAGAGATGCTGAGAACATTGCAAGAGGAAGAATTGCAAACAGTAGGAGTACGAGGAAATCAAAACTCAAACTTTGGCAGGGTAGACAACACGTATGTTCAGTTACGATAGCAGGTGTCATATTAAGTAACAATGGAGACAAAATTGTACAATCACTGGAACATTTCTTTTTAAGTTTATGCATTTCAGCAGCTTAACCAAAGACATAGGTAGTTGTTAATGGCTAATACTGACTTTCCAATAATACATTGCACAACAAAATTAAAATTGAACAAAATTAAAGGACCACGTTTTCGAAACCCCGTTAATTGTTTCCCATCTCGATGAATATGTTTGAAATTTGACTCAAAGGTGCCTGAAACCTTCCTCTGAGATGATGCAAAGGCAACGTCACACTAGGGCTCGGCGACGCTTCAAACAGCACAGTGTCGACACTTGCGGAACGAAACGGCTACAGCTCAGAAGTTCATGTGAAATGTAAGATGGGTTGATGATGCCACATTGGCACCAAATTTCACCACAGTTCTGCCCAACGCCACTATGCACGTGTCACTTAATAGAAAGATCGTTAACTCCCCTCTTACATTTCACCCCTTCTTTTCATGCCTCAGGAATGGAAGTAAGAACCATTATTGATATCAGGCGGCTTTCTATGGGTGGCAGGGGAAACTACCCCCAGCGCTTTTCAACACTACTCGGAGGACGCCGTATCGCTGCAACCTCACTGAGCGTGGTCTCACCCTTTGGAGTGTAGTGCGACAGCAATTTTTTCTCTGCTGTGCGGCTTAGAATGACGAGCGAATGTTAAAATCCATTTGGCGAAATTTGAACGCGATACGAAGCAGCAAACGGATCATACGCTTTTTCGTACATCCTTTTTCGTGTTCTCCTGTGGCGTTATAATGCGGGAGGGGAGGGGGGGAGGGGGAGTTACAGCGTTAAGATGTACATGAATAATACAGCAAAGGGTCCTGGGTCCCTCTAAGACCTGTCCCCCTGTTCGGTAACACCGTTGGGGCTAACCACGCACCTTTGTTGAGCACGTTACAAATGTACCTGTCAGGAACTTCGACACACGTTCAGCCTCGTGGCTGCTCTAGCGCCCGAGTGTCGGGCAAACAGCAGCAGAGGGGTGTCGAAGGGGTTGCCTAACTCGGAGGTGCTAGAGCAGCCACGAAGCTGAAGATGTGTCGAAGTTCCTGACAAGTACATTTATAACGTGCTCAACTAAAGTGCGTGGGCGGCTCCGACTGTGCTGCTGAAATGGTGGGTCTTGAAGTTGCATACTACCCCCCCCCCCCCCTCCCTTTTTCCCGTGATCACGCGACAGGAGACGACGAAAAAGCGTAGGAACCCTTTGCTGCTTCGGATCATGTTAAGATTTCATCAAATGGTTTTTAACAGTCGCTAGTCATTCCAAGCCATACAGCAGAGCAGAAGTTGCGATCGTGCTCCACTCCAAAGGGATCAGATCAAGGTCAATGGGGTTGCAGCCCCACGAAGTCCTTAGAGTGGGGCTGAAGCGTCCAGGGAATGGCAGCGGTGTCGAACTGTGTCTAGAACGTTGTCCTTTCGCTCATCGCGTAGCGAACTGTCGTTTCAAGCGCGAAATATGTGGGAATCAACGCTCCAAGCGAGGGGGTGGTTTCATTGACGCCCTTTATGCCACACTGCGAAGAGTCTTCGTGTCTATTCTGAGCAGCGGTGTGTCTGAAATGTTTCTCTCTGCCACCTATAAGAAAACCGCGTGATATCAGCGCTGGCCGTTGCGGTTCTGATCTCCATCGCTGAGTCTTCAAAGTAAGGGGTGAAATGTGGGTAAGAGGGGGGAGTGTGATCACTTTACCATTATGTGACACGTGCATGGTGACTTTGGACAGAAGTGTGGTGAAATTTGATGCCAAACTATCATTAACCCACCTTATAGCTCTCATGAACATCTGAGCTGTGGCCTTTATTTTTTGCAGGTGTCGACACCTTGCTGTTTGGAGCGTCGCCAAGTACTAGTGTGACGTCGCAGGGCGCCAAGTTTTTTCGCCATTACAGAGGAAGGTTGTAGGCATCTTTGAATCAAATTTCAAACTTATGCATCTAAATGGAAAATAATTGGGGGTGCCGAAAAAATAACCCTTTAATAAAAGATAAATAAAGTGACTGTGACAAATGGGAGATTAGATGACGTTATAAAACATGAGAATCAACATGAAAGCGGTAGACGTGTATTCAGAAGTGAATGATAAATGGCAGTGGCCGCTGAAGTTGTTGTTACTACGAAGCCTTATGAACAGAGGTGAACTTGTGAAATCAGCATTTAAGAAATTAAGTGGTAGACTTATATCTGAGGATGGATTTTGGAATCGTGTGGTGCGTTTGCAATGGAAGCAGCATAAAAGACGCTAGTGGGACACGTTCTTGAGTGTTTCTGGTTATTACCAAGTAGAATTGATGGCAGAGATGGACTGAATTCAAAAACGTGTTGTTGGCATCGTAGCAGATCGGTGCAAGCCATACAAAAGTGTAATGAGGATGGTCCATAAACTTAAAAGTTTGAAAAAAGGTGACTTTCACAGGTTGCCTATTGGGGTGAAGTTAGAGAATCGTTATTCGAGAAAGGGCAACAGTTCTGCTACTTCCGACAAATATCTTGTGTAGAAAAACTGGGAGAGATTAGAACGGTTAAAAAAAATGGCTCTGAGCACTATGGGACTTAACATCTGTGGTCATCAGTCCCCTAGAACTTAGAACTAGTTAAACCTAACTAACCTAAGGACATCACACACGTCCATGCCCGAGGCAGGATTCGAACCTGCGACCGTAGCAGTCCCGCGGTTCCGGACTGAGCGCCTAGAACCGCTAGACCACCGCGGCCGGCAATTAGAACGGTTACCGAGGCATATAGAGGCCGAGTATTATACAGGTGTCCTAGGTTTTGGCTTATTTATTGGTTGGAAATAGCATCTATGTCATTCCTAGCAACAAGCATACTTCGTCGTTAAGATAGCAGAACTTCGTAACTCAAAAAAGTGTCAAATTTGAGTTACACATTAAAAAATGTGTTCTGTATAAGATGAAAAGCCTCGTATCGGAATACAGACTAGCTTAGCTCTTCTCTAGCGAAGTATTGATACCTCGTATCCTGTATGCAAGTGTTTGAAGAATGGTGCTACTTGGAAATTCGCCGCCCTTATATCATTGTTGTGCCAAAGAAAATTGATCGTATGCATTGTTGGCCAGGGGATCTCGCCGGAGATTGTTCGGCCGCCTGGTACACGTCTTTCTGTTTGAAGTCACTTCTGCTGCTTGTGCCTAGAGTTGTGCCAGCGTAAAGTTACTTGCACTGAAGTGACAAAAGTCGTGGGATACCTCCTAATAATGTCGTATCGGACCACCTCCTGCCCGCCATAGTGCAGCAATTCTATGTGACATGGACCCAACAAGTCGTTCGAAGCCCTCTGTAGAAATATTGAGCCATGTTATCTCTGTTGCCATCTGTAATTGTAAAAGTGTTGCCGGTGCAGGATTTTGCACATGAACTGACCTCTCGATTATGTCCCATAAATCTTCGATGGGATTCATATGGGGCGATCTGGGTGGCCATATCATTCGCTCGAATGGCCCGATGACGTGGCGCATTGTCATCCATAAGAATTAAGTCCATGAATGGCTAAAAATGATCTCCAATTATCCAAACAGAAGCATTTCCAGTCAGTGATCGGTTCGGTTGGACAGGAGGATGCAATCCATTCCATGTAAACACAGCCCACACCGTTATTAAGCCACCACCAGTTTGCGTAGTGCCTAGTTGACAACTTAGGTCCATGGCTTCGTGGGGTCTGCGCCACACTTGAACCCTACCACCAACTCTTACCACCTGAAGTCGGTGCTCATCTGACCAAACCACGGTCTTCCAGTCTTCTTGGGTGCAACCGGTATGGTTGCAGGAGAGTCGCTCAAGGAGATTTAGTGCTGTAGGCAAAGGCACTGGGGTCGGTCGACGGTTGCAACAGCTTATTAACGCCAAATTCCGCCGCACTGCCATAATGATAAGTTCATCGTACGTCCCACATTTGTTTCTGCGATATTTCACGCAGTGTTATTTGTCTGTTAGCACTGACAATTCCACGCAAACGCGTCTTCTCTCGGTCTCAGGCCACACACATGCCACATGCATTATCCGTGGTGAGAGGTAACGCCTGAAATTTGGTATTCTCAGAATACTTTTGACGCCGTGGGGCTCGGAACGGTGAGTTTCCAAATGATTTCCTAAGTGGAATGTCCCATGCCTCCAGCTCCAACTGCCATTCCGCGTTCAATGCCTGTTAATTTGGGTCGTGCGGTCATAATCACGTCGGAAGCCGTGTCACATCAATCGCCTGAGAAAGCTCCGCCAATGCACTGCCCTTTTATACCTGTGTAAGTACGACTGCCAATTGTACATGTGCATATCGCTATCCCATGACTTTTGTTGACGATATCTGTAATTTAACAGTGTTATAGTGATATATACACTCCTGGAAATGGAAAAAGAACACATTGACACCGGTGTGTCAGACCCACCATACTTGCTCCGGACACTGCGAGAGGGCTGTACAAGCAATGACCACACGCACGGCACAGCGGACACACCAGGAACCGCGGTGTTGGCCGTCGAATAGCGCTAGCTGCGCAGCATTTGTGCACCGCCGCCGTCAGTGTCAGCCAGTTTGCCGTGGCATACGGAGCTCCATCGCAGTCTTTAACACTGGTAGCATGCCGCGACAGCGTGGACGTGAACCGTATGTGCAGTTGACGGACTTTGAGCGAGGGCGTATAGTGGGCATGCGGGAGGCCGGGTGGACGTACCGCCGAATTGCTCAACACGTGGGGCGTGAGGTCTCCACAGTACATCGATGTTGTCGCCAGTGGTCGGCGGAAGGTGCACGTGCCCGTCGACCTGGGACCGGACCGCAGCGACGCACGGATGCACGCCAAGACCGTAGGATCCTACGCAGTGCCGTAGGGGACCGCACCGCCACTTCCCAGCAAATTAGGGACACTGTTGCTCCTGGGGTATCGGCGAGGACCATTCGCAACCGTCTCCATGAAGCTGGGCTACGGTCCCGCACACCGTTAGGCCGTCTTCCGCTCACGCCCCAACGTCGTGCAGCCCGCCTCCAGTGGTGTCGCGACAGGCGTGAATGGAGGGACGAATGGAGATGTGTCGTCTTCAGCGATGAGAGTCGCTTCTGCCTTGGTGCCAATGATGGTCGTATGCGTGTTTGGCGCCGTGCAGGTGAGCGCCACAATCAGGACTGCATACGACCGAGGCACACAGGGCCAACACCCGGCATCATGGTGTGGGGAGCGATCTCCTACACTGGCCGTACACCACTGGTGATCGTCGAGGGGACACTGAATAGTGCACGGTACATCCAAACCGTCATCGAACCCATCGTTCTACCATTCCTAGACCGGCAAGGGAACTTGCTGTTCCAACAGGACAATGCACGTCCGCATGTATCCCGTGCCACCCAACGTGCTCTAGAAGGTGTAAGTCAACTACCCTGGCCAGCAAGATCTCCGGATCTGTCCCCCATTGAGCATGTTTGGGACTGGATGAAGCGTCGTCTCACGCGGTCTGCACGTCCAGCACGAACGCTGGTCCAACTGAGGCGCCAGGTGGAAATGGCATGGCAAGCCGTTCCACAGGACTACATCCAGCATCTCTGCGATCGTCTCCATGGGAGAATAGCAGCCTGCATTGCGGCGAAAGGTGGATATACACTGTACTAGTGCCGACATTGTGCATGCTCTGTTGCCTGTGTCTATGTGCTTGTGGTTCTGTCAGTGTGATCATGTGATGTATCTGACCCCAGGAATGTGTCAATAAAGTTTCCCCTTCCTGGGACAATGAATTCACGGTGTTCTTATTTCAATTTCCAGGAGTGTATATATATATATATAGGGTGTCCCAAAATAATGTACACACTCTTTGAAACTGAACATTACTTTAATGAACGGTGTTAGAAATACAATTTTAGTGGTGTTAGGTGCCTCATGGTGCGACTTAAGGTGGTAAATGTTCAAACCGGTGTCCTTCCATCGAAATACACCGTTGACGACGACTTACGACTCAGCGACATGCAAACTTTGTTTCCAACGGAATAGCATCACAGGCTTGCTCAATTTTCTCTCTAAGATCGTCCAGTGTGTGTGGTCTCGTAGCGTAAACTGTGTTCTTGAGAGTACCCCACAGAAAGAAGTCTAGAGGAGTTAAATGGAGCGGGATACTCCACACTCCCTCTTCGTCCTATCTATCCGGCATGGAATGTACGATTGGAAAATGCCCTCCCTTTCAGGTGAAAGTGAGGTGGCTCCCCACCCTGTTGAAAGTAGTTATCATTTCCAAACACAACGCTAAGACCAGGATTTATCATTTCCGAGTACGAGTCGCCTGTCACGGTGTTGTCAAAGAACTACGACCCAATTAACCTTCTAGGAGACAGACCACACCCGATTGTTACTTCTGGTAGATTAATATGCCTTTGCACGGTTACGTATGGACTCCCTGGCCCAGTACATGCAATTATGGCGGTTAATTGTTCCATCAAGTTTAAATGTCGCTTCATGTGACCAAAGAATTCGATCTTGGAAACGTTGATCTTCTTCACATCTGTTAATGAACCACTCACAAAATTCGCTTCGCCAATCAGGATCATTCTCGTTAAGAGCATGGAGAAGTCTGAGAATGTAAGGCTTAAAGTTCTGAGATCGCAAAATTCTATGAAAACTGCTTCTGCAGATACTAGTCTCACGAGAGCATTGCCTCGTAGATTTCTTCGGGGATCGTGTGTAGCCTGGATTACTGCATCCACACTCTCATTGTCTGTTGAACTTCTCTTTCGTCCGCTATGTCCCTTCTTCATATCGTGCAACGTTCCTTCGATTTCAAACTTCTCTGATTCTTATAATTGTTACTTTTGCCAATGGTGGTGTTCCAAATTCAGCTCTCCAACGTCGGCGTACCGCACTCACATTATCTGTTTCCCAGTAACACTTTAGCATCCATTTCCGTTGTTCAAACGATAATGCCATGTTTGCTAACAATCCTAAAACAAAAGAAAGCATTGTTATGTTTTTCACCGCCTTCTAAATTATTACCCATAAAAATTGTATTTCTGTCTCCTTTTACTAAATAGAGATTCTGTTTCAAAGAGTGTATACATTATTGTGGGCACCCTATTTTCAGTAAAAAGCAATCAAATGTGGGCGTATTCTACAACAAAATTCACCAACAAAACAAGATTAACCTAGATTTGAATTGATTCTTTCTGCACCTTACTTTATGTCACTGTATCAAAGTTTAACTTTCATTTTGTATATACTTCTCTGTGTATGTAGATAGTAATATCATCTATAGGACTGTAATAATGGACTATAATAATTACACAAAGTGGCCCAGAAATAGGTAGTACATAAATTGGGAGGCGGAAAATAGGTCAAGTCTGGTGTCACTACGTTCAGCGTTACTTAAATGTAAGTTAGTAGATGCAGAACATTATTTTGCTGGTGAAATTGATGATGGCGCTACACTTGGAACTTCTGAGCAGGAAATGTCAGATAACTGTAGGACGTAGGTCCATCTTTAGTTTTCTAGTTCCCCGTGATTCGTTATTATTTACTTGCAGTCGAGTTTCCTGCAATGTCAAGAAAAACTTCAGGAAAATTCGCTGAATGGCTGAAAATTTCAAGATTTCGTCCATCACTAATGACAAAAAATACACAAATAGTTAAAAGATATTGTTTTCGTTCAAAAACTTTATTTTGAAAATGGTTTTGTAAAAATAATGTGGGACATGCAGTCTGTTGACAGTATGTTTAATTAACATGTACAGCAGCTGTTGCGGTTGTTTATGCTAGCGTACCCGATCACGCAATTACGATCATACACGTCCATATAAAGAATTTAGAAGGCACCATCTATTGACAATCTAATTTTATTATAATGCACAACAGTGGTTGGAGTTGTTTACTTTCTTTAAGCAAGCGTTGTGTACTCCGCGAATAAACTGAATTAGATGAATGTCCATCATCACAGGTAAGTTACTGAAAATGCGATAATCCTATTACCACCATATTCAATGTCACAGAATTCAATGAACAAAATGTTTCGCGATTTTGTTTAATGGCTATTATATATCCAGAGAAGATGACTGTACAGCAATTACTATGTCACTTCCAATTTGTTACCTGAAGAGGCAAAGTTCCGATTCTGTCCAACTTGAAGAAATGAACAGCATACTGTTGTACGACGTAGAATTCTTGAACTCTTTAAATCTGTCTGATTTACCAGCTCATAAAATGCTTATAACGAAAAATGCTATAATTATACTAATGAGCCATATTAACGCTAATCATAGATTGATTTATGGTACAAGGTTAGTGGAAGCTCACTTAGGCTGGTACATCATCACCGCGAAATTCATTAACTCCGATAAAATTGTGCTCATATCCCGCATTAAAATCACATCTTCTGATCCAACCATGCCTTTCCAAATGATAAGAAAACAATTCGCAATAAAAAAAAAGTCAGACGCTTCAAAGAGCGGGTTTGTATTTAACAGAAACTGTTTGACAGTTACACGTGAGTTCGCATATTTAGTGAAATTTATGTTCGTGCTAAAGACTCATATAGCCAAAAAGTACACGATGATCACATTGTGTCTGCCGACGGTGTTTTCAAAGAAATTTTGTAAGATAAATTATAAAAAATAAAATTAAGTTGACAAAGACAGTACCTGCTTTTTTAACGATTTTTCAGACAGGTTCGCCGGCACTGTTCACCACAGTCTTCTGTTTCCGCGGAAGCTCTGTTTTTCCAAACCATATTATTTTAATGAAAATTCGCTGTTAACGAAGAAATGAAGGCTCTTAAATTTGTGATACATTACAACCTTCACCAACCAAAGTTGTTTAAAAATGTACAGTATAAGTAAGCACGAATGATGTGGACAACAAAGTGTGGAAACTGCTGGGTGATGAAAAACTTTGGCCCCTACCTTGCATTTAATTTTTATAGTTCGATTGGTCTATCCATTTTTTAAGCGGATTAATTTCTGTCGTGGGTGCTGTAACATTCTCCCGTGTGAAATATTTCGGAGGGTCTACAGTCTGAAATGTTAGCTGTTAGTTCCCAAAGGTCAACACCTAGTGACGTGTCCAGTGAATTTTAGGTTCGCTCTGTGATCAGTTATCGTGTATCGACAGTTTGTCTGGAATAGTAGAATAACCAGAATAGCATTTATATTGGTATCTTCATCTTTTAAAAAAAAACACATTGGGGTCACCAACAGTCCAGCCGATCGCTCAGGCGAACAATTATTATTGTAGTCTTTATATTCAGAGGTGGTCACACGTTTCGTCGACGGTTACCCAACCAGTTTTAAGTATTCATCACGTAGCGTTTGTCTTGCAAGGCAGCTGGTTGCCAGTAAAGTTGTTTTTGACGTCCTCTTACTATTACGGTTCGTAGTCCATATGAGAACTGGGAAACATGTAGTGTACACAGTTACAATGTTGTTTGACGGACCAGTGTGTCCGGCAAGAATAAAATGGACAGATAACCAAAGCTTCCTAACTTACTTAATTGTTGTGTGTAATCGTAGGAATGTCCACCTCGATAGCTGAGTGGTCAGCGCGGCAGGATGCCATGTAAATGGGCCCGGATTCAGTTCCCGGCTGGGTCGGAGATTTTCTCCGCTCAGGGACTGGGTGTTGTGTTGTTTTCATCATCATATCGTCCCCCTCGACACGCAAGTCGCCGAAGTGGTATCAAATAAAAAGATTTGCGCCAAGCGACCGGTCTACTCGACGGGAGGCCCTGGAGCCACACGACATTTCATTTCATCGTTGGAATTACACGCTCCCAGTTTTAAACGCATGATTGTAACCAGAATAACGGAAAGAAAGCACTTTTTGTGTATTATTATTATTATTATTATTATTACGGGGTGACGGGTAGGCAAGGAGTGTCAGTAATGCCTGAGACGATGAGAATAGTGAGAGTTAGCCGGCGCAGTAGTATACATACTTAGTTCGTACTCGGGAGATAAGGTGAAGCTGCACAAAGTGTTTTGAACACTACAGTGCGTTACGAAAAATTTTCCTCACAGAAGTGATGTGCCCCTGCCCTCCTCCAACTTTTTAATCATCGGGGACCCTAAAGTTTGAGCTGGGCTCCCTTCCAAAAGCCGTGACTTCCTTCAACAGGACTATCGACCATTTATTACCCTACGTCGACGAGCTATTTCAAATCTAATATGAATCTGACTCAGATCTTCCATCTTTGATATGCCTTTCGTGTAGGGGCGCCACACACGAAAATGATTGTGCACGAAGTGTGTAACTTGTAAAAAGCGCTCGTATCGGATCGTTAATTCTGACTCAGAATACAATATTGGCTCAAACTGAGACTGTTGCCTTCCAAGATGACTCTTCCAATAAAGTCATGACTGATATCTTCCACCTCATTTTTTAAAAATATTTATCTAATAATCTAGTCCGCCGCTCGTGGTCTCGCGGTAGGGTTCTCGCTTCCCGGGTTCGATTCCCGGCGGAGTCAGGGATTTTCATCTGCCCCGAGATGACTGGGTGTTGTTGTGTCGTCTTCATCATCATCATTCATCCTCATTACGGTCGGAGAAAGGCAACGGCAAACCGCCACCAGTAGGACCCTTCCTAGTACGGCGGTGCGGTTCTCCCGCCTCGTTCCCCTACGCTCTGTCAAGAAGCAAGGGACTTCATTTCATTTCATCATCTCAACAGCAAGACTTTTGATGCCATGTACATGAAATGTGCGCTTGCACAAGAGGATGAGACAATTGGTCATAAAAATCGTTGCTTATAAGTATCTTAACGTTAAGCAGAATTGTTCGTTTTATATCTGAAGTGTTGTTGTTCACTGGCTCAGTGCTGGATTTAATGGTTAAGGGCAAGAACAACGGTTTTGAACGTCGCCAAGTGGACTGGAGACAGCAAGTTTCAGAGGAAGTATTCTGTAGATACTATACCCGTCTGAGAGACGATCAAATCTCAACGGAAATTTAATGTTGGCTTGTTTTGAGGATGCTGTAACGGCCTTGCCGCAGTGCTAACACCGGTTCCCGTCAAATCACCAAAGTTGAGCTCTGTCGAGCTGGGCTAGTACTTGGTCGGATGACCATCCCGTCTGCCGAGCGCTGTTGACAAACAGGGTGCACTCAGCCCTTGTCAGTCAAACTGAGGAGATACTTGATCGAGAAGCAGCCCTTGTCAGGCAAACTGAGGAGATACTTGATTGAGAAGCAGCCGCTCCGGTCTCGGAAATTGACATACGGCCGGGAGAGCGGCGTGCTGACCACATGCCCCTCCATATCCGCGTCAGGTGACGCCTATCAGCTGAGGGTGACACGGCGGCCTGTCGGTACCGTTGGGTCTTCATGGCCTTTTCGGTAGGAGTTTAGTTTCTTAGTTTCGTTTTTAGGATAACCCAATCAGTTACTAGTTTCGAGTGCTAATTTACTTATTTTCAAGTGGCTACATATCACATCATT
The DNA here is from genome assembly GCF_021461395.2 of Schistocerca americana. NCBI lineage: Eukaryota > Metazoa > Arthropoda > Insecta > Orthoptera > Acrididae > Schistocerca > Schistocerca americana. The sequence continues at coordinate 694,882,378 of NC_060121.1, read as the reverse complement.
ATAATGGAATTGTGTCAGCTCATCTAAATTGTTCTAGTGCCACTATTATACGCTATTTTAATTTCATTCCTGCTGGAAGAGCGGAGGGAAGATTATCTGTTCGACTGTATCCTTACAAAACAAATAAATAATGAATAAATCATGCAAAGCCAGACGCACCAAGAACCGTTAGCATATATTCCAGAATGCTTTGAGTTTTGTTTTCTTGTATCACTATTTTACGAAATACTTTTTGTTGTTTCTTTGGCATTTATAAAGGAAACATGTTAAACCTATTTCTCAAGGCAGATTCGAAAAATCGAAATAATTAATATTACTCATTAATGTTGTGCTTCTGGGTGTTCGACGTTGTTTCCTGTGTTGGTATTTTCATTACTGGCATGTTAAGGTTTCGATAAGTAATCATTTCGATAAGTAATTGATTACAAAGCTGTTTTGGCTTGTGATTCTTTTCGTGGGTTTTTGAAGATGCTATTTTCGTTAATTTTTAAACACATTCATATGCATTGTTTTGTCCTCTTTCTCTAGCAGTACTAACTCTAGGTTAGCAAATTCGTGTTTTCGTGCGGCTAACGTGATATTAAAGTGAAAAAAAAACCACATCCACTAGTGAAGGTGAACCACCACTGTACTCGGCTAGGGATAGTGTACAGTAGCATATTATTCACTAGTGTAGGTGTACCATCGCTGCTCCCAGGTTATGAACAGTGCGCTCAGCAATGCTACCACGCATCAGCATGAATGTAATTGTCGTCAGCTCGTTATTATTACGTTGTACAGCAGTGCAGTTATGGTTGCCAGTACTGTAATTACGGCTTACAGTAGTGCAGCTGTGGTTGACAGTAGTGCAGTTACGGTTCATATCAGTGAAGTTCTACAAACATCTTAGAGTGAAACGGGGAAATCTCAGTTATAATTCAATCTTCATGGACAGAGAAAAGTACGAGTCACTTAACGGCAATGCAAAATCACTAAAATCTAGACGAGAGGGACGGCAACTACTACACGTTTTTGAAATGCTGGAAGTGAATGGAGTAACCAAATTAATACAACCTGTAACTGAAGAAGGTAAGATTAAATACTATGTTTATGATGAATAAGTGCATGATATTCTGCATGATGCTAGTTTAATGACTGGCCACGGTGGACGCGACCGAATGATGAAATGCTTGAAGTCAATGTTCTGTAATATAACATACAGAGATGTCCAAATTTACCTTAGTTTTTTGTGAGCCTTGTTTACAAAAGCAAAAAGGTCATAAAAGTGGAATAGTAGTGAAACCAGTGCTGTTCAAGGAGCTAAATTCCAGGTGTCAAGATGATCTCATCGACTTCGAATCGCAACCAGATGGGGATTACAAATTCGCAATAATTTATCAGGACCACATCACTAAATTCGTTGTTCTTAGGCCACTGAAGTCCAAAACAGGTGAAGAGGTATGTGATAACGTTATTGATATTTTTATATTGTTAGGCACAACATAGAAAATATGCTAACTACATGGATGCAGGAGCACACCACCACCGAGTGGAGCCGTGCATTAAGATTTGTGCAGCTAATGAAGAATAGCGCTGTACATTTTGGAATTAAAAGATCTCTGTACGAGGCGATGTTTGTCTGCCCTCCTAAACATGGTTTGTCTTCAACATGTTTACTTCCTGAAGCATTGATGAACGTTCACTCTGAGGATGTCCCTGAAAATATAATTAATCAAATGAGCATTAGCAGCGAGACAGGGACTGAAACGTTGCAGGATAAAGATCACAGTAAATCTCCATTGCAGGATGGAAGATGGCACAGAGGTTGATAACAAAGAGAAAGAAAGTATTCCTGACTGTAATGAGTACTGCCTGAATTATTTAGACGAGTCAACTCGTGCTATTAAAAACACAGAACTAAAATGTACAAGTGCTTCGAAGAACAAGCGCAAAGAATGCGGCAGTGTTCAGATTGCTGCTTTCCAACAGTGGAAAAGGGCTGTACTGTGAAAGTTCCAGTTCCCATCTTCGATGAGGAAGAGGAGATTCTAGGTCGATCTTGGGTGTCATCCTCGAGACAACTGTACGCATGGTAATACATTGTTTGTTTTTAATAATTATGGAAGGGACGATACGATATGCCACTGCGGCTACAACTACGACATTTTGTTTCAGGTCCCAGTTCAGTACTTGCCCTCTAAGACTAATGTCAGAGGAGGAAGTTCCAAGCAAACTGTTCCCTGAGGACGTACTGACGTCTCAGTCGATGCGAAGCGGCCAGGGATTCTTCAAATGCAGCTACCAGCAAAAATGTCAGACTCTGAGATACTTTTGCAAAAACAAAAACGTGTTGTGCAACTCAAAGTACCATGGTGCACGTCCTTGCTGCAATAAATGATTTTTACATAATATGACTATGTTTTCAAACTACAGGTGATAAATGCAACTTTCGAAGTACGACTATTTTGTTATTGCAGCCATGGTTCACATTCCTTACCTCTTGGTAGTGAAGGTATACATTTACTAGTGATAGTGCACTATCCCTAGTCAATGTCTATTGTTTGACAGAACTGAAAGCAGTAATACACATTCACTTAATGGGCCAGTGCACTATCACCAGTGATGGTATACTTCCCTGAAACTTCCACTCCCATTATAGCATAATAAATGATGAACATTTTTGTGAGATCTTTTGTTCTCTGTAAAGCGGGCGGGACATTTTAGATCTGTTAGGAAGAAATGATATCGGCAGTGGTTGCATGTTGGAAACTTTTTCAGGAATATTGGTGATACCATACCGTATACACATGGAAGTGTGTCTGTGCGAAACGTGTCATAATATTCTAAGGAACATCGAGTATTTAAGTTATTCGATTAGCTGGATTGGCATGTGACTTTATGTAGACACCTGCGGAACACAAGTGGCTAAAGGCACGATGAATTTGATCTTCACTTCATAATGAGTGAACAGCGTGCCAAGAGCTCTTTTGTGTGCGATGACGAGCTATAAAGAAAAATGAAATTCAACTCACCAGTTGTGATTTACAAACTCTTGAGGTAAGAAGTTACGAGCTTTCGTATATCGCTTACTGCTACGAAGTCTGTAGCCACGTTTATCATATGCTCTTTTCGTCTGCAGCGTTTCTTCATTTCTCGTAGGATTCCGTCGAGTATAAGTAATGGGTGAAATCCCCTCAACGTTATGTTTGATGCAAATGGCATAAATTTTGAAAGTAGTTTAGTGTGTGTAATGTATTTTGATTTCTCTTGTCTTCTGCCATACATCAACTAAATTTTGACAGTTTGGGTGATGCTATGACGCTCCTGACTAGATCTGTGTTTCGGCATTTTTCTTTGGTAACATTAGGAAGAGAAAGTGAAGAAATTTGTCCTGTGATTTGAAACAGCTTTATTGCATTACCATCGAGCGCTTGTACAAGCCGCTCATCAATGACGATAACACTTCTGACGAATGTGACAGTTTACTCTAATTCTTCGATGTTCTTACTATTGTAGAGTGTCATGAAGTCATAGTCAGTATTAGTCAATATCATTTTTTTATTTACAGAGTCAATCATTTTTCTTGGTATATTTACTTTTGCTCTAAAATAGTGTGTCTGTCTGCACTTATCTTAATGGTTTTATGTGTATTTTCATCAGTTTTTTCCTTGGTTACGTTATTTGGTTGATACAAATCAGTCATCTCAGTTCATTTGTTGTGGTAATTATAATTGAAACATGCCTCATAACAACAAACCAGAATAGTAATAATATCAATAACTATTACGGCTATTTTTGGCCGAGTTACCACAGAATATTCACTTATTGGACATGAAGGTGCCCGGTTTTTATTTATCGCTTGCTGCTGTTTTGTGTTTGCATACGATACCAACGTAACTGTTAAATGGGCGTGCCGAGTACGTGTTACATACCGGCCTTGATATTGAGTAGTTGTATACCGTAATGTTGCTCGTCCAGGTATGGGGCGCCTTTTTTTCCAGCCGTCCACGAACAATACCGCCATTTGGAATCCACGTGAAGTGTGGGCTGGAGACAGTTGGTGTGGAGCCAATTCAGCCACCAAACCAGAGTTCCAATCGACTGAGGCCCAGAGTAATTTTCGATTTAGTGCAGTAAAAGAGAGGCAGCACGTCTTCATCTGTTTTTAACGCATCATTTGTGAAATTTTAACTGAGAACCACAAATGTGTGGCTGTATTTAAGGGCGGGTCTAAACAGGGGGATTCCATTGACTGCTCTGTTGTTGTTTCCCCTGATCGTGTTCTCAAGATCCGCCTGTCTCAACACCTTACTGTCTTTGATGCGGAGTTATACTCTTATCTTACGGGCACTGAAGCAGACGAGATGTGTTGCTAGTGCTACATTCCTCATCTGTTTGGACGCCCTGAATGCCCTTCACTCCTGAAACCCTTGTACACAGCTGATACAGTTCTCCATAGTATCCAGGACGCCCTCCTCCACCTACAAAGTCAGGGGAAGGAAGTGTCTTTCTTCTTGTTACCAGGGCACAGGCGTGTTACGGAGAGCGAAATGGCGGATTTAGCAACTAAGAAAGTACGTCGCGATAGTTCCATCCCCCTACCTCGCTGTTGATGTACAGAGGCATGCGTTGATGGGAAGAAGAGTGGCTGGAAGTGTCAGAAAATAAGCTGCATCTGGTAAGGTCTGCGTTGAGGCGGGGTGAGGTCCTTCTGAGTCGTCTTCGCATGGGACGTAACTGTGACTGGCGTTACATCGCCCGGTTTATCCGAGTCCGCCCGCTTTTTAATGCTCTGTTTCAACCCCCAGTTTCAAATTTATAAAACAGTTAAAAAAAATAAAGAACAGAGTTTTGGACTTCTCTGTCAAGTGTCATCCGGCGGATTGAAAATTAAACAGGGCGTAAACTGGGAGAGAAAAAAGCAGGTTGGCAACACTTTAGGCAATCGTTGACTGTCGTGGCACGGTGCCTCGTAAGAGTGGCTACCGCGCATCAGCTCGGACGCTGTCGTAGCGTCGTCATTGACATTAGCTGTTCTGATTGTAGAGAACATGTGGAATATGCTTAAAGATAACGGTAAATGCAAATTTAGGGAAAATTGAATTTCAATTTCTACGAGACGAAAGAACAGTATTTGAGGTAAAGTTCTTGATGTGTGGGTAAGTCTCAAATAGAAATAAATATACTGTAACTTTGTGCAAGAAAACAGTGCGTGCAGAGCCTACAGCTTTGCGTCCTGCGTCCATGCACGACCATCTTGTATCTAGTTTATTACTAGTCTCATTTTAAATTTATTTACTTCCAGGTGTTTGAATATCACATGGTGGGAGATCAGATATTATGGATCATGTTAATACCAAAAAGCACAAAACAAGTAAAGAAGCACAAGATACGTAGCGAAGAATCGGTGAGCTCTTTCCGCAACTCTACAGTGAAAGTGATCTGAACAGAGCAGCAACTGAGTCAACATATGGATTTCATACCGTAAAACACCATCAGAGATTTTGTTAGATGGATTGTATCAACAAATTGGCTGGAAAGACTTTCGAAGGCTCAAAAATTGCTGTAAACGTTTCTTGTGTTAGTACGAAATGTGAAGCAATAGTTGGCAATGTCTTTGGCCCTTTGTGCCTAGATCAGTTAGAAGTTCAACTGGAAGGGGAGAAATGTCTTAATGTTAATACAGATGCAAGCAACCATGGGCATATTAAACGTTTTTCTGTAGTTATTCAGTTCTTTGCTCTAGTCATGTGAGGGGTCTGCCCCAGGTAGCTGAGTGGTCAGCGCGACGGAATGTCATACCATTCGATTCCCGGCTGGGTCAGAGATTTTCTCCGCTCAGGGACTGGGTGTTGTGTTGTCCTTATCATCATTTTATCCCCAGCGACACGCAAGTCGCCGAAGTGGCGTCAACTCGAAAGACTTGCACCAGGCGAACGGTCTGCGGGGAGGGGGAGCGTGCATGCTGTACTGCCATGCACAATCTTCCAAGTGAAAGGTCAAACACTACAGTCAAGTATGTACTGGAAGTGCTTCAGAAATAAAAACTGTCACTAAAGTGTGTTGGATTTGGTGGCGATAATGCCATTGTTACCTTTACATGTTGTAGAACCATGTGGCTCGATCCATGTGTTCAACAACCGAAGAAAAAAACTGGGAGGGAGGGGGGGGGCAACATTGTAAGAAGTAGCTGTTCATGCTGTAGCTTTTATGCTAATCATAAATCTGTAAAACGGTCGTGTTTGTCTGTCTGAATTTGCTTCTACAAAACTAATAGACGAATTTTGATGAGGTTTTAGCAAGTAGTATAGTTTGGCGCTCCGTATAAGCTTTATTTCATCGAAATTGGATCACGGAAAAAAGATATGGTGATTTAAAGTTTTATCCAAAACCGTCGTATCAGTCTGTTTCACTGCTTAAACACGCTAATCTCCAAAACTTCTAGACGAATTTACGGTTAACGTGAGCGTAGCTTGGGGAACCGTATAGGCTTTATTTCGTTAGAATCAGATCACGAAAGAAAAGATATCGGCATTGAAAGTTTTTTTTATTCATACTGTAGGAACCGCCTGGTGACACAACGAAATCGCACAGTGGACTTTCGCGTTTTGTTCTAGCGCTATGCCATCTCCTTTAATACATCGTGGCTTTGTTATTGTTCCTGTGTTCAATGAAATGCAAAAATAAAGGTATATTCTTGAACGCATTACTCTCTCTCTAGAAAATAATTATTAATTAGCCTCAGTGGCTTTAGTAGTGACCCCAAACACTGAATATAAAGAAAATTACGATGTACAAACAAGACTTCAGAAAGTTCACGGAGGAATGAAGAGATCTAGCTGGTGACCCTTCAAGAACAGATACATGAACAACTTGAAGCACTTAAGTTATCATTGGAGACGCCTATTACTCCAACGTCAAACACGCGTGTTGCCGTAGAAACCAACAGCGCGGCGGAAAACATGCAGATGTAAATATTCGAACACCGCAGTTCCTGCCGGACAAACTGCAGCTATGGTTTGCAATGATTGAGCTCACGTTTGCCCAAAGCAAGGTCGATGATAAGCAGACGAAGTTCGCGATAGCGGTGAATGCACTGGATGCTAGAGCAGCAACCGCAGCAGAAGATGTAGTAATCCGACCTCCAACAGAACGCCCTAAGCGGCATTGAAAAATGTGTTACTCACCAGATCAACGCATAAGGCAGGTGCTTAAAGAAGCTGTAGGTGACGGGACACTGTCGGAATTTTGAAAGCATTTGCGCGGTATCGTCAACGCAGAAGAATTGTCAGATGTGACGCTCAAACACATCTGGCTACTCGTGAAAAAGACAACATGCAGAACCTCATGGAGATCAGACAACGTCCATGCGACCATAGGAAATCCACAGATGGCTTGCATTGCAATCTTTAACCGAAAAAAAGTGTCAGAAGTGTAACAGCAATACAGGAGACTCAGCATACGGACGCCAACAAACTAATGCAAGAACTAACACGACAGATGTCATTATTGCAGCAACAGGTCTCACAATAGTTATAGAATGAAAACAGCAACGCCAACGGCGGAATTCAACAAGGACAGGTATGTTGCTAGCATCAAAGCTTAGCTGATCATCAACGCTTCGCGGATAGACCAACAAAGTGTTCGCAGCCATGTGCGTACCCAAACGTGAGCGGCGGCCAGCAGTAGCGCAGCGGGTCGCGTAGCACAGAAAAGCGCCTGCAACAACGAGGTGAGATCGACACAAACTACGGACGGCTGAGTAACGTCAATAATTTACTTACCACCTCCAAACGGCTTTGTCAGAGATGTCAAGTCGATCCGTTGCTACCTAATAGACTCGGGGTCCGATGTGTGTGTGCTCCCCTTTACTGACAAAATCGAAGTCGCTTTAGGTTTCTCACAAAGCTATCAGTGGACCTTCATTCTGGCAGAGGTGTCAGAGGCGATATTGGGTGCAGACTTGCTTTGTGACATGCACATTATCGTAGATCTTGCTAATGCACAGATTAAACGAAATCAAGAGACAGTAGCCTAGATGGCATCACGGAACGTGACACTTACCGCGCTGGCCAGCATAACTGTGACTCGGTGTCACAAGCCGGTCGCAGAAAAATCCTCAGTAACTCACAAAACTGTACACCGCATTTACACGACTCCCTGTCAGCCAATACATCAATGACCGCGCAGGTTAGTACCCGACCGGTTCGTGGCAGCAAAAGTAGAATTCGAGGCATTACTGGTATCAGGTTTCATACGTAGATCAGACAGCCCGTGGGCGTCACCCATACATTTGGTAAAGAAAAAGATTCATAATTGAATTTGAAGTAGTTATAGGAGGGTGTTAGACGTAATAAGCTAATGACCTCATTAATTTCTTGTACATTGACTTTCTTGTGTTGGAGAAGATTCTGTTCAGTGATTTCGATTGTGTCTTGATTCTAAATTAACTACATCAAAGGATACAAATTTACGATTAGCAGGAATGTAGATGTCTTCAATTTTTTCTGTTAGTTCAAGTGAATTTCTAACAGTACAGTTTCTTCGAAAACGTGATTTTCTTTAAGTAGCGTGTCTTATTTTTTTGCCGTCTTTATAGGCGGGGCTGCCTATATAATTAACAAATGGACGAATCGAGATCCCACTTCTATGGATCTTGGGTTAAGCATGTAAAGTAGGGGTACCAGGGTTCATAACCGAGGTTTGTGTTACAACTTTTTCAGAAAAAATATAATCACACTTTTTACTACTTTTGCGATTAAGGCGTTAAATTAGTTGGTTGAGTCGTTATTTAACTTAACAATATCATTGTCAGAAACGAAATCGTATACGTAATCGTCTCGACTGATGACGACCAAACTATTCCATTTATCTGCCTTATGGGTGATAGCATTGTTCTCAATTAATTTCTTGTCAATTTCGAGAATTGTTTGGTTTTCCTTGTTTGTGTCGTTTTCTCTCTGTCAAGGTTTATCTGAGCAGCGATAATCTTTGCAACTTTAACTGTAACTGTATTCCGTTCTAAGAACGATAACCGGGCAAGGTCTAAGGCAGTTTTAGTGTTGGTATTTATATTTCAGATCTTGCTACCTTTCATTTGGGAGTTACATTATATTTTGGACTCGCATTTAAAATCTCAAATGGTTCAAATGCCTCTGAGCACTATGGGACTTAACATGTGTGATCATCAGTCCCCTAGAACTTAGAACTACTTAAATCTAACTAACCTAAGGACATCACAAACATCCATGCCCGAGGCAGGATTCAAACCAGCGACTGTAGTGGTCACGCGGTTACAGACTGAAGCGCCTAGAACCGCACGGCCACACCGACCGGCATTTAAAATCTCAGTTTCCCTTTTGGTGAAAGTGACAGTCAATTATAAACTCTGCCAAAAAAGTTTTAAATTACGTTCGTAATTCGTGCATTGTGGCACATTAAGTTGTTTTTGGCTCTTCAACCTACTAAATTTCTTGGAATGTCTCCAACTAATCAGTCTTTCACTAGAACAAAACGAAATTAACAAAGAACAAGCGATCCTTAGAGATTTAGCACTGATAACTGTTTCCCTCCACAAATAAATAACACAATGTTTGTTGCAAAATTACTCATTTACAGTAATACTCAAGATATTGCATTGCAGAAAGAGAAAGACGCTAAAACTAAATATTTATCGCTACCGTATAGCGGATCTATGTTTGAAAGACTAGGTAAATAGTTTCGTAACACCAAAGTAGGAATAGGCTTCCACACTGACAACACGTTAGGTCTGGCCGTACGCCACAGTATCCAACACAATATGTCTTACACGCAAACTGTAGTTATAAAATTAGCTGTGGAGAATGCGATAATGTTTATAATATACGTTTTCTAGAACACCAGAGGTAGCTTTTAATCCTCCTTTGCGAACCATATTCGCGTGACTAAACGCAATTTAGATAACATTGAATACTTCTTAGAAATTCTCCATAAAACAGAAAAAGGAAGACAGCTTGATTATTTAAAACAGATCGAAATATATAGGGCATTTCGATACTAGCCAGAATACATTTAGAATGAACAGATTGACCCGAAAAATACTAAATTCCTGGATTGCTTCAGGAATACCTTATAATGTAGGCCTAGTTAATCACGCTTGTTTTACGCATGTGGACTGCTATTTTCACCTATATCTGAGATTTTAGACCCTGTTCTATTTTTGTATTTTTAGATACGGTTTTATTTTGCCTTGTAATCATTTCATCATTTTTAAATGAAATCATCATTTCCGTTTTGGCTGTTAAAACATTTATTGCGATTGCAATTTCGACATGTTGTCATTTTCAGGCATTCTGAAAACAGTCAAACGTCAAATATAATATATGTAACTATGAAACTGACAAACACTGAAAGTGAAAATTTTAATGTGGGATGTTGTAACCGACTCAATAATACGAGGGTTGAATGAAAAGTAATGCCTCCACCTTTTTTAATTGGGTTTGGATGGGAATATTTTAATAAACCAAACGCAGAAATAATCCTTAGAATGTGATCTTTAATTACCAATATCCACTTTTCCACATAATCACCAACCAATTGGATACATTTCTGCCAACGATGAACATGCTTTCTGAAGGCGTCACGGAAGAAGTCGACACTCTGTTTCCGCAGCCACAGTCTCACAGTTCTCTCAACGTCTTCGTCAGAAGCATAATGATGATCGTTTTTCATTATCGGGAACTGATGGAAGTCAGGTGGTCAATCTGGACTGTATGGAGGATGCCGTACGGTGGTGAGATTTAGTCTCTGAAGTTCTGCAGTGGTGGCACATGAAGTGTGTGGTTTGGCATTGTCATGCTGCAGGAAGACATTTCACTTTTCCATTCGGACCCTTGTTAGCCGTCGTTTCTGAGATCGCGGCGTTGTGATGTAACGCCCTGAATTTGTTGTTGTTCCACAATCAAGGAAATCAACATGGATAACACCATCTGCGTCCCAGAAGACTGTGGCCATGATTTTTCCAGCTGAGGGTTGCGTCTTGAATTTCTTTTTGTGGGGCGAGTCTTTGTGTCGATATTTCATAGACTAACGTTTCATCTCCGGGTCGTAATGGTGTACCCACGTTTCGTCTCCTGTCACTATTGAATGGAGAAAGGCGTCACCATCATTCTCGTAACGCGGGGGGAGTTCCTGGCAAATTTCAAGTCTGTGCGCTTTCATTTTAGGAGTCAGCGTCCGGGATACCCATCGTGCACAGATATTCTGATAGCCAAGCAAAGCAATACGTTCTTGTGAAATGCCGAGTGTGCTTGCAATTTCTCACCGAGTGATACGACGATCGTCCTGAATCTGTCGACATTTTGCTTGTGAAACTCGGTGGTTGCTGCCACAGGACGTCCAACTCTTTGTCAGACAGGTCAGGCGCACGGTTCCATACTTTGTAACAACACAGCCGTTCAATGCTAATGCTTCCCGCCAACTGGAGCTGGCTACGGAACAAGGCAGTACCTGCCGCATACCAGTGCTGCCAAGTGTTGAAGAGTTACTAAGGTGGAGGCATTAGTTTTCAGTCAACCCTCGTATGAAGCTGTGCCATGCTGTCTAAGACCCTTTGCACGGTATGTTGTAAATTTATCAGCTTTTCCATGCAACAATACGTTATAAAGCTGGTGAAATAATTATATACACAGTGAAGTTTAAATTTCGTGTGGTAGGTGTGGTAACCGGATCACAGAAGCGGCAAATATGTACATGAGTTCTGGAGTCTATAAAGATGCTAATACATGGAGTCGATATCATGTGGTTTGTAGAAAAGTGACGGAAATACGTGTGAAACAAAAACGGAATTAAGAATGATACTGAGGTTCATTAACTTTGTTTTGTAATCTTCTAACACGCTTATTCATCATGGTAAGCCTGTTCAAAAGCCTTTTCTGATTTGCAAGTGTCACACTCTGTATCTTGACTTATTTAAATTATTCAGTCTGAATGAAGTATTTAACCAATAATGCTGTCCTTTCACACCTATAATCGAGGTAGTTCTTCTGTTGGTGACAGTGGCTTTCCATGCGTATCTCGTTTTTTCAGTTGCCAGTTCAACTAATGTATGGTTCCATCCTCTTTTATGGTGTAGGTCGTGTCATGTGTTGCTCTGTTCCTCCACTTATCGGTACAGTAGCAATGTGCCCTAGTCAGCAGCAGACCACTTTGTTCACTCAGGATTAATCATAAAGCTGCACAACCTCAACGAAACTAATTTTTGTGTGTGAGTTAGCTGCACATAGTTTATCCACGCCAGTTCTTATATTTTATATAATGTTATGTTATATTGATAATATCTAATCCTCTTTACTCAAACTCCTGTTCACTGACTCAGTGTCCTCTACTTCCTGGCATCCTGTTCTTAGTTTTTCCTGTAGCTCTTTGCCAGTGCTCGTCCCATGGCTGCTATCATTATTTTCTACTCAACTGAGTTTCCGACAGAGTCTCTTAAATTCTCATTAATGATCTCCTGTGTCGTCCTTTCTTCTATGGCTGACTGAGGGGTCTTCAGTGGGTAACAGATTGAAACTGTTATTGGCTCAGAATTATTCAAACTACTTTTTCCTCCCATTTCCTCTTACCTTTTCCCACAGCCCACTCCCCCCTCTCCCTTCTCTTTCCGTAGCCCCCCATTTCTCGCCCCTGTCTGTCTCCTCACCCCCCTCTCTATTCTTGCCCCCCCCCCTCTCTCTCTCTCCCTCCCTCCCTCCCTCCCTCCCTCCCTCCCTCCCTCCCCTCTCCTCTCCTCGACCCCCCTCTCTCTTCTCGCCTCCCCTCTCCCCCCCCTCTCTCTCTCTCTCTCTCTCTCTCTCTCTCTCTCTCTCTCTCTCTCTCTCTCTCCCCCTATCTCACCCCCCCACCCTACCTCTTCCCCCAACCTATTATAGTTCAACTGCCTCGCCTTGAAAGATACAAATCGTTACCTCTTGTTCTGTGATGTTCCTGTCTTTTAAGTATGTACTGTAAGTTATTTAATAATACTCAAGTTTCATAAAGAAGTTGCCTCTTTAGTACGTGTAAGATTTTAAACTTTTGTTACGCCTTTGTTAATCTTTCTGCACTTCTTTGGGAGATTAGTGATACTGTCCTGTGATATTGTCAAGACAATTTTGCTCACAGAACCTGAACATATTAAAGTAATGTGTCCTTGTACCAAGTGTGCTGAACTGCCAGCTGTAACACAGATAGTAGTACGAAATTAGAGTAGCTCTTCCCGGAAACACTGCATTGCTCTAACCAGTTATTGAGATTTGGCAATGGGTCACTACAGTGAAGCATCGCAAATTCGACTGTGCCGATATGGTACCAAGCATTCAATTCTGACTGGCTGATGTTTTTGCAATCAACTTTATGTTTGTGAGATTACCGTTTTGCCTTACTTCGAGGGACCAATGACCTTTGTAGTGTGGTCCCTTCAACCCCCACACACCAACCTTACTTCGAACTCGGAGTGGTCGCGTGGTTTGAGGCGCCATGTCACGGATTGCGCGGCCCCTCCCGCCGAAGATTCGAGTCCTCCCCCGGGCCATGGGTGTGTGTGTTGTTCTTTGCAGAAGTTAGTTTAAGTAGTGTGTAAGTCTAGGGACCGATGACCTCAGCAGTTTGGTCCCTTAGGGATTCAAACACATTTGAAAATTTTGCTTCGAACTGTACACTTTAAGCGTCCTGTCTATTTTTTATATATTTTTTTATAAGTAACGTTGCAACGGCTCCATTCTCAACAGAAGTCCTAGCTGCGCTTCTGTTTAATGCACTACATTTAAAGTTTCGATGTAATTTGAACATTTGCAGCGAGTTGAAGTTCAGAGAATAGTTCAGAGAATAGTTATTCAAGCGAACCTCATATATCCAAAGCCCTGGTTAAACAAATTAAGAAAATAGGCGATATGTTTCACGTTTTTATTAGACGTGTGTACACAAGACCGACGGCAAGGAATGCCAACAAATTCATCGAAAACTAATTATTTTCAAACAGAATATTGTTAAGGAAAACACGATCAGTATTATAGTCTAGCCATAATATTGCATACTATTTTGATTACATGCCTGTTCACACTACTGGCAGTAGTTGTTTGATTGTGGATAGATCGTATGGATGGCAGTGAGGCCTTGAATGTGTTTAAGAGTAATTTTCGAATGTTATCAAGGGTTTTCGTGGCCATGGTTTTGAGACGTAACTGTTTCCGTGCATGCAATATATGTGATAAACGATTAACATCATTTTGTCACAGCAGCGGTATACTTAGGCGACGCGTTCTCGTGAGAGCCATTTCAGTCGCGAGATGTGAAACGATAGTGCATAGTTGTGAAGGAACAGCTACTTTTAGATGTCATGTGCGTGATGTATTTATCTCCACATACCAAAGAATAATCTCAACTGCTGCACGGTTCTTACTCTTTTAAATCACCTGCCCGAAAAGTGTGTGACACTTATTAATTTATTGGAGTTATGTGCCAAGTTTTTATTGATCGTTCGGTTGTGCTTGTCTGGCGTTAATTGAATCAGCGAATATGAAAAGAACTCAAATTTCATTTGCATTTCAGTGAAGTGCAGTTAAGGATCTATTAACATTAGAGTTTAGTAGAGACGACCAGTTATTTTTCCTGGGGATTTAAGTTTTATGATGAGGCGAAACTGACTTGAATGTTGACGACATGGTGCCAACCACGGTGTTTTCGACTAATATTGTTAGCTAAGTTATTTAAATTGCTATTTGTGAGAAAATTACGAAACAAGTTATTCAAACGAAATAACGTGAAAATCAAGAAAGAGGCAAGTAATTACATATGCATCGTGTAATATATGGAAGTTTAACCATAATGTCGCTATTACAGTCTCTCGAGGAAAGTACACCTCACAGTTTCTGATGATAGACCGTACAGCACCAAGACCTTCATTTCGCTATGTATTCTACGTAACTCTTCGAAGTGCTTAGAAGATGATAGTTTTTATTGTATCACATATACAGAAACCTGCTCCGTTTACGGATGGAGCATGGGAAAAATTACTTCTTGAACACCTCTGTGTGACGTGTTATTATTATTATATATATTTTTCTTTTTAGAAGTTGGAAACTTGATGGTGGAATTTTCAGTGTGAGTTTTCTGGAGATGTTCTACTACTCCCTTCAACTGCCTACTGATTCGGATTTTGAGTGCAGTCTTCAAAACTCCATATTTATTGATAAAAACATACATGGCATGAATTGCAAAATACAAAACAAAGTTTTAGGTATGATATTACAGATTCTCACAACATTCAAAATGTTTTCACATTTTTACCACGATTAATTTTCAGTGATGAAGCAACATTTTCTGTTAGTGGACCGCGCATATGGGGACTCCAGAACCGTCATGGACTGTATTGAACACGAAAGAGACCTACACAATGTGAACGTTTTTTGTGTAATTTCTCGTGAAAAAGCGTACAGGCCCTTCATTTTTTAGGAAAACACAGTGACTGCAATGAGATATCTTCAAATGCTGCAAAATTGTTTTTTTCCACAAATTCAAGAGAACTACGACGACTTCATTTTCCAACGGGATGGATTTCCGCCATACTGGCACAACAACGTACTTCATTTTCTGAATGACACCCTGGTGGCTCAGTGTCGGAATAGGGCGCCCGGGACCCCGCGACAATACCCTACATCCTTGTCCTCGAAGATCGTCAGACATGGCCCCATACGATTTATTCTTGTACGGGTTATGTGAAGGAAAGTGTGTTCATCTCCCGTTTACCTCGTGACGTAGAAATAGTGAAGTACAGAATAACAACCGACGTAATTCCTGTAACAGCTGATACATTGTGTAAAGTTTGACGGATTTAGCTATCATGTTCATGTTGCTGCCGCTGGTGGTGGTGAACACACACAACATTTGTACCAGCATAGCTAAGACTTTAAGATTTTTTTTTTGTATTTTGTAATTTATACCATGTTGTAGTATGTTTATATCAATAAATGTGGAGTTATGAAATCAGATCATTCTTTTTGTAACACCCTGTATTTTCTCCTGCATTCTCCCACGCTTGAAGCAGTCGTGCACTGTTACGTCACTCTGATGTTGACCCTACGCATTCGAGCAGTAATTCAGTAAAGTTAAAAAAAATTACTAAAAAGCAACATGTTTCGCAGACAAAACTGAGTCTCTCTAATTAACTACCAGTTAACTGAAGTCTGCCGTCAACTTTTATGTCAGTTACATTTTATTTGCCAACGTTTCAATTGTATTATGTCATATATATGTATAATATGACTGCCTCGACTTGTTACTCATTAATCGTGTACTGAAAGTATGTTGCATTAACAGGCTGGGTACCAAACATTTCTGAGGCGCCTTGCCACGGTTCGCGCGGCTTTCCCGTCGGAGGTTCGAGTCCTCCGTCGAGCATGTGTGTGTGTGTGTGTGTGTGTGTGTGTGTGTGTGTTGTCCTTAGCGTAAATTAATTTAAGTAAGATTAAGGAGAGTGTAAGCCTAGGGACCGATGACCTCCGCAGGTTGGTCACATAGGAACTTACCACCACCACCACCACCACCACCACCACCACCACCACCACCACCAAACATTTCTCAGTGTTTAGAATCATTTGTCAGTTACTGCACCGTCTTGTTGACATCCGACTATGTGATATTTCTTCGAATAACAACTTTCAGGGAAAAAAAGACTGCAGTTGATCTTCATAAAAAGACGCTTCCCTACTGTAGCGAAGCTTACACTGTAAAAAAAATTACCCTCTAGAGCCCAAATTATTATTTCCTGCAGAAAAAAATATTTATGTGCACTGAATGTTAAAGAATAATGTAATTAACACATATAAAGTGGACTTTTGTTTTTAATATTATTTATATTTTCGAAATTGGTTCATGAGTGTATGGTCACGGTGAGCAATTATATTTTATGTTCAATCGTGTCGAACATTTTACTATTTCCATAACAAGACGACAATGCAGCTGTAAGATACAATAAAGTTGTAATTAAAGAATAATGGAATAACAGCTAATAACATGCAGACACGTAATACTATACTTTCGAAAAATACGAAGTTAAAAATTGATTTTAATGTCAGCGTTTTCCATTTTTTTTTTAGCTTGTGATAAGAACTATTTAGTATGAAAATAAAAGAAGAATTTGATGTGAAGCAACGATGCACTTTACATTTTGTGAAAAATACTTTTGGTGCATCGTTACATCCTTTTTTTTTCAACGTCTTCTTTTTTCTGAAAATTGAGCCCAGTGACCCATTCCATTCTTTCTCACTTCGTCAGTGATGCCGCCGATCCAGTTTTTTTCTCAACTGAATAGCAATTTCAGTTGACGAACTTGTAGGTCTTCCTCATTTTTTCTGTCCATCTTTATTTTCTTTGCAGAGATAAGCAGCAACAGTAGCTTTGAAGTCCAATGAGCTGAACTGATCTGTTTTTCTCATTTTACAACCTGTACAGTCTCTTATGTATAGTAGCCAATTACTGACTACAGTCAGACCAAACAAGTGAAATACAAGTCTTAAATACTACTTATTTGATCGGATCTTGATGCGATACAATACATCAGTGAGTGCAACAGATCAACTCCTTCCATGCACTGGTTGTAATAGTGAAAAATACTGGGCCATTCAACATTTACTTCTTTCTTTGTACAGTCCCATCTCTCCACTGCTGATCTTGGATGAGCACCAGCAAAAGTACTGACCAAATGAACAGGTTTGTTGTCGTGCCATTTTTACTGCACTCAAAATAATGTCTATTTCAGATAATCATAATAATAATGAGCGTATGGCATTGGTGGCCGGGAGACCCCTCGCGGGGCGGTTCGGCCGCCGCTCCACAAGTTCTTTAACGCCTCTACGGCGACTTGCGGCTGAATGAGGATGAAATGATGATGAAAGACACACAACACCCAGTCATCTCGAGGCAGAGAAAATCCCTGACCCCACCAGGAACCGAACCCGGGAAGCGAGAACGCTACCGCAAGACCAAGAGCCGCGGACTTCTATTTCAGATGAATGGTCATCATAACTCCCTCGACCCCTCTTTTTTTCATCTCTCTGTCAGAAGTCAACGTACAACCTTTGAGCCGATTAGGTCTCACTGTTCCTAAATATTGAATGCCCACTACTGACTGAACTCCTGTGAACCAGTTATCAAAGTACCGTTTGTGATACGTGTCTCTAGGTTTCACGGAAACCAAGCGAAGAACATTTCCACTCACTCCTACGCCATGTAGTCGTGCTCTGCTTTTCCTGAGTGTATCTCTGAATTATGTCCAATTCCATTTGAATCACACGATACAAATGCTTTATAACCTAATTTTTTAGGTTTACTTGTCATATAATTCAAGCTGTGTGTTCCTTGAAAGGAATCATTTGTTCGTCCACAGACAATGTTTCACTCGTGGGGATATTTTGAAAATTTTCAACCAGTGGCTCAAGAATGGATCTGATCTTATACAAATTGTTAGCTGGAACTATATTTTCGTTGTCATTGAAATGCAATCCTCATTTTAGCTGCTCCCACCAAGTGCGGCTTATTGTAGCAGCAACTGTTGGTTACCGAGAAGTAGTTGTTCCATACATACGAGACGATGGAAGTCCATACCTAGACTTGTACATACAACAGCCAGGAAGTTGTTCATATTCAAATTCATCGGTGATTATTGGTTTTGAAAAACCTTTGTGTACTGCTTATGAGTTGGTTTGATATACAGCATTTTCTACAATTTTATCATCTAAAAACTGTCTGAAATAGGTCACAGGCAGAATAGGTTCTCTGGTGCCCAAGGGATAGAACTCTTCCATGGTTGAATAGGACGAGTAATATGATTGGTAATACTTTTACAATCATAATTGATTTGAACTTCATTACTAACGTTCTCGTTATCGCTTTTATTATTCACAAGTACACTATATCACCATCCTCTGCACTGTCACCACCACTCTCGGCGATAATTAGGTTTGTTTGGAGATTTTTTACTATCTCAGTATCGTCATCACCATCTAAAGCCTAGACGGAATCTTCTGATTGACACCCAGAAAGAGACTTAACTTCTTATTCTTCGCCTTTTCTTCAGTTTTGCATAGACCTTTTTGGGATCCATGCCTCTGTAACAAAGTGAGGTTATGACTCCATTAGCGCTACAGAGAAACGAACCTAAATTCACTCATAAAAGAAGCAACATATGTACGTACGTGACCTGCTGTAGTTTAATAATGAAGAGAGATACGTACACTTATTACTAAGTAGTTCTGTTTCTTGAAACGTGAAAACAGTGTCAGTGTAAACAATAAACTAGCAGCAGCACATAAAGCCGCCAAATGGATGAAGTCCACCATTCAATGCCGCTTACTGACTAAAATATTCACTTGGTGTCAGTACCAGCATCATAAATGTAAAGCAGCCATATTGTAGCACTCAAGTCCTTTGGTCAAGAAAGGAGTAACACTCCCGTAGGGAAATACAATGATGAAACTTGACATGACTTCAGAGTCTCAGTGGGCAGTAGAGGGTTAATACCTCTAAAACTGTGTATCACCACGGGACTCCATCCCAGATCATTTTGCGCTCAACGCTTAGGTAGTTCAGTTGATAGAGCGAAAGAAATTAAATGAGCGAGGCTAGAACCTCATACCAGCAGACAACTGTGGCCTCACATACGAGCAATCAGCCTCCAGGTTGTACGCGGTATGTCCGTAGATCGCTCGTGTGCGTGCAAATAGCATATAGAAGCTATGGATCGCCGATCGTTCGTAATTCACAAGCAGTCAGACCAGTCACTCGTGTGTGGCAGTGAAGACGCGATCAGTTTCTCTGGTAAGAGAGGTTGTGTAGTTCCATTCCGTTTCCTATGGTCCAGTGGAGCACGGGCTTGTAGTTCTATTCCGTTTCCTGTGGCCCAGTGGAGCACGGGCTTGACGTTAGAACTTCCAAAGTTATTCAGACACACGTAAAGTTAAGTCAGTGCAAGAGCTGTCATATTAAGAATGGATAACAGTGTAAAAGCATTTATACTCAGATTTTGCAGTGATCAGCATTTTGAAGATTGTGCTATAGAAGTATAATGCACGGAAAGTTAATAGTAATAACCACAATAACACAGAGCTCCAGTTGGTGACTTCGGTATTCAGAATCAACTTGACGGGTTATTAACATTTTATTTTCCAAACAGAGTGAGACAATATTAAGGGAATTTTAATTAGATTTCTTTATGGTAAACCTACTCCAGAGCTACACTGAAGCCCTTTTGCCATATACACACACAAAAAAAAGTTTTGCATCACCCCAGTTACCAGAACTCTTGAAGATAGACGCTGACTGTGGATATTGTGTCACAGACACAGCCCCTTTGACTGTTTAGAGACGTCACTAAATCCACCCAAAGATGCAAACAACCATGTATGAGCAGCGCCTATTTCACGGATGGGGTCTGACAGCCGATCGCTTCCAGTCATTCCACCAGGAAGGACGTACACTGCTGGTGTTGTCTGTAGTTCAACAATGCCTAGACGGTCAATACCGCGGTTCGATCGCGTCCGCATTGTTACTTAGTGCCAGGAATGGCTCTCAACAAGGGAAGTGTCCAGGTGTCTCGGAGTGAACCAAAGCGATGTTGTTCGGTCATGGAGGAGATACAGAGAGACAGGAACTGCCGATGACGTGCCTCGCTCAGGCCGCCCAAGGGCTACTACTGCAATCCATGTCCACCACCTACGGATTGTGGCTCGGAGGAACCCTGACAGCAACGCCACATGTTGAATAATGCTTTTAGTGCAGCCACAGGACGTCGTCTTACGTCGCAAACTGTGCGCAATAGGCTGCATGATGCGCAACTTCATTCCCGATGTCCATGGCGAGGTCCATCTTTGCAACCACGACACCATGCAGCGAAGTACAGATGAGCCCAACAACGTGCCGAATGGACCGCTCAGGATCGGCATCACGTTCTCTTCACAAATAAGTGTCGCATATGCCTTCAACCACACAATCGTCGGAGACGTGTTTGGAGGCAACCCGGTCAGGCTGAACGCTTTAGACACATTGTCCATTGAGCGCAGCAAGGTATAGGTTCCCTTCTGGTTTGGTGTGGCACTATGTGGGGCCGACGTACGCCGCGGGTGGTCATGGATGGCGCCGTAACGGCTATACTATACGTGAATGTCATCCTCCGGCAAATAGT
Organism: Schistocerca americana; assembly: GCF_021461395.2. Lineage (NCBI taxonomy): Eukaryota > Metazoa > Arthropoda > Insecta > Orthoptera > Acrididae > Schistocerca > Schistocerca americana. The sequence continues at coordinate 694,861,206 of NC_060121.1, read as the reverse complement.
GGAACCATATCGGCAGCATATTGGCGAGGCATTCGTCTTCATGGACGACAATTCGCGCTCCCATAGTGCACATTTTGTGAATTACTTCCTTCAGGATAACGACGTCGCTCGACTAGAGTGGCCAGCACGTCCTCCAGACATGATCTCTATCAAACATGCCTGGGATAGATTGAAAAGGGCTGTTTATGGACGATGTGACCCACCAACTGCTCTGATGGATCTACGCCGAATCGCCGTTGAGTGGGACAATCTGGACCAACAGTGCCTTGATGAACTTGTTGATAGTTTGCCACGACGAATTCAGGCATTCATCAATGCCAGAGGACGTACTATTGGGTATTAGAGGTACTGGTGTGTACAGCAATCTGGACCACCACCTCTGAAGGTCTCGCTGTTGGTGGTACAACATGCAATGTGTGTTTTTCATGAGCAATAAAAAGGGCGGGAATGATGTTTATGTTGATATCTATTCCAATTTTCTATACAGGTTCCGGAACTGTCGGAACCGAGGTGATGCAAAACTATTTTGATGTGTGTGGTATAATATCTCTCTCTCTCTCTCTCTCTCTCTCTCTCTCTCTCTCTCTCTCTCTCTGTCTCTATCCCATACCATTTAAAAACAGAATTGTGGGAACCAGCAGTGTTCCTGTCGATAACGTTTTTATAGAAACATCGAGATTGGAAAGCCATAATGTAAATACGAGTAGGTAAACTACTAAGGCTGTTCGGAAAATAAGGTATGATCGGTCGCAAAATGAAAACCACTGTGAAAATCAAAAATTTTTATTTTCAAGTTAGCTACACCCCTTCTAGCTACATCTCTGCATAGTAGCCGCTGCGACCTAAGCATTTGTCTTAGCGCTTTACGTACTTTCCAACACCCTCGTCATACAGTGGGCGCCAATTACGGCCTTTATTGTGGTTAATCAAAGACTTCCCATCGAAAACGCTGGGAGCATCTTCATTGCCACTGTAGAGTGCAGCTGAGAACTGTTCTACATTAGAACTTCACAACGCATTTTAGTTTGGAGTAGTTGAAACTACTAGGTTTCTAAGAGAGCTACCGATTGCGAGCAGTATTGCAGCAAAGATTGCCAGCGATATACGCTGATCAGCTGCCACTGCTGCTAAACATAAAAACAAACACCGTGCGAACAGTCCTCGAAGGCCCAACTGTACCGACCGGCCGCCATATCGTCCTCACCCCTAGCGTCAACGGATGGGGTTCCGCGGGGCATGTTTTTAGCACATCTCCCTCCCAGTCAGTGTTTGTCACCGGTTCCGTTACTGAGTGCACCCCGCTTGCCAACAGATCTCAGCAGACCAGGACGGTGACCCATCCAAGTGCTAGCCAAGCCCGACAGCGCTTAACTTCATAACAGTTCATTTTCCATATCAGAACTTCACAACGCATTGTAGTTCACAGTGGTTGTTGAAATTGCGTGGTAAAACATTTGTATGCGGTGGTGTCGGAGAAAACTGCGGATTGGGAGAAGTATTGCAGCCGAGATTGCCAGCTCGTGTTTGGGACCCTTAATCGGTCGAATTGGTGCAACTACGAGGAGTGTTCAGTAAGTAATGCAACACGTTTTTTTCGCGGCCAATTTCAATTGAAAAACTGCAGAATTCGTTGAGAGACATATTGTAATATTTCCACTTCAGTCCCTGTATTTTCATGAATTTCGAGAAATTCCGATAGGTGGCGGCGCTATTCGTAGTTTGCAAAATGGCGTCTGTAACGGAGTTGCGTTCAGAGGAGAAAGCGGTCATTGAGTTTCTTTTTGCGGAAAACCAGAACAGGCAGCTGTTCATAGGCGCTGGCAGCGAACAAAAGCACGGCGAGTCATTGGGCGAGGCGCCTTCATTATCGCAACAAGGTCGCGAAAACCTGCCCGATCTCCCGGATGCCAGCCGGCCGCACGCAGATGTGACTCCTGCAGTGTTGGAATGTGCGGACACTCATTCGAGGTGATCTAGAGATCACAATCAAACATCTCGCTGCACAATGGACGTCTCATTTGGGAGTGCTGAGGCACTTGACTCCTAGTTGGCATATTCAAAGGTATGTGCCCGTGGGTTCCTCGCCGCCTAACAGGAACGAAGGACCATCTGTGCAAAGTTGCTTGCGCGTTACGAGGCTGATTGAGACAATTTTTCACCTTACATTGTCACAGGCGATGAAACATGGATTCATCACTTCGAACCAGAAACAAAACTTCAATCCAGAAGTGGCACCACACCACCTCTCTGCCAAAGAAAAAGTTCAACTCGCACCGTCAATCGGTAAACTCATGGCGCCGATCTTTTGAGACTCTTAAGTGGGCTGTTCTGTTTGATGGCCCTCCCTATGTAATAACAATCAACTCCGACCTGTATTGTGCTACCCTCAGGAAACAGGAGAAATGACTTTAGAGTGTTCGTCGCCACAAAGATACAACGAACTTCTTCTCCATGACAACGCAAGGCCTCGCACGACTGTGCAACTGAGAGGAGCTCACAAAACTTCATTGGTATGTTCTTTTTGATCCACCCTACAGCCCGGATCTCGACTTTCCTGTTTGGCCCAATGAATGATGCACTCTGCGGGAAGCAGTACGTGGATGATGGAGAAGTTATTGATGCAGCAAGACGTTGGCTCCGGCTTCAACCAGTACAGTGGCACAGTACCATGCAGGCATACAGACCCTCCCAGTAACGTGGCCTAATGCCGTCGCATTGAACGGAACCAAAAGAGTGGTAAACAATATGGTATATTGGAATCCTGGATAAAACTAACTTTCTTTTAAAAAATGTGTTGCATTACTTATTGAATGCCCCTCCTATTATCATCCAAGACTTTACTTTTGTTCAAGTTTTGTGTTAATTTTATCACCTTGATTTCGGTTGCAATCGAAATTACTTTTGTGTTTGTGGATGACTCAGTGTAGACTAACAATCTGCGTTGTACATCTCAAGAAGATAGAAACCGTTGCTTATCTGCCTAGATATCACATACAAATGTGTTTCCGTTAGCAGTTGTCTGCGCACTATTAAAGAAAAACATTTCGAAAGATAAGAAACACGTCATCTTGGTTGTCTAGTCACGTGAGAAGATGTTGAGTCGGGATACAAATGGTCAGTTTTTGATGAAATCCGTGTTTATTTGTAATAGAGCAATTTTTTCGTGTGGTGTAGGTTATTACGTTGCTATGAGAGACGTAGCACGTGTTCTAGGTTTGTGCTATAGGTGTCATAATTGTAGTGCTGTTGGGTGTTATGCAATTCTGGCTCTTGTCTTGCAGACAGATGTGAGCTGTGTTCTCTCGCACTCACCGGGAGCTGTTTTCTGAACGAAGTACATTGTGTGCTGCAGTGCTGCGTAGTTATGGCAGTACTGATTCGACGCGACACAACCCCAATCCAGCGCTAAGGTCTTTCTGTGAATCTGGGGGAAATAGTTCTACTGTACGACGGAAAAGTCCACTTACCCCTCGGCCAAAAGGGCGTATTGTGTACTGAAACATTTATATATAAAATCTGTATATGCAGCGTATCTGTATGTAAACCATCGTGCCTTACCCAGTGATTTATCTGTCTTCGTTGACATCTAGCGGACCTTCTCAGGAGCTATGAATCAAAAAGCTTCCTCAGCAATTTTGCGCAATTGTTAATGTCTTGTGCCGATTTTGAGCCATATAGGACTTGATTGTACCCCATAATGAGTTGCCTGGCGTGATAAGGTCCTGGCTTTGGGGTGACCATTTCAATGGGGGCTGGAGGTGTTGCAGAACGACGCCCAATCCAGCGACCTCACGAACGTGAATGGCAACTGGAGCCCCATCCTGCTGCAGTCATCCATCCACGATTCCCTTGTCTTCGAGCTGAAGTATTAACCATGTTCGTAACGTATCCAAATAAGAATTTCCATTCACGTATCCTTTAAAAAATATGACCGGAACAGCTATTGTAATAACATCCCTGCCTATATCACAACATGAGGCGAGTTTCTTTCCTACTCTTGCACTTCTTTGGGGTTGTACTTATGCCAGCTAGCCACATTCCTTCTGTGTAAATTGCGATATGCCTTTTGCGAATGGATTTCATTGGAGACTCCTCAGTTGACCGAGCGATGGCAGTAAACGCTTCCTCTTGCGTTTTCGTAACGTTACAACGTTTGGAAAATACACTTTTCTTCCAGTTCTTTAAGAGCACGCATTGTCTGTCATTTTTTGCCCCGTCTGTTCGTCGAATGTTCACGCACAGATACGCCGCTGACTGCTCTTCTAGGGTTTAACAGTGTTCGCTCACATCAACAATGGCCTCACAATCGAAACAATGTGATACTGAAACAGAACATACGTTCCTGACAACAGTGCCTAGCGTATGCTTCGATGCCAGTAAAACTATTGTTTATTTCCTCAACCATGCAAAGTCAAAAGCGGCCGGCAGGAGCAGGGAAAAAGTCTCGATAGTTTCAGTTGATGGTTTTACTCTTCACCTGGTAATGGTACATTACATTTTTATTATTTACCCAAAAAATTTTAGCGTATGATTCATTTTCAGTACTTTCAACGGGTGGAAGCACAGGCACCAGCTGGCCAACAACTAAACGAGTAGTGTGAGTGCTTCGCCAACCGTAGCAACGTTTCGTTCGTTAAAGAATTCGTTGACATGTTTTCATGATTCAACTAGATTGTCTTTTTGCTTAGAACAGTTTAACCCCTATTATCAGCAATTAATATTGCTGCTGCTGCTGCTGGCACCAGCAGCAGCAATCCATATAGTGATAATATGTGACTTTTGGAGTCACAGGACATCAAACGAAAGAAAAGAAGATGAAGCAGTCTTCAGTCTTCCCTTTCGAGCCTGCTGTGGCTGATCGAAAAGATGGAATGAACTTTCACTTGTCAATTCCTTTGTATTCACTGTGAGCTAATCCGTTACAGCAGGGGTGTGCACAGACCGCACCCCGCATGCGTCCGCCTGTCATCGTTCATTCGTGTAATTTTTTCGTTTTTGTACTTATCTTTCATTCCCTCCCGAAATGGAGAGAATGGGCGCGTGTAGAACTTATTTCTTTTGAATCCAGTCTAACTGGCTATAGGGCAGAGGTGTTCCAGTCCGGAATAATTAATCTCACGGCACGATGTTTTTGAACTTGAGGCCCTTCCGTTGTCACGGTAAGGAGTTTGCGGCCTTCGGCGCTAGAAAATCTTGTAGACCCGTGCTCGAGAGCACTGAGAAGGTATGAAATTGTTGTTCACAGTTTTATAAGCGAGCCAACTAAGGTATCATACATTTCTTTCGGTATTTTTATGAATACGATATTGGTAGAATGTTTTATACATTGTGATAGTACGATATCAGGGCTGGAACTTAGTCAGTAACGGAAAAGGGACCACAAAAGAATATATGCTTTTGAGATACAAGAGGTTGCTGAGAATGTCATGGATGGATAAACGAAGCAACAAATCAATCCCTCAAGGGCCAGGGCGGAGTAGAGGTGTGTCCAGTATTTGTTTTCTGCAAATCCTGCAGTTCTTCGTCCACATATTGGGACGACAGGAGGATATGTTTGAAAATATGATCATCCAAGGCAATGTTTGAGAATTAGATTGAAGAGAAGACTACCGAGACGATAAATGGACCAGATAAAGGATAAGACAAACCAAACGATGGACCAGCTACTCTGAGACGCAGAAGATCGGGAAGAGTTGGGATCGTTTGACGGATGGGTCACCAACTTTCAACTGTGAAAGACGGACTACTGATGATGACAGTGTCCGCGTTTAAGGGGACTTCTGGGACACCCTGTCGGATGAATATTTGCAAAAGTTTCTCCACTTACTCGTCGCTGACTCTTTTACGGAAACGTGATACTGATACTGCATTAAATTTGAAACACATCGAAAAGAGGTTACAGATCCATTATTACAATTTTTGTACATGAGCCAGAGCGTAAACATGGAAAAATTTTATTCTGCCTACAAATCGCTGGTATGGTCCTTGTAATGGCTAAACTAATACCGAAAATAAATGATTCTGATTTGTACCTTTACGTTAGACACCACGTACACAGGAATGCATTTTCCATTAGTTTTGGATTGTACTTCATACTGTGCTCCCAGATTAACTGAAAAACTTCTGCGGCGTTAAAAGAATGAAATTAAAGGAGCTTAAAGCCGTAATCTATCCAGTTAAGTATAGTGGCCCGCGTTCAAACTGTGTTCAGTTTCAATACGGCATAGTCAAAAAATGGTTCAAATGGCTCTGAGCACTATGGGACTCAACTGCTGTGGTCATCAGTCCCCTAGAACTTAGAACTACTTAAACCTAACTAACCTAAGGACATCACATACACCCATTCCCGAGGCAGGATTCGAACCTGCGACCGTAGCAACAGCGCGGCTCCGGACTGGAGCACGGCATAGTCCGTACAACTGATGATCATACGTACGTATTAGGTAACTGTTAAACGCAGTGCTTCCCAAACTGTGATAGTACAAACGCTGAAATATACCGTGTAGCTATATAGGTGAGATAACCAACAAGTTGATCATTTGATTGAAACGGCGCAGCCTATTGTCACTATTACACCTTATATAAAATTGCGAAATGACATGAAAATGATGCCCAGGAGAAAAATGTTTTTTGAACGGACTATGTTTTGCGATTATTATCCAGTACAATAACACTTAATGTTGAACACCGATTAGAGACAGTGTAAATAAGGATTAGTGGCGTGTCGTCGAAAAATTCAGCTTACATTGTATTAAACACACAAAGAGTTGCCGAAGAGTGAGTTATTTATTTTTCGCGTTAAGCCGTCAAACGAGCTGCATTTTAAGGTGCACACCGTCGAATATTAGAGAGTTTATATTTGCCTACCACATTAATAAGCTGCCACGGACAGGGTTGCGCGATAACTGCTGGTCAGAATATTGATCGCTAATGGCCGCCTGATGGTGCGTGTAAACACGGAGTTAGCCACATCGCAGGAAAAGGGGGCCGCTGTACCATTACACTTTGCCTCGTCATGGGCATGGCAGCAACAGCTTCTCAGTATTAAGCAAAGTTTATTGTTCGATCTCATTAGTTGCCAACATATGTAAAATTGAAATTAAATCCAGTGTTCTTGTCATTCGTTGCTCTCTAACATACCTTATCCATTCATGGGAGCAAAGCAGTGATATAAACCGTGGAAAGTGTTTATGAAGTTCTATATTTTTGTAAAAACCTGACAGCCGGCCGCTGTCGCCGAGCGGTTCTAGGCACTTCAGTCTGGAACCGCGCGACCGTTACGGTCGCGGGTTCGAATCCTGCCTCGGGCATGGATGTGTGATGTCCTTAGGTTAGTTAGGTTTAAGTAGTCTAGGGGACTGATGACCTCAGATGTTACGTCCCATAGTGCTTAGAGCCATTTGAACCATTTGAAAAAACCTGACATTTTCTCCTTTCGTTATTATTGTTCCGCATATTAACAATTCACGCGGCCATGCCCACACATTTTGGGAATCTACATATGAGCTTTGCTTTGTTTTGTTTTGTTTTGTGCCATCGGCTACCTCCACTGGTATATAACTACTGCTTGAGCTTCATCCGTAATGGTCTTTCCAACCAGGTATTGTTTCAGTTTCTGAACAAATGAGTCTCTTAGCGCAAAACGTGGACTTAACGATAAATGCCTACAGCTAAAAGTTCTTGTATATCGCTCGTAGCGTGTGAATGACCGTTATCAAGCTCTTAACAAAATCTCTCGTCATAGTATTCAATTCTTTTTTGTTTTGTTGCCTGTACCCTGAAGCAGATTTTTAGCATTTCGCAGCATAAATTGGCAGTAACTGTGAGACATCGCAAATAATATTCGACATGAAGCTGGTATTTCCTCTCCCAGAAATTTATACCCGCGATTCTATGCTGCTGTCTGAGGAGTTTTTTACTATATATTGTGATTTTGTCTGTCATTCTAGCTATTGTCGCCTTTTCACAAATCTGTGGTGTACTGGTCGAGTTACATCGCCTGGAGCAAACGGTCCATTCCTAATTAATCTTTTGATTGAATTTTCTAATATTGAGAAATCAAAAGGAGTGATCGGTTTTACTTGGTAAAAAATCTCTAAAGCGTAGATCGCATAAATATTTCTTTATTTACAACAACTGGTTTCGACAGTCTTTGCTGTCATCTCCAGGTCTTCAAAAATTTTTGTAATAAAACTTGTTCTTTTTTAGTTGGAACCTCACTCCAAAGTGTCACATTATTGGATAAAATGTAGAACATTATACAAAAGTTTCTCATAAATAAAACATTTAAAATAAAAAACCACCTGTACACATGACAATTTCCGTATATTTAGCGCGCACAGATGGTTGTTATGTATCAAAAATCATAGGACCAATAAAATGCGCAGTAGTTCATCTGTTTATGTTAGCAGGATATAATCTAATCGTTGGAGATCCACCTTAGTCGGCGTATAAGGTACAACTCAGTCAGGCTGACTTCGCCTGATCTTCTGGTTTGTTTGAACACCTTATTTGAATTCTATTTAAAATTTGTGGGCCAAAATGAAGCGTCAAATGAACTTACACTGGCTGACACCTGACTAACTGTGGGACCTAGTGTTGACTACTTGGGAGAGTCTCACAGATGATGAGACACATTTCCAGAGACTGACAGCCTGTTTGCCCCGTCGGATGAGGCAGGTAATTGCTGCCAGTGGTGGGTGGGCCTCTTATTAGTTTCATCCCTGACACGAAACTTTTCTCGTCACACATTACTCCACTACGATAGTAATGGTGTCTTAATGTGAGACAGTCATAGAATACACTTGATAGCGACCATTATAACAATATTCTCTTCCTTACTGCGTCTCCAACATTTACGGCGTTTATTAATGTAAAAGCAGTGCAGTAAGGACAGAATGACTCTTTGTTCAAGTTAAAATTCGTCAGGAGCTCATGGATTGCGTTCTATGTACTGTGCCCATTTCTCTCTGTTAGTCTTCCGAGACGCGACTACTGAAGAATAGGCATTTAGTGTCTTCTTCAGATTGCACATCTTAAACATTGTCCTCAGTTAAATTTGAATCTGACCCTGTATGACTGGAAGATTATGTTTCCTGTGTTTTTCTCTTTTTCATTTTCAAGAATAAAGCTTTGGTTCCTGCCTACTTTGCGTCCCCTACAGCTTTCTACTCTTTGAATTCTGTGGCTTGGTTCTAAAAGAGCCAATGTCAAAAATCTTGGTTTTAAGTTGTAAGCTTCTGAATATTTTCTGTCATTTTCTGACTACTATTAATAATATATTTGGGGCTATTTGTTACTATCATTTTAGTAAAATGGTTCAAATGGCTCTGAGCACTATGCGACTCAACTTCTGAGGTCATCAGTCGCCTAGAACTTAGAACTAATTAAAACTAACTAACCTAAGGACATCACACACATCCATGCCCGAGGCAGGATTCGAACCTGCGACCGTAGCGGTCACGCGGTTCCAGACTGAAGCGCCTTTAACCGCACGGCCACACCGGCCGGCCTATCATTATAGTAAATCAGCTTAACTAAAGCTTATTTTTAAATAATAAAGTTCTAGAATTTTTAACTCCAAAATTAAGGGACTTGAGAGTACATTGGCCCTTTTTAACATCATGTACTATCTTAAATTATTTGACAGTGACCCTTTGGACATTATGGTCAGGCACACCGAATAACCAAAAACAGGTAATTTTAAGATAAATATTTCTTTGTACTCGTTAATTAAATCACTTTATTCGTACCTCAAGAATTTAATAACTGATAGCAACTGTTACATGTTCCAAAAATTACATTTTATCACCATAGATCATGAAAACACTGTTTGCCCCGTAATCAGGGGGGAAACTGTTTATTCACATTTCTTAATTTCAAACAAATAATTTGCATATACTACGGTTCATACTGTAAAAGGGGAGAGAAAAAAAAAATATCACTTCGTAAGATATCTGACAGTGTATTGGCTCTCAGGTGAATGATGAACTGCATGTAGAATGGACGACTGCTTACATTGATGTGTGGAAGGTGATCCCTTAAGTCCTTTAATTTCTTTTCTGAAACGGGTATGATGGCATCAGAAATAGGTGAAAATTTTGGCATAGACAAGCATAGAGTTTTCTTTCTGTTCATATATATCATCTTCAATGGTTCTTCTGAGGAGTAACTGTGTTTGTAGGAGGCAATTCCTGGCTTACCTGAGTGATACTTCCTCCATTTTATCTTATTCCAAAACAGTAGGATTCCCTTCATTGTTAATTTTCTTGATCAGATAATGACTTTTCATCAAGTCTTTAAAGTTGTAGAAGTCCTTTTGTTCCAGCTCTATTGCAGTTATGGGTGGCTTTCGGGGAACCATGCATATCAATTTGGCCCAGTCTCTTGGCAGTTCTACTTCAACTGTTGTTTTCTTTGTCTTCTCAGTGGCTGCTTGAATTGAGTCAGCTTCCAAGTGAGTATGTCCAACTTCAGTAAACTTGTGGTTGATTTCTAAACGTCTTCCCTGAATCGTCAATTCTTCCACTACTCACAGAAACATGATGGCAATAAAAATATATGTTTTGTCCGGTACACGAATCACTGTACAGGTGTACCTCAACAATTTCGTCCGGCAGTTTCATCAAATAATAATATAGACAAGAAGCTATTTCTTGGCCACCTCTTCCTGCCACTGTTGCATTCCAAATGTAACATACTGGAGAACATTCCTTATGTCTCTTTACACAGATGATCAAGTTGAAGGTCCAAAGTTGTCTTTTGTAAAATGCCACACCATAGCGTAGAAAAGGAGTGGGTAGCCACTGGAATTTTGCTCAGCTTTCTTTTTATCACTGTCTTTCTGATCGTTAGCAGTCTGGGCTAAATCCAAATGTTGCTGTCGATCCACTTCAACCTTACAACGTTCAGCATCATCAGTACAATTCTTGAGTAAGATGACGTATTTGTCACATTTTGCACAAGTGTCAGTCTTCGGTTTGTGGAAGCTAAGATTGAAATAGGTCACAAAAACTCTTCGATAACACGCTTCACTTCTTGGCTTCATACCTTTGGTTTGGCAAAATTCTTGACAGAGCCGGTACATTGCTGAAATACTCTAGTCTGGAGATAAACATTTTTTAGAAGAATGAGATCGAGAATAAAGGCTTTTGTAGGAAGGAAACATGTTAATGTGTTCCTTTATTAAATCAATGTCATCAGATGGAACTTTCGAATGATTAGAATGTGTACCACGTCCATCTTCAGAACACACACCTCGTTCAGAGCCACGTTTTTTCTCCACAATTATTCTTACCTTCTTCTGTGTTAAATAAAATGTACTAAAGAACATATTCTGACATACTTCTATCTTAGTCTGTAAGGAAGGACTGTAAAGAAAGTACTTTCTGGAATATTTTCGCCTGCTTGCAGTTGCTTCCTGTTTGTTCCTTAAACGCTCCACATGTTTCTTTTCCTCAGACACATGATTAGCTATGAACTGATTTTGAGCTTCTGGGGACAATTTGTAATATTCTATGAACATTTTGTCTCTATCATCGTCATTTACTTTTCCTCCGCAATTTTTCTTCTGATATCTCCCAACAGAGCAACACTGAAGAGCCAAAGAAACTGGTACACGTGCCTAATATCGTATAGGGCCTTCGTGAGCACGCAGAAGCGCCGCAACACGACGTGGCATAGACTCGACTAATGTCTGAAGTAGTGCTGGAGGGAATTGACACCATGAATTCTGCAAGGCAGTCCATAAATTGTAAGAGTACGAGGGGGTGGAGATCTCTCCTGAACAGCACGTTGCAAGGCATCCCAGATACGCTTACGTACTTGTCACTTTCCAGAGTCTTATCTAGACGTATCAGGGGTCCCATATCACTCCATACCCAGCTCGATACAATTTGAAACGCGATTCGTCCGACCACGCAACATGTTTCCAGTCTGACATCGATGCTGACGGGCGCAGGCGAGGCGTAAAGCTTTGTGTTGTGCTGTCATCAAGAGTAAATGAGTGGGCCTTCGGCTTCGAAAGCCCATATCGATGATGTGTCGTTGAATGGTTCGCACGCTGACACTTGTTGATGGCCCAGCATTGTAATCTGCAGCAATTTTAGGAAGTGTTGCACTTCTGTCACGTTGAACGATTCTCTTCAGTCGTCGTTAGTCCCGTTCTTGCAGGATCTTTTTCCGGCCGCAGCGGTGTCGGAGATTTGATGTTTTAGCGGCTTCCTGATATTCACGGTACACTCGTGAAATGGTCGTATGGGAAGATCCCCACTTCATCGCTACCTCGGAGATGCTGGTCCCATCACTCGTGTGCCGCCTATAACACCACGTTCAAACTCACTTAAATCTTGATAACCTGCCTTTGTAGCAGCAGTAATCGATCTAACAACTGCGCCTGACACTTGTCTTATATAGGCGTTGCCAACCACAGCGCTGTATTCTGCCTGTTTACATATCTCTGTCTTTGGATACGCATGCTTTTACCAATTTCTTTGGCGCATCAGAGTACAATGACGGCTTACTTTAGTCAGAATCTAGCTGTCTCACATTAGCGAACTCTACCGTGATAGGCACCTTTCCTCTGTATTTAAAAATTATTTTCACTAACGATGGGATCAGTTGGGCAGGATACAAACAGTGTCAATACAGGGTGTTACAAAAAGGTACGGCCAAACTTTCAGGAAACATTCCTCACACACAAATAAAGAAAAGATGTTATGTGGACATGTGTCCGGAAACGCTTAATTTCCATGTTAAAGTTCATTTTAGTTTCGTCAGTATGTACTGTACTTCCTCGATTCACCGCCAGTTGGCCCAATTGAAGGAAGGTAATGTTGACTTCGGTGCTTGTGTTGACATGCGACTCATTGCTCGTTGCTAGCATCAAGCACATCAGTACGTAGCTCAACAGGTTAGTGTTCATCACGAACGTGGTTTTGCAGTCAGTGCAATGTTTACAAATACGGAGTTGGCAGATACTCATTTGATGTATGGATTAGCACGGGGCAATAGCCGTGGCGCGGTGCGTTTGTATCGAGACAGATTTCCAGAACGAAGGTGTCCCGACAGGAAGACGTTGGAAGCAATTGATCGGCGTCTTAGGGAGCACGGAACATTCCAGCCTATGACTCGCGTCTGGTGAAGACCTAGAACGACGAGGACACCTGCAATGGACGAGGCAATTCTTCGTGCAGTTGACGATAACCCTAATGTCAGCGTTAGAGAAGTTTGCTGCTGTACAAGGTAACGTTGACCACGTCACTGTATGGAGAGTGCTACGGGAGAACCAGTTGTTCCCGTACCATGTACAGCGTGTGCAGGCACTATCAGCAGCTGATTGGCCTCCACGGGTACACTTCTGCGAATGCTTCATCCAACAATGTGTCAATCTTCATTTCAGTGCAAATGTTCTCTTTACGGATGAGGCTTCATTCCAACGTGATCAAATTGTAAATTTTCACAATCAACATGTGTGGGCTGACTAGAATCCGCATGCAATTGTGCAATCACGTCATTAACACAGATTTTCTGTGAACGTTTGGGCAGGCATTGTTGGTGATGTCTTGATTGGGCCCCATGTTCTTCCACCTACGCTCAATGGAGCACGTTATCATGATTTCATACGGGATACTCTACCTATGCTGCTAGAACATGTGCCTTTACAAGTACGACACAACATGTGGTTCATGCACGATGGAGCTCCTGCACATTTCAGTCGAAGTGTTCGTACGCTTCTCAGCAACAGATTCCGTGACCGATGGATTGGTAGAGGCGGACCAATTCCATGGCCTCCACGCACTCCTGACCTCAACCCTCTTGACTTTCATTTATGGGGGCATATGAAAGCTTTTGTCTACGCAACCCCGGTACCAAATGTAGAGACTCTTCGTGCTCGTATTATGGACGGCTGTGATACAATACGCCATTCTCCAGGGCTGCATCAGCGCATCAGGGATTCCATGCGACGGAGGGTGGATGCATGTATCCTCGCTAACGGAGGACATTTTGAACATTTCCTGTAACAGAGTGTTTGAAGTCAAGCTGGTACGTTCTGTTGCTGTGTGTTTCCATTCCATGATAATGTGATTTGAAGAGAAGTAATAAAATGAGCTCTAACATGGAAAGTAAGCGTTTCCGGACACATGTCCACATAACATATTTTCTTTCTTTGTGTGTGAGGAATGTTTCCTGAAAGTTTGGCCGTACCTTTTTGTAACACCCTGTGTAAATAGACATTTTACGCAGTTATTCTAATTGCAGTAAGGCAAAGCTAGAGTATTCCGTCATTTGGCGTCTGCAGCTTCATACCGTAATTATTGATTTATATTTTCATTGAAAATGAGGGAGAAACGAATAATAATTTTCTTCGGAAAACTATTTTTTCGATTGACCTGTCAGTTGGAAGGTTTTGCAATTTCGTGCCTGCTTATCTCTTTCGTATCATTGTACACGTCCAACGGAATTGTAAGAAATACTGTCTGACAGAATTTAAACGTCTTATTCAGACACATTGCACTGAATAGTTGAACTTATTTTTCCAAGCATGTTTTTAGTTTTGCGTAGAGACCACAGTGTATGAGCTCACCGTTAAAATTTATTCTCTCATACCCGATTTCATCTTATTTTTTGTGTGGTATCTGCTTTCCCGTTCTGTCTGCTACTTCTCTGAATAGTTTTAAAAATACAGACAAAACTTTCTCTTCGGCAGCATGATTTGGACCCGATTGTGATAGTGAATTTTAGTGTTCCCGAATAAAAGGGCACAAGGATTGATGTTGAGGTTTCCGCTTACATTTGAGTGTTTAATTTAGAAAAAAAAGAAAGTATAACAGTACCATTTTCAGTCGTGCCAAAGAACTGAATAATTATTCGATTAGTTACTTTCTCCTACCTTTGAAATTATAGACTCATAAAAAATAAAATTTTGCTAGACATCTGATTGTGATCTAAAATCACACCTCAAATAAATAATATTGTCTCACTACTATAAAACGAATGACCGTAAAATAACTTGAATAATCCTTTTCTAAAAGTTTTATGAGTTTTGTGATACAGTTGTGCGAGCTAACGAAAATAGTTCTGAAGATATACATCAGTGTTGTATTCGCCAGTACACGAGGTCGTTGGCATCTGCCACGAGGGGAATGGAAAAAAATGGGTTGTCCAGAAGGCGGAACAGAACTCAGATTCAACGAGTGATGAACAGGCTCTTTGACGGTGAGCTACTTGCACAGCAACGCAACATTTTCTTCGGACCCCATCTAGCGCTGCCGGTCAAAGCACTACACAGATTTGGCGATCGCTGTCCATGTAGTATACTTCCGTGTTTAACCCATTCAGACCAGAATTTTTTTCTGGAGGAAGGAAAAGCTTTTTTATGTAATAATTCTATTAGGTGATGTTTAATGATTTTTAGACATAAGATTTATACAAAAATTTGTACCCGTTCTCAAAATAGGCTTTGTTCACTTTGCTTCTTTTTTTAGACTGAAATAGCTAATTATGAAATATTCTTTATTGTGATAAAATGATCATTCATTACTTACCATGTAAAATAACAATAACAATATTTATTTATACAGTGTAATATAGCGAACTAACCACGACTGTGTATTCTGGCGATCACGAGCTGCTGCGCACTGCTACATTCACTTTCTGATATTTTCTCAGTGATGCCCAACAGCTGACAGCGCTTGCTCGTGATGAAAGGGTTGAACATTCACAAATGTGTACCTCAGGTTTCCATTGGGGAAAAATATTTCTGTTGCAGCTAAGACACAGTAAAAGTTAATGTACACAATTGTAACCAGTGTGTGTGAAACAGATAATGTTTCATTGGTATTAATTTCCAGTGTTGTATACAGTACGTCTCGCTGGTATGATATGTTGCCGATGTGACCCAACATGAGCATTGACTGGGCGAAAGTGTTGCCACAATTTGTGAGCTGATCGTACACGCCGAGAATGACCGATATGCGACTTGGCCATTTTCCGTGTGAACAATTTTGTTGTGTCGACTGTACATGTAATACTTTGGAAAATATAGAGTTCTGAAAACGACTGAATCATTTATAACAGTCCTGTACGTGTTTCTTACGGCAAGGAAGTAAAAGAAACGAACTTCTCCCTTTACATAGAAAGCCCATAGGTTGATCATTCAGCTACAGTGACGGTGGGTAAAAATGTCTCTGCTAACGGTATAAGCGTATCTATAGCTAACAGCAACACCTTTTATTTGCAGAAAAGGAACACATTTACGTAATACAGGTTTTCCTGGAAGTTGCTGTGGAGCTACATTTGTTGCAAAATGACGTCCACGGACGGCTACACAAGTATGAACGGGTATCATTTTATTGGGAAACACTTTCTACACATCTGATTGTGACATGCTTCTCACGCACGTAGTTATTTCATTTTTTAAGTCGCAAAGCGTGCGTGGGCAATTGTGGTATACTGTAGTTTTTTCTGCTTCCCAAAGAAGAAAGTCTGCTGGAGTAGGATCCGGCGAACGAGGAGGCCATACGTTAATTGAGATGACATGTGTGTTATCTTGACCAGAGTGGTCGAACGAGGCCATGTTTTTCCAGAAGGTGGCATCTGGAATATCATAATGGTATTCCTCCCAATAAGAGATGTAAACCATTTGCACTAACGAATCCGTTTTTCATGGCCAAATTCTTTCAATTCTTGCACTGCTATCACTTTATACGGGAACAATTTCAATGTTTCTAAGGGCCTTATGGGCGGCTAAAAGCACGGTATCTATTTCTTGAGCCAACTTGCGTAGTGAGTTTGCTGGGCTCTGCTGCATAGTGTCAGAAATATCCAACAACTTCCGTTCGTTTTGTCTAGATGGTCTCCCAGTTGGTCTGGCATCTAACGCTAAGTGCCTGTATGTCGAAATTTCCCAATAAGTCGTCATGCCGCATTACGACAGCTGTTTATGGAAATTTTTCAGCAAACGCCTCTTGTACTAAATCTGTGAACTTATCGCCTTGTAAAAACACGTGTTCTACAAGAAAATTACGTTTCTCAGGTGAAAGCACCGTAATTTAAAAACAAACAAAACATTAAACACTACGCATAGCATTCAGTAGTTTTCATCAACTGAGAAGTAAACAGTTAAATTTCATGCAAAAGTAGAACGAGTTAAAAAAAGTCGAGATTTTGAACATGGCACCGCTTCAGCACCTATACTTGCTAGAGCTTTAGTGGCTTGGAAATAAAAGCAACCAGTTGAAAAATTCAGGTTTAATAAACCTTTACCATGGTTTCGACAGTTTTAAAATCGACTACTTCAGAAGGTATTGTACGTAGAATAAGATAATATCTATATCCTATCAGGGAGTCGCTGACTGTAGTACATGTGCTTGTCATCCATTTAATCACCATTTAAAATACATGATATAAAAGTAGTAGTTCGACAGTTTTAAAATCGACTACTTCAGAAGGTATTGTACGTAGAATAAGATAATATCTATATCCTATCAGGGAGTCGCTGACTGTAGTACATGTGCTTGTCATCCATTTAATCACCATTTAAAATACATGATATAAAAGTAGTAGCTCTGTACTGCAGAGCTTTTTAAAATACGCCACATTTGATAATGGATCCAACAAAGTGTAGTGTGCCATGTGAAATATGTATGGATATTTTTACTACTTTTGTATCATGGATTTTAAATGGTGATTAAGTGGATGACACACACATGTGCTAGACAGTCGACTCCCACATGGGACTGTCGAAATCATATTCAAGGTTTGATTGATTGACGGGAGTATGGGACGAAACGCTGAAAGTCATCAGTCCCGCGATTGCAGAGTTACAAACAGAAGAGAGAGGGTCCGCCAAAAGTGGAAATGAATCAAACTATAAAACGAGGTTAAAACACATACAGTAGAAGGTATAAAAAAAACTGGAATACAAAGGGGTAAAAGAGCGGAAAACCATAGGGGCGACAGAGACCTTAGGACCCTGGAATAGGTCGGTTCTAATCCAGTGAGTGGAGGTGGAGATCCCGACAGGGGGAAGTGAGACGCATTCCATCCGGAAATCCCACCCGTGGGCGAATGGTCAAGGTTTAATGATCAGTATTTTGCAACTGATCGGCTGTTTTTTTTAATCGATTAAAGAAAAACAACCGCTTTCGTTTGAAAGATCAGTTTTGTCCCTGCCAACTTCGTTTCGAACTTCCGACGTAATTTACATACGTAGTCCTCAGTTAAGTGCACAACGACTTTCCGAACATGCTGTATTTAATGTAAAAATGCCTTTTCCGCGTGTTCTTAGCGTAATCCAGAATAATGACATGTTGCAATTCATTCGTGTCAGAATGTATCGGACTTCGAAACCCCGGCTGCGGTTCCCGCATCCACTTATTGTACTGTCAAGCTTACTTATTTCAAGCACTTACTGTGCGTTTCGCACCGCACTGCGATTGGGATCGATTATCGTAACCTGCCTATGACCCTAGTGTGGCACGTCACGTACCAGGTGTGCGATGACGACGAGAAACGCTTTCACCTAGACTTCATGCGTTCGGAAGAGCACCGACATACGCTATAAAATTATTACATGTTGGACGTCCAAAAACATTTATTGAATACTAGAGCAGTCGAGCTTGTGATGAGAACTGTTACACCATCGACGATGAGAGAAATACTTTGACGACGTTGGTGGCGACTGGCGAGTTGCAGTTCGACTCCCTAGTAATACATCCCCGACATGCTTAACAGTATTAAGATCTAGAGACACCGCTGACCGTCCTCGCGTCTGCTACCTTCACTTGTCAGAAATGCATCCAACTGCCATACGGACAGGCGTTACCATCTACGAAGAGAGATTCTGGACCAATACTACCTCATGAAAAGTTGCATATATTGCTGCAGTAGCTTAACACATCTCGGGAAGTCTTGACGCTGACTCCAGTCCTCGGACTACCAAAGGATTTCTGAACATCCGCCCATCCAACATGAAGACTCCCCACAATAGGGTCCCACAAACGTTGCCAAACTAACACTGTCAAGGCGTACTGACTTGGGGGAAAATGGTGACCGTCCTGTAAAAGAAGTTCTTGTATTTTTAACTTCGACTTTGAAGCATCATTACACCTGTTTCGGAGGAAGTGTGTTCCTAAAATACTAGAAATTGAAATCACTAAATGAATCTACTCTTACCTGAATACATATAACTCACTAAAGTGCGACAAAGTCTAACTGAACAGGCCAGGGGAATGGCTCACAACATAGGCATCTCCGTGCTCTGTCAGCAGTGATTGCAGCAGTTGATTACTAGAATAAAGCTGGTAAATTTTAAATCTTAAATACCAGTAAAATAGTCATAACGTGAAATTCAGTGTGTGATATGCCCAACTCATAGTGAACACTAGTAAAACTATTATAGATAAGCTAGACGATGGAAATCGGCCGTATCCTATTCATAGGAACGGCATTAGCCTTAAACGATTTAGGTTAACCTCGAAAAACCTAAATCTGGATGGACTGACGAGGATTTGAACATTTGTCCTTCCCTGTGTGGGTACAGTAACCTGTCATTGCACCACGTCCGGTCGTAGTTGTGTTAGATACTGACTGAAGACCAAAAATGAGTGGCGACATTAGCAGTACACTTGATTTGAGAGAGATACGCTCATTGGGTTTCTTTCTGTTCAGTATTTTTCTAGCTAGAACAGTTGGAGGTATGCACTTCTAATAACTGGAAATTATTATTAGTTTAAAAGGGTAACCGAATACCTTGTTGTCATAAAATTCCTTGACTTTAGCGGTTTATCACGAACAAGTTTTTTTTTCACATGTTGTATATTTAAAATTTAGGAAATCAGAGGCTGAATTCTACGTAACTGTACTGGTCTCGAGGACAGTTCACACGAAATGCTCCCAAAATTGTAGCCACTGGTCAAGAAAGGAAAAAAAGTACAATAGCACACCGTCGAGTAAATAATTCATACCATATGTGTGTGTATGAATTACGTTTGTTCTTAAACACCACATTTCCAATCTCCTCGTGAAAGTGATCACGGATCTACCACTACTACCACCACAAAGTGTAAGCTACAGTCCAGCGCCTATTAAAAGGTGAGTTGTTGCTGTGGTTGAGACCTAGATTCCTGACTTAACGTTAGAAACGAACACGAAATCAAAAAGGTGGGTAGAACACGTGGTCATGTTAAAAAACGCGAAATCGAATTTATATGTGGAAAGCTATTGTCATTGTATTTAGAGAGACAGAGGAATCTTAATGATTTCCCCTGCCAAGAAAATAACGATAACTGTGGCAATGCTATCCACGACTTCTAGATTTGCTTAATGAAAATGAACACGAGAAGAGTCCTGGATTGAAAAAGAGAGAAAAAATCAAATTTCATCAAGGTAACGCACCTGTCCATAAAGGTGCTTAGGCAGCGGGAAAACTGGGTTATTTGAAGTATTAGCTGTTGAAACAGAATTATTCAACCGATTTCGGACTCACCTAATTCGACCTTTTCGCACATCTAAAGAAATTCGTGGCTGGGTAAGAGGTTGTGGCATCCGTAGGTGGATAGATTGTACATCTTTCAGAATTGCAATCCCGTGGTCGAATCCACTCATTGGGAAAACACAGGAAACAGTACATTGATCGAAAAGGAAATACGTCGAAGACTTGAGTGATTGAGTGTTCAGGAAACAACCTTTCACAGTCAGCAATTGTTCCGCACACTATAGAACTGTGCTATGGACGGGAACTCGTGGAGTACCGCCGTCAGCAACGAGGCGCATCTGCCAGGAAAATGGCACCACGTTCCGGTGAGCGATTCCCAAGGCCGATTAAATCAAATACCCTGCCAGGAAGGACATTGCCGGGAGCGCAGCCCCCCCCCCCCCCCCCTCTCTCTCTCTCTCTCTCTCTCTCTGTAGAAGTAGTAATAGCAAGCCATTGAAGTCTGGTGTACTTTTTGCATAGTACTACAGTGGCTCCCAAACTGTGTTTCATTGCAAAGGGCACAGAGCTGATGCATTTTCTGTTGTTTTTTCGGTGTAGATTACTTCCTTTTTATTGAATGATTGCAAATTCTATAAAAGGGTGTACTCATAACACTAAGTCGATGAGTGGCAGGACACGCGTGATGGATTTCGTCCACATGGATTTCACTACTTCTCTAGACAACAGACAATGTGTTAATATGCAACTGTCATTACCTGCCCAGAGACTATATAAGCAGCGCGAGGTTAACTCGCGCAAAACGTATATATATATAATCTCTTTGAGTAGTTGACGAGTTCAACTTCACCGCTCCCCTCTAGCTTTAAGTGCCTATTACGTCGTTCTTTTCTCGCGACATTATCCTTTCTTTTAACTGTCTTTTTTCTTGGTTTGGAATAGCATTTTTGCTGGTCTTGCATTTCTGTGACTTATTCTTTAACAGCACCGAAAAGCAGTCTCAAGGGCGATGCCAGTGGGCAGCGCGCATCATTTCGCGGTTTCTTGTTGTCAGTGATGTCTTACATAGAGGCCACTGGTGGAGACCAAACAGTGAACAACGAAAACTGCGACAGACCCCATTCAAAAACAACTAAAAAGGTTATCGAAATAATGTGGAAGAAAAAAGACTACATGAACTCAAGCAGAAACCCAGAAACTTGGAATCATTATTCTAGCTGGCGTGCACGTTTTCGTCCGAAGCAAGTTGACGACCACAAATGCCATTCTTCATGGAAATCGCACGGAGAGAGATCGCTTCCCAGCGAAACTTTTACAGCGTACTCGTTACAACCTTGGCATCATGTGGGCGGGCAGTTGGGATAGGAAAAGAATCACATGGATGGGTGGGTCCGCAATTCTTGCATCATATGTCCTTTGAATGGTCACATTAATTTTCTGTGCACATGATAGCACAAAATGATATACAGTAATCACCACGTATCTCTGAACATAAGAGGTTGTTAAATGAAAATAAGCCTCTTTAAATTTTAACCATACGTTGACATAACTAAACTTTCAATTCTTGCTAGCCCAAAGAATCAGTGCCAGCAACAAATAAAAATTATGACAAAACCTCTCGTAAACAACAAGCAAGTAGAAGATAGCTCTGACACAATCTTCTTGAAGAGTCACATTCATTAAGTTAAGAACTGGTAATTTAGAATACACATCCAAACATGACAGATCTGATCTGACAAATTTTCTTATACAGGGTGTTACAAAAAGGTACGGCCAAACTTTCAGGAAACATTCCTCACACACAAAGAAAGAAAATATGTTGTGTGGACATGTGTCCGGAAACGCTTACTTTCCATGTTAGAGCTCATTTTATTACTTTTCTTCAAATCACATTAATCATGGAATGGAATCACACAGCAACAGAACGTACCAGCGTGACTTCAAACACTTTGTTTCAGGAAATGTTCAAAATGTCCTCCGTTAGCGAGGATACATGCACCCACCCTCCGTCGCATGGAATCCCTGATGCGTTGATGCAGCCCTGGAGAATGGCGTATTGTATCACAGCCGCCCACAATACGAGCACGAAGAGTCTCTACATTTGGTACAGGCGTTGCGTAGACAAGAGCTTTCATATGCCCCCATAAATGAAAGTCAAGAGGGTTGAGGTCAGAAGAGCGTGGAGGCCATGGAATTGGTCCGCCTCTACCAATCTGTCGGTCACCGAATCTGTTGTTGAGAAGCGTACGAACACTTCGACTGAAATGTGCTGGAGCTCCATCGTGCATGAACCACATGTTGTGTCGTACTTGTAAAGGCACATGTTCTAACAGCACAGGTAGAGTATCCCGTATGAAATCATGATAACGTGCTCCATTGAGCGTAGGTGGAAGAACATGGGGCCCAATCAAGACATCACCAACAGTGCCTGCCCAAACGTTCACAGAAAATCTGTGTTGATGACGTGATTGCACAGTTGGATTCTCGTCAGCCCACACATGTTGATTGTGAAAATTTACAATTTGATCACGTTGGAGTACATACTGACGAAACTAAAATGAGCTCTAACATGGAAATTAAGCGTTTCCGGACACACGTCCGCATAACATCTTTTCTTTATTTGTGTGTGAGGAACGTTTCCTGAAAGTTTGGCCGTACGTTTTTGTAACACCCTGTATACATAGAACGGAGCCGGCCGGAGTGGCCGTGCGGTTCTAGGCACTACAGTCTGGGGCCGAGCGACCGCTACGGTCGCAGGTTCGAATCCTGCCTCGGGCATGGATGTGTGTGATGTCGTTATGTTAGTTAGGTTTAATTAGTTCTAAGTTCTAGGCGACTGATGACCTCAGAAGTTAAGTCGCATAGTGCTCAGAGCCATTTGAACCATTTGAACATAGAACGGATATAGTGACAAATTAAGCCCGAGCAAAGAATAGCAAGTTATAATTAAAAAAATAAATCTAAGGAGATGGCAGTCAGAACGGGAATTACATCAAAATTTTCTTCAGCACTCAAGTATATATGCAGATATCTGAACAGACAAAGGAACTACCTCGAAATTTAATTACAAGTACGCTCACTTATAGGCCTCAGGCAGAATATTTAGAAGCTGAAGCTAGTAAATCAGAGCCTTAAGGAGGGAAAGGCAAAACTTTACTTAAAGAAGGCAAGTTGAAAAAGTAAACAGTTTCACGATAGCAATAGCGGACACGCCTCAAACACAGCCGGAAGGCATGTGAAGGGACACAACAGCAACAGAACCTCGCAGCCGCCAGCCGCCGAAATGCCGGGCTCGCGCTTCACAAGGCTAAGAGGCGCTGCTGACGAACACCACATAGGTGAGATCTAGCCCACAGATTACACGAACAATAGTCGTCACATTCTTAAGATATCACGGTTATAAGCCCAAAATATCGATCATAAAGTAAGGCAGAAAATATTACTTGAGAAAAAAAAAACCGCCTAAAGGAAGGTAAGGGAGTACAAAAATGTAAGTAACGTCTCCCCAAATAATTTAGTTAAACTTAACATCAAAAGTGCACGGCCAGGTACTTTAATGAAACAGATAGAACAACTATATGATTAAGTTTAACCATCTAAAGGAATACTTAGTGACTAATCATTGCAAACAGTGTTTCCTTGATCCATACCTCAGGCTTGACAACCATCTAGAACCTAGTTTCAACAAACATATTAATGCAGGGAGTTCCCCTTAAAATCATTAAAGGATAAAATTACAAACCTTTAAAAACGTAAAAAAATCTCAAATTCGGTGAATAGGGATTATGCCGCACGGCTCGAGCCCTAGTTAATAAAACTGAGTTGAGAACTTCATTAAACACGAAAGCTCAAACAGCAAACTGCCGTTCACGTGAGGTGAAAGTGAAGTTTCACGAGTAAACCACTGAATTTGAAAGTGCTGCACGGTTTATGGCCTTGGTAATCCACAGCAAGTAAAGGTCTCAGCGATACACAGGGACAGTCACTAATTTACACCCCAAATTTCACCGATGAAATAAATGCAGATGTGCAGTACGGTTGCGGCCAAGATTAATCACAGCAAATTAAAATGTTCCAGTGGTCGAAAGCCAACAACAACAGAGGAACAGACATCAGAGCGCGGGCAATACTGACCACAAAATTTTCCAGTAATGATCCTCGCATACGCGAAAACGATGGGGCTAAACTGCAAGCGTCCAGGTACGCACAGCATGGATAAACAGGGAAGTACAAGTCTACTCAAGGGCGTAGTAGGACACCATCCATACAGCAGTGAGATTAGCACTACAGAAAAGAGTGCTAAGTCGATCTCGGCACATACAGAACTAACGGCTGAAGGAACCGTTGCGCGCGAAAACCCATGCGTGATAGATACCCTTACGCTGCACCCCTCCTGCCCGTTCTCCACTCTCAACCCACTGCCGGCCTACTTCAGACACTCTAAGCCAGCGATCATCTACGAAAATTGCAAGTTAAAATGGGGCCGCCTATCGGAGCACCAATGAAGGAAGCCATGGAGAAGTCAGAGTAAAATGAACTGGAGCCGTCACGGCTCATTCTGTGAGTCATGAACTACACACTTACGCGGTTTCCTTGATCCAGTGGACTCTAAAAAGGAACCGTGCTGCAATTTAAAATCCAGTGATTCACACTTTGTGCGCCCCGTCCGGACATCCTCGCTTGTTTTCCTCAGTAAAGGAGAATGCCTTCCTTTAAAAGAACGTGATCGATTTCCTTCTTCCTCCTAGCCCTATCCGGGATTGCACGCCTGTATGTCTAATTACCTCTTCATGGACGCGTCATTAATATATTTTTTGTTTAGAGCACAATTACATTGAACTTGTTGCGGCAAAAAGTAGTTGGTACACCATATTTTTCGGAAGATTTCATCATTTTCAGCAAGTCTTTTTTCCCCTTTACGTATTTATAGAACTCGCATACTTGTCAGCCTGTAGCTGAACTGGCGCTGTAAGATTGATTCCCTGCAAGCAGTCGATTTCTCAATCAGTCCGCTGGGCTGACATCAACGAAAATACTCCTTTCAGGAGCGGTGGTCTCGCGGTTCTAGGCGCACAGTCCGGAACCGTGCGACTGCTACGGTCGCAGGTTCGAATCCTGCCTCGGGCATGGATGTGTGTGATGTCCTTAGGTTAGTTAGGTTTAAGTAGTTCTAAGTTCTAGGGGACTGATGACCACAGCAGTTGAGTCCCATAGTGCTCAGAGCCAGCCACTCCTTTCACAGTGGCGTCGTGTGCTTATTTTGCAAAATCTGTACAAGTTGGGTCGGACGGATGGTAACCCTATCCATGGAGTACATTCGAGTGTAAGGTTTCATAAAGTTTAAGTTTTGTGGCTGTAGTGTGATGTTTACAAGTGACAAAAAGGTATAACTACTGTAATGTTTTTGGTGGCTATTTTTTTAGTATGTGATTACACTAAGGAATAAATTACTTGTGTTGTTGACGTTACGCCGTGTACAGTAACTGTTCACATTAGTTGGAAGTTTCATTGTTCATGCATGTCACCTTTTATAATAATTATGAATGCAAACGATATTCTAGGTGAAGTGATTGTGTGTCGACACAATTAGTTGTAAGTAAAATGCATGCAGATAAGCTAAAGAAAAGCCATAATACAGTTTCGTACGTGCATGACAGTACATTTAGCGTTTAACCTTGTTTTTTTGCGTAACGTAGATGTGAATCGTATGGGTTGTATCTATGATTGTGGCACACGGTAATTAATATTTTGCACACACTCATCAGCAGAACTGTTAATGAGCTATTGGTGATATAAAAGAGAATATTGAAAAGTCATATAGCCAACCGAAAGTATTTTACGAGTTGCAATTGCCTACTCTTTGTTAGTCGATCGAAACTACCGTATCTATTTAGTGACAGTAAATACCGCATATAAAGCTGTTTTTAATAGTTAATTCAATTCACCAACGCATTGTCTTTTTCCACACGTCTTAGGCAACCCTTTCCGCTGATGTCTCTGGGACGCTTATGTCGCGATGCACCGCTTTTTTAGGGGAAGTTCACGGTTTCGGTGTAGGCACTACCTACGACTAGATACAGAATGTGCGAAGACAGTGAGCGACAGAGTAGTTCTCACTCCGTCTGGCTGTCTTGTGAAATATTTGAAATCACCAGAATGCAACATCCGCGCTTGTGTACTAGAGTACGGGCTGGTCACGGAAGTACAATCGCTTCCTGCCGCGACAGTAGCTGTTGTCCTTCCTTCCCCGCCGTCTTCGCAGTTGTTGCGTCACTTGCGTGTGATTATTGTATCCCGACCCCACACTGCCATATGTGCGGTATTCGCTTAAGCTCTGTGTTGTTATTTTTTTTACCTTATAACCAGTTTTGGGTTCGGTGAACGCTGCTATTACTATACTCATAAGTAGTTTCGGTATGCATTTTTTAGACCCTTAATTAGCTTTGCTGTTTTTAAAGTTTAATATCATCATCTTTAAGTTCAGTACCCACCGTTATTCGTAGCATGTCTCAAGCCATGCCTCTTGGAATCACATTACATACAGAGTTAACCCTTCGGATGGCATTGCTTAGTAACCAAGTGAAAGTATCTTTCTTTTCCATCTGACATCTAGAAGACTGTGGCAGATGAATATTCGCATTTGTTTCAGGTAGAGGTTGTATATTCTCTGTTCTACATATCTGTTTTGTAATCATGTGTCAATATGCACAACTTACTGAACAAGACCTCTTGAAGTACATGTATGTTATACAGATGTAGGTTTCAATGTTATCCATTGATTGACATTGCTTCAAGTGCTTATCATTTGGATAATCAGTTCGATTCTTAATAGTACAGCAATTAAAATCAATGAGTATGTTTCCTTAAATAACTGATGGCAAAAGTATGCTGCTTCCTGCAAAACGATCATTGTTGCTTTGCTGCCTCATCTTTATTCAGTGGAACTAACACTGTATTTCTTGTTTGAAGATGTTAAATATATTTGCCTTCATTTTGTAGTTGTTACATCAAAACTAGTGAGTGTTCTGACAGTGCACTTATTATGAATTGCATAGAATTTATTGTGCAAAAAATGCAGTATGAAACAATGAGCATACCAAATTTTAGTTGTACATTCTCAGGCATCACAATGTTCGATTACACTCTTTATGTTGACATAACCTGAAAATAATTAAATTCAGGGTATAATAAAGCAGTGAATAAATATTTTGTTAACCATTATAATTTGGTTTCTTGTAAATTTCTCATTATTTCTTTCCATTATAGATGCTTTTCACAGTGAGTGGTAGGTACGAGTTCTGAAGTTAAATTCAAGTTATGTTTGTGTGCAGAGAAATTGTTGCATTTTAATGACACCATTTATATTTTATGTCAATCCTAGAAATTGCTAAATGTTTGCCAGAGCCTCCCTTTAGTCGTAAAATAATAAGTGACATTTGTCAGTATTTAAATCTTCGTGAAACTTTAGCTTCTGTTGGCGTATTAAATGTTCAAATAACTTACTTGGCTGCATTCCTCTAACCTGTTTGAACAGCTTTATCATTATTCTTTGGTCCTATTTTCAATGTTTGGTTGAAGTGGTTCAGTTTTAGCCAGTTACTTTTTTTGCTACTGGTGAACATTTGAACACCAGCCTTTATATTTGGTATCACTTTTTTAAAGTCTACTGGTACTTGATTTTCTTTTCCTTGGTTTGAGCTCTAGATTTTCCACTGTTTCAGGTTGATTGGGGACCAGCCATGTCATAGGCTTAAGTAAAGAACTACTTTTGCCGATTAAATGCTATCAAAAACTTCTGTCTATAACAACCAATAAGAAGAGAGGTATATGCTGAACAGTAATTTACTTATTGTAGTTGATGATAGGTAGTGCTGGTTCCCTCAGCTAGCCAGTGTTTGTGTAGGTAAAAGTGAGACTCTTTGAGGTGAGATGCTTGTAGTAGCAACTGAGGATGGAATAGATGTAGATGTAGATGTAGATGTGGGTGTATAGTGCTGTTCGATCCTAAGACATTTTCATTGTTGACTTCTTACAGTGTACTTGAACACCAACTTCTTTAGATATGTTTCTTTAAATTACTGATTAAATATGACTGTACGAATAAACTGTCAATTAGAAGGGATGTATTTCCTGATGTACAAGTCATTCTTCTCCTTTCCTCTGGCAATCCAGATTTATGTTTTTCTGTGTTTTCCTTAAACAGATTGAGGTAAATGCTTGGATAGTTCCTTTGAAAAATGTTCTGTTTCTTTCTACATTAATGTCCTAACTAAGTGAGTGCCTTTTTGTGATGTTGATGGAACATTAAGCTCTAATCTTCCTTCCTTTTTTCTCTAAATCACTTTATCTTCCCGAGATTTTTGACATAGAAGCAACAGTTTTTGACATTCCATATCTCTTTATTTGTTTTTGGGGGCACCTGCTGGAGTGAGTGTTGTCATTAACCTGTTGAGCTCTCTCTGCCTTGAGTGAGCACATGTTCTGTTGTACAACTGACACTAAAGATAGAAAATTCCTCTTCATATGATGTTGTGGATTGTTGGAATTGTTTGTTTGGGAAATGAATGAATGTTACCAAGAAGAATTTAGAGATCTAATTGTCACTTGTCATACCAGGTGCACACACAATGGAAAAGAGGGCACAGTATTTACATTGGCTTCAATAGGAATTATTACATCCATACTCTGCAAACCACAGTGAGGTGCACGGCAGAGGAGACACCCCATTGTACCAGTTATTGGGTGTGTTTCTGTTCGATTCACATTTGGAGTGCGGGAGAATGATTGTTTGAATGCCAATGTGTGTGCAGTAATAATTCTTGTCTTATCCTCACAATTCCTTTGTTAGTGATACATAGGGGTTATAGTATGTTCCTAGAGTAACCGTCCAAAGCTGGCTTTTGAAACTTCGTTAACAGACTATTCTGATAAAGTATGTCTGTCTTAAAGAGTATGCCAGTTCAGTTCCTTCATTACCTCTGTGACACACACACACACACACACACACACACACACACACACACACACACACACACACACACACACACGAATAAGACAAACCTGTGAGCATCCGTGCTGCCCTCTCTGTACACGTTCAATATCCCCTGGTGGCCCTATTTGGTAAGGGTCCCACACACTTGAGTAATATTCTAGGACTGGTCGCACAAGTGATTTGTAAGCAATCTCTTTTGTAAACTGATTGAAATCTCTTTTTGAGACTGATTGCAGTATTTTACCAATAAACAGAAGTCTACCATCTGCTTTACCCACAACTGAACCTGTGTGATCATTCCATTTCATATCCCTAAAAGTGTTACACCCAGGTATTTATATGAGTTGTCAGATTCCAGCAGATTATAGTCATAGGATACTACATTTTTTCCTGTTGTGAAGTGCAAAATTTTGCATTTCTAAACATTTAGAGCAAGTCACCAGTCTCTGCACCACGTTGAAATCTCATCAAGATCTGACTGAATATTTATGCAGCTTTTCTCATTATGGATATTATCTAACTGCATCATCTGCAAGAAGCCTGGTTGACTATTAATATTGTCTGCAAGTTCATTAATATATAATATGAACAGGAAGGGTCCCAACACTTCCCTAGGGCACACCTGAAGTTTCTTCTACATGTCATGATGACTCTCCATCCAAGATAACATGCGTATTATTGCTACCAAAAAGTCCTCAGTCCAGTCACAAATTTCACTTGATTCCCCCTATGATCATACTTTTGACAATAAGCGTAGGTGTGGTACTGAGTCATATGGTTTTTGGAACATGGTTGCCTTGATCAAAAGCTTTCAGTATGTAATGTGAGAAAAGTGGGAGTTGAGTTTCACGTGACTGAAGTTTTCGAAATCCATGCTGGTTGGCATTGAGAAAGTCATTGTGTTCAAGATACATCATTACATTTGTGCTCAGAGTATGTTGTGAGATTCTACACAAATTGATTTCAAGGATATTGAATGGTAATTTTGTGGAACACTTCTACTACCCTTCATGTAGAAGGGTATGACCTGTGCCTTTTTCCAAGAACTGGGCACGGTTTTCTGTTCGAGGAATCTATGGTAGATTATAGTGAGAAGAGGCGGTAACTCAGTGGCAAACCTGAAACTGATAGCAGTTAGATTTTTGGGGAGAATTTGAGTGTATGTCGAAAGGATAGGCAAATGGGAAATGTGGGTGGTGTATTTGTCACAGTGGACACGAAACTCAAATCCACCGAGATAGAAATTGAAGCTGCATGTGAGATGGTTTGGGCAAGACTCAGTTTCAGAGATGGGCATAAAATGGTAATTGGATACTTCTATTGCCCAGACTCGGCTCCTGATGTAACTGAAGAGTCTAGAGAAAACCTCAGTTCACTTTTATGTAAGTTCCCCAGTCATACTACAATCATCAGTGGAGACTTTAACCATCCAACAAAAAACTGGAAACATTAGTTTTGTTATTTGTGGGCATGATAAGACATTCTGTGAAACTTTACTAAATGCATTTTCTGAGAGCTACCGAGAAGAGATGGTTAGGAACGTCATTCATGATGCAAGTATATTGAATCTAATGGCAGCAAAGAGACCTGACGTCTTTGAGGACATGCACATTGGTGTCAGTGACAATGATGCAGTTGTGGCAACAATGATTACCAAAGTACAAAGGACAACTAAAACAATTAGAAAGCTATATATTGTTTAGTAAACTAGATAAAAAATCAGTAGTGTTGTATCTCAAAGAGGAAATTGAAACTTTCAGCACAGGTCAGGAGCTTGTAGAGGATCTCCACCTCAAGTTTAAAAGAATAGTTGACCATGCACTGGATAGGTTCATAATGGGAGGGAATCTCGATGGTATGCGGTCACTATAAAGGAACTTGTAAGAAAACAGAGAATGCTGCGTCACAAGTGTAAAACAAGGCTTAGGCTATAGATAGAGAGATGCTGAATGAAATGTGTTTGGCTGTCAAGAGAGCACTGCATGATGTCTTCAGTAACTACCGTAGCAGAATATTGTCAAGTGACATTTCACAAAATCCAAAGAAATTCTGGTTTTATGTAAAGACTGTTAGTGGCACCAAAGTTAGTGTCCAGTACCTAGTGAATGAGACAGGAACTGAAACTGAAGGCAGCAAAGCAAAAACTGAAATGCCTAACTCTGTTTTCAAATGTTCCTTTACAAGGAAAACCCGGGAGAATTGCCCCACTTTAATCCCTTTACCACTGAAAAGATGATTGAAGTAAGTATTAGTGTTAGTGGTGTTGAGAAACAGCTGAAATTGTTGAAACTGAACAAAGCTCCAGGCTCCAATGGAACCCCATTCAGATTATATACTGAATTTGTGGCTGAGTTAGCCCCTCTTCTAACTATAAACTGTCATAGATCCCACGAACAAAAAAAAAAAAAAAAAAAAAAAAAAAATAAATAAATAAATAAATAAAAAAAATGCCCAATTCTCCAAAAAAGGCACATATCACATCTGACTACAAGAAGGGTAGTAGAAGTGATCCACAAAACTATTGTCCATTATCCTTGTCATCAATTTGTTACAGAATCTTAGGAAATATTCTGAGTCGGGAACATATTTTGCAGCCTGGACTCATTTGGCTCATTTAAATGTTTGAAATTTGGGATGCATAATATTAAAGAGTAAATAAAAACACATTTAAGTAATTGTAAAAATCCATTCATTATTGAATTGCATTAACATTTTTACTGCAGGTGAAACAGTTTTAAAGCAGACTTACCTGTTCTTTGCAATAGTGCTGAAACTTCAATCTTTATTTTAAATTGTCACATGCTAAGATAAATTCTGTCTTAAATAACTTTTTTCCTCACATATCCACCAACCATTATGTAAAATTTCAGTATTACCCTACATTCACTAAAATAGTTCAGTAAGCATTGCAGTGACATTGAAATTATTTTTATAGCTACCAGCAAACTGACAGCACGCAATGCAGCATGAAAAGTGGTGCAGCATTAGATGTAATGTGCCATCCTGCTAGAAGCATGAGGCACTAGGTCTGATATCTGGCTCCTCGAGTCCATAACAACATAACATTCAACATGGGCATGTGTTGTAGTCGCCCTGACACCACAGGACCAACAGGTGAACTTTTACTTTTTGTATCATATTTAAAAGTGTAGTTGTATGTGGAAGTATTATATTAGTGTCTTACTGGTTCATTCCATTAGGAAGGCTATACTAAATTAAAAATCACGAAACAAATTATCACATAAATTTGGAAAAAAATATACTGTTAACCTTTGGTGAAACACCCCTTTATAGCATGTGCAGAAGATGATGCCTACAATCAGGTTTTGTGCCAAAAAAGTGACACTTCTTTTAATCTTGTAAAAATAATTATTGATTCCACAGTCATTCTTTCAGATTGTAGCAGACTGTACAATGTAATGAAAGTTGTTGCAGGTTAATACTTTATGCTGGACAGGGAATTCGTTCTGAAAACAGTCCTTAGACTGTGACTAAGCTGTTCTGTTTTATGTCCTTTCTTCCAGGTTTAACTTCAGCACAATGTATAGAAGAGTCTTAATGAGGTTGGATAGTAGCAGAAAGATATTGCAAAAGTAAAAACTTTGAGTGGGTTAGGAAGACATTCTCAGTTGTCAAGAAGTGTATGGCACTCAATAATAATTTATTGGGAAGTTCAGTTATTGTTCAATTTTTTTTCAATGTTTGGTATGGAGATGGTAGATGAAAATAGAAATTATAATCACAGTATAAGAATGAAGTTAATCTGTCCACACCAGAATACAATACTGCAGAAATGGGGGCAGGGTATGCACAGTCAGGGCAATTAGTCATGAAATGTATGTGAATTATGGGATCCTGTTATTGAAGATGATATTTGATAAAGTTGAAGATATACAGGGTGTTTATAAATGAATATCGGCGTTTTAATGCTTTATAATATTTATTACATTAAACTTACAGTTATAAATGATATGTCAAATGAAAGAGCAACTCAAACAGTTTTACCAAGAACCTTATAAATGTTCAATGTGAGCACCATTTGTCACACGGCACACATCAAGTCTTTAGCCGAGTTCTTCCCAAATGTTGATAAGTGTGTCTTCAGTGATTGTAGCAACAGCTGCTTCAATCTGGTTTCTTAATTCAGGGAGGTCTGCTGGTAGCGGAGTCATGTACACACAATCCTTCACGAAGCCCAAAAGGAAAAAATCGCATGGAATTAGGTCGGGTGAACATGGAGGCCATGCAAAGCAAGCCCTGTCATTGTCGTTTGGGAAGAACTTGGCTATAGACTTGATATATGCTGTGTGACAAATGGTGCTCACATTGAATGTTTATAAGGTTTTTGGTATAACTGTTTGAGGTGCTCTTTCATTTGACATATCATTTACAACTGTAAGTTTAATATAATAAATATTATAAAGCATTAAAACCTCGATATTCATTTATAAACACCCTGAATAAGAGCAAACTCCTTTACACATCCCAATGTGTAAACACCACTCAGAATTTCTATTGACACAGTGACCACAAAATTTTGCAGTACTATTGAATGGGCATGGGTATACAATATGTAGTGGTAGAGTATGATCACTAACAATTGATATTCTACCTTGCAGAAAAATTCTAATTGCAAATATATTTTTTGTGGGTGCAGAGTTATTATCGTGGTCTCCAGATTGAAGACTGGTTCGATGCAGATCTCCACGTTACTCTACCTGTGCAAGCCATTCATCTCTGAATAACTACTGCAACCTTCATGCTTAGTTTTCCCTCAATAGTTTTTGGTGTCCCATAATTCCCTCCATTACCAAATTGGTGCAGGACACCTCAGGATGTGTCCTATCAACCGATCCCTTGTTTTAATCAAGTTGTGCCAAAATTTTTTCTCCCGAATTAGATCCAATACGTCCTCATTAGTTATTTGATCCACTTATTTAGTCTTGAACATTCTTCTATAGCAGCATATTTCAAAAGCTTCATGCTCATCTTGTCTGAATTGCTTATTGTCCACATTTCACTTGCATACCACGTTGCACTCCAGGCTCAAATACCTTCAGTAAAGGCTTCCTATCAGTTAAATTTATATCAGATGTTAAGAAACTCCTCTTCTTCAGAACACTTTTCATGCTGTTCCCAGTCTCCATTCTATACATCTTTACTTCGGCCATCATCAGTTAGTTAGCTACCCAAATAACTAAACTCGTGTATTACTTTTAATGTCTCAGTTTCTAATCTAATTTCCTTAACACTGCCTGATTTAATTTGACTGCATTCCATTGCCATTGTTTTACTTTAGTTAATGCTCATCTTACAATACCATTTCAAGACACTATCCATTCGACTGCTCTCCCAAGTCTTTCTCCATCCCTGACAGAATTACAAAGTCTTCAACAAGTGCTAAGTTTTTATTTCTGCTCCCTGAACTTTAATTCCCTTCCTAGATTTCTCCTTGGTTTTCTTTACTGCTTGGTCAATATACAGTTTGTGTAACATCGAGGATAGGCAACGACCCAGTCTCACTTCCTTCTCAACTACTATATCCCTTCCATACCTTTCAACTCTTACAACTGCAGTCTGGTTTCTGTAAAAGTTGTTTAACAGCCTTTTGCTCCTTGTATTTTATCCCTGCTGCTCTCAGAATTTTAAAGAGTCTGTTCCACTCAACATTGTCAAGAGCTTTCTCTGTATCTGCAAATGCTATAAACGTAGGTTTTTCCCTTCTTCAACTTATCTTCTGAGGTAAAACATGTTCCTACACTTCTCTGGAACCCAAACTGACCTTCCACAAGGTCAGCTTTTGCTAGATTTTGAGTTCATCTGTATGTTATATGTGTCAATATTTGCAGTCATGACTTATTAAACTGATGGTTTAGTAGTACTCTACTGTGTCGGCACCTGTGTTCATTGGAATTGGAGTTGTTGTATTCTTCTTCAAGTTAGAGGTATTTCATCAGTGTCACATATATTGTAACCCTGGTGCAGTAGTTCTGTCATTGCTGGCCCTCCCAAGGATCATGATAAGTCGGAGGAAATGTTGCTTATCCTAGGGGCCTTGTTTCCACTCAGGTCTTTCAGTGCTCTGTCAAATTCTTCTTGCAGTATCACATCTCCATCTTCACTTACTTCATTTTTATATATTTTCCTCAAGTTTGGTTCTCTTATAAGACCATCTATATATTCCTTCCACCTTTTAGCATTTCCTTCTTCGCATAGTACTGGCATGCCATAGTATTCGTACATTTATGCTGCTTCTCTGCAGCTTTAATGCTCAGTGTGTTGACTTAGTTCTGTTTGTTTTTATATTTTGTGCAAAATTATTCACACTGATTTGAAGTGCACAAGGTATGTGGTATGCTGCCAATTCATGACAGTAGTAGTGCCAGTAAGATGCTCAGTGGTAGTTTATGGAATGATGTGAAGTTTAAAATCATTTGTATAACTGTTGAAGTTACACCTGTCTCATTTCTTATTTCTGAATCCATACAATATTTTGTTGAAATGAGCTTAAAATGATAAATGTGTGATGAATGGACTGGGAAGAACATACATTTGGAAACCAGTATCTAGAAATACAAATACTATGTATGGAAAATAAACAACTTAATTAAATGGTGTGCCAAGTAACTGAGAAAGTGAGTGAAATGGACTAAAATGGAAGATCTGTAACGCAATTACAATAGTGAAACTTGAGCTTATCCCAGTATATCAAATGTTCAGTTATCTTCTAGGAATGCAGCCAGACGATGACCTCAACTACTGCCGATATTATGACAGGTGAACACCTCAGCATTTCATCTTGGGGATTGATAATGACAGGGTGTTCATCATTGAAATATTGGCAGTTGTTGTTGAGATTACCTGCCTGCACTCCTGTAAGTTATTTCAACAGTTACAATAATATTTAGTAGTATCTTATATACCAGGTAACCAAATGTTCAGTACCTCATTGATATCCTTGTCAATAACATGTTTGTAAATCTAGGGTTCATTTATGTGAAGTATATACATTTGTATTTTGTCTCTTTGTGGCACCAATGTAACACTTGAAGTTTTTTGCAAGAGTTCACACAAGGTTAAGTAAGTCATGTAACAACTGAAAAAGAGACTTCCTGGCAGATTAAAGCTGTGTGCCCGACCGAGACTCGAACTCGGGACCTTTGCCTTTCGCGGGCAAGTGCTCTACCAACTAAGCTACCGAAGCACGACTCACGCCCGGTACTCACAGCTTTACTTCTGCCAGTACCTCGTCTCCTACCTTCCAAACTTTACAGAAGCTCTCCTGCGAACCTTGCAGAACTAGCACTCCTGAAAGAAAGGATATTGCGGAGACATGGCTTAGCCACAGCCTGGGGGATGTTTCCAGAATGAGATTCTGCAAGGTTCGCAGGAGAGCTTCTGTAAAGTTTGGAAGGTAGGAGACGAGGTACTGGCAGAAGTAAAGCTGTGAGTACCGGGCGTGAGTCGTGCTTCGGTAGCTCAGTTGGTAGAGCACTTGCCCGCGAAAGGCAAAGGTCCCGAGTTCGAGTCTCGGTCGGGCACACAGCTTTAATCTGCCAGGAAGTTTCATATCAGCGCCCACTCCGCTGCAGAGTGAAAATCTCATTCTGGAAACATCCCCCAGGCTGTGGCTAAGCCATGTCTCCGCAATATCCTTTCTTTCAGGAGTGCTAGTTCTGCAAGGTTCGCAGGAGTGCTTCTGTAAAGTTTGGAAGGTAGGAGACGAGGTACTGGCAGAAGTAAAGCTGTGAGTACCGGGCGTGAGTCGTGCTTCGGTAGCTCAGTTGGTAGAGCACTTGCCCGCGAAAGGCAAAGGTCCCGAGTTCGAGTCTCGGTCGGGCACACAGCTTTAATCTGCCAGGAAGTTTCGTATCAGCGCACACTCCGCTGCAGAGTGAAAATCTCATTCTGAACTGAAAAAGAGTTTTGCACCACGTGCATATCTTTGAACATGTCTGCACTCAGTTGAGGCAAGCAGTAAATGAAAAAGTAAGTCTTATGAATCTGAACAATAACTATATTGCAAAATAAAATCAAACAATAACCAAAAATAAAAGAAATATGTTCAAAAGTGCACATATTTGTACTTCTGTCTGTATCAAAATCCATTACTGGAAAACGTTCAGTGCTACATTGCTGTATTCAATACATTGGAAGATGCTTAGGTTCCCCCTTGCATACTGTCCACAAAGTGGTCGAGAAACTGCTGCTCAAAACTGTCACACTCTTTGACCAATGGGCCACACAAGTTCGTCCAGTGTTTAAGGATGATTTCTGTGGTGACTCAGTGATATTTTCATGATAGCTATTGTGGCTATTCTTGGTAAACAAAAACAGCAAAAGAAATGAAAAAGTTGATAATAAAATCTGTCCTCTGTCTTTTATAGTATTGCTACTGTGGCAATCTACAGTACACTTTCAAGATTACAGAAGAATGTATGTAGAATTTTGTTAAAATATGTGGTTCACCTGTGAATGTAATAGGCTTCTTTTGTGTATGACGTCACAGTGCAGTGACTCCCACTTATTCAGCATACACAGTTTTCAAAAATGGCACTACTGCAAGGACATTTCAATACTACAAAATTAATAAATAACTAATGTGCTTTACAATTCAGCTTAATGTTTAAACAGTTTTTTTTTAAAATTATAACTGCTATGCAAAAAAATATGTATTCTTGTCAATGATTGAAATTAAACATGAACATTAGTATTACAGGCTACAACCAGCAAGAGTTTATTAATAGTGAACTTAAAAGTGTAACCAGATTGGGTAATGTGAGAGAGATAATTACAGGCAGGAAATTGTAAACAGTGGGTAGAGAAATAGAGATTGAGTGAGCCAGAAAGGCATCTTAGGGGTGTGTGTGTGTGTGTGTGTGTGTGTGTGTGTGTGTGTGTGTGTGTGTGTGTGTGTGTTATATTGTCTGCATGTTTTTATATCCAGAGTAACATACCTAACTATATATTTATTTTGAAAGTTTACCATCCAGGATACAAGATACCAGATGGATCAGATAACGGGACGCAAGGAAGTAATGGTGATCCTAGATATACACCTGACCCAAACAGGCCAGGTGGACAAGTCAAAAGGCCAGGAGCTGACATCATTCGCACACCAACTGCACCATGTACGTTTATTCATCATTGTTGTTTAGAAAACTAGACAATATTATTTAACTTTTCTGTTGGCTAGTGAGGCTATGTGAAGACCATAACAGCTGTAGTCTACCAACTTCCCTAGAGGCAAACAAGGAAAACAGACATGTCATAGCTTTATGACTTTAGTCAAAATACTTGAAACATGTTTTCTGTAATACACTGTGAGAAAATAAACCTTAATTTTCACTAAAAAATTGAATATTAACCCACTGTAGTATTTGAAGGAAATCAATACTAGCTAATGTATAGTTAGATTACTCGACTCCTTGAAAAACATGCTGTGCTTACTGTGAAATGAAGTAGCAGCAGCTATTTGAAAGATAAATACAATTACATAATGCAGCAGTAAACAAAAGCCAGTACGAGAACAACTTAGATTGTGGTATGAGAACTCATAAATCTGAAACCAGTTTCTGTTGCAACACTGACTGTGGATTTCGATGTG
Organism: Schistocerca americana; assembly: GCF_021461395.2. Lineage (NCBI taxonomy): Eukaryota > Metazoa > Arthropoda > Insecta > Orthoptera > Acrididae > Schistocerca > Schistocerca americana. The sequence goes on along the minus strand of NC_060121.1, from coordinate 694,822,170 downwards.
TGGAATAGCTCACGTGCTTTCAATGCAGTTAAATTTGGTTATAAAGATACTTTAAATTAAATATCACTTGCAGCGAGTCTCATTCATAGAATTCCATTCATACAGATAGAGATGCATTTTTGTCTGCACTGTAGAAATTAACACAAATCAAAAAGTATAAGTTTTGTGGTGAATCTTTTGCTTGAGGTGTTATGCATTCATGTGTCTACACTGAATAGGGTAATGATGTGGTTTTGTGTACATTATACTCCTACGATGCGGAAGCCGTTGAATTATTGTCTGCGACACTGTTCAACTGCAGCAGTTGATACTTTTTGTCAGCTAAGTCATAACATGAATAATGATCAGTCTGATACAAAAGAATCTCCTTTCTCTTGTTGACAGAACTGCAGCAAGACAAAAGTTGACATTTAATTGCTGTTCAGCAAAGTTTTATGAGCACTTACTAAATTGCATGTTAAAAATTCTACAATATGCTACCAACACATGTGAAAAGAAACATGCTGTGACATTTTTACCAGAAATTTTATTTAAAACCTATGATGCTGCTTTGTGAAAATGTTTAAGTCACAATTAATGTTCAGCAGTACAATATTCCCATGATGCATCTTTTGAATTTTTTTCATTGCATTTTCACACAAAGTTATGTATGTGCAGAAAATTATATTAAGATTAGTTCCTACAGTTATATACACATTACATTGATAAAAGTTACTTTCCAACCAGAGGAAACTTATCTCAAGGAATGCTTCCCTTCCAGTTCTTTCATAAGTATTTTCACAGCTCTTTCATGAAGAGATTTTTCAGTATTATTTGTGCACTCCTTAAAGACACTTTGAGCTGTAACAGATGGAGAGAGTTGAATCAGTATAAATTGAAGTTACTCATCCAATACTTGAGAGTTTTCCCCTCACTACAAACCTAGCATGACTTCATTAGAAGACAGCACTGTATTTAGCACGCCATCTGCCTTTATGTCTGAAAGCAGATGCGGCATACAGAGTTCATGACATGAGAAACACAACTCGGTGCCGTTAAGACAACACAGAATGGTGGCAACAGTGCCAGTGTCCACTGCACTTCATGCTGGGTTAAGCTTGGTAGCAATCTGAAAAGTTAATATTAGTACAGTTTGTAGACTGTCTGAGTTTTGTTGATTGTGCTGCTCAAATCAGGCACTGTGCTGCCTGGCTGTTTGGAATGAGCAGTTACGAGCAGAACCTATAGTTTTCCATAAATATTTCAGACTGAGAAATGAAGCCATTGCCATTGGTTCAACGTATACTTTTCAGTCACAGTTTTTTTGGCTCCTGAGGCAAATACTGCTTGAACACACCTTAATTCTTGTTATTGAATCACTGTAGTCTGTCTCATTCTTGATTGAAGTAAATATCTCTGTCAGATGTTTCAGCTCTGGGCAAACTTTCTACCGTTTGTTGAATCACTGCTCTCCCGGTGTTGGGTTGTTTACAATTGTAGTTTTTAGGAACATTATTCACACCACTTCATTTGTTGACTGGAAGTTGATTGATATCCCATGTTTTTTTGGTGCAAATTTGTTTGAAATGCAATATGTTCTGTATAAGCTACACAAGAAAAAGGCGCCAAATAATGGCAATTCATTGGAAATACTTGATATACTAAATTTGAATATCCCACTTGGATTTCTGCATTGTTAAAAGTCAAACAATGGAAACTCCAGGTAGGAATATCAACAACATAGGAAAAGATAGATTGCTACTTACCATAAAGATGTGTCAAGTTGCAGACAGACATGATTAAAAGACACTCGTGTGTAGCTTTTGGCCACACACACACACACACACACACACACACACACACACACAAAGCACACCTCTTGCACACATGGCCACCAACTCAAGCACATCGGGCCAGAATGGAATTCCGGCTCGAGATGCTGGAGTTGGCGGTTGTGTGTGCATGAGGTGTGCTTGCTTTCGTGTGCGTGTGTGTGTCCCCAAAAGCTTACTTAGTTTTTTCGTTGTGCCCGTGTACAAGTCAACATCTCCAACATCTCCGCAGTATGGTTGGTAGCAACTATCCTTTTCATAATATTGTCATTATTCCATCCTAGATTTTCCACTGTTTTATTCCACTTGTATTCCTTCAACAGGTGATCAAACCCAAGTAATTAATTTTTCTTATTTTCGTATTCTATCATTTCTGTATATTATTTTTAATTATACCATCTCTCTTCATTATGAAAGTCCACAAGTTTCTGATTGCTGATCCCAGATTACTTGGCAACTTGTCCAATGGCTGATAGAGCATGTTACTTGTCATGTCTTCAGTACACAGTTTCCGTGATGCCATGGTTGATGTAGGGGAATGATGTACACCCATACGTAATTGTGGTTACATCCACATGTTTACAAAGAAATTTTATGGATCATTTCGTGATGCCTTCAGCTGCCATTCCCTTCATGTACGATTGTTCAATTTTGGCCTTAGGCCATTTTCAAGTGTCTAAAATGGAAGCATTATACATTGGATACATTAGTGATTTTGGTTTAGGAAGAAGTCATATCTATAGATATACTAGGTGCGTTATAACTTACTTTATGGGTGATTTTTTAGTAGTAAATTATGCCATGTAGGTCGTTGCTTCTAAGACTCCATGTTATGCTAATAAAATAATATTATAGAGGTTTTACAGTATTTTAGGAGCACTTTTCTTTCAAGAATTGCACCAGGAGAAGCAGCATCATGTGTTATGGGTAGACGGAAAACAGCACCTCCTGTCCGTCTAAATGATTTTTTAGTGGAAGGCAGCAAGATGAAGAAGCCCACGAGATAAGTAGTGTAACAAATTTCATAACACCTCACCAAAACTTTCAGTCTAAAATAAACAACAATTATGATCTTAAAATTTGCTATCTGAATGTTCAAGGACTAATAGATAAAGAATTTATTGTAAACAGTTTTGGACTAGATAACAAATTTGATATTTTCTGTCTGAGTGAACATTGGGTTACTGAGAGTGTACGTCCAGTTGTCAAACTTGATAACTATAATGTAGCAAATAGTTACTGTAGAAAATTGCATATAAGAGGTGGTGTGGCAATATATATTAATCAGTCATTCAGCTGCTCCATTGTTAAGTTGGACCTAGATTATTTATTTGAGGAACAGAACTTTGAAGCCACTGGTATAGTTACGGACAGTCTTAAGTTAGTAATAGTATCCCTTTACAGGTCACCTAAGAGTATCATCAATGTATTTCTAGAAAAATTGGACATGCTGTTAGATGTACTAAGAGGGACCAGATGGTTGCATTATGACATAGTAATAGGTGGAGATCTGAATGCAGAGTTTGATATAACAACACATAAACATACTGTGACTGAGTTGAAAAACCTTCTAAGACAGTGCAATTTGCACTCAATCAATAACAGGCCCACAAGAGATAAAGCATGTCTTGACAATATTTTTGTCAACTTTAAAACTACAAAAGAATCATGCGATGTTACAACGTTTCCATTTTCAGATCGTGACTCTGTATCTTTAAACTATACAAGTAGGTTCTGTATTGATAATAATAATATTCCTAAGCCTGTCCCAAAAGCTATGATCACCAGACCTGTCACAGATGACAAAATTGTTCAGCTCTGTAGGTCCCTTGCTGAGAGAGACTGGTTCAACCAATGTCATGGTGACACAAGTTATAGTCTTAGTGCTGATTTGTCAGGGAAACTATTACTTGAGAGATTTTTTAAAACATTTCTGACACAATTTAATGACAACATCCCCATAAAGAAATGCAAATTAACTGACAAAGGCTTTACAAACAGGGCTACAAACAGACAAAATTCATGGTTCTCTAAACAATTATTAAATGTGAAAAACCAAGTTATGGTGTTGCACAATATATGTAGCAATCAGAAAACAGAACATGCCAGATTGGCCTCTATAAAATGCAGGAATGAGTATAAAAAAGCCATCGTAGAAGCCAAAAAAGCACATAATTTCAATACCATTGATAATTCCACAAATAAGTGCAAAGCTGCATGGAAATTAATAAATGTTGTTGCTAAAGATGTAAGAAGCAAAAAAATTAATATATGTCCCCAAAAGTTCAATGATTTCTTTATTAAATCTGTTGAAGATGTAGGAAATACTATAATCAAACCTGATATCAATTCATCAGAGTTACATTCTAAAAATGTTTGCAGAACACCAACAGACACAGGTACGCTTATGTTCTCCAAGGTCTCACCTAGTCATGTCCTAAGCATTGTAAAACGGATGAAATCTTCAGACAGTGTAGATATATATATATGGCATATCCTGTAATTTACTAAAGAAAGTAATAGACTATATTGTGTACCCCTTAACATTCTGTATAAATAAATGCATATCTGATGGATATTTTCCCGAAGAACTCAAAGTGGCTAGGGTAGTTCCAATATATAAAAAGGGAGATATGGACTCACCTTCCAGTTACAGACCAATCTCTGTAGTCCCAGCTTTTTCTAAAATACTGGAATGTGTAACTTACCAACAGCTATCTGTCTATTTTGAAAAATTAGGAATAATTAGTGAATCTCAGTATGATTTTAGGAAAAAAGTTGTCTACTGTGGATGCTATAGACTTTGTAGTCAAATACTTACATCAAGTGTTTGAGGATAAGGGCTATGCTCAACTCACATTTTGTGATCTAAGCAAAGCTTTTGACTGTGTAAAGCATAAGTCACTCCTAGAAAAACTGGAATTCTATGGCATTAGACATAAGAGTCTTAAATTAATAAAATCATATCTTCAGAATCGTAAGCAAGTTGTTTGTGTAGGGAGAGAAATGTCGAGTATAGAACAAGTCAAGGTAGGTGTTCCGCAGGGATCTGTGCTGGGCCCCTTTTTGTTCCTGATAATGATAAATGATCTGCCGTCATTTATCAAGTCCACCACTGTGTTGTATGCAGATGATACAACATTTCTTCATGCTAGTGATGATTTCAATAGCCTTAAAACTTGTGCAGCAAAGACAATTGACCAAGCATCCTATTGGTTCAAGGCAAATGGATTCCTGCTGAATGAAAACAAAACACAGCAGATGGTCTGTAGTCTTAGAGACAAGCTTCGGTCAGATGACCCAAGTTACGTCAAATTTTTGGGGGTACACATTGATGATAAATTATCTTGGGGTCAACATGTACAATATATTAGTGGTAAATTGTCAAGAGTTATTTACCTGTTAAGGCGACTTATGGATTGTGTTCCTGAAAAATATGTTAGAACATCCTATTTTTCATTCTTTCAAAGTATAATAACATATGGAATTATTTTGTGGGGGAACTCTAGCTCTGTACATGACATATTAATACTGCAAAAAAAAAAAAAAAAAAGCTATTAGGATAATTACTGGTTCTGCATATAAGGCACACTGTAAACCATTGTTCTGTGAACAGAAAATCATGACTGTTATAAACTTGTACATATACTATGTTCTAATTTATACGAAGAAGAAATTACCAGAAACAAAAACCAGAGAAAATGTACATAGCCACAATACAAGAAGGAATAGGTGCCTCTATATTCCTTACCACAGATTGTCAAAGTCACTCAACAGCTACGAAATCATGGGGTACAAATTATTTAATGATCTTCCTCAATCTGTTCAAAAATTACTTGAACAATTATTCAAACAAACAATTCATGACTGGCTAGTCCTCCACCCATTCTATGATATAAGAGAATTTATCAACTGTTATATAATACTATAATGTTAAACAGCAAACCTGTTGTTGCTTTCAAACTATTAATTGTATTTTAGTATGTATATGACATTGTCTATTGCTGTAATGGCCGAATGACAATAAAATTATTATTATTATTGTTATTATTATTGTTATTATTATTATTATTATTATTATTGTGTGGAAGTAACAACATAGATGGCATAATTTACAACTAAAAATCATCCATAAAGTAAGTTTTACTGCGCCTAGTATATCTACAGATGTGACTTGTTCCAAAATGAAAATCACAAGTGTCACTAATGTATCTAATGGATAATGCTTTTGTTTTAGATACTTGAAAATGGCGTAAGGCCGAAACTGTACAATTGTATAAAGAGAATGTCAACTGAAGGCATCATGAAATTGTTCAAAAAATTCATCACAGGTACAGACCCTATCACATTGAAAATTAAAGAAATTTTACTCCTAACAACAATGGTCAACCACGTACCCATGATTTGAAAGATGATCTCACTTATCTTCAAGAAAACGTGCAGTTTTTCTAACCATGTAAAAATAAGTGAGGAATAATTCAGGGACAGTACAGCACTGAAAAAAACTAGAGCCATAATTATTGAGACTACTTAGGAAATGTAGCTTCTCTAAGCCATAGATCCAGAACTTAGTCATACTTGGTACACCTGTTGTAAAGAATATTGTCATTATACCAGCCTGGATTTTCTTTTGTCATAAATATTCATCATAGCACTTACTCCACTAAACAATAGAAACATGTCACCTTGGAAGCTCTCTGTGACAGGCAGTGAAAACTGTCATTTTTTTTTATAAAATAGCTTTCAGGTACAGTTACGAATGAATGACATCCTTACCACTTAAGCACTGTGGAAATATGAAGGGAAAAGAAGGGGAAAAAAGTAAGTGTTAATTACCAAGAGTTACAATTAAAGCAGTTGTCAGGTATGAGAAAGCAGAAAGAGAAAGAAGAGGATTGAATTGCTGAAGGGGCCGCATGAATAATTTTCAAAGTTAAAGCTCACTCCCATAGACAATCTCACAGATATTAGCTATTGAAAGTAAGATTGTCTATGGTTAGATAAACAGAGAATCAAAAATAAATATTGATTGACCCTTGCTTTGTGACTGCAAAATAATGAATTATCTTGCAAATTGAAGCACTCGCTTTTGCATTCCCAAAGCCTACAATGCTCATACTCCAAGTGTACAAATTCCACATTGCTGTGGGATGAGTTATGTGGGATTTCAGTGCATCTTTGTTTAGACTCTGCTGTTCTGCTGTAATGGAGACAGGTGAGCAGTCCAAAAACATATGCAGTGTGGGATAGGACATCTCAAATGAGAGAAAGGGAAAACCTTCCATCTTTGCTGCCCTTCAGTACAGTGACAGAATTGTGGATGCATAAAAAAATGCGCATTAATGTTGTTACCAGAGTAAGGAAGGAGAAGCATTAATCAGAAGAGACTGATGTCAGGTCATATCAGTGAGATACTCCATAAAAGAAGAGACACACGGGAAATGCTTCACTAATGTATTCAGTGATATATGTATCATTTCAAATGAAGACTGCAATGGCTGTGGGTTATGTCAATTTGCCAGTTGTGTAGGTTAGGGAAGATATACTATTTTAGAGGTCAGTCATCTTCACTGATTCAAAATTGGTGACTTTGACAAAAGTGCGGAACATTTTATTTACCACAGGGAAGATTCGTTTTTCACCCTCATACTCGTCAATCCAATCTTGGTGATTTCCAACCATGTGTGTTTAGACATTGTCATCTTGAAAGATGTAATCTTTAGAAAAGTGCAGTTGTCAGATACAAGAAAGCAGAAAGTGAAAGAAGGGGAATAAATTGCCAGAGGAGTCATTTGAATAATTTTCACAGTTAAAGCTCACACTCATAGACAATGTTACAGAGTTTTAGTTATTGTTTCTTTAGACCTTGCCAGCTACCATTTACCAACATTGATATGTTATGATACAAAGTTATGTCTGTTGTGATAATGACTTGAATGAGTTTTATATGTGATTTGGTCACTAACACTTCCTTGCCAATGAGGGTGAATACCAAGTTTACTTCCATCACTTTTTACATCTCTTTTATTGTTGAAATGTTTCAGCATTTCTTGATGGTAGCTGAAATTTACAATCAGCTATGATTTCATTTATTTGTTTTGTATATTGACAAAATGACCTCCTCAAAGCCAATTGTCATGGATTCCGAAAACATCAATCATGCGAAACCCAACTCACACTTTTCTCACGTGACACACTGAAAGCTTTGGATCAAGGCAGCCAGGTAGATGTAGTATTTCTTGATTTCTGAAAAGTATTTGACTTGGTAACACACCTGTGCTTATTGTTAAAAGTATGAGCATATAGAGTATCAATTGAAATTTGTGACTGCATTGAGGATTTTCTGGCAGGGAGGATGCAGCATGTTATCTTGGATGGAGGGTCATTGTCAGATGTAGCAGTAATTTCGGGTGTGCCCCAGGGAAGTGTGTTGGGACCCTTGCTGTTCATGTTGTGTGTTAATGACCATGCAGACAGTGTTAATAGTAACCTCAGACTTTTTGCAGATGATGGAGTAATGTATAATGGAGTAATGTATAATTGAGTAATGTCTGGTAGATGCTTATTAAATATTCAGTCACATTTGATAAGATTTCAAAGTGGTGCAAAGATGGGCAGCTTGCCTTAAATGTACAGAAATGTAAAATATTGCACTTCAAAAAGTGAAAAAAAAAAACATAGTATCCTATGACTATAATATTAATGAGTCACTGTTGGAACTGGCCATCTCATACAAATTCCTGGGTGTAACACACATGAAATGGAAAGATCATATAGGCTCAGTCGTGGATAAAGCAGGTGTTAGACTTTGGTTTATTGGTAGAATATTGGGCAAGTGCAATCAGTCTACAATGGAGATAGCATACAAATCACTTGTGTGACCGGTTCTAGAATATGGCTCAAGTGTGTGGGATGTGTACCACATAGGACTAACAGTGGGTATTGAACATATACAGAGGAGAGAGCTGCATGACTGGTCACAGGTTTATTTGATTCGTGGGAGAGTGTCACAAAATACCGAAGAAACTAAACTGGAAGGCTCTTGAACATAGATGTAAACTATCCCAAGTCTATTAACAAAGCTTCAAGAACCAGCTTTAAATGATAATTCTAGGCATATAGTACGTATTGCTCACATGGGGATAGTGAGGATAAGATGACAATAATTACTGCCTGCACAGAGGCATTTAAACAGTAGTTCTCCCTGCACTGTATATGTGAATGGAATGGGAAGGAACCATAATACCTGGTACAGTGGAACATACCCTCTGCCATGCACCTCACAGTGGTTTGCAGAATGTAGATATAGATGTAGATGTTGTCTGGCACTCCTTTCTGTTTTGTAGTCATTCATCTACATCTACATGGATTCTCTGCAAACCACACTTAAGTGCCTGGCAGAGGGTTCATTGAACCACCTTCACAATAATTCTCTATTATACCAATCTCGAAGAGCACACAGAAAAAATGAACACCTTTATCTTTCTGTGCGAGCTCTGATGTCATTTATTTTATTATGATGTTCATTTCTCCCTATGTAGATCGGCATCAACAAAATATTTTCGAATTCATGGGATTAAGTTGATGATTGAAATATCATGAGAAGATTCTGCCGCAATGAAAAAAGCCTTTGTTTTAATTATGTCCACCCCAAATCCTGTATCATGTCAGTGACACTGTCTCCCCTGTTTCATGATAATACAAAATATGCTGCCCTTCTTTGAAATTTCTTGATGTACTCTGCTAATCCTATCTGGTAGTAGATCCGTTACATTTTCTAAATGTCCTGCCAATAAAACACAGTCTGTGGTTTGCCTTCCCCGCAACGTTTTCTGTCTGTTCTTTCCAGATTAATTTGTCCATAATTCTAATTCCTAGGTATTTAGTTGAATTTACGGCCTTTAGATTTGGCTGATTTATCGTGTAACCGAAGTTTAACAGATTCCTTTTAGCACTCATGTGGATGATGTTACAGTTTTCATTGTTTATGGTCTATTGCCAATTTTTGCACCATACAGATATCTTTAGTAAATTGTTTTGCAATATATTTTTGATCTTCTCATGACTTTATTAGACGATAAATGACAGCATCATCTGCAAAATACCTAAGACAGCTGCTCAGACTGTCTCCTAAATTGTTTATATAGATGAGGAACAGCAGGGGGCCATAACACTACCATGGGGAATGCAAGAAGTCATTTCTGTTTTACACGATGACTTTCCATCAGTTACTATGAACTGTGACCTCTTTGTCAGGAAATCATGAATCCAGTCACATAACTGAGACGATATTCTGTGAGCTCGCAGTTTCACTACAAGCTGCTTGTATGGTACAGTGTCAAAAGCCTTCAGGAAATCTAGAAATACGGAATCAATTTGAAATCCCTTGTCAATAGCACTCAACAGTCCGTGTGTGTAAAGAGGTGGTTGTGTTTCACAATAATGATGTTTTCTAAATCCATGTTGACTGTGTGTTAATAGACTGTTCTCTTCAAGGTAATTCATAATGTTCAAACTCAATATATGTTCCATAACCCTTCTGTGGATCGATATTAATGATATGGGTCTATGATTTAGTGGATTACTCCTGCTACCTTTCATATTGGTGTGACCTTCACAACTTTCCAGTCTTTGGGTGTGGATCTTTCTTTTAGCGAGTAGTTCTATATGATACTTAAGTTATGAGCTATTGCATCAGCATACGCTGCAAGGAATCTAATTGGTATGCAGTCTGTACCGGAAGACTTGCTTCTATTAAGTGATTGAAGTTGCTTCACTATTTTGTGGTTATCTGCTTCCAAGTTGCTCAATTTAGCAGCTGTTCATTAAAATAAATATGCAATTTATGTCATTATTGGCGGTACTGTGGCTTTTTCCTTTGCAGTAATGATGAAAAGTATAAATAATAACAGTACCATGTTATGTACTTGACAAGAAATTCCTCATTACTCCTTCGATGAGCTGACAGCAGATACACAATAGGTTAATGTAATAGGTAGGCTTGGGTAATGTTTATCAATTGAAGACATAAGAATCACTATATGAATCTGAGATAATTTTAACAGAACTGTAGAATGCACCATGTCACATACATTTCACAATAAATTTGTTTTTGAAAGTGATCTGCCTTGAGCAAGACGTTTTTCCCCTCTTCTATTAACCAGACATATTTAGCTGGTTTCAACATTATTGATGCACTTTTATTTTATTTCTTGTTACCCATGATGTGTGTTTTTTTTAAATATTTTCCAATACAGTTGTTTTCCTTTCACTGTCTCTCATTTTTTCTGGTTTCCAAATTACCTTCATTGTGGTCTGCACTCAGAAGTGACAGAAAGTTGGTGCGCTCCCTCAAGAGACTTCAGATAATACATACAAAACATTTTGCTTTCATAGCATTGTTTCGGCTCAGAAAAAAATGCAGGGCGTTACTTTCTGGGAAACCCTCATACAAATAAGGCCAAAAGCCATAGCATACCATCCTGGGGTGCCTTTCTTGTAAGAGTATAAACACCAGTGTTAGTAACTACCATGAACATGTGTAACTACCATGAACATGTGCTACCAGTAGTCAAGTGCATCCTATTGCTGCATTGACCCAAGTAATCGCAGGCAGAGGGCGCTAATGATGAGTTAACATGCAAGTGTCCAATGTCAAAAATTTAGTTAATTTATAATATTAGATGAAGATCTTTATTATCATTGTTTAAAATGGTTTTGATATAGGCTGGAATGTCTGCCTAACAATAGACCACAAGGTGTGATGAAATATTTATTAATAAACTGCAATATTTCTTAATAAACTTGATACCTCAAATCAGAATAGAGGTGTATGAAATCATTATACAGGCTGCTTGAAGTAATTCATTTAAACATTACAAAATATATAAAAACCAAATATTGTGAATGGTAATTAAATAAAACAACATATGGTTTTTACATATTTTGTGATGCTTCAGTCAGTTACTACAATTAGCCTGTTTAGTGATCTTACACACCTCAATTCTGACTTTGGTGTCAACTTTATTTACGTATATTGTGTTATATCTCGTGTTGTGTTATTAGGCACTCATTTAAGCTCTCCTGAAAGCCATTTTAAGCAATGAAAATGAAGATGTTTGTCTGATAATTATACATAAATGAATTTGTGATATTGCACACCTCTTAGGATGTTGGTGTGCAAGTAAGAATGTGGGTGATGATGGGTTCTGTGATTAGAGGGATGGAGCATACTCCATAGTGTTATCATTATGCTTTCTTTTTCTGTCCCATGCCACACACTTTGTACTGTAACACTTGTCTTGCGTGCTTTATGCCGTTCATCATGAACATAATGGTGGCGAACTACCCTCCCCAATAATGATGTTATAGGTTGGAATATCACATGGTACTCAGCCCCTTGTCACTGCACATCGCCATCGCCACACCACCTGGTTTCTTAACACTTCAATGCTCTCTGCCAGCAATAACTAATGTCCACAAAAGTTATGGACGTAGTAATCCTATCATTAGCACAGCACCCATTTGCTTTGATGTTGATACTCTTTATCAGAACAGAACCCCAGAATGATATTCAGTGGCCTTTTACTTATTGTACTATTGTTTATGGTTAATTATGTGTCTCATTAAATTTATTTTACCCTTTATTATTATTATAATTATAATTATTATTATTATTAACCAGATCAATGATTTCTTAGAGTAAAACTGGTAATACTGTGTACTGCATGTGGCACAATGCACTCTAGACTGGAAATTACAAATTTAGTGCTACTGACTGATGTTTATAGTCTTTGCCTGACTTTCTCTCTCTCTCTGAAACATCATTACTGATTTTTATTACTTACTTGCTTGCTGTTTTCTCTGTCGGAAAGTAGTGATCGGCCTTTTATATTTTCAGATATTACATTGATAGTGTTTTCAGGTACTTAAACCACAGTTTATCAACAAATTCTATCATGTTTCTTAAGTTTGTAATTATTTTGTGTTGTAGTAGCTATTCCAAGAGCAAGGACTAGGAGCAGTTCTGAGTCAAGGTCACCTTCTTTCAGAGATAAGGAGCACACAAAAGGTTGGAATAACACACTTTTAAAAAGAGACTAGTGTCCTAACATGGGGAAACCCGCAGTTAACTAACAAAGGGTATTTTTTATTCCGTGATCCTCTCGGGGCACCCTTTTCACCCTCTTACTTATCTTTAACTGTCATGGTGATGGTATATGGGCTTTATGATTATATGCAGACAGATCAAAACCACTGATATTTTTCCTATGTAACAACACAGCAAATTTTTGTATCTCTGTAGCCTAGATAATTTTTGCAAATATGTGGTGTTGGGTTGATTGGAAGTAGCAGATTTGATTTTCATAAAGTTGTACTGCAGAGTACACATACAGCTAAAAAGATACTTCAGGTTCATGCTTTTTCACAAGAAAGAGACTCCAATACATTTGTGATTACTCTTAGTTGCTGATCTGTTTGAGTCTAAAAATAGGAAAATTATTTGCTGATAACATAATAAGTATGTAGTCAGGATGTTTTTACTGATGTTTGAACTATTTTATTCAACAGACCATCCAGGTGCATCAAGACGTATTGTGGTTGCTGTCTATGATTATCAGGCAAGAGAAGTAGCAGATGTTTCATTCATGAAGGGGGATCACATGGAAGTTCTTGATGACAGGTAAATAGTTTTTTTACATCCCAGTTTCCTCTAATCTTTTCACAAAGGTAGCTTGTTGTGTTTACTTGGAGTTTTCAGTGCATGTATACTGTAACAAATTTACTTCCAGTGAGCCAGATTGGTGGAAAGTCAGAAATCTAAGGACTGGACATGAAGGTTTAATTCCATGGAACTTTGTCGCCGAAGAGAAGTCAATTGAAAGTGAAGAGTAAGTGTAACTTGTATCATTATTTGTTTGTAGTATCACATGTCTGAGATAATTATCCTTACTGATTCCTAGATAGGGCTTTCATTAGTATGAGTGTGTTATAATGGAATAGCTGCAAGAGCATATAAAAGTATTACATTGTTGGAAAGGTTGTAATTACAGATCTCCCCGTACACACCGATACAGTGAGGGGGTGGTGGGACCTAGCATAAAGTCTGTTTCTTCTTTAACAGCTGATGTTAGTGTCGTAGTGCTAGGCACAACCAATAGTATGGTGACTTACAACAAAAGTTCATTTACTCCCATTCAAGTAAATGACAAACTTAGAAACTGTACTACAAGCAGTAGCAGACAGTCTGAGGACGGGCTCCTGCCATGGTGTCCTTCCATAGAGAAAAGCTCTGCTAGATAGTGCAGCAGGTACTGTGCCATGTGCACAGGTCGTGGATGGCTTTTGGTGGCTGGCCCACACAGATGCCCTTGGCAGAATATTTAAGTGTAGTCTGCTGGCAGACTGGTGCTGCAGCATGTATCCAGATCTGATGTACAGGATGATAGCAGTCATTACCATTGTATTTACAAGCAGTTTATTCAGATAAATTATTTCTATTACATTGGTCCATTATTGAGATAAGAAAAAAAATATAAGTAAAGACAACCTCTCTCAATATACTTGTAGGAAACTAAAACAATACCCCATAAAATTTAAAATTTATTAAGCTTATGTTTTGGATGTGTGCTACCAATGACAGAAAATATATGAAAAAGGAGAGGTCATGGTGAGAGAAAATGTCATTATAAACCCTTCTTGGGTGTCAAGTTGGGTGGCGTCCTTCAGATAGCACAATAATGGCAAGCTGAGTTGTTGCCATCCTTGGATATCGTTTTGTATTGCCTACGTCCTTCCTTTTTTTGTCATGACCAGGCAGTGTCTGAGCATTGCTCTTGTGGTGCAGGGAAAGGAGGGAAGTGTTGTGCAGTTGGAACAAGTCCCTAAGCTGCCACCAGTACGATCATTCTTCCCACCGACTGCCGATCTGTTTCGAGCACACTCAGGACTAGGTCCCGAGCTTTACTTACTTGGAAACAACTATATTTATTTATAAGTTCATTGTGTAGTTAGAGCTCTACAGACTCTTTTTAAGGTGCAATATCAGAATGTGTTAGACTTTAGGAAAAACATGGTGTCACTGTGATTAATAATATGTCCATTACAAATGCAGTGCTGTGCAACTGCTGATTTTGTTGGTTGTTCTTTATCTGTGTGACACATGTGTTTGCTCTGTGCATCTTTTCATTACTGTCTGGATAGTCTGGCATACTAACATTTTCTCACATGGCATGATTTTGGTATACTCCTTGTTTCCATAGTCCTAGGTCATCCTGAACAGACCCCCAATAAGGCTTTCAATCTCTGGTAGAAACTTTTCTATCCTACTCTGCATCTATAGAACACAGTTTTCTGATCACTCTTACTGATGATAACGCTGAGTCTGGCAGAACAAAACTGGAGGTCAAATGCAGCAGAGTTAAAGAAGTGAACAAATAACAAAACCAAGTCTAGAGTATAGCAAAGGCTTCTTGTGCATATACAGCAGTCTAGGGAACAATCCAGATCAAACATAAATCAGGCAGGGTGAAGACTCTACAGTTCAATGGTGTATAACCAAAGGCTTAAGAGATTAGAAGACACTAACAGAGGCTATTTGGGCCTCAGTACTTAGCACCTCATCTGCATGTCAGGGGAGTGGTTGCCAGACGTGGCAGAGATGAGACCAACGATTGAGCCTCCATGGGCACCGCAGTCGAAAAATGCTCAACCTCTGCTGAGGATGAAGGAAGAGGACCACTGGTGCTGGGGGGTGGAAGCTGTAACTGGTGTAGTGGGTGGAAGTGGTTCCATGTTCAGTGGCTCCCTTTGCTGGTTGTTGTTGACTTCCTGAAGTCGTGGACGTAAGATGAGAGGTTGTAGCAGTAAGAGGCAGACTGGGATATTTGGCACTGGCGTGAAGTGGTTGCTGAGGTCATGCCCACTCGGCAATAGAAGGGCAAGGGGGGTGGGGGCAGCAGTATGTTACATCACTGATGGAGCTGATTCCAATGTTGAAGCAAATGCTGCTGCCAGGCTGAAACCTCAAACATGTGTCTTCCCCCTGTTGCTACTGACTGTTCGTTGGGTTGACCAGGGACTCTGGCCAAAGGCACAAGCTCAGATGCGCTAGTCCACGTGGTAATATGGCTGTGTTCAGGGGCGGTGGGTCTGCCGAGTTAGGTGCAGCAGGTCGAGGAGAGTGCAAGGTCTGCGCCTGTGTAACATTTTGCCCGGACTGCACGCATCACAGTGCTGGGCCATTTAGGTTGCAAGGAAGCTGATGAGTGCTTTTCTGGAGTCGACTGTGATCATTATTTTGCACAATTATATCTTAAATGTCCTGACCATTCACTTGGACTTTGAATTGAACGTGAGATGTAAAGGGGCGATAGTCAGGTGTTCAGTGCCATTGCGCTGACAAAAATCCTAGAACACAAGTGCCATAAATTGAGGGCAGTTGTTGGAAACCATGTTTGAAGGTGTCCCCTCCATTGCAAATATGATAGTCACAGGATGGATAGTAGCTGCCATTGTAGTTGGTGCCATCCACGCGACATTTTGAAGTTAAGAGAGGGCATCAAGAACGAGCATCCACATTGCTCCCGGAATGGACAGATGAAATCAATATGCACTCTTTGCCAGGGGTGGTCAAGGCATGGCCAAGGACTGGATTGCTGTGCTGGGGCTGATGGGCAGTGGGTGCAGGTGTGGCAATCTGAATGGTATGTTCAGTGGTGGTGGCAACCCCAAGCCAATACGGACGATGGCACGTTGTTGCATTAATTCTGTAGTTCCCCAGTGTGCAGGTGGATGAGCTACAATATGCAGGAGAAGAGAGTGGGAGGAACTACCATCCGTCATTCAGAATTATCCACAGCAAGCAAAATAACCCTCTCAGTGATGTTAAGCATGTGCCATAAGAAAAAATAGATGCGCTATTCCCGATTAGTGTCCTTAGGCATATGCTCCAGCCAACCCTGCCATACAGCAGTCAACTCCCTGTGGAGGAGGGGGTCACGGACTGTTTCTGCTGGTATTTTGTGCACCATATCAGAAATTCATCAAGGGTTTGTTGCTGATTTGCACCTAAGGCAAAACACAGCACTTCATGCCTATCGAAGTCGCATCGGAGCCACATTGCAAGTGGGAAAGTGCATCAGTGTGGGAAAATATGCATGGTGGGCCTATAATGGATCTCGTAGCTGTAGTTACTCAGGAACAATGCCCACTGTTGCAGCCTTTGCACGGTTTTATCAGCAAGTCTCAAATGGGGGTCTAACAGTTAAATATGAGGTTTGTGATTGGTGATCTGGTGAAATGTCTTGTCCTAGTATATGATAGCCAATGCTTCTTTCTCAATTGGGAATAATTCCTTTGTGTCGCATTTAATGTTTTAGATAGAAATGCGATCGAATGTCCTGAGCCGTCGAAGTATTTGTGGGAGAGTACGGCATCAACGCGCCAATCCAATGCATCAACGATAAGCGTTAAATGTTTGTTATGATAGAACGTTGCTAAACAAGGGGCCAACCTAAGGCACTTCTTAAGTTGCACGAAAGCCTTCTGGCACATGTTTTACCACACAGATTTAAAGCTGCTTTTACACAACTGATTGAACCTATGGGAAATGCGGCCCACATTGGGAATAAACTTGGTATTATAATTTACTTTGCCAAGGATTGACTGTAGTTCTTTGTTATTCTTAAGAGCTGGGAAGTTAGTGATTGCATCCACACACGTGATTCTCTCTCTCTCTCTCTCTCTCTCTCTCTCTCTCTCTCTCTCTCTCTCTGTGTGTGTGTGTGTGTGTGTGTGTGTGTGTGTGAGAGAGAGAGAGAGAGAGAGAGAGAGAGAGAGAGAGAGAGAGAGAGAGAGAGAGGAGAAGAGGGGAGAAGAGGAGAGGCCATCTTTTCTCGACATATGCCCCAAGTACTAGACACTTGTCTCAAAGAAACTACATTTGTGGAAGCAAAAATGCAGATCATGGGCTTGGAGCCACTCGGGCATCATCTGTAGGTTGTGTAAGTGCTGGTCCCGTGTGGCCCCAGTAACTAGCAAGTCATCTCAATAATTAGCACTGTTGGGTATATCTTGGTTGCTCAAGGTACCTGTAAAGTGTCCTGAAGCGTTTGCAACCCCAAATGGCAACCTGTTATAACAATACATGCTGAATGATGTATTAATCACCAAAAAGGCATCAGCGAACTCGATTTTTGAAAAATAATGGTCTGTAGCCAACAATTCCTCTGGCCTAGGAAGGGGATACAAATTGACATTTGCATGAGCATTAACTGTGGACTTAAATTCAACGAATGTCAGGGGCTGGAATATACCCATGGCCGTTCCTTGCATGTAGTAAGAGGCAACTAATGGAAATCGTTTAAGTAGTCATGTTTTTACTTTGGTATTTTGACTGTTCTTGGACGTCTGAAGCTATTTGCTCTTTTTTTTGGCTTTTTCAATTCTGGTTCCCATATTGGGTTTGACCTCCAGTTTCCAAATTTTACAGAAGTTCCATTTGGCAAAGGTTGCCTTATTGTGGTGCACTAACTCTCCATTGTGCACTGTTATCTTTTGCACCTACCATTCAAGTGGATCTATCTTTGCACCTGAAAGCCAATGTTGTAGGCAGTCCGTTGTGGTGGGTTTGTCGTGTATGCTCTCACTTGTAGCCCCCTGACAACATGGGGATCGCACTGTTGATGCTTGAGCTGTAACATCCCCATGCAGCCAAGGAGTATGTACCTGCTCTCAGGGGTTCAGCAGTTGTTTGCTGAGTACGGACATGGCAAACCTGGGCATCCTGAGCTGGGAACTGGTAAGCACCGCCAGTCCTCTGTCATCATAAGCTCTGGCCATGCTTCAGCAATTGCTGTGTGGTGTGGCAGTGGAACATTGTGTGTCACAAGGAATGGGGATCTTGGCTTGACCGCCCAGATCACAAGGATTGTAAAAATCTCTATAAAAAAAATACCTTCAGTCTCTAGGTGTGCTGCTCATTGATGAGGTGCATGGCTGTTGAGGTGGAATAGTCGTTAGTGAGCAACCTCTGGGGAACCTGCCGCTCCGCGGTTATATAAGACTTACTCAGGCACACAGGGCACTATCTGAGTGGACCCTTATTTCCGTAGCTGCTGCTCGTGGGACTAAAATGGAACCCTTAGACCTTCTTCTCCTCCCAGTGGGAAGTGTGCACCGCCTGGGAGTACTCAACCATTCATCCAAAAGAGTGAGGGAGGCTAGCCCTCATGACAGTAAGAATCAGTTGGACTTGCTTAACAGGACTCATGGACTTGCAAATCATAGTGTGTTTCTGGTTATAAAGAGGAAGGAGGGGACGTTTGAAAATATGTCCCACTTCTACATCCATAAGGGTTTGGAAGGACTTGCTGGCACTTTAAAATCTATTAAAATACTTCGTAATGGTTCCTTGTTGGTCAAAACTAACAGTTCAAAGCAGGTGACACTTATCAAGAAATCACACAAATCGAGTGAATATGACATCATTGTTGAGATGAACAACTCTCCCAACTCAAGCAAGGGTGTGGTAATGTGCCGTGATATAGCTAGGGACATCGTGGAGCTGAAACAAGAGTGGGCATCTCAGGAGATAGTCAGTGTAGAGCAATGAACATGAAGGAATAATGGAGAAACTGAAAAGACTGCACTTTCATTGTCACATTCAATTCTCTAATGCTGCCTGAACATATTGTGGCAGGGTTCCTTTGACTTACAGGACTTACAGCTAGGCCTTATATACCAAATCCTATGTGGTGCTATAAATACCATGATTTCGGCCATACAACCATGAGTTACGGAGAGGAGGTGATGTGTGGGAAGGGTATAAAAGCAGCCCATGACACTTTGACTGACTGCCCATCTCCAGTGATCTGTATAAACTGCTTTTGGAGCCATCCAATCTGGAGCCGATACTGCCCTCTTTTTGCCAAGGAACACAAAATATAGGAAATAAAAGCAACCAAGCAGATCCCCCACACCGAAGCCAAAAAAGAATATAAGATGACGAAACTCCCTGTCCTTGACACTTCATATTCTTCCACGGTGCAGAAATGTCTTCCCAAGGTGTACGCTTGGATGCAGACAACATCCAGTGTACCTATATCCACCACAGGCACCTGTACTTGCACGTGTACATGCCAAAGAAAAGCGAGTAACAACAAAGCAACCCAGGGAGCTGCGACAGGAAAGACCAACAACAGATCCGCAGTGAGCATTCAGAAGGCACACAAAAATCAGTGTGCCTCTGAATGCCCCCTTGCAGGGGCAAAAGCTGTCTCTGGCACCATCAGACATCATTCTTGCATGTCGGACTGATGATGTGGACATCATGGACTTATGTGTCTTGGATCCAGGCAGCCCTTCCACTCACCTTTGTTCTACAAGTGTTCCACCTCCCTGGTGCAAAAATGGGGGTAAATTAAAACCACACTGATGTAATGTATCCCATACTATAGTTAATATGAATGGTTTAAGGCCTCATGTGGAGGAACTGAAATTCCTGGCCCCTTGTGCTTGCACTTACGAGAGACACATTTTAAAGATACTGACATCCCTGTGCTACAGGGCTATATGCTACACTGCAAGGATGACCTGACTGGGGAAAGAGCCAAGGGAGTTGTTGCTGTGTTTGCCACTAATGTGGACCACTCTACTTCTCTACACCTGGCTACTAATCTCCAAGCAGCTACAGTTGAAATTCATATGTGCCAGAGGATCACTGTTTGCTCTCTGTATTTATCTCCACAATATGCAATAGACTCTTAGACTCTCTCAGATCCTATAAAACAACTCCCCAGACCATTTCCCCTACTGTAAGAGTGCAATGCCCATTATGTATCTACGTCTACATCTACATTGATACTCCGCAAGCCACCCAACGGTGTGTGGCGGAGGGCACTTTACATGCCACTGTCATTACCTCCCTTTCCTGTTCCAGTCGCGTATGGTTCGCGGGAAGAACGACTGTCTGAAAGCCTCCGTGCGCGCTGTAATCTCTCTAATTTTACATTCGTGATCTCCTCGGGAGGTATAAGTAGGGGGAAGCAATATATTCGATACCTCATCCAGAAACGCACCCTCTCGAAACCTGGCGAGCAAGCTACACCGCGATGCAGAGCGCCTCTCTTGCAGAGTCTGCCACTTGAGTTTATTAAACAGCTCCGTAATGCTATCACGGTTACCAAATAACCCTGTGACGAAACGCGCCGCTCTTCTTTGGATCTTCTCTATCTCCTTGGGGCTTGATCTCTACTTGCACTCGTGGTCGGGTTTTGGAGAGTCTCATGCTGTCTCATGAGCTGTGCATCCTCAACACATGTACTGCAACTCATGTCTGTGATACTTCTGGGCTATTCTCAGCCATCGACCTCTCTTTCTGCTCTCCAACTCTTGCAGACTGTTGAATATGAGGTCATTGATGACCCTCATGCTAGTGATCACCTGTCACTCCACGTTCATCTACTGGATGGAGCATTTCCTGTAGAGAAGCCATCAAAATGAATGGTCAGCAGGGTTAACTGGACACTGTTCAGCCAACTGGCTGTGTTTGAACACCATGACAGTGTCTAGTAGTGGATGGACCCAATCACAAGAGTGATCAAACATGCTGCTGACCTATCGATCACAAAGTCCTCACGTCTTCTTAGGAGGCAACCTGTGCCTTGTGGACAGATGAGTGCAGTTGAGCAATCCGGACCAGGTGTGCAGCTCTTCAATGGTTTAAATGTTGCTCAACAGCAGATGATCTCTTTACCTTTTGAGTCGCTAGAGCCAAGGCTCCAATCAGTTGTTCCACTTGTTCTTCAAAAGTATGGGAAGCCATCCAGAAGATTTCTGGTAAAAACAGTTGTGTACCAATATATGCAGTGCTGAAATGCAGGTGTCTCCAAACAGTGCCCAGAGACATCGCTCAGATGCTTTCTGATCATTTTTTTAAAAACTACAGCCAATCCAAGCCAGGATCTGACATTTTGTCACTACCGTGTGACTGTAGAGAGGGCCAAGTTTGACTTCAGATCATCCTGTTCTGAAGCCTCCAACTCCCTTTTCTCCATGTGGGAACTGGAATCAGCACTCTCTGAGACTCATGACACTGCACCTAGTCACAACAAAACCCAGTACTGCACGCCTCGACATTTGTCAGTAGCATCAAAAGAAGTCCTCCTTGAATTTTTTAATCTTATATGGCAGACAGGCATCTTCCCCAACTCATGGAGGGAGGCAATTCTGATGCCCCTCTTCATACCGGGAAAGGATCGCACCTTGCCCAGTAGTTGTCAGAGTATCGCTTTAACGAGCTATGCAAGAAAGATCCTTGAGTGAATGATTAACAGTCATCTGGTGTGGTTGTTAAGAGACCAGGCAACTCCTTAGCCACTCACAGTGTGGATTCTGGAGATTTTGGTCCATTATCGACAACCTGATCCTGCTAGAGGTGGCAATTCAGCAAGCTTTCCAGCATAAACATCACTGTATTGGCATATTCTTCAATATCAATAGGGCATATGATACTACTTGGAGACACTTTATTCTCACACAACTGTATCAGTGAGGCTTTTGTGGCCATTTCCCCATCTTTGTATGGTCTTTCCTGTCACTGTGCTATTTTAGGACCTGAGTTGGTGACACGCTGTCAGATTGTTGTGAGCAAGAGAACAGTGTCCCTCAGGGCACAATTTT
Organism: Schistocerca americana; assembly: GCF_021461395.2. Lineage (NCBI taxonomy): Eukaryota > Metazoa > Arthropoda > Insecta > Orthoptera > Acrididae > Schistocerca > Schistocerca americana. The sequence continues at coordinate 694,799,677 of NC_060121.1, read as the reverse complement.
AAGAGCTACCTTCTCCACCATGGCCATGAACAGTATCATGTCTACAGTCCTATACAGTGCTCCTTATTTGTGGGCAATTTTGCTATTTCCTGTTCCTCCTCCTATGTTTCCTGTATTGCAACAGTGATCTGTCAGTTGCAACTTACATTGCAGGGGTTAGAGGAGTGGGCTCCATAGGTCTTGGGGAGTGGACAGGTCAAATGGCTTTGAGCACTATGGCACTTAACAGCTGAGGTCATCAGTCCCCTAGAACTTAGAACTACTTAAACCTAACTAACCTAAGGACATCACACACATACATGCCCGAGGCAGGATTCGAACCTATGACCGTTGCAGTCGCGTGGTTCCAGACTGAAGCTCCTAGAACCGCTCGACCACTCTGGCCGGCAACGGACAGGTCATGTCTGCTCCAGTTTTTTAGGGCTTTCATGTGTTCGCAGCTAGACTATAGGTGCATGGTGTCTGGATTGGCAACACCTTCTTATCTGAAGATCATTGATGCTGTACACCATGACGGGATTAACCTGACCATGGATGCTTATAGGACTAGCCCCATACACAGTGTCTGTGCTGAGGCTGGTGAACCATCACTTACAATTCAACAGCAACTCCTCGCGGTGAGTCAGTCATACAAGTTCCTTGCCACACCAAATTCATCTGCATAACATACTGTTGTTCGTCCCCCTCTGGAATACCTTTTCTCCCATTGTTCAGAGCATTGAGGCCATTTGGGATCCAGGTGTGGCATTTACTGGAGTCACTTGGAGTGGAGCAGGTCCAACCTCCAATCCAAGGTTTTAACTGTTTGCCACCCTTTTTGTTGCAGAGGCCCAGAGTCATTTTAGATTTAGTGCAGTACAGGAGAGATTGCACCCCTGCTTCTGTGTTAAGTGCACTGTTTTCTGACATTTTATATGAGCACCACAACTATATAGCTCTGTTTACAGATGAGTCTAAACAGGGGGACGCTGTTGGTTGCTCTGTTGTTTTTCAGGGATCATGTCCGACTGCCTCAAGACTCTTCTGTCTTCAACGCAGAATTACATGTGATCTTGCGGGCACTGGTGCAGATAAGATGTTCTTCTAGTGCTAAATTCTTGTCTATTCTGATTCTCTACATTGTTTGTACCCAGCAGATAAAGTTGTCCAGAACATCCAGGATGTCCTCCTCCAACTATGACGACTGGGGAAGGAGGTATTTTTCTTATGGATACCAGGGCACATTGGTATGCAGGGAATAAAAGGAAGGATCCAGCAGACAATGAGGCATGTCATATTCCTCAGTTATTTCAGAGAGCCATCATCCTACAGGCTGTAGCATTGCTGTTGAGGTCCAGAGTCTTGCATCGGTGGAAGGATGAGTGGCTGGAAGTGACAGATAATAAGCTCTGTGTAGTAAAGCCCACAATGTGACTGTGACATACTTCCTTCCAGCCACGTAGAAAGGTTGAGGTCCTCATCTTCCCATGGGCCACAGCTCTATAATGCATGGCTTCTTGCTCCAGTGAGAGGACCCCCCATTGTGTGGCACTTGGGGCGTACAGATCACTGTGTACCATATTTTATTGGGCTGCATTTTATTTTCCAACCAGTGGGTCATGGCCAATTTTTATTTTCCACCAATGGGTCACGGCCGATTTGCCAATGGGTCTGCCCTCTATTTTAGGTAACATTCAAACAAATGTAGTTAGAATTTTAAAGTTTTGTGAATTGCCCAATTTTTATCCGAGATTTTAGGGAGATGGTTTTAAAGTGTTAACAGGGTGACTGGTTCATCCATATTTTGTGTAATTGGTCAGCCAGTGACATTTACATGTGCCTTCCTTTCAGCTCCTCTGTCATTTTACTTATGTTTTAGATTGCTATATAGCTGTTTTATTCTTTCCTGTTGTGTTAGTGTGTATGATAACATTTTAATAATTTTATCCACATTCGTTTCTTTTACTGTGTGTAAGAGTGCTGACAATGTCACCCGTGAGTGCCCATAAGCACCAAACACACGCACACGCAATAGGTACCTATCCACTTCGGGCTACCAGGACTCCGGGCAATGGCTGCTGTGCCAGGTGGCCTTTGACTTGATGGAGTAGTGCCCATGGGGACAGCCTCGGATCAGAGTTAGTGGCATTGGAACGGATGATCTGCAGTGAAATGGGTCACACTTAATGGTGGCCATGCCAACATGACCTTCTCAACAGTCAGGAACAATGGTTTTAATGCAGAGGTTTACAATCCAATGTAATTTCCATCTTTGACGATGCCTCAAGATGAGCCAGGTAAGGAGAAATGAAAGTGGATAACTTGCCAAATTCTTGGTTTGTTCCCAAACCAGTGGTGGATCTTTTGCTACAACAATTTGGGGAGGTTGCTGCAATAGCGAAGATAAGAAATTGATCTTTTCTGATTAAAACATCGCACACCAACCAATCACTGGTACTTCAGGGCTGTGTCAAGATAGGAGATATAGCAGTCACCATTTCTCCCGATACCAAGCTAATTAGAATTCAAAGCATTATCTTCCATCAGGACCTAATGCTACAAACTAATGAAGAGCTGCTTACTAATCTTATGTGGCTTGGAGTCCATTTTGTTCACCGCAATTGGAGGGTTCCCAAGAATAATCGAGTGGACACTGGAGCTTTTATCCTAGCCTTCAAAGGCAGCATTTTGCCTGGGAAAGTTAAAGTCATGGTTTATAAGTGCGATGTTGGGCCTCATTTTCCCCCTTCACTGACACATTTTCAGTGCCAAAGGTCCTGCTGTTTTAGTGAGTTTGTCTGTAGGGCACGTGGACGGGTTTCCCTGGAGGACCACTATTGTGACCAACCCCCTCAGTGTGTCAACTGTTCAGAAACATACCCTCCTTGTTTGCCCCAGTGATCACTATTCAAGAGGGAGGAAAAAATTCGAGAGTACAAAATGTTTGACTGCCTGTCTTAACAAGATGGAAAGAAAAAGTTTGAAAGACTTCTTGCGACTGATATGATCCCGAATTTTGCGACTGTTGTGTCCCAGTCCATACCTCACACAGTGACAAGATCTCGCATGACACCACCTGGCTCCGGGTCGTATACCATGGCCTGTCCTACATTTGGGACAGTCAGCTCCCTTGCCCCCCCCCCCCCCCCCAATACATATAGCACTGGTTGCTACCACACTATCAGTGTGGCCAGAGATGCCTAGTCATCTGCTGCCATGTTGTCAGGGATGAGGGCGCCTGTCAAGGTGCCCCCTCTCCAGACAAGGACCAGCAGTTGCAGGCTGCGGGCTGAAGAAAAGTATGGTCCCTTTTTCTCATGAAAGATAAAATGGGGTAATCTTCACAGAAATGGAATTCTAACAAAGATAAAAAGGATAAGCAGGAAGATAAACTAATTTCTGAGGCTTCGGATGTTCTGCTCCCCATCCTTGCAGAGGTCAAACTTACGCACCCAGATGATGACTCAGGACGATGGCATGGTAGCAAAGTAATCACACCCATCTTTCTCATTCTCCACTTTTTCAGACCTGACTGCAGCACTCCTTTGATGGAATGGTAAGAGACACATGGTTTATGGCAGCACACCTCCCTGCTCTGAAAAACTACAAACCGTACTGCACCAATCTACATCTACATCTACATCTACATCTACATCTACATCTACATCCATACTCCGCAAGCCACCTGACGGTGTGTGGCATAAATGTTGAGAGAGCATCTGGTGGGTACTGTTGTATAGTCAGTGTCCACACTGTGGTGCCTGCAGCTGCGTGGCCCCGGTCTTTACGTCATACAGCCAACGGCCACTTATGTGCAGCCCTGCACAGCTGTACAGTGCAGGCACGGGTCTCACACACTGAGTGCCTCCGCAGTGTCATGGCTACCTCAGCCGGCATTCTCCCGAGAGATAGTTACGTGAGGCTGTGGAGCCAATCATAACAGGACACGACAAGCGGACTCTTCCTCCGCCACTCGCCCTATATAGCCGCATACGCTGCCACACCTGGCAGTCTCGTGTTGGGCTACCTACTTTCTAGGTTGACGTAGCACCCAGGAACGACGCTACACTGTGCTATGACTGTTTACCATACCGGACTTGGACTCTGCAGCCTAGTCGCTGCTCTTGATGAAGCACCAAGTTGTGTTAGTATTGTGGAACTGTTGGCAATAAACAGAATTTGGAACTCATGCCAATGGTTATTTGTTGTTTCTCCAATTACAGATACAACAGGTACACTCTTGATACTTCCAGTGAGCAGGTGTACCTTACCACTGCACTAGAGGCCGTGGCTGATAGTGTCTACCTGTCAGTTTAGATGACAGTATGTAATGTTTATCTGCCCACCAGGCAGTCCTTTCCAATACCACAAGCTGTTAAAGTTAGTGGAACAGCTAGCTCCTCCATTTCTCTTATGGGGGGACTTTCATGGCCATAATCCTCTTTGGGGCAGCAACACTATGCCTTCTTTCGAAATTGGATGTCAGCGTAATCAACACTGGAGCTACAACACATTTCAGTGCAGTCCACAGAATGTACTCAACTAATGATGTCACAGTTTGCACCCGATTATTTTGCCAATAATTCGGTGGTGCTTCCATGGTGATCTTTGTGACAGTGATCATCTTCCTATCGTTCTCTTGCTCTCTATTCACAGAAATCTGGAACATGCTCCATGTTGGTCATTCCAGAAAGCTAACTGTCAGGCTTTCTCCTGTAGAGACACTTTTGCAGCCAGCTAGGCAACTGATATCAAGAAAATGGTACTGGATACTACTGATGATGCTATTTTTCGTGTTGAAGCAGCAATGATACTCTACTCCTCTGGCTCATCCTGACGTCCACCGGTACCATGGTGGTCTGAAGGTATACACACAGCTATCAGGGAATGCCACAGGGCACTTCAACGGCACAAGTGCCATCCCTCTATGGATAATTTAATAGCATTTAAGAGAATCTGGACAAAAGCTTGGTTTTTAATAAAAAAAAAAGGAAGCAGGAGTGTTGGGTGCAATATGTATCGCCTGTGCGATCCCACACCCCATTGTCTCAAGTATGGAGTAAACTCTGCCGCATTTTTGGCTGTCCACCCCAATGACTGTTCCTGGCTTCCTTATCAATGGTAATACCTACACTGATCCAGTGGTACTTGCTGAATGTTTTGCAGCACACACTGCTGAAGTGTCCCCTTGCATCAATTACCATCCTCATTTCCTGATCAGGAGACACATTTTTGAGGGTCACCCACTATCCTTCCGTGCACATGGCTCTGTATCGTATGACATCCCCTTTAGTGAATGAGAGCTTCACAGCACTTTGCCAGAGTCTCAAGATACAGCTCTTAGATCCTACAAAAGCCACAACCCAATGTTCAAAAACCTTCGGGCCGACAGCATGAAACATATCCTCAGGCTTTTTAATTGTATTTGGTGGGAAGGAGAATTCCCCTTTCATTGGTATTATCATTCCTGTCTTGAAACTGGTAAAGGACCCACATATTTTAACTATCTACCATTCTATCTCTCTGACGAATGGGCTGTGTAAGCTATTTGAACAAATGTCAACAGCTGTCTCGTTGTTGGTGCCTTGAAGCCGAAGGGCATATATCATGATTCCGAACTGGCTTTCCGGCTTTCCAGTCCACCACAGATCATCTGGTTCATCTGCAATCTGCAGTGCATAAAGCTTTCATGCATCGCCTACATATGATTGCTGTGTTCTTTGACCTACAGAAGGCATACAATACCACCTGGCAACGTCATGTCCTGCCTACACTGTATGAGTGGGATTTTCGAAGCAGTTTACTCATTTTTATCGTGAATTTCCTATCCCTCCATCTTTTTCAGGTTCGACTCTCAGCGACCAATATGTACAGGAAACTGGAGTCCTTCAGGGACCGGTTCTGTGCATAATGCTGTGCACTATTGCCATTGATGGTGTGGTAAATGTTGTGGCTCTCACAATCTCTCCGTCACTATATATGGATGATCTTTGCCTGTACTCTGCCTGTGCATCACTGTGCGCCAGTGAGCACCAACTTCAGGGATCTGTTAGGAGAGTAAGTGACTGGGTCCTGAATCATGACTATCAATTATCTCCAGCAAAATAATGAGTTGTGCACTTTTGCACCACTCCATACAGTTTACTAGTAGAAGACAGTAAGATTGCACACTGACATTCAGTGTCAGTTACTAGACTGGTTCTGCAGTGAAGAATAAAAATGACATAAATGCACCTCACTGTGAAACAAGCAAATGGTGGTAGGAGAGGTGAGCAAACTGCAGCTGCTGACTGTTGTTGGTTTTCGCAGCTGTAACAGCAATGTCTACTGTTGCTGGTGGAATTCCCATTGTTTTTATCGCTGCTGCTGGAAGGCCCACTGTTTTTCCTACTGTTGTTGTTGTTGTTGTTGTTGTTGTTGCAACTGCTGGTGCCACAGCTTTGGAAACTCAAGATTCTTGATTCGCTAGAATAGTTGGGCGGTGAGAAAGTCCTCTTTGCCACTTTTCTATCCTACTCTGTGTAGGTAGAACACTGTTTATGACCATTTACACTGGTGGTAACACAGAGACTGGCAGAATGAAATAGGCAGTTCCTGAGGTCTATGACAGCAAAGTTAACAAAGTAAACAGATAAGTGAAAGAAGTCCAGATTGTAGCAAAGTCTTCTTAAGCATAAAGAACAGTCCAGACAGCACTCCAAATCATTAATTTAAATCAAGTGTGGTAAAGACTCCTACTATTGAGTGGCACATAACTAAGGTTTGGGAGGTTAGCAAAGACTGACTGGGGCAAACTGGATTATGGTACTTAGCGAAACACATCAGGGAATGGTACCACATGACGTCCTTGCCGCGGCTATGGAGCATCATGGAGGTGCGAGCTTTTCCCGTCATATATAGCCTGAATATGTCTGGTGTGTTCTCCCTATCAATTCTAGGGCTAGGCTGGGAATCTGAATTGCTGCCAGATACTAAAGAAAGTGATGACCTTGTCATTAAATTTACAGGGTATTCTTTCACTTTTTGCTGATGTGTGCTTGATATACAGAGTATGGCAGTCACAACACACTGTATAAGCTGTGTTCTGTTGCTAAACTGTCTTGGTTGGAGATTATGACATCCATGAAGTAATGCTCTTGAGAACCTTCTTGCTGTGAGTAAATGTCTGCACGTGTTGGTTTATGGTGTGCCGTGTCTCAGTGTGCCACTCTACTTCACTTGACAAGTACATTCAGGAATGGAAGTTGGCTAATCTGACATTTGGTGTTCCAAAAATCTTCTATGTGGTGTTTTGTGTGTGGCCAGATTATGAACATACCATCTACATATCAAAGTAGAATGTGAGGGCTTGTAGCTTTTGACTCTAAAGTAGACACAGCATGTTATTAGAGGCTCTGAGGTGGAGCTGTCCCAAAATATGTACTGTACTAAAATAAATTTCTCAATAACACATTAACTTAACTCCGTCCAAACAGGCCATGAAGGCCCAATGGTACTGACCAGCCGTCGTGTCATCCTCGGCAACAGGCATCACTGGATGCAGATATGGAGGGGCATATGGTCAGCACACTGCTCTCCCGGCTGTATGTCAGTTTACGAGACTGGAGCCACTTCTCAATCAAGTAGCTCCTCAGTTTGCCCCGCAAAGGCTGAGTGCAGCCCGCTTGCCAACAGCACTCGGCAACGGGATGGTCACCCATCCGAGTGCTAGGCCAGCCCGACAGTGCTTAACTTAGGTGATCTGATGGGAATTGGTGTTACCACTGTGGCACGGCCATTGGCCTCAATAATGTATTACAGAATTTAAACTATCAGACCACATTTCACGTATTTCCCACAGGGATACGAATAATGCCAGTCAGCATTTTTGGAACTGTTGATCCATCATATCCGACTATGTTTTTCGAACAAGTAGTAGCTAGTCTTAAGGCTGCTCCTTGAAATGTCATGTAGCTCTATGTAGCAGAGGTGTGCAGCTTTTGTGGATGTCCCGAAGGCTCTGGTGTTTGAGCCTAAGGCTCTGGTGTTTGAGCCTAAAGGTGTTCTACCAATGTGCACACAATTTTAAGGTTCCACTGTTCAAATGCTATCTTCTTATGCTGCCACTATGACGGCATCACCCTCCATGACACCATTATGCCACTCATGTAAGCTTACTCCAGTGGTCCCTCAGGGCCACCCATCCTCATTCTCCATCCTGCTGGCTGGGAGCGTGTCTTTTTCTGTTGCTCTCAAAGCTTCTACTTTGGGAGCATTGCCTCACAAATGCTGGGGACATCGGTTCCTTCCCCCCAACTGGAGAAGCAAGAGCCTTCTCTGGCTTCTCTCACGTGGAAGGGGTCCCTTGGGTCTCTACTTTCCGTGGTCCCCACTGTGGTCAAGTGGACACCAGCCTGTGGCCTAAAGAGCTATAGCTGCTGGTTGAAGGGCATCATGGTCTTCCTTTATCCCTGAAACTACTTCTGAGAAGCCCTCCCAGAAAGCCCCTAAGGAACGGCAAGAGGGCAAACAAAAAGAGAAGAAATCTGTTAGGAAACAGGAGACTCCAGTGGCCCCTGCACCACCACTCCCTAACAGTTCTGCATCTGAGGATGAGTTGGAGATGCAAGCATCCTCTGAAGACCTAGATCTCGCCAACACCTTGGATGCAGTGGTACTGGCTGCGAACACTCAACCAGTGGCATCACCTGATGCTGAGGTATACTTTGCCACCTATTTCACTTCATGCTTTCACCGACTTCAGAAAGCATCATTCTGCAGTGGAACTGCGGCAGTTGTTTCTTCCACCTGGATAAGTTACGACAACTCTTTAAGTGTTACACCTGCTTTATACATTGCTCTTCAGGAAACCTGGTTTCCCACAGTGCTGACCCACGTCCTTTATGGCTATCAGTTTTATAGTTAAAAACTGTCAGTTGGAGTTTGTGTCTATGTCTTTACCTCTTGTTTGTAGTGAACCAGTGCCTCTTCAAACACTTTTCGAAGCCATGGCTGCCAGGGTGAGGACAACGCAGGAAATTACCATCTGTAACATGCACCTCCTTCCAGATGGTGAAGTGCCGCCCCATGTATTGGCTGCACTAATTTCCCAGCTGCCCCCACCTTTTCTACTTCTGGGTGAATTTAAGGCCCATAACCCTTTGTGGGGTGGAACCAGGGTTACTGGCCATGGTAAAGATGTTGAGGACCTACTGACTCAATTCGAAATCTGCCTCCTAAATACAGGTGCCCGCACACACATCAGTGTGGCACATGGCATATACTCAGCCATTGATATCTCGGTTTGCAGTCCTGTCCTCCTCACGTCTATCCACAGGAGAGCTCACGACAACTTGTGTGGTAGTGACCACTTTCCAATCTTCCTGTCCCTACCCTGGAATCCCTCATCTAGACACTTGCCCAGATGGGCTCTTCCCAAGCTGACTGTGATGCCTTCACCTATGCTACCACCGTTGAATCTCTGTTATGTGGCAACATCATCGAGGTGATCCACATCATCACCGTTACCATTGTTGCTGCAGCTAAATTGGCAATCCATTGTTTCTCAGATTGCCCCCAGTGGAAGCCAGTGCCTTGGTGGTCACCAGAAATCACTGTAGCCATTAGAGACCACAGGCGGGCCCTCCAACGCCATAAGTGCCACCTGTCCTTGGAGAACCTCCTTGTCTTCAAACGGCTCCATGCCCAGGTCCACCTACTCACCAAACAACAGAAGCAGGAGTGCTGGGATCGCTACGTCTTCACCAAAAGAACACTAACCTCCCCTTGTCATGTTTGGACCAAGCTCTGATGCCTTTATGGCTATCAGATCCCTGCAGGTGCACTGGAAATTTCTCCACGTGGAGCTATATCTGCCTATCCAGATGTAATTGCAGACAGTCTTGCTGAGCATTATGTTCACACCTCTGCGTCTGAGAATTACCACGCAACGACAACAGCTATCTTTTGCTCCACACCATTGTGAGCCATATTCCCACTCCCTTCAGTGATAGGGAATTTCTCAGTGCCCTTGCCGACTGTCTTGACATACCCCCTGGTCTAGGCCGCATCCACTCCCAAATGCTTAAACTTCTGTCAGCGGACTACCAGCGTCACCGCCTTGCTGTCTTCAATTGCACGTGGAGCAATTGTGAATTGCCATTGCAATGGCGGGGAAGCATTATCATTCCAGCGCTAAAGCCTAGTAAGAACCCACTACATGTGGGTAGCTATTGTCCTATCAGCCTCACCAACGTTCTGAGCAAGCTGCTCGAACTTATGGTGAGCCAGTGGTTGTGTTGGCTCCTTGATTCTTGGGGCCTTCTGGCTCCGTCCCATGGTGGTTTTTGCCAAGTCGCTCCACGATCCATAACTTGGTCCATCTGGAGTCTGCCATTTGATCGGTCTTTTCCCAGCAACAACACCTTATTGCTGTCTTTTTTGACCTGATGATGGCCTACACTACCACTTGGCGACACCATATCCTCACTATTCAGCATGAGTGGGGTCTCTGGGGCCCACTCCCAATTTTTATACGGAACTTATTGCCACTCCGCACTTGCAGAGTTTGCATCGGTGCTTCCCACAATGCACCCCATACAAGAGAATGGGGTCCTGCAGGGCTCTGTCCAGAGTGTTCCACTCTTTTTAACTCCAGTCAATATACTTGTACCAGCAGTAGGGTCCTCAGTATCTCCCCTCCTATATGCTGACAATTATTGTATTTCCTTCTGCTCCTCTTCTATTGGTGTGACTGAATGCCAGCTGCAGGGAGCCATATAGGAAGTGCAGTCATGGTCCCTCACTCATAGCTTTCAGTTTTCGGCTGCCAAGAGTTGTGTAATGCACTTCTGTCATTGTTGCACTGTCCAACCCCATCCAGTACTTTACCTTGATGACCAACCACTTGATGTGATTGAGAATTACCACTTTGGTCTTCGATGTCCGCTTGACTTGGCTTCCCCATCTTCATCAGCTTAAGGAAAAGAGCTGGCGACGTCTTAATATTATTTAATGCCTGAGCCACACTGACTGGGGTGCTGATCATCCTACACTGGTACAGCTGTACGAAGCCCTAGTACAGTCCTGTACTGATTATGAGTGCCTGGCATATGGTTCAGCATTGCCCTCCACACTGCATCTGGTGGACCCTATCCTCTACTGTGGAGTTTGGCTTGTGAAGGGAGCTTTCTGAATGAACTCAATGATCAGCCTCCTTGTGGAAGCTGATGTTCCTCCATTGCAGCTCCAGCAGCAGCTACTGCTTACAAATTATACTGCCCATATTCATAGTTCACCTTGCCATCCAAATTACCATCTCCTTTTCCCTAACATGACAATCCTTCTCCTGGAACAGCAGCCCAGAATGGGGAATCCTCTTGTCGTCCATGTCTGGTCGCTTCTTACTGAACTCGAAACTTTCTCTCTACCACCTTCCCTGTGGGTCCACTTATGTACACCTCCATGGTCCATGCCTCAGCCATGGCTTTGTCTGGGCCTATTGCAAGGCCGAAAAGGTTCAGTTCCTCCTGAGGCCCTCCGCCAGCAATTTTTCTCTCTTGTCAGCGAGTTCCAGGGCTCAGAAATAGTCTATACTGATGGATCAATGATCGACAGTCTTGTTGGCTTCACTTATGCTCACATTGGACGTACTGAACAGAGCTCCTTGCCAGATGGCTGCAGTGTTTTCGCTGCAGATTTGTAGCTATCTATCACGCTCTTGAGCATATCCGCTCCTGCGCCGGTTAGTCCTCTATAGTGACTTCTTAAGCAGTCTACAAGCTCTTGACTAGTGCTTCCCTCAACATACTTTGGTAATAGCTATCTAGGAGTCTGTTTATGTCCTCAGTAGTAGTGGACGTGCAGTGATCTTCATTTGGACCCCAGGACTTGTTGGGATACCGGGCAATGAAATCACTGATAGTCTGGCCAAACAGGCTACCAGTAAACCAACTGTGGAGATCAGCCTGCTGGAGACTGATCTCTGATCGGTCTACCACCGTAAAGTTTTTGCAATCTGGGGTACTGAATGGTGCACCCTGCGTACACCAAATAATGTTATTAAGGAGGCAACGAATGTGGGGCGGTCATCCATGCAAGTCACTCGCAGGGTCTCTGTTGCCCTTTGCCAGCTCCGCATCGGCCGTACTTGGCTAACACACGATTGCCTCCTCCGTCGTGAGGACCCACCTCAGTGTCGCTGTGGCTTTCATAATATGACTGTCATCCACATCTCATTGGACTGCCAAATTTTAGCCACTCTGCAACGGACTTTTAACCTTTCCAGTGCTCTACCTATGATATTGAGCGGCAAAGTCTCAATGGTTGATTTAATTTCACTTTTTATTCATGGGGAGGGGGTGTTTCTCATACAATCTAAGGGTGGGCATCTGGCCTTCTCTCCTAGGCCTCCACCCTCCCTCCATTTTACCTCTCCATCACTCCTCATTTGCATTTTGTTTGCCTTTTGTGTTCATCTTTCCCCTATGTGTGTTCATCTTGCCTTGTCTTTTAGGGAGAGATTTTATTGTGTTGCAGAGTGGCTGGCTCGTCGATTTTTATTCTTGTGATCAGCCTGCCCAGGCCATCTGCTATATGATTTTATTGTTTTCCTCTGCTTTTGCTTTTCGTGTATGTTTTCCCCCTTTGGTTTGCTTCTTTTGTTTTCTCTTTCGGTGTGGTTCCCTGCCAGTTTTACATCCTTTTACTTTCCCCAACTCCTTTTGGGATTTGTTTTACCTTGAGACTTGTTTGCATGAGGAAAAAGGGATTGATGACCCTTAGTTTGGTCCCTTTAAACCCCAAACCAACCAACCAAGAAACCAATCGAAATACGTCCTGTTACTTAATCTCCTTACTTGGTGATTGAGAGTGACATGCATTATTAGTAAGTTTCTTTTGGTGAGTATGTTAACAGCAGGATACCACGAGTTCAAAAACAATATGATATGAATTCAGTGTGCAATTTATCAAGTAAAATTCTGGAACATGTGCTTAGTATGAAAGTGAAGGAACTCAGACCTGATGTAAACATGAATGAAGAACAAAAACCATGTAAATCCAGTTGAAGGTATACACACAATTTTAACAGAGCAATGTAAAATGCGGTTGATCAGTTGTGTGTGCTATATCACTTAAAATGCATATTTTAGTAGTACACAAGTGTAAATAAGACAAATTTGGTGTATAAATTACTGTGGCAGTTGCTTGTATTGCTCATGTCAGCCAATTACAGAAAAAGATCTGTGACATCATGGAAACATTAGTGTTTCTTCACATGAAATCATAAACACTGAGGTTTGACCACATAGAGCATTAAATGTCTGAAGTTTAGAAATGAAACAGTCAAAAATGTTAAGCATGCAGCAATGCTAACATAGGTCACATTAAAGATCTCTCCAAAATGTATCTTTTAGTATGATTTGTTGTTGATAAACTTTCAGGAAATGTGATGTTGGGGGATAAATAAACTACTTACAGATTTTATCTTCGAGTTAGCTTTTCATGTTATTTAGTAGTTGAGTATGAAAAGGAAAAAAGATACAGTATGAGGGAAACATTCCACGTGGGGAAAATATATCTAAAAACAAAGATGCTGTAACTTACCAAACGAAAGTGTTGGTATGTTGATAGAGACAAAAAACACACAAACACACACACAAATTACAAGCTTTTGCGACCCACGGTTGCTTCGTCAGGAAAGAGGGAGGGAGAGGGAAAGACGAAAGGATGTGCGTTTTAAGGGAGAGGGTAAGGAGTCATTCCAATCCCGGGAGCGGAAAGACTTACCTTAGGGGGAAAAAAGGACAGGTATACACTTGTGCACACACACACACACATATCCATCCACACATACAGACACAAGCAGACATATGTAAATGCAAAGAGGTTGGGCAGAGATGTCAGTCGAGGCAGAAGTACAGAGGCATCTCTGCCCAACCTCTTTGCATTTACATATGTCTGCCCGTGTCTGTATATGTGCAGATGGATATATGTGTGTGTGTGTGTGTGTGTGTGTGTGCAAGTGTATACCTGTCCTTTTTTCCCCCTAAGGTAAGTTTCCACTCGTGGGTTTGGAATGACTCCTTACCCTCTCCCTTAAAACCCACGTCCTTTCGTCTTTCCCTCTCCTTCCCTCTTTCCTGGTGAAGCAACCTTGGGTTGCAAAAGCTTGAAATTTGTGTGTGTGTTTTTTATTATGTCTATCTACCAGCACTTTCTCGTTAGGTAAGTCACAGCATCTTTGTGTTTTTATATATATATATATATAATCTCTCTCTCTCTCTCTCTCTCTCTCTCTCTCTGTGTGTGTGTGTGCGTGTGTGTGTGTGTGTGTGTGTTATTAGTTTTTTTTTGGGGGGGGGGGGGCAGCAACATCACACTCACATGACAACTTGATTGTGTCTGTAGTGTAGCCCGAGGTCTAGGTTCCGATCGATAACTGTTGCAGCCTTCTGTAGTATGTAAATCATGAGCCACACCTGCTTTAAGGCTTCTTCCTCAAATGCCCCCATAAAAATGTTGGCTCTCACTAGTGATGGTGGTCAGTCCATCATCTCTTCATCCATCTGTCCATAGTTGTTTCTTTTTAACAGGAAGTCTGTTTGTTTGAGACCATTTTGCTTGTGACAGCCCAAATATCTCTCCTATGAGGTTTAGGGAGTCTCTTAGAGGTGCCACCGTGCAAGGTGATGCAGTGCTTAGCACACCGGACTCGCATTCGGGAAGATGACGCCTCAAATTAACTTCTGGTTGAACTGTTTCAGTTTTCTGTGCTTTCTCTAAATTGCTCCAGGCATATACAGTAATTATTCCTTTGAAAGAGCATGGCCGATTTCCTTCCTTGACTCATTCTGAGCTTGTGGTCCATCACTAATGATGTCGATGTTGATGAGATGTTAAATCCTAATCTCCTTTCCTTCTTCCTTCTGAGAGATGCCCTTGTAAAGGGGAAAACACATTGAAGCTCACCACGAAGGTATTCTTTGTAGAGTTGGAAGTTGTAAAGCTACTAGATGAAATGCACAGAATTTTCCTTATGGTGCTGGCATTTACCAGCAAAGGGAATGAGCATCACTGTCAGGTGTTCGCTACCTCTTAGGTTGGCACAGCCTTATTGCTTATGCTGGAACAGAGTGGCATGCCTTACTTATGACAACTACTATTGTCTAAAGTTTGTGTCATTGTAGCAAACCACAAATCTGAAAACAAAATAACTGGATGAGTACTCCATTACAGCAGAAATGTGTAACGTCCTTAACTAATACAATATGATCATTAAAGAATGAAGTAGAACAAGAAATAGTCACTGGAATACATAGCAGCATTTCTATTCCTATTTAGTTCACCAGCTTTACCACACTCTCTTAAAGCTGAATTGTAACAGTTGGAATGTAAGGGGATACATCCAAAATAACATGAGGTGAGTGAAATAGCAGAAACTGGTACATACTGTTAGTTCAACAGATCTAAAGTGAGGCAGACCCTTGAACATGTTGAACATTACAGAAAAAAGGTAATACATATTTATAATTTTTTCACATTTGCTAATGTACCTTCTTTAAATCCTAAGTGAAATGATGATCTAGGATTGGAAGGCAGGTGGGAGGGAGTAAATTTATTTTCATGTATGAATTAATACAAAACATAAATCAATATACCCATGTATATGTACTATGAAATAAAAACAAAATTAATAAAATAGTTAATAAAATTGTGAGTCAGAACTGTTGGCCGTTACTTACCTTTGGAAACTAAAATTTCAGACTGTCGATAGATGCACATAAAAGTAAATACACTATACTAGCTTTTGGAACTAATGATGTTGTCCTCAGCAAGGAGACAATGATAGATTAGGGAAAGTTAAAAAGGAAGGAGATGTCACTCGGACCATAGGATGAAAATGCCTCACTTGTTGTATGAGGACAAGGGAAGAGAGGACTGAAGTGAACATACTCTTTCAGTAATGTTGTGCAAGCTGCATAATCTTTTCCATATTAGCTGGGTGACATCATTTGATGGAGAAGTCTTATTTAACTGTTTGCAGCTGATTTGTGACAATGCAAAATATGTGTGATTACCAGTTTGCAGTCTATTTTTATGCCTCACACAGCTTCTTGCAGGAGACTGCGAACACGTCATGGTCTCTTAAGCAGTACTTGTAATCATTTGTTTATTCACATGATTTTTAGAAATTTATTTTGCTCTAATATTTCCACAGGGATGATTTTTTTTAGCTATAAAAGCTATAGAAAGGTTTATAGAATTATCAGCATAAGAACAGATAATACAACACACGAATAGTCCCTTCTGACTGTCTCGCTTTATATTACACTCTGGTCTAATGTTCTACCAATTGCTTAAAACTGAGATGAGTGAATCAGAGCTATACCAACAATAAAAAGGAAAGTGATTCTATAAAATGAAGGATACGGTGTATGATGTCAAACAAATTGGTTACTTGGAATACAAATGTTGTATGAACCTTGTGAGGAGCATAAATTAAGTAGAAACATTGGAAATCACCCTAAAAAATGCCCAGTGTGTGGAACTGATTTCTGATAAATATTGCAGTTTGTTTATGTGTAAATGAAATATTTGCTATGCAAAGCAAACTTCTAAAACTTTTTCTGTTTCACACATTTTGCAGTTGGTTCTTTGGCAAAATATTGAGGAAGGAAGCAGAGAAACTTCTGATGGATGATGAAAATATTCGTGGAACATTCCTTGTGCGCTACAGTGAACATAATCCTAATGGATTTTCATTAAGTGTTAAAGATTGGGAAGAAACCAGGGGTTATCATGTCAAACATTATAAAATAAAACCACTGGACAATGGCGGCTTTTATATAGCCACAAACCAGACATTTCCAACTCTTCAGTCTCTGGTTATGGCGTATTCAAGTAAGTATTAGATTTTTATTTGTGTGCCTGTGTAACTTAGCAGAATCTATATTAAGAAATAAATATTATAAAATATAACAAAATGTTATCATAAAATATAACACCTGACCAAAATTAACAAGGAGAGTTTTGTCATTAATCATTGGCATGGATTGCAGAACGGTAATCATTTAAAAATAGCAAGGGATTCCTATATAGATGCAACAGTTTGGCCCCCATACTAAATGTAGAAGCAGTACATTAGAACTAGTAAAACTAGCATATCCATGAATAACAACAAACTATATGAAATGAATTCAACATTTAATAATTTTCATTGTAATATTAAAATGGGGGTGGCCTCTCACCACAGGATGTGATCATGGATTCCTTCCAACTCGTGCGCTAAATTCCTCTCCCAGTACCAAAGCACGGGAAAGCTCTCTTTTTCTGAGTGGCTGAATAATGCGGTAGCCAATCAGGCAGCAGAAAGTTCAGGATGGAATAACAAAAGTACTATGAAAAGGATAGAGATAATGTAGGATTGCAGACAGACACAATGGAACACTTGCTATACATTTTAGCTTTTGGCCAAAAGGCTTCCTTATGAAGCATAAAACGCGCGCACACACACACACACACACACACACACACACACACACACACACACATTTACACTAGCACAAATTGCACACACATTCACTGTGTCTGACTTGTGGCCAGACAGAGTCGTAATTGCACCTGATGGAAGCAACAATATGGTGGTGGGGTAAAGTGCTGGGTGAGGTTGGGGGAGGGGGGAGCAGAGAAGAGGAAAAGGACATGTGAATTTTCCACCTTTGTAATTTAGAAAAGCTGATGCTGGTGGAAAGGATCTAGATGGCACAGGCTGTGAAGCAGTCATCAAAGTGAAGCACATTGTGCTGAGCAGCTTATTTAGCAACTGTGTGGTCCAGCTCTCTTGGTCACAGTTTGTCAGTGGCCATTCATGTGGATAGACAACATCTACATCTACATCCATACTCCGCAAGCCACCTGACGGTGTGTGGCGGAGGGTACCTTGAGTACCTCTATCGGTTCTCCCTTCTATTCCGGTCTCGTATTGTTCGTGGAAAGAAGGATTGTCGGTATGCCTCTGTGTGGGCTCTAATCTCTCTGATTTTATCCTCATGGTCTCTTCGTGAGATATACGTAGGAGGGAGCAATATATTGCTTGACTCCTCGGTGAAGGTATGTTCTCGAAACTTCAACAAAAGCCCGTACCGAGCTACTGAGCGTCTCTCCTACAGAGTCTTCCACTGGAGTTTATCTATCATCTCCGTAACGCTTTCGCTATTACTAAATGATCCTGTAACGAAGCGCGCTGCTCTCCGTTGGATCTTCTCTATCTCTTCTATCAACCCTATCTGGTACGGATCCCACACTGCTGAGCAGTATTCAAGCAGTGGGCGAACAAGCGTACTGTAACCTACTTCCTTTGTTTTCGGATTGCATTTCTTTAGGATTCTTCCAATGAATCTCAGTCTGGCATCTGCTTTACCGATGATCAACTTTATATGATCATTCCATTTTAAATCACTTCTAATGTGTACTCCCAGATAATTTATGGAATTAACTGCTTCCAGTTGTTGACCTGCTATATTGTAGTATAAATGATAAGGGATCTTTCTTTCTATGTATTCGCAGCAATGCGTACTCCCAGATAATTTATGGAATTAACTGCTTCCAGTTGCTGACCTGCTATATTGTAACTAAATGATAAGTGATCTTTCTTTCTATGTATTCGCTGCAGATCCTCCTGCATTTCAGTACAATTTTCCATTGTTACAACCTCTCGATATTCCACAGCATCATGTGCAAAAAGCCTCAGTGAACTTCCGATGTCATCCACAAGGTCATTTATGTATATTGTGAATAGCAACGGTCCTGCAACACTATCCTGCGGCACATCTAAAATCACTCTTACTTCGGAAGATTTCTCTCCATTGAGAATGACGTGCTGCGTTCTGTTATCTAGGAACTCTTCAATCCAATCACACAATTGGTCTGATAGTCCATATGCTCTTACTTTGTTCATTAAACGACTGTGGCGAACTGTATTGAACGCCTTGTGAAAGTCAAGAAACACGGCATCTACCTGGGAACCCGTGTCTATGGCCCTCTGAGTCTCGTGGACGAATAGCGCGAGCTGGGTTTCTCACGACCATCTTTTTCGAAACCCATGCTGAGTCCTACAGAGTAGATTTCTAGTCTCCACAAAAGTCATTATACTCGAACATAATACGTGTTCCAAAATTCTACAATTGATCGACGTTAGAGGTATAGGTCTATATTTCTGCACGTCTGTTCGATGTCCCTTCTTGAAAACGGGGATGACCTGTGCCCTTTTCCAATCCTTTGGAACGCTACGCTCTTCTAGAGACCTACGGTACACCGCTGCAAGAAGGGGGGTAAGTTCCTTCACGTACTCTGTGTAAAATTGAACTGGTATGCCATCAGGTCCAGCGGCCTTTCCTTTTTTGAGCGATTTTAATTGTTTCTCTATGCCTCTGTCGTCTATTTCGATATCTACCATTTTGTCCTCTGTGCGAGAATCTAGAGAAGGAACTATAGTGCAGTCTTCCTCTGTGAAACAGCTTTGGAAAAAGACATTTAGTATTTCGGCCTTTAGTCTGTCATCCTCTGTTTCAGTACCATTTTGGTCACAGAGTGTCTGGACATTTTGTTTTGATCCACCTACCGCTTTGACATAAGACCAAAATTTCTTAGGATTTTCTGACAAGTCAGTATATAGAACTTTACTTTCGAATTCATTGAACGCCTCTCACATAGCCCTCCTCACACTACATTTCGCTTCACTTAATTTTTGTTTGTCTGCAAGGCTTTGGATATGTTTATGTTTGCTGTGAAGTTCCCTTTGCTTCCGAAGCAGTTTTCTAACTCGGTTGTAGTACCACGGTGGCTCTTTTCCATCTCTTACGATCTTGCTTGGCACATACTCATCTAACGCATATTGTACGATGGTTTTGAACTTTGTCCACTGATCCTCAACACTATATGTACTTGAGACAAAACTTTTGTGTTGAGCCGTCAGGTACTCTGAAATCTGCTAAACAGAAAAATCTTTCTACCTTTTTAAATATTTCTATTTACGGCTGAAATCATTGAAAGCAGTAACCACTTTATGATCGCTGATTCCCTATTCTGCGTTAACTGTTTCAAATGGTTTGGGTCTGTTTGTCACCAGAAGGTCTAATATGTTATCGCAACGAGTCAGTTCTCTGTTTAACTGCTCAGTGTAGTTTTCAGATAAAGCACTTTAAAAAATGTCACTGGATTCTTTGTCCCTGCCACCCGTTATGAACGTTTGAGTCTCCCAGTTTATATCCGGCAAATTAAAATCTCTACCCAGAACTGTAACATGGTGGGGAAATCTACTCGAATTATTTTCCAAATTATCCTTCAGGTTGATTATGTGACAGCCTTCACAGATAGTGCTGCCTTTGATGGGATAGGAGATGCTTGTGATTGGACTGTAGAAGGTGGTGGTGGTGGGGGGATATATAGGACTGGTCTTGCATCTAAGTGTACTACAGAGATGTGAGCAATGAGGCAAGGGATCGGAGGCAAGGGTATAGCAGGGCTGGACAAGAATATTATGTAGGTTTGCTGGGCGCAGAATACCACTGTAGGAGGGGTGGGAAGGATAGTGGATAAGATAATCCTAATTTCAGGACACAACGAGAGGTAGTCTAAAACCTGGTGGAGAATGTGACTCAGTTGCTCTGGTCCTGGGTGGTACTGAGTCACAAGGGAAGTGCTGCTTTGTGTCCAACTGGTGAGTACATGGGAGGTGGTAAATGACTGCAGAGACAAGGCACAGGGGATATCTTTCGGTACAAAGTTGGGTGGATAATTTCACTCTGTGAAGGTTTCATTGAGACCTTTGGTGTATTTGAAGTACTGTTCATTACTCCACATGCGACAACCATCGGTGGCTAGGCTATGTGGAATGGACTTCTCGGTATGGAATGGATGTCAGTTGTCGAAGTGGCTACTTTCCTCAATATTGCCCTCCACCTCGAAGGTGGTTATACCATTACCTCTGTCCATATCAAACCTACCACCACCTTCTCTGCCAGGTTTTCGACTACCTCTCGTTGTGCCCTGAAATGACGATTATCGTACCCACTATCCTTCCCACCGCTCCCACAGTAGTATTCTGCTATGCACCAAACCTATGCAATATCCTTGTCCATCCCTACTACACCTGCACCCCAATCCCTTGCCTCGTGGCTTATATCCCTGCAGTACACTTAGGTGCAAGACCTGCCCCATACATCATCCGAGCTCCACCTACTCTAGTCAGGTCACAGGTATCTCCTATCCCATCATAGGCAGGGATACCTCTGAAAGCAGTAATGTGAATGTGATTTACAAACTAAACTGCAACCACTGTGCTGATTTCTACGTGAGCGTGGTGACAAGCTGTCTGTCTGTCTTCATGAAAGGCCACCAATAAGCTGACCAAGAGACAGCTGGACCACCCAGTCGCTGAGCATGCTACCCAACTCAATGTGCTTTACTTCAATGATGGCTTCACAGTCTGTGTCATCTGGTTCCTTCCTACCAACACCAGCTTTTGTGAACTGCATGGGTGGGAAATATCTCTGCAGTATATTGTACATTCCTCTAAGACCCGCGTGCTTAACCATCATTTATCCCTGTTCTTCATCCACCTATCTCCTTCCCTGCATCCACTCCATCACTATGCCAATTGGGAGCAGGAGAGGTACCACAGGACATTTTAATTTCCACTGGCATGAATATAGTTTGATGGCACCCATTACAAAATATGACATGTCTGAATTCCACAGAGCGAAATACAGAGACGTATGATGGAAGAATGCTGTTTGAAGAGGCGTGGCACTGCCCTTTGGCACACTTAAGACCAAATAACATGTTTTACACGTGACCTGTGTTTACGTTAAGTGATTTTGCTGTTTCCTCTTCATTTATTGCTCTCATGTCAAATGAAAACAAATCTGATTTCTGTGGCCGAGAGCTATCAAGTGAATTAAAATACATTCACATAATTACGGAAGGCTAAAATATGTAATTAGTTTCAGATTTTATTTTAGTTCCACCTGTCTGACAGTCAATCGTTAATTGCCTTGCAGAACAATGAAGTTATTTTTGTCGGTTTGTTAAAGAAATCTTTTCTGTTGAGGCAGACAATTTATTTGAACGATGTGTTTAATTCCACACTATTGGCTAGTTTCAACTATTCACTGCATTTCAAGTTCACATTTTCATCTTCTAGCACGTATGGGATTATGCCTTAATGAAGAACCAAGCATGAGATAATCCAGTACTGGTACTCCAAGAAAATTTATATCTGAATCTGGAAATTTGAATGTGCACTTTAAGCCGAATTATGGTTCACAAAATTCCCATGCTCTTGGAGTACCCTCTAATGTCTTGTTTCTTTTATGACATAATGTAAGATCTGTTAATGTTTTACATGTACGAACGTACGGGCTTCCTGCGTCACTGTATCTGCTCAAGCCCGGCGATGCCTGTTTTCTGGCGCTCTCTGGCAACTGCTGAAACGAATCTATTTCTAACAGGTCGCAAGAAAATATTCCAAATGGTTGTTCAGAAAGCGTTACTTTCAAAGTAAATTTCTTTTTACGCAAGATGAACTCTGTGTGCGAATGTCCGATGAATTTTTTAAATCACAGAGCGTTTGACTCTCATTCAAAAATCAGATCTTTGACAACAACCATTTAGAATATTTTCGAGCCCAGAAGATCAGACATTTATGTAACATGCGCAAAAAAGATCAACATTATGTGTGAAAGCTTAGCTTCTCTTGCAGCTTATTAATCTTAGAGACCAATATTATACGTAAAAGCCTTTCTTTTCTTGCAGCAACACTACGTATATTAATTTAAACCATTACCTTTTCCCAGTTGTGTGTTCGCGCTACATAACACTGATGTTGCTGTTGGCTTACTACATCACATGTCCTGTGCTCTGAATATCCACCGTCATCAGCTGGCGAGGTCGCTTGACATGAGCTATGATTGGCTTACAAAAGCACATTGCAATCTCGATTTCAATTCTTTGGAAAGTAACATGCGGTGTTTGGTGGAATTCGAATTTATACTTTCGTAATACGAAAATATGCAGTGTACATGTTGTTGCATATCAGACATCTTTCCAAAACGTGTTTTTTCCCCTGAGTTTTGTTATCTAAAGTGCCACGAAATTCTATGCCAGTGTATAAAATCACAACCATTGAAAGGATTGATAAGTTTTACAGTTCCAATGAAAAGTATGCTGTTACTTAACATGGAAAAAGTGTATTTTCATCCGGGAGAAAGTGTATTTTTACCCGGGAAATCTGGGAAAAATCTGGGAATTATTTTTCCTCGTCGATGTATACACCCTGTCACTAGAACCATAGTTTTATCTTGAAGAGATAGGCATTAATTTAGAATTTTAGGCTTCAGCATTGATTAGAGATTTAATTTCATCTGCTGGAAGATAAGAATCGGGACACTGAAATCCATAAACACACAATCTCCAGATCTTGGATGGTTTCTGGGACAGACAGAGAGAAGGAGTAGAGCAATTGGACAGAGAGAGTGATTAGGAGAATACAGACAAAGAGGGAGAAGTGGAGATGTTCAGAGAGAGGGGGTAGTAGGTGGAGGTGGAGGAGGAGGAGGAGGAGGAGGAGGAGATGGTAAGAGAGGAGTGGAAATGCAGGAGGCAGGTGGAAGGTATTTAGAAATAGTGGGCAGGTAGAAAAGGAAGAGGGGGAGGAGGGTATGGACAGTGGGAGGGGGAGGAGGAGATGGAGAACCAGAGAGATTGGGGAGGAGAAGATGGAGAACCAGAGAGATTGGGGAGAAGGAGATGGGTGGATAAAAGACGGGAGGATGAGGTGGACGGAGAGAGGGGTAGGGCTAGATGAGCAGAGGATAGGAGAAGAGGGAGGTGAAAAAGGAAAGAGAAGGGGAGGAGATGGGATAGTGAGGAGGAGGAGGAGGAGGAGGAGGAGGAGAAGTAGAAGTGAGGAATATAAGTGCCATATGTGTACATGGTTGATGCCACAGGCAAAAGACTATCATACACATGTATAAATCTCTCTCTCTCTCTCTCTCTCTCTCTCTCTCTCTCTGTGTGTGTGTGTGTGTGTGTGTGTGTGTGTGTGTGTGTGTTTTCAGCACGTCTCTTCCTCAACCTCTGGATCAGTTGTAACCCATTTTGGTCACATGCTACTTATTATGGAGGAAGAAGTACCACAGGTAGGGGGAGGACGAGGAGGGGGTTGAGGAAGAGATGGACAGAGAGTGGTGGGATGTGGAGATGGACAGAGATAGGGAAGAACGAATGTGTGTGCAATATATGTTTTGTTTGTGTATGCGGGTGAAAGGCTAGCTCTTATATAAGTTTTCATAAACCATATTTCTAACTTCCTGACTACTGAATTTCTTTCCCTCCCTCCCCCCCTCCCCCCTCCCCCCCCTTCCCCCCCCCCCCCCCCCCCCAAACTCACCAACTTAGCACATGCTTAAGCTCTTCATCTTATGGGTCTGTGGTCACTTGCAGTCAGTATTTTTGCACCTTCACATCCTGTAGAATTTCTTTATTGCTTGATAAAATATGGCCAGTTTTATTTTTAAATAAATCAGTGATGAAAAGTAACCATATGCCATATAGGTGCTGTGTTGAGCGATGCACAGGCATGTAAAGAAGGAAGAAAAGAATAAAAAAGAAAAAAGACAGCTCTGTTGTCTTTGACAATGAGACTGTTCTTGCACAGCAGCCTAACTGTGGTGAGAATTTGTCCCCTGGAGCAAGTGAGAAAAGACAGTCGGTGAGTGTGAGGAAGTAGTGGAGGGGAAAGAGGGAGTGGTGTAAGTAAGGATGGCTGATAGTTGGTAGGGAGAACCTGTAATGGAACAAGACACTGATGAGCTCACACTGGTGCAGGCATTGGGAGTTAAGCAGTTGAGCAGAGGAGAGGATTGGGGTAGAGGTAATAGATAATAAGGGAGAGAGGGGGAGAGAGAGAGAGAGAGAGAGAGAGAGAGAGAGAGAGAGAGAGAGAGCATAAAGTACACGGAACAAAGTGTGAGACATGTGGACAAAGTTACTGCAGATGGTGGTGGTTAGGGGAAACTATTCGGAATAGGGCATATGTCCATACAAATTATTTTGCTTCAAATGAGTATTCCTGTCATATCCTTGAATATTGATCATTCCTCTTGGTACACTCTGTGTAGATACCTGTTCAGCATAAAAGAAAATGAAGGTCAGACAGACTTATATACAAAGGGGGCAGTTAATTAAGGACCACGAAGATAGGATCCGTACCAGGTGGGACTGATGGATGACATCAAAAAAGTTCAAAGAAGGTCGGCTCATTTTGTACTATCACAAAATAGGGGAGATAGTGCCACAGACATGATACATGAATTGGAGTGGCAATCATTAAAACAAAGGCATTTTTCGTTGCGACAGGATCTTCTCATAAAATTTCAATCACCAGTTTTCTCCTCTGATTGTGAAAACATTCTGTTGGCACCCACCTGCATAAGACGAAATGATTACCATGATAAAATAAGAGAAATCAGGGCTCACAAAGAAAAATTAAATGCTCGTTTTTCCCGCATGCTGTTAGAGGGTGGTATGGTAGGGTGTCAGCTTGAAGGTGGTTCATTGAATCCTCTGCCAGGCACTTAGTGTGAATAGCAGAGTAATCACATAGATGTAGATGTTGAATTAGGGCTCATATGGAGCCATGTAGATAGTCACTTTTAAGTCATTCCATTTGTGAGTTGAGACAGGAAAGGAAATTACTAGATTACTAGTAGTGTGGCAAGATACCCTCCATCATGCACTATATATGTGTGTATGTATATGTAGGTGAAGAAGGAGAATATGAGGTTTTAATAGTTCTAATGGTATACACTTCCTGTATATTCGAGATAAGATCACATTTTTAGTATTAAAACAGTTATTACTGGCTTTGGCCATACATTGAACTATATTCAGACACTGTATATAGTAGGCCGCATTTGATAAACAGCTAATAAAAACAAAATCCTATTGAGAAAAGTCTTCTAGATGGGTCTTGGAATCCTATTGCTATATGAAAGCATATCTAATCATGGACTATCATACCCATGTATAAATATCTCTCTCTCTCTCTCTCTCTCTCTCTCTCTCTCTCTCTCTCTCTTCCCCCCCCCCCCCCCCCCCCCCCCCACACACACACACACACACACACAGATCAGTGGTTTGCACAGATTGTCATCTATGTGTATTCTATTTGAGTTGAGCAGTATACTTCATGATTGATTGATTGATTGATTTGGACAGCTGTATAGGTCTTTGAGGACAGAGTTACATAGGGTGGTCACAAACATTCTGAAAAGCTTGTAAGGGTGTTGTGGGGTAGCTGGTGCTGAGAAATAATTGTTAAGAAAAAATCAATATATTGCAGAGTTTCTGAGTTATTTAGCATTAGTTAGCGAATCAGGCCATTGCGCACACAAATTCAGGACCCCCCCCCCCCCCAGAGATAGTGTCACCAAACATGTTCTTCGTTCAGTTTCCTAAAACCGAACAAGAGAAAGATACAAAATTTGGCCATGGGACAGTAGTAGGTATCAAACCCAAGCCAAAGGCTGAATAGTCTAGTGCACTGGCACTAATTATTGTATCTGGTGGGATGCGTGAATTACGCATGCAATGGCCTGACTGGCTAACTTCAATGCTGATTAACTTGGAAATGGTGCAACATGTTTGATTTTTTACTTAACAATTATTTCTTAGCCCAGTCTACCCTGCAGCGCCCTTACAAGCTTTTCAGACTTATCTGGCCACACTGTATAATGCCAAAATTGATAACATAATATAAATGTGAATATCTTAAAGATGGTGAGTGTAATATTCAAAACATGTGTATTTTTTTGGAGTTTACCTCAAACTTTTGTTAGCTCATAACTGATATTTTTAGCCAAATGTTTATAAGGAGTTGCAACTTTCCTTCTCATAGTATTGTACATTCCATCTTGGATTTTCCATTGTTTGATTAAAGACTTCTTTTCTTACTTTGGTGTCAGTAATCTACATATTTTGTCATCTCTTGGGAAATTATTACATTTACATTTGGGACTACACTACCTTATGAGTTTGAGTAGTAGAGTGACGTTCTGCAGTACTCTATTTTAAATTTAGCATCCATTGCTTTAACTGTCAATGACATAAGTTCCTCTGTACTCACTTTCTGAATAACAAATGTCTTTATTTTACTTGCACTAACTGCACATGAAGAGCAACAGAATTACACACCTGGGGATTTTACAGATTCAGTGGGGTTACTGAGCCATGTTTTTGATTAAATGTTAAATTGGCTTTGCATATAAAAGAACTGACTGTAGAAGCTCTCAATTCACTTAGTTTTCCTAAGTGGAAAAAAGTGAGAAACAGGGCTGATTCTTAGCTCTACAACATTTGTCAGATTCCAACTTGACTTAGATCTGTAGTTTATGGTTCAGCAAAGACTGTCTTAGCAGCAGTTCTTAGTAGTTTGTGTAATTTATGTTAGCTGTGGGGAGGATATAGAACAGATCTCATGCTCAGCCTTTGTGCTGTCTCAGGAGTGACAGCCTTTGTGCTGTCTCAGGAGTGACAATTTTCCATTCTGTGGCAATTACCTTTGGTACAACATTGTATTTAGTCTTTTATGTTCCATAATCATTCCCTTAGTAATTTGAGGAGTAAAACATATTCAAAGTGTAGGGTAGGTAACCTTTGGATAATGAATAAGTCCTGAATATGTGCCTTTTTCTCTTCTGTGCACTGGTATCACTTTACTAACAATTTTTTTGTGCTCTGCAGAAAATGCCCTTGGTCTTTGTCATGTGTTAGCAAAACCATGTCCTAAACCAAGACCTCAAATATGGGATTTATCTCCAGACTTAAGGGACCAGTGGGAAATTGATCGATCAGAAATCCAGCTTATTAAAAAGCTTGGACGTGGTAACTTTGGAGAAGTGTGGTATGGTAAGTATAATCCATCAATTCTAACCACAAACTTTAAAGTAATAGGAATAACAGTAATATTCAATTGAATGTGCATCTGTTTGTTTGGTATTTTTTAGTAGCATGTATATGTATAAAGAACTCACAAATGTAATGTAACCCCTTTAAAGCTCCCATACTTTCTTTTATAGTAATTTTTGCAGCTATCAGACATAGAGCAATATGTTCTGCTAACAGAAGCTACTGATCAACAATGATGATGATGTTTCACCATCAGATTTCATAAATAACTGTGTGCACCTTTCTGTGAACAAACCAAATCATTAATTATTTTTACCCCACAAACAGCCGTAATACTTTCAAACTCATTGTCGTCACTGAAGGCAGCTCTTCAGACATTTATGCATAAGGTAACAGCATAAGACTGCTGCTTACAAAATCCATACGACTCTCCGCCCACACGTGTGCTTGACAAGTAGTGCTTGGGCATTGGTGACGGTAATAGCAAGACAATGTCCCCAACTAAAAAAAAAAGGCATGCTCAGCTTAGAAAGTTCTAGAAACCAGTGATGTGTAAGGATTACAGTATACTACATCATAACACCAATGGTAATAGTCTGACATCTCTGCAGTAACTTTTTTTTCAAAACATGTTGAAAAAAAGTTTTTTGAAAACCCAAAAAGAAACTCGAGATTCCAAAGAAAATTTTGACCCAATAACGAGGCCCACAGGACAACAAATAACAACATACTGATGAATAACCCAGCAGTGGTTCCTTCTTCCTGTGGCATTATCTAGATCTACGTCATACTTTAATGCAATAAAAATATCAAGCACGCTTCATGTTGTCTCATCCATGCACCAGAAATTACAGTCTGTTTACATTTTGTGTTTATAAGTTGTAAGTAGACATAGGATACATGGAAATCAAATTGGTTGTATGTCTAGACTAAACAACAACAACAACAAAAAATCAGAGTTCCCTGTACAGATGTACTTGCTGTCTAGTTGAGTCTGTTTTCCATATTGCTCATCTAGATCATTAACTTTGTCTATGAGGACAGTCATACTCTACTAGTGTAAAGGCATATTCATACTAATCTACATATGTTATGGGCATAGGTTGTATGAAAAAAGTGTCATTACAAAATCATCAACTCTTAAACAAATCAAAACATTGCATACCTTTCCTGTTATCCAGCTTAGCATTATTAAAATACTTTCTGAAATTGCAGTGATGTAGGACTTCTACCTCCATAAGCTCAGCAGTTGTAATAATTCAAATATCCCATATTTGTAAATGCTGTGATCAGCCTATGCAAAAAGAATCTATACTCTCCTGACAATTGTACATGTAAGTGTAGCTTTGTACATTGAAACAGTAAAAGGACAGATATGTAGATCACCTTAAGACTCTACATAAAATAGAGCATCCTTTCTCAAGTGAAAATCAGATCAATTACACCAGTAGGATAAACTAGAAAAACAAAGTACAAGAATATTTACTATTTGCCTCAATACTTCTAATCAAAGAGAAGAAAAATTTTACTGTATATTGCCATATCTTTTTTCTTTGCCTCACAACACGTACACACAGGCGAGTGTAGCAGCTGACTACATTTGCTACTATTGATGAATGCCAAGGATAGTGTGCACACATGCACTTTAGGGTTGCCAATTCATCACAGCACTGCAAGCAGAGGGGGTTCTGTTTGGTGGTCAGCTGTATGGGCAAAGTTGAAGATCTGCTGCCTGCCAGGAAGAAATGGAGAGTGAACATGGCAATTATACTGCGCTGCTGGTCATGTCCCCTTTTTCACAGCTGTCCTGAGTAGCATACAAGACAAGGCATTCAGCTGGACTGCAGCATACCCAACCCTCCACTCCAATGACTCATTTATATAGCAAACCTGTAAATAACAGTATGGCTTACATTCTGTATGTATGACAAGAATCAAAACATACACAACATGTAACACTCCTACATTCTCAGTCACTACCTCTGTGTCACAGTGGCAAATAAAGCAAAAACTTTCCACTCTTCACAAAAAAGACAGTATACATTGCTGCTAGCCATACACCTAAAATACCCTTAAAAGAAACAGTAGATAAATTGCTGTTCATAAATGTTGACAGCATTCAGTCTTCTTGCCAGCCTACATTGTACTCAATTGCAACGTTGTCAACATCCTCATTATTTTCTTATGCTGCTTCTTCAGCTTTATATTATTTACGTATTTGTAAATGCTCAGGTGGGAACATGCCCATTTTGCTCTGTCTGTTCTGTTTTGTGCTTGTCTGCAAGCATAAGATTAACTTTGGCCACATGCTCTGGTGTTATTCCACTTCCTTCTGTGTTACTATCTGTAATTATGTGAGCTATAATTATCTTGTGCACCTTCATAGTGATAATTTTAACCAACAGTTTCTCTCATTTCCCACTGTTTGTCTTTTCTTTGAATCTGTGTGTGTATTTGTCATGCCTGCTTTACATTTTCAGTTATCATGCCAATCAGATGACTATGAACTTCACATGGTAAGCATTGTCGTTCAGCATAAAACATGGCATTCTTCATGCAGCCTGTCATGTACTGATTTCTCTCTAATTCTTTTCCAAAATAGTGGAGAATCTATGGTCATACCAGTTGTGACAGATCAGATTTAAACTCTCATCTTTTGTGTTTTTATACCAGTATTTTACCAGGAACATCATCTGAAACTCTGTGCATGAAAGTGCTGAGAATGGTAGTATCCGATTCAGTACTATGACGATCTGTAAAGATGCTACTATTTCATCATCTAAGGTTGCAGCAGCAGACATCCAAGTTGATATTTCATTTAACAAGTCTATGTCCAGTGTTGCTTTCAACTTTGGCTCCATTGACATCGACCATTTTGGAAGAAGAATATGTGCATCATGCATTTCCTTACATGTGTCTGCACGATTCTTCTCTAGGCTCTCTTTAAATACCTTTGTGATCCCCTCTCTACACTCCAAAAATATCTCCACAGTTTCCTCTCAACTCTCATTAAATGCTGATTTTATTTCCTCTCTTAATTTCTTCTCTAATCCTTTCATGCTCTCTTTTTGATTTACTTCAACTCCTTTTTTAATTTCTCATGATTCTCCTTAGATTCTTTCGCAGCTTTCTCTTGACTTCCCTTATCAAGTTGAGGAGTGCTATCTTATCCAGCTGACTGTTGTTTGGAGGTGACTGATATTAGGTTTTGCTACTAAGTGGGATCCTCTCTAGTTCCTACCATTTTTATGTATGTGTTGAAGTTTTATTTGCAATTAATTCCACCGATAGTTGCTTGTCTACGAATTCTTCTTTAGTTATATCCTCAGAACTCAGGTCTCTGAATCCTGCATTACTGTATGTGGACACTTTACCAAGCAAAGCTCCCAGAAAAATATTTACTGGATCTGCTCATTTACTGATGACATATTTACACTTGAAAGTCAGTAGAACAAAACACAAACCTAACAACTGTTTAAAAGACTCTAACTGAAAAGTTAGTTTCCGGCTGCCTTTTTCTACCTTCCCTCAGCAGCTTCAAAAATGTTCCCAAAAATTTTGGCTAGCACATTTAGACAGTGGGAGTGGGGAAGTGATGGAAAAGTAATAATTACTGGGAGATAGTAGACAGTGATTGTAGTATAGAAAGAGTGAAGGAGACATCTTATTCTACATCTACATCTATACTGCACAAACCACTGTGAACTGCATGGCACAGGGTTAGGGTTTCTTTCTGATTGACTCACATATTGAATGTGGGTAGAATGTTTGCTTAAAAGCCTATGTGCATGCTGTAATTAATCTAATCTCGTCCTCGGAGTCTCTGTGTGAGTGATACATAGGGAGTTGCAAGTATATTCATAATGTCAGTGGGACAGTGGCTGTGTGAGAAAAAGAGAGGGACACGGTGGCAGTGGTACATAGTTAACAGTGACAGAACAATTGTAGGAAAAGAGTGGAGGAGACAATGGCAGTGGGAGAGACTTAAGAAGGAGAAAGTGACAGCAGCAATTGCAAGGAATGAATGAAACATTAGCAGTAAGAGAGAGCAAGAGGGAGACTGACAGCGAGAGGAGACAGTAGCAGCAGCAGCAGCAGTAGGACAGAATGAAGGAGATTGTGGGTGTGACAGGAGAAAATGATAGTTAGAGAGACACAAAGAGATAATGACAATGAGTTGGGCTTAATGAGTGAGAGAGAATGGGCAAGTGGGAGCAACTCGCAGCAAAGAACTATTGTATGTGAGCGAGTTGCAGTGAGGGAAGCTTTTGGGAATGAGAGGTGAGCTGCGTGTTAAAAAAAGTGCGAATATGTAGGAAGTGTCAGCAGCAGAAGCAGTGGACTGATGTAACACTTAACCACAACATCATCAGTTACCAGGGTAGGTAATGGCTGCAGTGTGAGATGTGGAATAGAGAGAAATTTTAGGGAAAATTTTTAAAGGTACTGAGGAAGGTAGAATGATGCAGCTGGCACCCCACTTTCCTGTCAAGGAAGGTAGACTGAGGCAGCTGTCACCCCACCTTTCAGTCAGTGTCTTTTAAACAGAAGCATATTAACCTTTTTGTGCTCCAATAGGAGCATTTTTACACTGGTCACTTCATTTAAAAGCAGTAGTGCTTGCATGGTAAGCCATCTGTAAAGCTCCCACACTTTCTTAATGTATTAACTTTTGCAGCTATCAGACACAAGTAATGTGCTGCTTTACGGCGAGAACACACCTCATTACTAAATGAACATGACCAAGTTGCCAATCCGAACATGTGGGAAAACTTCAAGAAGCACATGTCTCTATTACTTTACAAATATTAAGGTTCCTTAGTTATAAACAAAAAAAAGTCACTTTGAAACAATGGTAGTGCAAATCATATTGCTGTGATTTATTGACCTTTTGGCACATAAAGCCGGCCGAAGTGGCCGTGTGGTTAAAGGCGCTGCAGTCTGGAACCGCAAGACCGCTACGGTCGCAGGTTCGAATCCCGCCTCGGGCATGGATGTTTGTGATGTCCTTAGGTTAGTTAGGTTTAACTAGTTCTACGTTCTAGGGGACTAATGACCTCAGCAGTTGAGTCCCATAGTGCTCAGAGCCATTTTAACCATTTTTTTTGGCACATAACACACTTCCTAATACTGGCCACCTCAACCACATTTGTATTAACAGATAAGCTTATTCCTCTTTCATGGTAAATTGCATTCCTGCATTGTGTTTCCAAATTAATTTATCACATTATTACTGTTCACAGAAGTCTTTTCGTAGCTGTTTGAAGAGTAACGTTTTCCGCCAGTGGGAGTTTCTGAACAACATTTTCAGTGCTGTTTCATTCACAGATTTCATAAATAATTGTGTGCACCTTTCTTTGAGTAAACCTTGCCAACTGAAGTTATGCTTTCAACCAGCATCGTCAACACTTAAGAAGCAAACTCTTCAGACAATTTATGCATGACACGACTGCATGCAACAGTTCCTGATAAAACCTGAACATTGACTCTCCATTCATATACATGCATATGATCAGTAGTGCATGGACATTGTTGACATTAATAGCAAGACAACGCCCCTACCAGAAAAAAAGGAATGCTCAGATTTTGAAATCAAGAAACCAGTGATGTGTAAGGATTACGATTTATTATGCTATAACACCGATTATAGTACACTGCAAATTGTCTGGATAAAGGGTAGATGTTCAAAGCATTTGGTACTTACCAGTTTTGAATGAAAGAAATATCAAATCTTAAGGAAATATGCAGAGAATATGTAAAAGAATCACTACACTGAAATATTTTATGAGCCTGCAATAGTGCAGTTTCCATTTGTTTGCAGAAAGCTGAACAGTTATTATATTGTTGTCCATATAAGGCAGGTTGTAGGGTAATACTCTTTGGCAACCATCAGTGTACCATGTGACACTCTGCCCAATAGCATCATCATACTGTTAGTTTAGGTATAGCGAAGGTGCTTAGCCAATTTAGTGTTCAGTGTGGATGACATAAAGCAAACACGATACATATAATGTTAATAAGTGACAGCGGTCGCTTTACTAGCGTATAACATTTTGTAGGTAGAGTCAGCAGCAGAAGCAGTGGACTGCTGTAACACTTAACCACAACATCATCAGTTACCAGGGTAGATAATGGCTGCAGTGTGAGATGTGGAATAGAGATAGAGGACACAATGGTGATGCTGCAAAGTACATGCCATTTCTCTCTGTGCAGAATGCATTACACCTCTCTGTGCAGAACACATCATACTGTTGCCTTCTTACTTGCCTACCACAATAGTTTATAGCAATTCATATTGACTGTATTTTCGCTACCATGGGAAGTGTACGGAGAAGACAAAAAGGCATGGTAAGACACAGGTTGTAACTGGCGCACCTCGTGTGTGTTATAAGAAGAAATGACATCCACATGCATGTATGTGCAGTAAAAATTTTATAACATTAGTAATGATCCTGAAGTCTGTATGTGTCTGCCATGTTGCATAGATCAACAGAGATAATTTTGTGGTTCTCATTGGAGCCAACACCCCAGGTTGTGGAATCCTCTGTTTGGATCCCAGGAGTCATCCATGCTGTGATAAATGGAATTATTCATGTTCTCAGATAGTTTCTGTTTCAGAAACAAATACAACAATTTATAAAGTCTCTAAGTACATCTGACGTTACCCAAGTGACGCCATTCCAGGACACTGGATTGGAAGAGAAGGAGCGGAAGATGAACTTCATGGTGGCTTCCCAGGTCTCCAGACCTCACACATTGTGACTTTTATCTGTAGGGTTACATAAAAGACACTCTGGATACTGTAGGGTTGCAGCACTAGTTATATTGCTGTGAGTGTGGGGAAAATTCAGAAATAAGAGAGGTATTAGGTCCTCTCTTTCTCACATTGTGTAAAAAGATGTGGTTTTACACAGCCTGAAAAGAGTTTTAGTTACTTCTGTTTTGGTGCCACCCTAAACATGAATACTTGACAGTACAGAAGGTAGTAACTCTGCTCTATCTGTCCTTGTGAGAAAGCACGTTCATATCAGCCAACATAACTTCATGTTCATATCAGCCAACATAACCTTGCAACAGGAGACAGTTTTATGTTTGCTTATAAGGGGTTCCCACTTTAAGTGAAGACATTGAAATATCTTGAAAACTACACAATCATTATTTACAACACACTGCTCAATGGCCCTGGGACCCTACCTCCGTGCTGTGATGTTAGGACAGGCCACTATCTCATAACTTCTAATTGGAAACCCCATTCCCAATGTTGTATTCCTCCGACATATTGAACGGGGGACTACTCGATTTGGCACTGTGGCCATGGCTCTAGGGGAATGCTACTTTACTTTTCCAATTAGAGTAATTGTTCAAACGTAGTACTGCCAACTTCAGTGGACACTGTGATCCATTTTCAAATGACTATACACAGGCCAGAAGCATATTGGCGGGAATGTTTGCACTGGCATTTCTGATGTGGTCGACCATGTCTTCATGGCCTGTTGGCACTTGCTGGTGTACCTTATCTTTTAAATATCCCCACAGAAAGAAATCCAGTTACGTCAAATCCAATAACCTATTGGGCCACTTAATAGAGCCACCTCTACCAGTCCACACACAAGTGTGAACACGGTCTAATATCTTCCGTGCTTCAATTGCGTAATGCGCTGGGCAACTGTCATGCTGAAACCACATATGTTGTTGAATTTCTAGGGCAACATCCTGCAGTAGTACCAGTTGTTCCTGATCCAAAAATATTAGATATTTGGGTCTGTTCAATTTTCTGTTCATAAAATATGGACCAATGAGCTTGTTCACCATGATTCCACACCACATGTTGCTGTAAGCAGCGGGGAATGCCTACACTCCAGTAATGCATGTTATGCCCATTAACACTACCATGGTTTGTGAATGTAGACACATCGGAAAATAGGGCTTCAGGAAAGAACGTGGGGATCATTTGCATTTTTGATGTGCCCATTCACAAAACATTATCCAGTTGCGGAAATCAGCCCCATGAAGTTGTTGATGCAGTGACACAGGGTAAGGACAACATTTATGATGATGTAGTATTGTGAGAATACTACCTATGGACATACTGGAAATGGATGTAATTGTCGCATGCTTATCCATGGATTGTGGTGCTCTACCACTAGTACAGCTATATCATTAGCTTTTCCTGTACCATGTTTGCTTCGTTTCCTTTTGCCAGTCTGTAAACTGCCATCAGACATAAAGGTGTTCACAGCCTTGTAAAAGAACAAATGAGAGCAAGCTTCCTCTGGAAAATTCTTGGCATACGAAGCAACAGCAGCCTCAACATTTCTCCTACATTGTCCTGTTGCACATCTGTTCTCCAAATGATAGGTATGTGTGCAGGCAATAACCACAGTGCAAGTATTGCAATGTTTAGAGCTGCTATCTGTTGTACGTGTGCATGATGCAATAGATCCGGTCACAGTATACTGCCTGTTATGACATGTCAGAAGACTACAACATTATGAATGGGGTTTGTAATTAGAAGTTGTGAAATACTGGCCTGTTCTGCCCGTGCAGCATGGAGGTGGGATCCCACATGCCATTAGATATTCAAGGGCCATTGAGTAGCATGTCGTAAATTGCAATTGTGTATGCATTTCTATTCATCTGATTACAGCGCCATCTGTGGTGAAGGAAAGAAAATACTTCAGACAAAATGTATGTTGATTTTGCCATAGGATTATAATCTGAAGTAAAAACCCAGGATTCCGATTCAGGATTTCAAACTTGGCTCCCCACCACCCGTGCACAGCTTGGAATTGTGGGTCAAGTGTGGTTTCGTTGGATGTATCCCTCTGAGACAAACAAATTGGAATTATAACTTTTTGTGATCTGCTGTGTAGTTTTAGAGAAATTTCAATGTCTTCATTGAAAATAAACACCCTGTATAACTGACTTTCAGTACAGAGCTTGGATCAAAATCACTTGTCTTTTGAGTATTTTGAAAATATGTTTATCATTTAGCTACTAAGTGGCTGCTAAATTATTGTGTGACAAAATGAGGTGCAGGTAATATAGCTGGGTTCAAGTTCCTGTCTACGTATCTGACATACATTGTAACCCCACTTTTACGTTCCCGGAATTAATGTTTTCCCACCGTTTACGACATTTTTTTTTGGTCCCGTCAAATTTCCTATGCCCACAATGTTAATTTGCACCTGATTTTGTGTGAACATATTTAAAATTTTCCCACCATTTACGCACTATGAAAAAATGTTTGTGGAGAACAAATGACGCTTGTATGATGTTGGCCGTCCAGTAGTGTTTACAAATATTACATGGCTATGTTTTTTGACACCAGGGCTCTCTACTCAGTGGATTGGAACCAGTAAATGTGAGAAAGTTGGAACAATTCGTTCCGTATCTCCCGCCACTACCAAGCTCTGCTTGGCGTGGTGGCTGATGGGGAGTAACTAGGTTCATTCAAATGAAGGTATCGTGACCAGTCGCAACCTTTTCTAAAATGTTTCTACTGTGCAAATGCAGTTTTGTGATTGTTGTGATCATCGTGACACCTTTGTCGAACCATATTTAGCGGGTTTCGGGATATGGCCACTTGGAGCGCCAGCTGACATAACTGGTGCCATGTTTAAACTAAAAACATTTGAGCAACGCAAATTGAATGACGGTGTCAGCTCGAGCTACGAGGGGGCCATCCTGGTACCCATGGCTGTTCCCTTTAATTGTTGGTATGTCTGGCCTTCAAAAGTGAAGAAGTTGTGGGTCAGGATGAAGCTGGCTAAGGTAATGAGCAAAGAGGTTTTAGGTAGGGTGGCAGGTGATCAGCGTGAAAGGAAGTGCTCCATCGCACCGAGGCCCTGGACGTGCGGGATATTTGTGTATAAGGAAGTGGCATCAATGGTTACAAGGATGGTTTCCAGGGGTAACGGATTGGGTAAGGATTCCAGGCGTTCGAGAAAGTGGTTGGTGTCTTTGATGAAGGATGGGAGACTGCATGTAATGGGTTGAAGGTGTTGATCTACGTAGGCAGAGATACGTTCTGTGGGGGCTTGGTAACCAGCTACAATGGGGCGGCCGGGATGATTGGGTTTGTGAATTTTAGGAAGAAGGTAGAAGGTAGGGGTGCAGGGTGTCGGTGGGGTCAGGAGGTTGATGGAGTCAGGTGAAAGGTTTTGTAGGGGGCCTAAGGTTCTGAGGATTCCTTGAAGCTCCACCTGGACATCAGGAATGGGATTACCTTGGCAAACTTTGTATGTGGTGTTGTCTGAATGCTGACGCAGTCCCTCAGCCACATACTCCCGACGATCAAGTACCACGGTCGTGGAACCCTTGTCCGCCGGAAGAATGACGATGGACCGGTCAGCCTTCAGATCATGGATAGCCTGGGCTTCAGCAGTGGTGATGTTGGGAGTAGGATTAAGGTTTTTTAAGAAGGATTGAGAGGCAAGGCTGGAAGTCAGAAATTCCTGGAAGGTTTGGAGAGGGTGATTTTGAGGAAGAGGAGGTGGGTCCCGCTGTGATGGAGGACGGAACTGTTCCAGGCAGGGTTCAATTTGGATAGTGTCTTGGGGAGTTGGATCATTAGGAGTAGGATTAGGATCATTTTTCTTCGTGGCAAAGTGATACTTCCAGCAGAGTGTACGAGTGTAGGACAGTAAATCTTTGACGAGGGCTGTTTGGTTGAATCTGGGAGTGGGGCTGAAGGTGAGGCCTTTGGATAGGACAGAGGTTTTGGATTGGGAGAGAGGTTTGGAGGAAAGGTTAACTACTGAATTAGGGTGTTGTGGTTCCGGATTGTGTTGATTGGAATTTTGAGGTTTTAGAGGGAGTGGAGCTGGAAGTGGGAGGTTGAGTAGATGGGAGAGACTGGGTTTGTGTGCAATGAGAGGAGGTTGAGGTTTGCTGGAAAGGTTGTGAAGGGTGAGTGAGTTGCCTTTCCGGAGGTGGGAAACCAGGAGATTGGATAGTTTTTTGAGGTGAAGGGTGGCATGCTGTTCTAATTTGCGGTTGGCCTGTAGGAGGATGCTCTGAACAGCCGGTGTGGATGTGGGAGAGGAAAGATTGAGGACTTTTATTAAGCATAGGAGTTGACGGGTGTGTTCATTGGCTGAGTTGATGTGTAGGTGAAGGATTAGGTGGGTGAGGGCGATGGATTGTTCAGTTTGGAACTGGTATAGGGACTGATGGAAGGAAGGGTTGCAGCCAGAGATGGGAACTTTAAGTGTAAGGCCTTTGGGGGTAATGCCAAATGTCAGACAAGCCTGAGAAAATAAAATATGCGAGCGTAATCTGGCTAGGGTGAAGGCATGTTTGCGGAGGGAATGTAAATAAAACTTAATGGGGTCGTTGTGGGGGTGTTGTGAGGGTGACATGGTATTAGAAGGTGGAAAGTGTAACATGAGGTTGAAATGAAAATGAAAATAACTGGAGAAAGTAACTGGACATCTGTTGTGAAAAAAGTCGAAAAAGTGTTGGATAAAGCTGGGCTATGTTGATGCTGTGGTGAACTTGGGTTGGTAGACAACGATGTGCACAAAGGTTAGGTGGTTGTGTTGCCGCCAAAACACGTTAAAGGATGGAGAGATTCGGGAAAATTTCGAAAAAACGGCGTGTAAATGTATTAAAAAGAGTGGTTTTGTGGTGGCAGGTTATGAAAATGAGGCTAACAATTGTCTGGCGAAGAAATAATGACGTTAAAACCTGTGGGAAGCGGCTAAAAATTATCAGTGATGTGGGAAAAATGGAAATGGAAATAAAGTGAAAGTTATCAGAACTAGACGAAATGGTTGTTTAATAGGTGAAAGAACTGTTTGTGGACTAGAAACGGTGTATTTTATAGCAGTGGTAGTGTTGAAAGCGGAAAAAAATTTTTTGGTTATGGTTTGGAAGTGGGTGATGTATTATTGAGTATATGTAGGCGGGATAAAATTGTATAGTAGATTACGGTAAAAAGGAGAAGGTAGATACAAAGTGAAACTACTGGCAAAAACAAAAAGAGAAAATAAGATGACAGAAAAGATTTCGAAATGCAACAGTGACAATAACAAACGTAATTGTTGGGTTCAAATTAATGATATGAATTAATAGAGGGAAACATTCCACATGGGAAAAATATATCTAAAAACAAAGATGATGTGACTTACCAAACGAAAGCGCTGGCACGTTGATAGACACACAAACAAACACAAACATACACACAAAATTCAAGCTTTCGCAACAAACTGTTGCCTCATCAGGAAAGAGGGAAGGAGAGGGGAAGACGAAAGGAAGTGGGTTTTAAGGGAGAGGGTAAGGAGTCATTCCAATCCCGGGAGCGGAAAGACTTACCTTAGGGGGAAAAAAGGACGGGTATACACTCGCGCGCACACACACACACACACATATCCATCCACACATATACAGACACAAGCAGACATATTTAAAGACAAAGAGGTTGGGCAGAGATGTCAGTCGAGGCGGAAGTGCAGAGGCAAAGATGTTGTTGAATGACAGGTGAGGTATGAGTGGCGGCAACTTGAAATTAGCGGAGATTGAGGCCTGGTGGATAACGGGAAGAGAGGATATATTGAAGAGCAAGTTCCCATCTCCGGAGTTCGGATAGGTTGGTGTTAGTGGGAAGTATCCAGATAACCCGGACGGTGTAACACTGTGCCAAGATGTGCTGGCCGTGCACCAAGGCATGTTTAGCCACAGGGTGATCCTCATTACCAACAAACACTGTCTGCCTGTGTCCATTCATGCAAATGGACAGTTTGTTGCTGGTCATTCCCACATAGAATGCGTCACAGTGCAGGCAGGTCAGTTGGTAAATCACGTGGGTGCTTTCACACGTGGCTCTGCCTTTGATCGTGTACGCTTTCGTTTGGTAAGTCACATCATCTTTGTTTTTATATATATATATAATGGAAGGAAACATTCCACGTGGGAAAAACTATATATAAAAACAAAGATGAGGTGACTTACCGAACAAAAGCGCTGGCAGGTCGATAGACACACAAACAGACACAAACATACACACAAAATTCAAGCTTTCGCAACAAACTGTTGCCTCATCAGGAAAGAGGGAAGGAGAGGGGAAGACGAAAGGAAGTGGGTTTTAAGGGAGAGGGTAAGGAGTCATTCCAATCCCGGGAGCGGAAAGACTTACCTTAGGGGGAAAAAAGGACAGGTATACACTCGCACACACGCACATATCCATCCACACATACAGACACAAGCAGACAAGCAGAAATATGTCTGCCTGTGTCTGTATGTGTGGATGGATATGTGCGTGTGTGCGAGTGTATACCTGTCCTTTTTTCCCCCTAAGGTAAGTCTTTCCGCTCCCGGGATTGGAATTACTCCTTACCCTCTCCCTTAAAACCCACTTCCTTTCGTCTTTCCCTCTCCTTCCCTCTTTCCTGATGAGGCAACAGTTTGTTGCGAAAGCTTGAATTTTGTGTGTATGTTTGTGTCTGTTTGTGTGTCTATCGACCTGCCAGCGCTTTTGTTCGGTAAGTCACCTCATCTTTGTTTTTTTATATATATATATATATATATATATATATATATATATATATATATATATTTTACACAAACAAACAATGTAAGTGGTTTACTGCATAACTGATGTGGCACAGTACCTAATAACCAGTGCAAGAGACACACAATAAAACACATTCAAGCACACACAAAATACTTATTTACATATTTGCACTTGACAACGAGAAAAAGTTCTTGAAATGCGTCATCCTCAGCATGAAAAAAAATATGTAACTAGTACAGTATTTCATTATTTAAATAATGAATGGCAGCTGCAGGCTTTCAAAAACATGATTGTGACATATGAAATTGAATCAAATGTTCCTACTTCCCATACAGTTATCAGTTCCAGTTACATCAGCAGTTTTTACTAGATAATAAACCTTCGTTAGATAATTAACAAGTCCCTGACAAGTCTTTTGATGCCTTTCATGTACATATATCATACAGAAAGTGAAAGAGGGTATCCTATACATAACTTTTACAGCTTAAAACATTATTTTCCACGTTTTACACCATTTTTTTGAAGTCCCTTGAAAAGTGTAAAAGCGGGGTTTCACTGTATTTTATTAGAGTGCTTTCTTGTCTGTGTATCTGTCTGTTTGGTACAAATTTTGCAAATGGTTTTAAACTAACTACCCTGATGAGCTAGAGACTTGAAACTTTCAGCATAACTCAGAACTGGATGACAGTGGAATATTAATATGCTCTTTTTGTCTTATGTGTAGTGAAGGGTACTTCATTTTTCCATCTGTCTGCTTGTTAGGTACAAATTTTGCAATTGATTTTAAACGAATTTCGCAATGATGTAGAGACCTCAGTAGCACAGAACTGCATGGCAATGCAATAGTAACTCGCTTTCTTGTCTGGTGCAGCAGAGGGTACGTTGTGTACCATTGCTGTATCCCCTTTATATGTTTCTGTCACAAATGTTTCATGGTAAGCATGATTGCCGGCAATTCTCCATGTCAGCTCAAATCTAATTTTTACCTTCATGGTCTTTTCGTAAGATATATGTAGGAGTTAGCCATGTACTAGTTGACTTTTGCAAAGAGAAACTGAAGTAAACCTGAAATTTACCACTTGTTTGTTGTAATCCCATCAAAAAGTTACTGAGTGCACCCCACATTTTTCATTTTAAATTTCGCAGACACTGTCATAGCTATGAAAAATTCACAAGCAGAAATTTTCAAGACTATCTGTATGTGGTTAGGAATCTGTATCGTGCCAGGTTACGTTATTCTATACTTTTAGTCTGTTTTAAAACTGTATTATATTAAAATTATTTGTATTTAATTATTTTGAGGGTTACCTGAAAGGCTATACACTACTCCAGTATGTTTCCATTAATAAAGTTGTGGTCAAGTTGTCCATCCATTACCATTTTTCTAAAACTTACCCGAGTATCATTCTTTTCTGACTTCAGTTTCACCAGTCCGGCAAATCTGAGGTAACAAGATAAAGAAAATAAGCTTTTTATTGGCATCTCACTGCATCACAATCTGGAATTAACCTAAGCCAAAAAATAAAATAAAATAAAAATACACACTTGAGCCAAGGTTACATCAACAATTAATTTATGTGTAAATATTTAACATAGTATTCTGATATTTAGTATGGCATTTGTACCAGATTTTTATTTTTGATGTATGTATCAGAAACACTGACATTGAAAAACAGAGTAGGTCTTAGACTGAACTGAGGTAGTTCACCAACCATTGCTGTTGTCTGTTCAGAGTATGACTGAATTACGAATTCTCTGTTTTTCACTCTTTAAGTTAAGTATCAGACACCAAAAAGTTCCTAATATTTGCTTTAAAGTTATTTTAATGCATCCTTCTCTTCTTCAGGTAAGTGGCGTAATGCAATTGAAGTTGCTGTGAAAACGTTGCGCCCGGGAACAATGTCAACAGGTGCTTTTCTGCAAGAAGCTGCTATAATGAAGAAATTTAGGCATGATCGTCTTGTGGCTTTATATGCAGTATGTTCTCGTGAAGAACCTGTGTATATTGTACAGGAGTATATGTGCAATGGAAGCCTCTTAGATTTTCTTCGTAATGGCCCAGGTAGAAAACTTCCATTTGGTGATCTTATCTACATAGCTGCACAGGTAAAGAACATTTGTGGTGTCTAA
This sequence comes from Schistocerca americana, assembly GCF_021461395.2. NCBI lineage: Eukaryota > Metazoa > Arthropoda > Insecta > Orthoptera > Acrididae > Schistocerca > Schistocerca americana. The sequence goes on along the minus strand of NC_060121.1, from coordinate 694,756,104 downwards.
TAATTAGTTGCTTATGTCTTTTTATTCCTATGTGTAGATTTAAAGATTGCAGATATTAAGGACACAGCTTTTAAAACTTTGATAGCTTGCCGTAGTACACAGACAATACGTAACTGACATTACGCGCCTCCTTTTTTGCAAACTCTACAGATGCATCCTACCTCTACAGATTTATCACATCCAGTGTCAAATAGACAGTTGACTTTTTGGCTTTTCTGTAGCCACAAGCTCATTATTAGATAGAAAACTGACTTGCTAGAAGAGTGTCCAAATTGGAGTCACAGTGTAGAACACGCATTTGACATGTCATAATTCTCTAGATGCTTTGAATAATTATCTTGCAGCCACGAAAACGTACTTCAGCTGTGGAAAAGTCAATGTCTCCAATTTATCCTTGGACCTACAGAGACTAATTCTTTGAGTGTTAGCAGGGCAGCCTCTGTAGAACTTAGAACGAAAAGAGAGCACACCGTTATCTTGGCCATTGTCAGTTTCATGACAAGGAGCCGCCACTACTAAGTTGAGTAGTTCCTCAGTTGGCATCATGAGGCTGAGTGCACCCCATTCTAGTCGTCCCACCAAGGAAAAATCTCTAGAAGTATAGGAATTAAATGTGAGTTCTCTGTACAGCATTGTCATGCTGACCATCCAGCTGCAGAGGTGGACAAGATTTTAATAAAACATACCCAAATTACTTGACTCGAAGAGTACAAACAGGTATCTGGATTAGAATTTTTTTGTAGAATATTATTGTAAATTATTATTAAAAAAGTTCGCCTATTAAATGCCCCACTGTTAACAAATTGCGAAACAGAGAAATGATGTAGCTTGAAATTTATTTTACTTTTCAGCACACTCCTCCTGTAAATTTCAACTTTTCTACCAATGTTCGACAAAGCCTTGAAAGCCTGCAACAAAGAATTGTCACCTCATTGTCTTCAAAGTGTAGCTTATCCAGATGGTTCTAAGCAGTCTAAACAGATGGAAGTCATTGAGGGATAACTTGGATCTGTGCATTGGATGTTCCCAGCATTCCCAGTGAAATTTTTTCCCTTATTTTTCTTGCTCTGTGAGGTTGGGCATTGTCAGAAGAATCATGCCCACTGTCAAGAGTCCAGGTTGTTTGTAGTATATGACCTGCTTCAGTTCCTGCAGAGTGGTACTGTGGATTGTGGCACTAACAGTCTATGAGGCTGGAATTTCAGCAGTATGATGACCTGCATGTCTGTAAATGCAGCTGCCCAACTTCGCAAGCCACTGGTATTGCTTTGAGCTTATTTTAGTGGGGAGGAGGGATTCTTCAACTCCATGGAGCATCACTTAGAATAAATTTGTTTCTGATGAGCCCATGATTTATCCTTTGTGGTGGTCCATGTTGGGAAATCATATCTTTCTTCACTGTAGCACATGAGAAGCTGCTTAGATAGGTTAGTTATGTTTCATTAATGATGTGGAATCAGCCAGAAGGTACCTGAGAATGCACAAACCTTACAAAAATGCAAAATGCAACCATTTCAGTTCTATACAGTTCATAAAAAGGAGGAGGAGCAGGAGGGGGGGGGGGGGCAATTGAAACACATCTCTTATTCATTTAATTGACTCTCAACTATGACGTTCCAAACCAAAATACAGAGAAGTAGTAGCACATAAACAGATCAGATTTTTGTTGATGTCTTGTTGGTGGATAGTTGTATTGTGAAAGCACTCTCTCTTGGGCTGTCAGAACACAAGGTAACGGCTTGGAGGCATTAAGGAAGATTTGCAAGAAATTTAATCAGTAATCCATTAGGAGTAGAATCATTAATTCAACATTTAAAGGTACCTTCCATGGTACAATATGTACAGTTCAGAGTACTTGTATGATAAATGCAATACTTTCATACAGACTTCTTACATTTTATGAAAGTGGCTTTCCTCTAAGATGCATGACATACAATCCCTATAGTGACAGGCAGTCAGTGTGCAAACTGAGGGCACCATGTAAAAGAAAGTGGGAGTTGTACAAAAGCTTATAGCACAGTTGGAAGCTAATGAGCTAACCTCAGTAGCTTGTTACAGAAAATACTGTAAGGCTTTGATAAAAAAAATTTAAAAATATTAAGTGTCGTGTAATGTTTTGTGTAATGTAATATCTTGTATAGACACCTTTTATTAATCTGACACATTCCACATCATTGCAAAGTGTTGTATTCATGATCTATGGAACAAGTACTAATCTAATCTAATCTAATCTATTCCTAGAGAAGTAGAAAGTATGAGTTTTATAAGTACAATACATAGCATCTAAGAATAATATCAAAACAGTATGAAATATAATGAGGATAGTGTCAGAGTAGAACAGGTAGGTTCTACCACCAGTACACTGAAATGAGGAGTAAAGATTTTACTGATATTACTCATACTGAGGTATGCAAAAATCCCCAGTGGTCGTTTCCTGATGTGGGTGAACTGAGTTGATAGTAGCAGAATACTGATTTTTTTTTAAGGTGTAGTTGGAGATTTGACTGTTGGATACTAATAGACAGGAAATTTTGGCAATAATTAATTCTCTGAACTGTAAGGATTCATATGGTAATGATTAGAAGCCAAATAAGATAGTGAAGAATTTGGCACCCTACATTAGCAGTATACTGATCTGTGTATAACATATTTTTTACGTGGTGGTCTTGCGGTTCTAGGCGCTTCAGTCTGGAACTGCGAGACTGCTACGGTCGCAGGTTCAGATCCTGCCTCGGGCATGGATGTGTGTGATGTCCTTAGGTTAGTTAGGTTCAAGTAGTTCTAAGTTCTAGGGGACTGATGACCTCAGAAGTTAAGTCCCATAGTGCTCAGAGCAATTAGCCACATTTTTTACAGCTAGATATTTTCCCAGAGAGATTTAAGTATTCAATGGCTAGGGAGCTACAGGATTGTTACCTTTGTTTTCAAATGTTTTTGAAAGAACAGTTTACAGGAAATAGTTGCATATTTATCTGAGTGCAACAGTTTCACAGTTCTGTTTTGGAAGTAATTTTCAGTTGATCAGCCAGTATGTTCCTACTTGCACCAGATAGTGAAACTTATTGGTAATTAAAAAAAAAAAAAAATAGAAATGAAGGAACTATGCATAACAGTATTATGAAAAGGACAGTTGCTACTCACCATATAGTGGAGATGCTGAGTCGCAAAGAGCCACAGCAAAAAGACTGCCGGAAAGTGAGCTTTTGGCCAACAAGGCCTTCACCAAAAAAAGAGAAAACACACAAACACACACACACACACACACACACACACACACACACACACACACACACACTAACAAACCCAAATGCAACTCGCACAGAATGACCTCAGTCTCTGGCTTTAGCTGCTAGAAACTGTGTTAATATGTTCATGCGAGTGTGTGTTTTTTGTCTATTTTCGACAAAGGCCTTGTTGGCCGAGAGCTCACTTTCTGACACTTTTTTTTTTTGTGCCTCTCTGCAGCTCACCTACTCCGCTATATGGTGAATAGCAGCTGTCCCTTTCATAATATTGTTACATTCCAGCCTAATTGATCCCTAAAGGATACTGACTGCCAATAAGTCATTCATGAGTGAATGACACAAGAACATGATATGCTTGGTCCACCAACCCACAGTCTTTTACTGCTGTGGAATTAGGTACATTTCCAACCTGGTCAAAGGCAGTGTCGCAAATGTAAGTAACCACATCATATAATAACATACTCTACAATTCATGTGTAGTGTTCAATAGCATTATTAGAACAACTGAGTAACTCTCGTAAATTGTTGAGAGAGAGAGAGAGAGAGAGAGAGAGAGAGAGAGAGTGTGTGTGTGTGTGTGTGTGTGTGTGTGTGACGGGGAAGGGGGTGGGGGTCAACAGATGCATGTCATGGATGTTTGTACTGTGTACACATAGACTTCAAAAAGACCAAATAGCTTGAAATCTGTTACATTGTATCTAATTCTGGAATATGAATGTAGCTGTGTACAGTGTAATTATAATTAAAATTAAAATTAAACTTTCAGAATGCTGTAGAAATAACACCACTGGTCAGAATGACGTCAAATTGTAATGTAATATTATTGGAGAAGGGGGAAAACGTATGTCAGAAGAAAAAAAATATTGTGAAAATTGATCAATAAATGGCACTGTATGTATCAGAATGCGTAAATGAAAACACCTGTCATGCACATGACCCATTGAAGTTGGTATAAACACGCCGGGTACATCGCTTTTCCTCTTTCCGCATCTGCGACATTCTCCATGACTTTCTCAATGCAGGATCACACTCTGCTTGTAAAGCTGTATTACAAAAATGATGACTGTGCACACATCGCTCTGCAGGAGTTCTGGACACTGAAGGGTTTGAAGAAAGGTGTCGGTTTGATGACTGCCGTGGGTCTGGAGAAAATGATTTGGAAATTCGAAAAGACGGGTTCTTTTGGCGTGTAACCTGGTAGAGGGAGGAAATGAATTGATTTAACTTCAGCAGAAGCAGTGGCCACAGCAATGCAGGGGGAGATGAGTGGTGGTGTCCAAACATGTAGTGCCTGGGGAATTGCCCAGACATGAGACATACCTGTGATCCCGGTGCATAAAATCCTACGAAACCCCTTCTTTGCTATTCATTCAAAATTACCCATGTGCACGAGTTGCTTCCTGTTAACCTGCCAGCAAGAGAGACCTTTGCTTTAAAATATCTTGCTCGCATGGAAGTGGACAATGGTTGGCCTTGGAGGATTTTGTGTTCAGATGAAGCCCACTTCCATCTGACAGGATATGTCAATACACAGAATTGTCGAATATGGGCAATGGAAAATCCATATGGAAATCAACCAGTACCACTTCATACTGAAAATGTCACTGTGTGATGCGAGTTTACGGCATCAATTATCATACGGCCATATTTTTTTGGAGACAGCTGCTTCCAGTCCTGTTACCTGTATCATCAATGGTAAGCACTATGAGCGTCTTTTGTGCAACCACGTCATTCCAGCTCTCCAACAGTGTGGATATGTGAATGGGATCATTTTTGTGCAAGATGGTGCACCTTCACACATTGCAAATCCAGCTAAACAGTTCCTGCAGTTCCATTTCGGAAATGCTAGAATTATCAGCTACCATCTCCTTAGATGTTGTGTTCAGTGTTCCGATTGCAAACAGCTGCATTGAAGGCACGCATTGTCTCTGACCGTGACCCCAGAAACACCTCAATCAGTTGCGGAACGTGCTGTTTCTCCATTTCAAGTTGTTGCAGAAAACGGTGGAGAGCATATTGAACATGTTTTGCGACAGTCACATGGAAATTAATAATCCTATTTGATTTTGATTGATGCTTGTTATCCGCTTTTTGGCCTCAGGACAATTAAAAACCAATGTGAGTGATGCTTTTTATGCGAGTTTTGGCCTCAGGACAATTAAATGTGATTTTTCCCATGCAATGTGATATGCCCTTGCCGTGGTAGATGGGCTTGCGTAACTAACAGTATCACACCTGTACATCCATGCACACTGAGTAGTACAGTTTGTTTAACATCAAACATACACCTTAGGCACTGTTGTATGATTAATTTGTCATTTGTAGTCGACCACGATTACATTATGATGCTTACAGTGCCAGCTATTGCTACATTTTGTAACTATTCATTTTTCTTCTGCCATATGTTTTCTCCCTTCTCTAATAAAATTCCGTTGCAATTTGACGTCATGATGACCAGTGGTGTTATTTCTACAGTGGTTTGAAAGTTTAACTTTAATTATGATCACCCTGTATATAATTAGAACATTGTTCAGTCAGCTGAACAATAAACAGCAGCTCACATTTCAGACACAGTATTTTCTTTCTTACAGTGGTATTGCAGTGTATCTTCTAGCTTACCGGTATGAGACTTGTAGTTGACAGTGCTATTTTATTTGTAGACCATAACTGAGTGTTTTATTAGAATTAAATGTTCTTTTCCTTTTGTCTTTTACAAAATAAAAGGAAGTGTGTTCTAAAGAAATATTTAGTCCCTACATAATACTCCAGCAAAAGAGGAGAGGAAACACGAGATGTAGATTTGAGAATCGAGCAGAAGCAAGGATAGTAGGTACAAGAAACGGTCATCCTATGTCTACAGCAAAAGAAGGTGTTCTTCAAGAGGAAGGGTAGGAAAGAAATGCATTCATACAATGCCGGACAAAAAAGTAAATCCCTCTTAAGACACATTCAGCTGTCAATATGACTTTGTACACATACACACCATCAGTGGCTATGTAAATGGTTAAAGTTGCAGTTCTCAGTGACAGACACAGCAGCCATCCATCTCCATAGCTGAGTGATCAGTGAATACCATGTGGAGGACCCAGCTTTGATTCTGGTACTAACATGGATTTTGTGTTGAAAGGAGGATTGGAACAGAGTGCACTGAGCTTCATGAGGCCATTAGAGGAACTGCTTGATTGAAAAGTAGCAGCTGCAGGTCATGAAAACACAATAACTGGCAGAATGGTCTGCTGAGCCCATGCCCCTCAATACTGCAACCAATGATGCCATTGGCAGAGGATGATACGGCTGTCGATTGGTACCCAGGGGCTCATCAAGGCTCGTGTGCAGAGTTTATGTTTATGGTAGAGCAGGCACTACATTACATTGGTGTTGCTACCAAACTTGCTAGTGTATATAAGGGACATGAACAGCATCAGATGTTGAGTGCTCACTGTGAAGGACAGAGAACTCACATACTTGTCCGAGACAGTATTATCAGCATGTGACAGAATTTGAAAGGAGCCTCATTGTGGCTCTCCATTTAGACGGCTGGTCGAATTATGGAATTTCCAGATTTGTGCGGCGTGGCATTTGAATGTGTCAGAGGGCCAGTGGGCCAATGTTGAATGACATGGGAATGTGAGGACAGGACAACCACAGTGGAGGTGTGCTGTGCTGTGCACGAAGTACATGGTAATCCATTCACTTCTGTACTTGGCATGTGAGAACAGGTAATGAATGCCCTGCAACATATACTGTCAACCTTCACTGTTATTTGGAGACTAGCAGTAGTGGAGGGATGCTGCGACTGGGAAGCATGGACAGTTGACGAATAACATAAAATCATGTTCAGCAATAAATTGTAGTTCTGTATTACCACATTTTTCAATGTTTTGGAGATGCTCAGTAGTGTTACTCCTGGCAGCACATTGTGGGGAACCAATAGGGTTGGACTTCAGGTCACAGCTGGTATTTTGATTGAGGTAACCGTTAACAACACAGTGGTACATTGAGACATCCTGCATCCTCATGTGTTACTTCTCATGTCACAGTATCTTGATGAACTATGTGTATGATGTTGAGATATTGCTGTGGCCAGCAACATTCCTGGATCTGTCCCCAATAAAACATGGTGGGACCGGCTCGGACCTCAACTCTGTCCCAGTGCCATTATCCAGCATATCAATGACCATTTACAACAGTTGTGTATCAGCTTGTCTCAGATGATACAATGGCTTTATGACACTCTTTCCAATTGAATCATGCGGATCAGAGCAGGTGCAACATCATACTGATAAATGTACTCGTACTACCAAATTATTCGTAAATATGACTAAATTTTGTAATCACTCAAATAACATCATGTATCCTCTCAATTTGTGAAATTCCATTTTATTTTCTCCTCTCCTTCTGGGTGCTTCGCTTTTTTTGCTAGGCAGTGTATAAATGAGCCAACAGCCTTGCCCAGTTCCCATGTGATCACCGAAGTTGAGCGTTGTCATGCTTGGCTAGCACTTGGGTAGGTGATTGTCTAGGTCTGCCGAGTGCTGTTGGCAAGTAGAGTGCACTCATTCCTTGTGAGCCCAATTGAAACACTACTTGATTCCGAAGTAGCGGTTCTGGTTACAACAGCTGAAAGCGGCCAGGATAGCGGTGTGATACTTATGGGCTGCGGATGACATAGCATTGGTCAGCACTGTTAATCCTTCTGAGGCATGGATGCAATTTCAGTTTTTAGTGTATAAATGGAGGAGGAATTCATTATTCAGTTTATCTGTGTGTTAATGACTAGCACTGCAAGTTGCTTCTGATTCTACTTTAATCTAAAGGGGGGGGGGGGGGGGGGGAATGAAATGAGTGTATGGCATCGTTGGCCGGGAGACCCCGGAAGTTCGGCCACCAAGTGGAAGTCTTATTTCAGTCGATGCCACATTGGGAGACTTGTGTGTCGGTGATGAGGATGAAATGATGATGAGAACAACACAATACCCAGTCCACGAGTGGAGAAAATCTCCAACCTGGCCAGGAATTGAACATGGGCCCACTGCACAGGAGGCAAGCGCGTTACCACCCGGCTAAGCAGGTGGACAATCTGAGGAAATTTTTGTCTGTGTAACTGCTAACATCTACTTATAAAGTTGTACTATGTTGTGCCCTCTACTGCAACAATATAATAACAGTTATCACATAATTCGTGCCTGGTATGAATATGTTTGAAAGTTTTACTTTAGGGCAAGGTATTTTTTCACTGCTTGTGGAGTTTATAGCAATACTTAACATTCCATATCTCTGTCTGTTTAATGTCATTTTATTTTATTGTCATTATCTTCAGCATGTCCAAAAATAAATTTAAAACACGCAGTCCTAACTAATTTGAAATGGTGATACCATCTCTGGATGTAGTGCCGTGTACTGTTAGTAAAATAAAAAATTAATAATAAAAAATGAAACAGAAATATAAAAACCGGTAATAGTTGAGTAAGAAATAAATTTTTGTATTAATAGTTTTTAAGTAAAATCTGTCTACATATTTGCTTGTCCCACTTTGTGTAGAACAGCTTGCTGTGTTTGTGCGTTTCATTTCAAACATGCATAGTTACTCTGTATTATCAGACATTCATGTAGTTAACTGATTAAATAAATGTTAAACAAGAATGTTTCTTCCAGGTGGCAAGTGGAATGAAGTACCTGGAAGCAAAACAGCTTATTCATAGAGATCTTGCTGCAAGAAATGTTTTGATAGGAGAAAACAACATAGCCAAAATATGTGATTTTGGATTAGCACGTGTGATAGAAGATGATGAATATTGCCCTAAACAAGGTAATCATTCAAAATGGGCAATGTTATAACATTATGCCCAATTAATACCTTACGAGAATTGTAAAAATTAAGTGCTTCATGCTAAATGATATAGAGATTTTGAGAAACTCTCCCTCTCCATCCCCCTCCCCTCCCCTCGCCCGGTCCCCTCTCCCCCTCCCCTTCCCCTCCCCTCCCCTCCCCACACTCCTCCCGCTCCCTGCTCTCTCTCTCTCTCTTCGTTATTTTTCTTCCCTTACATTTTTATTGTAAGTGAGAACTACTCTGATACAAATAAAGTCTCTTTGTATCAAAATCTATGGGCTTTCTGGTTTTAAAACGTCAGCAACCAGGAAGATAATCTCAGTATTTTGAATAGTTCATATAGATGGAGACAAGTATACCACATGTTAAACAAATGATGATTTGTGTACAGGCATGAAAAAAGATGACCAGTTGTTTAATGTATGGGTAAATTCCCATTTTAACCAAAAGCTAAACAGTACAGCATACCTCCTTCATGCCAGTCCTTTTCCAATTGCTTCTTATATCTGCCGAACATGGGTCTAGTTTCATATACATGTTATATTCCAATCTAACAATGGAAAATCCAGCATCGGATAATGACAACATTATGAAAAGGAGAGCTTGCTACTCACCATATAGTGGGAGATGCTGAGTCACAGACAGGCACAACAAAAAGACTACTAAAGACATTAGCTTTCAGCCACAAGGCTTTCTCCTGAAATAGACAACACACACACACACACACACACACACACACACACACACGCATTGCTTCTGGCTGTCAGCGCCAGATTGCGAGCAACTGCACACGAGGGGAGGAGCAATCTGGGTGATTGTGATAAGGAGGAGGCTGGGGGGGGGGGGGGTGATAGGGTTAGCAGGGTGCAGTTGGAGGACAGTAAAATGCTGTTTGTGGGACCATACAGGAAAGAAGTAGAGAGAGGGTAAAGGAGGTAGGTGCAGTTGGGAAGTTAGACAAAGAGTAAGACTAGGAGGGGTGGGGCAGGGAGGGGGGGAGCAGTGGTAAAGGATAGAAGTAATAAGACTGTGGGTGCACATGTGGGGTAAAAGGTTGTGGAGTGAGAACAAGAAAGGGAATATGTGAGTAAAGGACAATAATTAACAAAGGAATTTGGGATGCACAGTAGGAGAGTTTTCCAGAATTTTCCATCTCGCTCATAGAAACTTTGGCCTCTAGGAACAGGAGTAGCATGCACACCACCTAAATAAACTCACCAACCTGTTCACTTCCTGCTCCTGCCTTGGACTGCAATTATCCACCATCTCTACAATGACCTCCAAACCTCCCTCACGTCCCCTCAGTTGACACACCTTGCCTCGCAGACGTACTATATTTATCCCACCCTCATAAACTTCCTCCCACCACCGTAAAGAATCCAGAATCTAAATAGATCAGAAACAGTCATGAACCTTTCATCCAAAAGCCTTAGCGTCACGGGAGTATCAGTCCTTTCTAAAGGCCTCACCTTTTGCCCTACTCCCAAATTCAGTCGTGCGGGATTTTTAAAGACCTTCTCTCCTTCTTCCGGTCCCTATGTGGAAAAACTTTTTCGCCACCAACCCTACCAATTAGACTCAACCTAAGATCAATGTTGAATCCTGTCTGACTCAGTTCACTCCTCTTTCCAACCATGATCCACCCCACTGCCCCCAAATCACCCCCTTGTTAACTTTCCAAAATTTTTTAAACTTAAACTGTGCCCCACCATCATTCCCCAACTCCCAAAAATGCAAGCTAACCATTCATTCGCAGAAAGAACCACAATCCCCCATCGAGACTGATCCTGATCTCATCATCCTATCTGCTGACAAAGGCTCCAACAGTGTTGTTTTGAACCACAATGATTACTTGCCAGAAGGACTCCACCAGCTGTCAGATTTGTCAATCTACAAACCCTGCCACAGGGACCACATTCCAGAAATCCAGCAGGATCTCCAGTCTCAGCTCAAATCTTTTCTCTGTTCTCATAGACCAACACCTTCAGCCTGTTACCTGCAACCTACCCTCCTATATAAAAGATACCAACCATTTCCTCCACCAACTCTCCACAATTCCCCCTACTTTGCCACATGGTGCCCTGCTTGTCGCTGTTGATACCTCCCTTCCTTTACACTAACATCTCTAATGCCCATGGTCTAGCCATTATTGAACACTACCTTTCCCAACACCCTACAGATTCCAAACCTACAATCTCCTGTCTGGTCACCATGACTTGCCCTTTGAAGGCATGACCTACAAACAAATCTGGGATACAGCAATGAGCACCCACCTGGCACCATCCTATACCAACCTATTCATGGGCCATCTAGAGGAATCCTTCCTAACCACCAAGAATTCATTGATGACATCTTTGTGATCTGGATTGAGGCTGAGGACACCCTACCCACATTCCTCTAGAACAGGGGTAGGCAACCACAAAGCCTTCACAATCTACTATTCTGTACCAACATATCAAAGTGGTCTACTTTTAAAAATTCAATTGCTCCTTTTTTAATTTTTGGATACCAGTACTGTAAAACAATTATTTAAAATAAAAGTTTTAAATCTTCACTATTTTTTTGAAACATAATAATTTTAATTTATGATATTCTCAAGTATATTCTTACATTAATAACACAAGAATTATTTTACATTTAATGTGAAATTTGAGTAGCTGTTTTGTCAACAATGTCTTTGATATTTGGTGTATAACTTGTTGCACTTACAAGGGGAGGCCGCCAATTGTGAAATTCAGATTCGATTCATACTGTGCATAATAAAAGCTTATGGCCAGAGGTGTAATGTGGCAAAGCACCAAGATGCACTTCTCAGCCGTTGTCGAGAAAATCGACAGGTAAAAGAAACCGTTGCGGTGAAACATTCTCTACGATTAATAATTTTCTACAGCGTCGTGGTGCAGCGGTAAGCGCTTGGGTCGTAATCTGAAGGTCGCCGGATCGAATCTCGCGCCATGCAACCTTTTTTTTTTTTTAGTATTTGTTTTTTGTAATTCAAATGTGTATATATACACATTTGAATTAAAAAAAAAACAAATATATCGTTTCTCGTGGAAAAACTGGGGACTTCGAACATCATTGTGTTTTCCGCAAACAAAGTTTTATTTCACAAATGTTATTAATTGTCTTCATAATGTTAACCACGTACAGTTAACGGAAGACTTAGAAACGATATTCTGAAACGAATACGTATAGCGTAAGTCAAACGTTCGAATTAGAACAGAGACGCCATGAACGCAAATTTGCTGTGGCAGGTATGAAATATCAACTCCGTTACTCGCTCGTTACACTTGAAGGACAGATGTTGAATGGGTCAAAACGAGCCGCCGCATAACAGCGTAGTTGCCTGCTAACTTCGAAAGAAGGTAGATGCGGTCTGTAGCGCAACTTATAACATCGTCGAAAATCAGGGCGGACGTGAGAGCTTTGGCACACCCTGTTAAACAAACGGAAAAATGGAGGCGGTACAATTGGAGAGCGATCCGCCTTCACCAACATGCATAAGCAATTCATTAATTGTATGAATTACAAAAAACTAATTTAAAAAAATCGCATGGCGCGAGATTCGATCCGGCGACCTTCGGATTACGAACCCGAGCGCTTACCGCTGCGCCACGACGCTGTAGAAAATTATTAATCGTAGAGAGTATTTCACCGCAACGGTTTCTTTTAACTGTTGATTTTCTCGACAACGGCTGAGAAGCGCGTCTTGGTGCTTTGCCACATTACACCTCTGGCCATGAGCTTTTATTATGCGCAGTATGAATCGAATCTTAATTTCACAATTGGCGGCCTCCCCTTGTTAGTCGAATACAAGAGCCCAGATGTTCATCAGTCAACCTTGTTCTGTGTTTATTTTTAATAAAGTTCATATTTGAAAACAGTGATTCACACAGGTAGGTAGAAGCAAACAAGACCTTTATTCTAAGAGCAACATTAACTAAGCTAGGGTATTTCTCCTGAGGAATTAGAGCCCAACAGGTTTTGGGTTCTGCAGTACTTTTGAGAAACAAATCATTTTTAATGATATTATTTCAACTTCAAGAGCTGCCCAATCTATGCCAAAAATTTTCCAATGTAAGAAGATATATTCAGTAGTTCAAAGATACAAACAGGGGTACCACTGAAATCTTTTTGAAGTCTGAAAACTGATCACTGAAATCATCCGTCAAATTGGTGATCATTATTGCATGACATTCACTATTGTAAGGTATCTCACTTTCTTCTATTTGTGTCTTCAGAGTTGGAAAATGTCTTAATTCACCCCTCTTAAGGCAGCACTCCCACACAAACAATTTTTTAGTAAAAGAATTCACTTCAGATGTCATATCAGCAATATCTTTGCCATTGCCTTGAAATTTCAAATTCAGAGCATTAAGCTTTTCTGTTAGGTCAATTAAGAAAGCAAAATTCATAAGCCAGAGAGGATCTTCAATACAAGCTGACAGACTATTCTCATCTTGTTCTTGCAAAAATAGTTTGATAGCCAGTGAAAGCTTGTGGAAATGTTGCAGCACTTTTCCCTTGCTGAGCCAATGCACTTCAGTGTGGAGCAGTAAATCTCCATACTGTAGTTCTAGTTCACTTGCCAAATCTTTGAAAAGTCTTGTTTGAAAAGAGTGAGACCTAATTTTGTTTACTATCTTTACAACAGTATTCATAGTTCCATTCAAATTTAAAAACTTTCCACACAGAGACTGCTGGGCCAAAATACAGTGATAAGTTAAAAATGGTGGAAAACTTTCATCTCTTTGGCTCAGAGCAATAAAACCACTTTTAGAACCTCTCAAGGCTGGGGATCCATCTGTGGTAATGCTTACAAGCTTTCTCCGATAGAATGAGTTGCTTCATGACAGAAAATATATCTTCTCCTCTTGTATGGCCTTTCAAAGAAATTACTTTCAAAAGTTTTTCCTTGACAGTAAAGTTATTAAAACCCATCCTTACAAAAACTGGCATCTGAACAGTACCTGTTGCATCAGTGGACTCATCTAATTGCAGTGAAAAATAACAGCACTCATCCAAATCTGTTTTCAGTTGAGAGAAAACATCATTAGACATATTATCAACCCTTCTTGTGCTGTTCTTGATGAAATTTGAAGGGATTTGATGGCAGCAACTATTTCAGACTTGTTCTTGAAATTATGGAACAACTCGTTAGCAGCTTCTCAAAATGCTTCTTCTACGAATTCACCATCTTTGAAGGGCTTCTTCTTTTAAGCCAATACATTCGAAACACAGTAAGAAGCAAGAGTGGCAGCAATACTTTTGTCTACTGGTTTTGTGAACATGCTTTGTTGAACACTTAATTGATTTTTAACTTTCTTGATTTTCTCTTTTCTCAGATCGGAGTTCACAGGAAACTCGGTGTTAACACTTGTGTGCACAGTTTTGAAATGTCTCTAGATGTTTGTCTTTTTCACAAATGCAATCTTAGCATCACACACTAAACAAATACATGTGCCATTTCACTCTGTTACAAAAAATTCGTGCTCCCATTCGGAATGAAAATGATAAATTTTATGTTTTTTTGATACACAACTCATTATGCGTGAAGTTGCTGCAGTACTCAATTGTTATCAAAAAGTGTCAATAAGGTATGCAACTACGCATGCTCAGTGCTGAGTACTGACAGCCTATGTCCTTTCCAGGCTCTATTACATTGCAGAAGTACACGGCACGAAACTCACTGCCTTCTCCTGACACATATCGAACACATTTCACAAAGATGAGTGAAACAGTGCAGCAACGAGTGGTGTGCAGGTGGTGGCTGATTTAACTAATGTGACAAAAAATTTCAGAGGTTCAAGGTAGATGTTGGTACCAGTTCTACACTGTTATTAACAAACAAAACAACTTGTGTCAATGAACACACATTTTATTACTACAGAAAACAATTGATGATTTTATTCAACACTCTCAGTACTCACGCCATCTACCAATTGAGCACTCGCTATCTACCAGTAGATCGCGACCGATGTGTTGCTGACCATTGCTCTAGTACCTCAACACCTTCTTCCCATTCTCTTCACCTGGTCCTCCTCAACCAAACAAGCCACCCTGCTGAAAGTGATTTCCACCTAAGGGATGGCTACATTAATTTTAATGACTGTTTCACAGCCTGTGCCATCCGGGTCCTTCCTACCAACACCATCTTTTGTGTGTTGCGTGAGTGAGGACTCTCCCTGCAATATGTCGTACATTCCCGTAATCCTCCTGGCCACAACCTTCATTAGTCATTGTCCTTCACCCACTGATCCCCTTCCCTGTTCCCACTCCACAGCTTTATATTCCAAAAGTGCACCCACAGTGTCCTGACTGTACGTAGCTGCTCTACCCTCTTTCTGCCTCATCCCTGTATGCTTCCAAAAACAACACTTTACTGTCCCCCTCCTGTAGCCTGCTCACCCTACTCTCTCCAGCCCAGCCACCTCTGTACCCCCACCATCCAGATTGCTTCTCTCATCATGTGCAGTTGCTCGCAGTCTAGCCCCAGCGGTCAGAGAGAGTGCTCGTGTGTGTGTGATCTGCATTTGCATGAATGTGTGTGTGTGTGTGTGTGTGTGTGTGTGTGTGTGTGTGTTTTGTCTGTTTTCTGTTTCAGAAGGCTGCCTTATGGCCAAAAGCTTACATGTTTAGTAGTCTCCTTGTTGAGCCTGTGTGTGACTTAACATCTTTGCCATATGGTGAGCAGCAATCTATCCTTTTCGTAATATTATCATTATACTCCAGTCTGGATTATATTATCATTATATTCCAGTATGTATTTTCTATTTGTTTGCTGGTTAAACTGTCCTGTAAATGGCGATAAATGAAGACAATATGTTTTTGCTCTGCATGTGTCTTAGTGTACAAAGGCATAAATGTTAAAACTTCTTATAATTTATATAATACTGGAAAGTTCTGCGCAGAATGCAGATTACAGATGTAGTAAAGGTAACCAACTGAAACGTAAGTTGTGTTAGGTGGATGGCAGTCCATATTTTGTATATAAGTAATATGTCTTTCAAGCTCAATTTCAGTCATTTGAGGGGGAGAAGAACTAATTTGAGATGAATAAGTATTTTTCTTGTAAGAATGTATGTAAGTGCTTGGATTACTGTCAACAGGAGCAATTAAATCACCTTTTCATGTTACACTATTCATAAGTAAATTGAATCTTGAACTGGAAATGAATAAGGTTGCTGGAAGGAAAAAATTCCAACCATTACCGATACTTGGTTCCTGAGAAAGTGGATATATCCTTACTCGACAATACTGATATTCCAACAGCATTGTAATCTGCATAAAAGTGTTATTCCTTCCTTTACAACACGAAGACTACTTTCTCTACAAAGACCCTTCAACATTGAAAGACTATCCTGGTTACGAAACTGGAACTGAAAAAAAAATTCAGATGACATTTGTGTGCAGAAAGAGGTATCAAACTATCATATGAAGTTTCAGTAATATTCTCACAAAATATGTTTTACATATAGTTGCTGGACAGTATATAACATACCCAGTTGCTACGAAATCGTTTCTTAGGACAGTGGTCATGTGTGTACGAGTTGCATTTGTGTGTGTGTGTGTGTGTGTGTGTGTGTGTGTTTTGTATTTTGTTGAATCCAGAAGGAGGCCTTTTGGCAAAAAGCTTACTTGTTTAGCAATCTTTTTGTTGTGGGTGTCTGTGACTCAACACCTCCACTATATTGTCAAAATTTTACCTTATGTGGAGAAATACATACATCACTGTTAGAAAAACAACCAAAAGTCAGAATAAATTAATAATTGGTTCATTTTTGGTTTGTTTTATTGACCCCTGGTTAAGAAGATACTCTTGCTGAACTGTTCAAGAAAAAATTGAGGCTCATTTTGAGTAGGTACCTCACTCATACAATTACAGTTGCTAGTGACTTCAATGTACCCATGAAATGTTTGTGAAAATACATGGTTTAAATTTGGTGGTAGGCATGAAACATCATTCATAATTGTACTAAATGCTTTCTCTGAAAATTATTTTGAATGATTAGTTCAGAAGCTCACGCGGAGTGTAAATGATTGTGATAACATATGACACTTCTTTCTGACAAATAATCCTGAGCAAATAGAGAGCACTGTGGTGGTATAGGAACTAGTAACCAGAAGGTCGTCATAAGGAGATTGAGTACAGTATCTCCAGATCCATCAAAAATAAGTGCAAAATACATGTATTTAAACAGCACCTCAAAATTCGCTTGATGCCTTTGTAAGAGACAGTGTCCATGCCTTTCATACTAACTATGGTAAATCTCTTAATAAAGACAAGTCTTTGAGTCCAATTGTTATACCAGTTAGTTTCCTTTCAGAGTATGCTGATGAAATAACTGCATTTTTAGCAATCATATATACCCCTCACTAATTAATAGGTATGTACCTAAAGATTGGAAAGTTACACAAATCACAAATACACTATAAAGGAAATAGAATTAATCTGGATGGATTATAGACCCACATCATTGACATTGATTTCTAATAGAATTTTGTAATATAACTCTGTTGGAACATTATGAAGTATCTTGAAGAAAACTGTTTATTGACTCATAACCAGTACAGAAGTATTATTCGTGTGAAACCCAACTGGAGCTTTATTCACAGAAAGTAATGAGTGCCTTTGACTTGGGATCTCAAGTTGATTCCATATTTTTGGACTTACAGAAGGCTTTTGACACCATTCCAAACAAGTGACTTCCAATCAAATTGTGTGCCTATGGAGTAGTGTTTCATTTGTCTCCTGTCACGAAGATCACAGTTTGCAGTGACTTACAGGAAGTCATCTAGTGAGACCAAAGTAATGTCTGGGTGTTTTAACCACAAGAACATACAGATGACTACGGACACAACACTTACATCTAGAAATTACTTGTTACAAGAAGACACTTGCCATGGAGCGACTACACTACTAGTCTGATAATCCTAGTTAGAATGTCAACATATAACTGAGGGCAAGGCTGGCCGGCCCCGACTCTCTAAGCTGTTGGCCAGCCGGTAGAGTCCACAGAGGAGAGATTGCATCACTATCCATGAGTGACAGCCTCTGGCGGTTCTAGCAGTTGCTGACTTCTATGGCACATCTTACAACTGCACAGCTGGATCTCGGATGTCTAATCTATGCAGGTCACTACTCTGGGGTTCCACAAAGAAGTGTTATAAAGGCTCTCTGCTGTTTTTAACTAATATAAACTATTTAAGAGAGAATGTAAACAGCTCCTTAAACTGTTTGCAGATGATACTGTCTTTACTGACTAGTAAAGTCATTGGAAGATCAAAACAAATTGCAAAATTATTTGAATAAGACATCTGCATGATTTGAAGAGTGGAAATTGACCATGATTATGAAAATTGTGAGGTCATTCACAGTAATACTAAAAGTTATCCATTAACTTTTGGTTACATGGTAACTCACACAAATCTAAAGGCTGTCTATTCACATAAAAATCTCGGTATTACAGTTATGAACACATAGAAGATGATGTGGGAGGAATGGAGCTAAAGATTGTGTATTATTGTCAGGACATTTAGAAGAGGCATCAAATCTACGAAAGAAACTATCTTCACTGCACTTTTCCATCTTTTTTTGTTGTATTGCTGCATAGTATGAGATCCTTATCAGATAGAGTTGATGGAGGTAATCAGAAAAATTCAAAGGAGGCCAACTCTGTTTGTATAATTGCAAAATAGAGGAGAGAGTGTCATGAATATGATAAGTGAGTTGAGCTGACATAATTAAAAGAAAGACACTTTTTAATGCAGAAAGAGCTTTTCACAAAATTTCAATCGCCAACATTCCCTTCAGAATCCCAAAATATTTTGGTGACTCCTGTTCACATAGGGAAAAATGAGCATCATAATAAAATAAGCAGAATTAGAGCTCAGGCAGAAAGATTTTAGTGTTCAGTTTTTCCTTGTACTAATTGGAAGTGGGATAGTTGAGAAGCAGTCTGAAAGTGTTTCTTTAAAACCTTTCCCAAACACTTAAGTTTGAGTTGCCAAGCAGTCAAGTACATAAAAATAGGGAAAGGCAACTACTTGCATGTAGTGGACTGATGTGTGGACCATAGAAACATGTAACAGAAAACAGTATTCACGCTAGCTTTCAAGCTCCTGCCGTTTTTCTAGTAAAAGTGAACCATAGAAACATGTAACAGAAAACAGTATTCACACTAGCTTTCAAGCTCCTGCCGTTTTTCTAGTAAAAGTACACACACACACACACACACACACACACACACACACACACACACACACACACACACACACACACACACGAAAGATTTTCAGAACTTGCACTTGTAACTATCAAAAATAATAGTGTATTAACAACACTTTTTTTGTACAAAAGTTCCTCTAAATGTTGACTTTTAGTGGAAATCTGTTAGACATTGTAGTTTAACAAACAATGGTGCAACACCACAGGTGCAGATAAACTATGTTGCCCAGTTCACATTAGAAAGAGATACACCTTTATTAGTTTAAAAGCAAATAGACAAATATTTGCTTTGCAGCTTAATAATGAGCAGGTTGGACATGGCTGGTGCTGTGTTTCACATTGTCATGATACAGTTTACAGTCACAGTGCAGTGCAGTCATGGCAGCCACTGAGGACTTTTCAGTATGCAAATTCCTTTCTCTGGTAATGATTATCCTGTAGTGATTGTTGCAAGCTGAGACAGGAGGGCCACTGTGGAAGAAAGTAACTTAAATGTGCTGACAGTGAAATGTCATCTTGATGATGTGCCTGCAGATGGTGCAGTGTGCGGATGCTGGTTTGGTTCAATTTAGGTGTTACCAACATGTGAGTGTCTGGTGATGGCTGCTGTTTGTCACTGCAAAGGGTTGCTACTTCTGTATTGTGCAGCTGAATTTTTGTAGTTTCTGTGGTTTCAAAGGTTTGAATATGCCCAGGACTTTTGCCAAAGAAAGATTGTATAGTTTCTATGCCATGGATTGGAGATCCTCATTTGGCTTAACTGGATAGCTTTGCACAGTGTTGTTAATATTTTGGGTTCAGTCACTCAAGTGTGCTGATGAGACACAAAACATTATGACCACTACACACCACAAGATTGAATCCCACCTGGTGACATAGTAACAGTGTGACTTGGTAAGGGAATGATGAGTGAAGCATAGATGAGTAGGGGAATTAGTGATGATATGTCCAGCAAATGGGGAAATCCACTGGCGCAAATGCTCTTGACAAAGGTCAGATTGTTATGACTATGTGCATGACAATGAGTATTGTGGAGGCATTAAAGCCAGTTGACTGTTCCTGTACGCCTGTCATGAACATCTATTTTAGGAGCATACCGTTCATCGCAAAGTGTGGAATTTTGGGTTCCACAGCAGATGACCTCTTGGTGTTCCCATGTTGACCCAATGACATTGTCAGTTATGGTCAATGGAAATGTGACACCTGGTCAGTTGAATGATGTTTTGTGTTCCTTTAGGTCAGTGGTCATATCTGGATATGCCATCATCCTGCTGCAAGTGCACACCTGACCACGGATGCTGTGCGATGGGGGCATTTTTATGCTGTGGAGGATATTTTCTCACAAAGCCAGAATTATGTTACAGCAGTCTGAAGAGGATGAAGTGAACTCGTGTTGATGCCTTGGCCATCAAATACACCTGAACTGCAACTCATGGGATAATTCTAGAATGCTATTGGGTGACGTCTCCCATGTCCATAAACCACCGGCTCATGATTTACAGTAATTGCATGATACGAGCATAGATATCTAGCGTCACATGTCTCCACAGACCTATTAATGACTTGTTGAATCCATACCACACAGGATCAGTGCTATAATGCATTTGAAAGGTGGACCAACATAGTATTAAGCAGGTGGTCAAATGTTTAGGCTCATTAGTATATGTGGCACCAGGGCATGCATGTCACATTTTTCTGGAGAGGGGAATGGCCTTGGCATACAGTCTCAGTTTACACAGAAAACACAATCTGTCCAAAGATAACAAAGATATGGGGCATGTTTTGAAAGTAAGCACTGTTTTGGAAAAACCTCATGAAAACATTTTGAAACCAAAATTTATTTTTACAGGGAACAGATTTTCTTAAACTGTTTTTCTACATTGGTGCCACCATTGTTCAAACATTTGTCATAGTGGGAAGCCAACTTTTCTATGCCTTATTCATAGTAAGATGTTGCCAGTGAAGATAATCACTGCTGAACACGATTTTCTTCATCGTCATTGCTCTCAAAGTGCATCATTCCAAAATCACACTTCAAGTTCAAGAACAAGTGGTAGTCAGAAGGTGCGAGATCGTGGCTGTATGGCAGGTGATTGAACTGCTCCCAACTGGATTTGTTGAATAAGGTTTTGAGTGACACCAATGTAATGGAGATTTGTGTTGTCATGAAGCAACACAATACCTTGACTGAGCATTCCATACCTTTTGTTTTGAATTGTGCACAGTAGTTTTCTCAATGTTTCACAGTGTCTATCGCATTGATGGTTTCACCTGTGGGAAGGAACTCAACAAGCAGAATGCCCTGTGCCCTGTCTGTCACAGAACACAGTGCACGTGATTCTTGTCCTGACACAGTTGTTTTGAACTTTTTTTGGGGGGGGGGGATTGTAAGTGCCTCCAATCAGACAAACCCAAGTTACATCACTGATTACAATTCTGTTTAAGAATTCATCTTCTTAATCACTGTGTCATGTGAGAAATGTCAAAGCAGTGCCAAGTCACTTCATTTTATAGACATCCATAAGCATTTTTTAACCAAATGGGAACACAATTCACAAAAATTTAAGCAATTTGTGACATTCTCATGCAAAACAGTTTTTGAAATTTGTGGAAACTCATCACAAGGCATTACTGCAAACCATCAGCTTTCACACTTTTTGCTCATTCACTTTCTCAACCAAACCATCATTGACAACAAAGGCCGCCCACTCCCTGCTTCATCATGAACATTGGTTCATCCATCATTGAAGTGTGTCACCCAGTTTCTCAGCATTCCATCAGTCATATATTTTCACCATAAATTTCTAGAAGTTGAATTTCAGCTGGCTTAGCATTCTTTGCATTCAAAAAACGCATTACAGAGGTTACTTGTTTAAGATGTGTATTGCAGTTCAAGACACGGCACCACAAAAAATTGCATATTGTGCTATAAACGCTGCAAATAAGCAGAACAGAACTCCCATGCTTGCTTTGTCCCTGCAGTAATTGTGTCTTGTTGTTGCTGAAAAAATTTCTTAAACTGAAACACTGCTATGATTCATAATGGACATGGTTGCCATTGTGAGCTGTGTAAAGAGATCAGAACCTTCCTGAGTCCTGATTCTAGAAAGTCCTATGTGGAGTATAAACAAAGGGAAACAGTAAAAATAACCTTCACATCATAGCTGAGATAGTACTGAGTGATAGAAAGACATCTTTTGGACGATGTTCCTCACGCACACATGCGCACACACACACATACACACACATACACACACACACACACACACACACACACACACACACACAGTCTGAGGACAATATAGGTGTGTGTGTTTTTCCATTCCTAATATACACAGTTTTTCCAATGTAGAATATTGTAAATAAAGAAGTACATCAAGTCTCTCATGACAGGAATTTAATTCTTATTAACTATGATGTGTTCAAATTTTTATGCAGGAGATCCTTTCCTAAAGTGAATATAGTGTCGACTGCTGAGCTGTTAGGGTTCAGAGCATGATATGCAGGAACCACTAAAGGTAACAACTGCTGGAGTACTTTTGAGGCATGTTACAAGTTGAAGAAAGGGTCTTTAAATCACAAAAAGAATTAAAAGTATATTTTGTCCATTTACCTGCATTCTGCAAAGAGAAAAGTTGAATTAGGATGATTAAGTTGTAACCTTACATAAATGAATTTAAAAATGCAATAATAGGTAAGGGAAACACAGTTTTAAGTCACAGCTTGTTGTTGAGATTAGAACAAAGCACTCTGCAAGAAACAGCAGCTAATGAACCTTCCTTATATAAATGCAATTAGGGTTCATGATCAAAGTCTTCTGCTGGGTACTAGAACTTACAACTCGTGATGTCAACATTTTTTTGTGATCTGTGTGCATCAGTGCTCAGTCATGTACGAAGTGTTCGACGGTGCTAGGAAAAGGATAGATTTCTACAAGACTCACATATTTAGCGGTCTTTTTGTTGTGTCTGTCTGCAACTCAACCTCTTTTCTGTTTTTGTGAGTAGCATCTATCCTTTTCATAGTATTGTCATTATTCCATCGTGGATGTTCCATTGCGTGATATGCAAAGTGTTTGTGTTAATAAAGACCAAAAATTTAAATACAATATTTTGTCATAGAACTGAAGATATTATTTTATTGTTTTGTTGTCAGTATCATAAAATGTTTCTTGTGACATTTATTTCTAGGCTCTAGATTTCCTGTTAAGTGGACTGCACCAGAAGCTATAATCTATGGAAAGTTCTCTATTAAATCTGATGTATGGTCATATGGGATTCTTCTGATGGAACTTTTCACATACGGCCAGGTGCCTTATCCAGGTAATTTGAAAGTGTTTTTAAGACCATTCTGTTAAAATTAAATGATATTTGGCTGAATTTTGTCTTAGTTATAGAAATGAGGTATGAGAAGTGAAGTAATAAAACAGCAAACGTAACTAGTTTTTCTTAAACAGATTTCATAAATATTACGAGGGGCGTTCAGAAAGTAAGCTCTGATCGGTCGCGATATGGAAACGACTATGAAAATCCGATAAAGCTTTGCACAGATGTGTTGGGTAGTGTCTCTAGTATAACCCCAGTTAGCATCACGTCGCTCTTCTCATTTCTGAGCTCGCAGTGAGTGCGTAAAGATGTCTAGAAAATAGTGTCTGCCGCCAAGTACGAGGGCCTGGTGAGAAATTTCACCTGAAGCTATGCAGCTAACATTACATAACTGTCGTGCTGTTTCTTTTTCAAGACAATTCTCAGCCACATTCTGCAGGGGCAATGAAGATGCTCCTGCATCGTTTTCAAATGGAAATGTGAGATTACCCACAATACAGTTCGCAATTGTCTCCCCCTGAGTTTCATCTCTGGTCACATGAACCGCTGTCTTTGAAGACAACATTTTGACACAGACAACGAGGTGTAGGCCAGCGTGGAGAATTGGCGGAAAGCACTGGCGGCTGCCTTCTATGATGAAGCTATTGAAAAGTTGGTACAACGCTATGACAAAAGTCTAAGTCAGAACGACGACTACGTAGAGAAGTAGCTGAAAGGTGTAGCTAATTGTTACAAGTAAAACATTTCTGATGTTCACTGTGGTTTCAATTTGGCAATCAATCGGAGCTTACTTTCTGAACAGGCCTCGTATTTTAAACCTTTCTCTGGTAAGAATCTATATAGTTATAATAATTGTATTATGCATATATGCAGACTCAAGCAGTAAATGAAAATTTGTACCAATGCTGGGATTTAAACCTGGGTTTCCTGCTCACTAGGTGGCTTCATTAGCCATTATGCCGCCCTGGCATGGGGGATTTGCACAGCTTGCACGGACTACCCTAGCATGTCTCCGTCCTCAATCTAAATTCCCATTCACACCTCAGCCCACTTTGTATTTCCCATAAACTCAAACAGAATTGCAGAAGCTCTCCAGCTGTGTTAGAGACCCGGCTCCAGAGGAAGAGGATATAGCAGAAGTTCTGAAGCTCAAACCAACAGTAGGCCTACATGTCCACAGTGAAAGTACCCTGATACCAAGTAAGCCTAATCGTAAAAATGGTGCAGATTTAAGAAAGACTAAACCACTCACAATTTTCTATCAGAACATTGGCCTAAGAGGACTTAAAAATTCACTAGACCAGCTACTAATAAACATAAATGATATTGAAAGAAAAAAGCAACCAGATATACTATGCTTCACTGAACATCATATCACTTGTGATATTCAGATGTTGCGCTTAGACAGATTCAGTTTAGCATCTCAGTCTTGCAGATCCAACATGGAGAGGGGCGGAACAGTGATTTATGTTAGAAATAATGTAGTATTTAGAACTCTTGATGTAAGCAAATTTTGTATTGAGCAGCACTTTGAAGTGTGTGGTATAGAACTGGCAACAAATAGTGTATCAGTAGTCATATTATCAATTTATAGAGCACCTGAGGGAATCTTAGAATCTTTCTCAAACAGATTGAATCAATGTTATCAAAATTGTATAGAAAAAACATTTCAGTCCTAATACTAGGCGACTAATGTAAATTTCCTGAATGAAAGTTATGACAGAATGGAGCTGGAGCAACTAATGAGCTGTTACAATCTAATGCAAGTAGTTGAATTTCCCACTAGGGTAACTGACCATTCCATTACTCTAATTGATAATGTGTTTGTTGATAAGTCTAGGCACAGTAGCTTGACAGTCAGTCAAGTCCTAAATGGGCTGTGAGACCATGATGCTATACTTCTGACAATCCCCAATTTAAATCTTAACAGAAAACCAAAAGCTATCTGGAAAAATGTGAGACCAATAAATAAAGAAACAATAGAGACATACCGGCAGAAGCTACAGTTAGTAGACTGGTCTGAAGTATTCAACTCAGCAGGTGTCAACACAAAATTTAATGTATTTATTAATTTAACATCAAATCTTTTTGAGGAGGTGTTTCCAAATAAAAGAGTCAGAGAAAATCAGTGTAACCCTGCATTTAAGCCATGGATTACCCAGGGCATCAAAATTTCATGTAAAACAAAAAGAGAATTGTATGCCTCAGCCAGACAGTCTAACAATACTGTAATGGTGGGGCAATATAAAGTGTACTATAAGATATTAAGGAAGGTGATCCAGAAATCTAAAAGTATGTATCTAAAAAAGGAAATTGACAAATCAAATAACAAAATGAAAACCATATGGAAATATGTTGAAAGCGAGACAGGGAAAAGCCTATCTGCCAAAGAAGTGATTAGCTTAAGAACTGGGAGCCTTTCAGTGGATGTTCCCGAAATGGTGGCTAATATCTTTAACAATCATTTCCTAACAGTCACCAACCAAATGGGATGCCAGGGTTCTGTAAAGAAAGCTACAGAATACTTGCATAACACCTTAACTAACAAAATAGATGAGATGCATCTTCGAAAAACTACAGTGATAGAATTAGGAAAAATAATTATGTCTTTAAAATGTAAAAATTCTGCTGGAGTTAACATTTCCAGCAAGTTACTGAAATACTATTGTAAAGAAATAAGTACAGTCCTCTGCCATATTAGTAATATGTCATTGGAAGAAGTTGTTTTTCCCGACAGGCTAAAATATGGGCTTATATGACCAATTTATAAAAAGGGTGAAAAGACTGAGGCTACAAACTATCGACCAATTTCATTACTCTCAGTTTTCTCCAAGGTACTAGAGAAATTGATGCATAGCAGAATGGTTGAGCATCTTAGTAAATATAACATCCTCAGCAGTAGCCAGTTTGGCTTTCGGAAAGGGGTATCAACCATGGATGCAATACATGCCTTTGTTGACAATGTTATGGAAGCCATAAATTATAAGATGATGACGGTTGGAATATTTTGTGACCTGTCAAAACTTTTGACAGTGTAAGTCACCATATTCTCTTGAGTAAAGCCAAGACCTTAGGTGTATTAACACAATTCACGTTGTCCGTCGCACTTAACATAGTGTAGACCGGGAACTGTCTGCTAGGCATGCCCGATGTAAAACTGACTGGGCATGGCCTGTGCTGCCTGAGTTGTTGTTGTTGTTGTTGTTGTTGTTGTTGTGCCGGCAGAGGGCGCGGCTGAATTCTCGCGTGTCCTCTGGTGGACAGGACTTTACTTGCGGCAATTACTGTCCGTGATGCGCCGTGCCGATGTGCACCTCCTGCGATCTTTCTGGTGGCTACTGCACTCCTCCTCCTTCGGGGGGGGGGGGGATGAAGCCACTGTGATCCACTGCATCATAAGGTGAAGCTTCGTGCAGTAGCAATGACCTCCACGTCCATTGGAATGCTGGAGTCAGTGGGGATCTGCCAACCCTCGAGCCGGAACCTTTGCATACGGTTGGAAGTGACCCACACGAAGAGGCCCCCATCATCCAACCACCGGAGCCCAGGATGGAACGGGCGACAAGCTGTCGAACTCCGGATCCCATTCCATCTTGGGAGGGGCAAGACCCAGTGGTGGGGACGATGGGGAAGGCACGACCACAGCTGAACCAGCCTCCTGAGAAACCGGGCCTGCAAGGGGGGCCGGCTCTCGCCAGGGTATATCTAAAGATGGCGATGCCGGTGCTGGAGCTACTGGAGGCTGCCAAGGCTGAGAACCATCGCTGTGTGGCGGAGTCACAGGGGGGAGGGGCGGTAGCGTCCCCTGAGAAAACAACACGGGTGCCGGCAATGGGGAAGCCGGCACCTGAGGGGTCAGAGGGTGGGTGCCCAAACGTGGACGTAGCTGATTTTGGTGAGGCCGCACCTCCCGGTCCCCCGCCTGCAAGGTATAGATTCGGCGGCCATTGCGGAGCAGAACCATTGCCAGTATCCAACGTGGATTGCGACCAAACCCAGGCGCCCAGACCGACATTCCCGGTGGAAAGCCGGGTACCCCGTTTTGTGAAGACTGGCAAGGACCAGACTGGAGGAGGTGCAGCAGAGTCCTAGGTAGGCGCCAGTGGAGCAGCTCTGCAGGGCTGCATTCTCCCATTGGTGTGGTCCAGTATGCCATCAGGAAAAACGTCAACGCCTCCTCCGCAGGAAATTCGTGCACATACTTTTTCATCGGTGTCTTAAATGTGCGCACCATGCGCTTGGCTTCCCCATTCAATTCTGGATGAAAAGGGGGAAGAGCAAACATGCCAAATGCCAAAGTGCCTACAAAAATCCTGGAAGGTCTGCAAAATAAACTGAGGTCCATTGTCCGATACCAGGGTGACTGGCAGACCTTCGACAGAAAAGATTTTTGCGAGTGCCTGGATTGCAACTTCTGTAGCGGTTGAGGAGCAGCGAACCACATATGGGAATCGGGAATAAGCATCAATGACAATGAGCCAAAAGCCATTGAGAAACGGGCCCGCAAAATCTGTGTGAACACGTTCCCATACCTGGGTTGCAGGCGGTCATAAAGAGAACGCTGACCTGGGAGATACCTGTTGGCTTGCACACTGGGAACAAGCGGCCACCAAGTGCTCAATTTCTCTGTCAATACCAGGCCAGTACACATGTCTGCGAGCCAAGGTTTTAGTACAGGAAACACCCGAGTGCCCTTCATGTAGTAATGTCAGGACCTCCCTTCGCAAACTTGCAGGAACAACCATGCGAGAAGCTGTATCATCGGTAGCCAGAAGGAGAACTCCTTCCAAGACTGAGAGGCGGTGTCGTGGAACAAAACAATTACGAAGAGGGTCCGAGGCCCGGCCTGGAGGTCGGGACCGACCACCCCTGCTGAACGAGGCGAACTACTTGCCAGAGAACCGGGTCAGCTGCCGTTTCCCTGGCGACTCTAAAACTAGTGATCAGGAAGCCATCAACCGCTTGGCGGAACGCCACATACAAATGAAAACTTATAATCTCCTCCCGATCGACTTAGGATCTGGCCCCACCAGAAGACGGGAAAGAGTGTCGGCGTTGGCATGCTGTTCGGTAGGGTGAAAATGAATGTCATAATGGTACTTACAGAGGCACAAGGCCCAGTGCTGCAGTCTGTGGGCCGCCCTATCCAGAATCTGAGAGGCGGGGCCAAATAAAGATATTAATGGCTTATGGTCAGTGATTAACTGAAATTTCGTGCCATACAAGAAAGGGTGAAACTTGGTAACAGTGTAGACAATGGCCAAAGCCTCTTTTTCCATCTGGGAGTAATGGGCCTGCGTGGGACTAAGAGTGTTAGACGCAAACGCCAGTGGCTGCTCGGAGCCATCCGCGTTGCGTGGGCCAGGACCGCCCCCACCCCATACTGCGAAGCGTCTGTAGCCAGGACCAACAGCTTATTGGGGTCAAAAGAAGCCAAACAAGGCGCTGAAGTGAGGAGGCCCTTCAACGAGGTGAACGCTCGCTAAACAAGGCGCTGAAGTGAGGAGGCTCTTCAACGAGGTGAACGCTCACTCGCATGCAGGCGACCAGTCAAAAGGAACACCCTTGCGCAGAAGGCAGTACAGAGGGTGGGCTATGGTGGAAGCCCTGGGAATGAACCGGTGGTAATAGGCAATCTTGCCTAAAAAAGGTTGTGCAAGTGTTCCTTCGTGCTGTGGCCTGTGACAGTTATGTCATCCAGGTAATTTATGCAATGAGGGATTGTCGACGTGACGTGCTCAAGATACCGCTGAAATATCGCTGGGGCACTGGATATTCCGAAGGCCAACCGCTGGTATTGGTTAAGGCCAAACGGGGTGTTGATGACCGCCAGCCGTTTGGAGTCCTCATCAAGTGGTATCTGATAAACCTCCGAAAGATCAATTTTCGAAAAATATTGGCCTCCCACCACGTCGGAGAACAATTCATCAGAACGAGGCAAGGGATAGGTGTCCACCACCAATTGGGAATTAATGGTGACCTTGAAATCGCCACAAAGATGTAAGTTTCCCGAGGGTGTCCTGACAATAACGAGGGGCAAGCCCATTCTCTAGAAGAAATGGGAAGAACGACCCCGAGGGCTGTCAGCCGGTCTAGCTCTGCTTTTACCTGAGGGCGGAGAGCCAAGGAGATCTGCCTCGCGCATAGAAAATGCGGGCGAGCCGACACCTTCAACATTAAGTGAGCTTCAAAGTCTGAAACATGCCCCAGGCCCTCCTCAAAGATATCCTTAAAGTTAGAGGTCAAAGATTCCAATGATTGATAGGGAATGTCTTCGGAGACCAACTGTATGGTGTCTGTGATAGAAAAACCGAAAGCTTGAAAGGCATCCAATCCAAAAAGGTTATCAGAGCTCGCATCACTGACAACATTAAAAGTAAGAGGCCGAGCGACTGATTTGTAAGTAACATCGGTAGTGAATTGACCCAGTAGGGGAATGAACTGTTTACCGTAACCACAGAGATGCCGGTAAACTGGCACCAACGGGGCAACCCAAGGTTGGAGTAAGTTTGTGCATTCAACAAGGAAACTGCTGCACCCGTATCTACTTGCAGTTGTAGTCTGTGCGACTGAACCGACATCAACATAGAGAGTTTGTGTGCCGATGCGTCGGGAGCCTGGCCCGATGAAACGTCCTGAATGCCAACGTCCATGTCCTCTGTACCTGCTTCCTTCAATTCTTTTGAGGCTGAGCGGCAAACTTCATCAATGTGTCCTTTTTTATTACATTTGCGACAAACGGCCCAACACTGGGGGCACTCTGACGGATCATGATGTATATAACACGACGCACAGGACGGTAACGGGCTGGCGGCCGGACCTCCCTATCAGGGGCCGAATGAACAATGACGTCTCACACCATAACGTGGGTATACGACTCTTGCGACTGCTCCGTGACAAAATGACACTTGCGACTAAGATCGTGCAGGGTAGCGGCCCACACCCGGTAAGACTGATGGGGCTGTTTCTTGCATTGATAGAACTCGACCCTAGCCGCCACAACATGCATACGGCGGCGATAATACGAAGACAGCAATGAACACAATGCGTCAAAAGACAAGGACGAGGGTTCCTGCAACGGCGCTAGCTGCCGAAAAACTTGATACAGTGAGGGAGATATCCAAGACAAGAAAAGAGCATGACATTGGCAACATGAAATACCAGGAAATGCTGCCGAAGGCAATGTTCATATGCGTCCCAAACCTCCGCCGTCTCGTCATATGGGGGAAAGGGAGGAGGGAATGGTGCTGGAGCAGACTGCGTGGAGAGCAACACCGGAAGCGCTTGTGTCATGGTTGCCATGAGCTCCTTCTGCAGCTCAACCAAAACCCGCACTAAATCCTCCATGCCGTGGATAAGCTGTGAAACCGGAACAACGACGTAACACGCGAGAGAACGACCCTACTCATCGCCAATTGTGTATTAACACGATTCACATTGTCCGTCCCACTTCACATAGTGTAGACTGGGAACTTTCTGCTAGGCATGCCCGATGTAAAACTGACTGGGCACGGCCCGTGCTGCCTGAGTTGTTGTTGTTCCGCCGACAGAGGGCGCGGCCGAATTCTCACGTGCCCTCTGGTGGACGGGACTTCACTTGCGGCAACTACTGTCTGTGACGCGCTGTGCCGATGTGTGCCTCCCGCGATCTTTCTGGTGGCTACTGCACTAGGAATGGGTGGAACCGTAGGCACATGGCTTGAATCCTATCTGTGTGGTAGAAAGCAGAAAGTAATCGTGGAAGGACTGCATGGTGGCCAGGTATCTTCAGAATGGGGCTCCATTACTGCAGAAGTACCTCAAGGCTCAGTATTGGGCCCACTGCTCTTTCTAATATTTGTAAATGGCTTAGCACTATGCACAGGATATGGGAAAATACTCATGTCTGCTGACGACACCACTTTATCAGTTAATAATCTCTCGGGGAATGTGTCAAATAAAGCTTTTGCAGATTTGACAAACTGGTTTGAAACCAATGGCCTTACAGTCAACCTAAAAAAGACAAATTACATTCATTTGTCTTCCAGCACAAATGTTACTAATGAAATGAACGTAAAAATGGGTGAGCACGAGATTTTGAAGGTTGAGTCCTCCAAATTCTTGGGTCTGCATATAGATAGCAAACTGAAGTGGCACCACCATATTAAAGATCAGTGCAAAAGGCTAAGCTCAGCAACGTTTGCTTTAAGAATAATTTCAGACACTAGGGAAATGAGCACAATAAAAATTGCATATTTTGGCTATTTTCACCAACTTATGGCCTATGGTATAATATTTTGGGGAAATCAACCAATAGCAAAAAAAGTGTTCCATCTACAGAAGCGAGCAATAAGAATTGTGTGTTGAGTACATCCTAGGCACTCGTGCAGGGATCTGTTTAGAGCTCTACACATCCTTACAACACCTGCCCAATAAATTTTTCCCTGATGTGCTTTGTTTAAAAAAAATAGCAACTTATTCAAAATCAATAGCTCATACCACAGTTATAACACCCGAAGGAAACTGGATATCCATTATGAGCTAAAAACGGAAAGTATGGTCCAGAAGGGGGTTTTATACAGTGGTGGGGTTTTATACAGTGGTACCAAGATTTTTAATGCCCTCCCACTGCACATTAACGAACTGTTTGGAAACATGCCAAAGTTTAAAGAAAATCTGAAGCAGTTCCTTTTAGATGAATCTTGTTACAGTATTGATGAATTTCTTAGCAAAAATGCATAGAATCTCTTGTTTGTGGTTAAACCTTACTGTGTGACCTCTACAGTCAATTAATCATACTCTGTAAGTACAGTGTAACTTGATACAATACTGAAATTTATGTATGTCTGTATACGACGCCTGTATAACTTAAGAACAATACCCAAATTTATGTATGACTGTATATTCTTTCAGATGTCCTATATCTTAACTAATATGTAAGGGTATATGCTAAACTTCACAGTTTCTTTAATCTAATGATTAGATCAATGTATCTGTGCACAAAACAATAATCTGTAAAAATCCTTGACTCGTTCTATATCCAGGGATATGTTCCCATATGGATCTATGGAACACAAAATAAATAAATAAATCCTGGCCTTGGTACAAATTTTCATTTTTCGCTTCAGTCTGCATACAGACGACATAGATGTTTAAGACTTGGAAAGGTCCCTGGAACCTTATAGTTTCATTTGAACAATTATTATTATTATTATTATTATTAATCATTATGCCCAGCCGAGATACATGATTCAACTTTTTTAGCTGGAGAGTGTGCTTTCAAAATCCCTTCTGTCCTGATTCTGTTGGTTCCAGTTATAGGTTTATCTGCAACTCAATGGTTATAGACAAGTCTCGAATGTAGCTTTACCTTGTATCATGTCATCTCCAATGCCAATTTCTGGAAGATTCTTTCAGTTTTGAATTACCAATTTTCTCTCTTTGTTTGTATCACTATTTAATCCCAAATGTAGGATAGTATCCCTAAGGAATCTAAATTTAGGTACTTGTAATGTGTTGCTGAATTGAATTACCATTACTTGTCCATCGAGGTATTAAGGAGTTTCTGTGAGATTTGGAGTCCAGGTCGGCATACAGTTTGATGAAGTTTTCCTCGGCAAAGAATTGCTCCTTCTACTTTCTTGTAGAGAGTTATTAGGATGTCTGCACAGGCAAAAAATTGCAAAAGAATTTTATATCCACATAGTCTGACAATATTTATGTCTTTCGGCCAGGTCCCGATTCATTTTTTCTAATACAAGATGAACAGTAGAACAGATCATCTGTTTCCTAGTTGGACTCGTATTTTAATATCAGAACACTAAGATATTTCACCTCAGAATTCAGCTTTAGACATGGTGTTACTTAATGTTTGATCATTTCTGTTGTTTTTGTTTTGAAATCGTATCATATGTTCAACAGTAAATGTCAGTCTATTGCATCATATGCTTTTTTGATGGAGAGGGGGAGGGGGAGTAATCACTACTTTTACTAGATGATCTTGAAACTGATAATTTGTTCTGCACGCAATTGTCTTTCATGACTCCTAGTGATATTCCTGATTAGGTAGTCTGTTTCTGCTTCAGTTCTCTTCAGTAAGACTTTTGACAGGCGTTTATACATAATTGGTAGCAGGAAGATCCCTTTGTAGTTATAAATATTCATTTTATTCTCCGTATTTTGTAAAGGTTGGATGAGGGCACATTGTCATTAAGTACATTTTTTCCTTGAACCCTATATTATTTTGGATATGTTTTTGCTGGGCATCTTGATTGACCTCATTTGCCTAAGACTGTACCCACATAAAAGAATAATCCACACACTTAAGGCACTCATTCATAATCCAATACACTTTGAAAAAAAAAAAATCATTTTATGAAATATTCTTATTTTAGCAACATAGGTGAGAGTGAAGTCACACAAAGTAGATGAGAGCTGTGGAGCTCTTAATGGTTGCAAATTGCAGGCATTTGTAACCATACATAAGATTGGAGGATACTACTATTGTACTCTGTTCAAAATCATGTGAAGATTGAGAAATCCATGGTTGCCAGACATGCACAGCCACAACACCTGCTACTCACACTCTGTCTTAGGTTCAGGTGGCTTGCAGTTCTTCATGATCGTTCACTGTGCACTGAGATTGTGTTTGTTTTCATTTCTTACACATGCAAAGTTAAATTTTTATCTCTTATTACTATTGTTTTCTTGTATTGTGTTGTTAAGGGGAAAAGTTCAATGTCACTCTGTTGGCCTAAGCACTGCCATATGAGATCACTCAAGAGAAATGATTTGTATGCTACGTGTCTACATCATCAACAATAGTTCTTGATAATGTTCACAATCATTCTGTTGTTGATGAAATGCCATCCATGGTGAATGAAAAGGAGGAGTTGATTACCTTCAGTGTCAGAACATCAAAGTAGGTTATACATTTAAAAAGGTGGTGCTTATGGATCTGATATCTCTGCATGAAGCACACTTTCCAATATATGAAATAGACGTGATGGCAAAATTGAGCAAACAGTCACACAGTCACTACCATTCCAAGCTCAGAGAATTGAGATGGTCCTTAATTAAAGATTACATTGGCAACAACAATCTGCAGTCGAGGCAATCAGAAGCAAAGCTCTTAGGAAAATCATCAGTCATACACAACATAAAATGGGAAAAAGCATAGCAGATGAAACCTATTTAAAAATGTTATAGAAAATGCCCTGTCATTAACTAATGACACTGACAGTGTTAGGAGCAAGAGTCATGTCACTAAAGTTTTTGCAGTGCCATCACAAAAATGTTGCAGAGGCATGTATGGTGTGTGCGATTTAAGCACCAGTAGAGCAAAATTATATTTCCTTATATTAATAATGATTTCATTATCAGCAACTGAGTCTGAATAAAATTCACTGGAGAAACTTTGCACAAAAGAAATCACTTTCTCCATTTGCATTATAACTGTTGCAATATTGAGTTATTGTATTTTGTTATCACTGTTATTATTTATTCCAAACTGATAAATTTTGTCTCCTCGACTAACAGGAATAATTTTTTTATTATGTTTCAAATAAGTAGAAGTTTGATCAGAAAACATAACAACAGGTTAATTATAAACCTAGTACTCTGTTTCTCATAATGGAACCAAACACGCTACCACTGAGGTTTTGACACCTGAGCACAGCATCGTGCATTACATTTAACACTGACTGCTCAGTGTTAGAAATCTGTAACAGAGTTCCAGTTTGGAGGAGATGAAAATTTAATGTATTCTTAAGATTTAGTCTGCATAATGTTTTCACCTACATTCAAAAACAAAAATGTTGAAAATTTGGTACTGTCTCCAGGAAGTACATTTTTGTAAAGTATAACTAAACTCCATATATTTTCTTAAAGAGCTGTTGCAGTGGTTAGCACATTAGAATCACATTGAGGACAACAATAGTTCAAATCTGCATTCAGCCATGAAGATTTATGTTTTCGATGATTTGCCTAAATCACTTAAGGAAAATTCGGGGATGGTTCCTCTGAAAGAGGCATGGCTAATTTCCTTCCCCCTCCTTTCATAATCCGAGCTTGTGCTCTGTTCCTGGTGAGCTCAATGTCAAGGCGATGTTAAACCCATTTCTTCTGTCCTTTTTTTATCCTAAAACTTAATTGCTGTAAATAAAATATTAGAAAGCAAAGGATAGCTCTTTCAAAAATGCTTTGTACGTCAAATAGTTTGGGAGGTTGAGTGAATTGAATGAAATGTAAGATTATGTTTGTATTCTCTGTGGGACTTGGTGACAGTGCTCCACGCCTCCATGTGTTCCTGCCAAACTGTCAATCCTAAAGTAATTTTGAACAGGCCAAAGGGTATGACAGAAACAGACATACAATTGTTTTCTCTACATTTCAGCTGTGAACAGGAAGGGGAAAAAAGAGGCTGGAGGTGCCAGAAACATGGGTTATTGGTACCCTCATCTATAGTTTGAATGTCGAAATTAATGTACAATTGGTATTTTCACTTCACCATGAATTTCTTGACTTTTATCCCTTCAGAATTGTCCTAGTGGTTGGTGTTGATATTTTTTTAATTACAACATTTTAATCTCGTCCAAGTTATACACAAAATCTATCTAGCCTCTCCCCTGCTTACCAATTACTTTATTGGTGCTTCCATACTGCCAGCCAATCAGATTAACAATAGTTCTTCATTGCATACAGCTAACTGGAATTTTTTTAAAAAAATACTTGTGTTACTGAATTAGACACTGCATAATTTGATTAATTGTATGTGTAATCCATTACTGCATGTATCTGTAAATGCCTTTATTGGAAGTAGCAGAACAGCTTCCATTGTCATTCCTTACTGGACTTCACCACCATTAGTCATAGTGTTGTCTGAGGAAGCGTTACCACACAATAAAGGAAGTGTTATCACACAGTGATCTCTTTTTCTTGTCATTTTAGGTGTGTATGGGTATGAATCAGTGTCTTTTTTTTTTTTTTTTTTTTTTTTTTTTTTTTTTTTTTTTTTTTTTTTTTTTTTTTTTTTTTTTTGGCCCGACAG
Organism: Schistocerca americana; assembly: GCF_021461395.2. Lineage (NCBI taxonomy): Eukaryota > Metazoa > Arthropoda > Insecta > Orthoptera > Acrididae > Schistocerca > Schistocerca americana. The sequence continues at coordinate 694,719,446 of NC_060121.1, read as the reverse complement.
CACAAAATATGTCTTGTACTGATATGATTCTGAGAATGATATTGTCACGTAGAAGGAGGTGTAATTAGATGAATGACGAACACTAACTTCACTTAACAAAGGTTTATTAAGCACTTGCACATACAAGAGCGTGGAGCGAACTGCCTCTGGCCAGAACACATACGGTATATATACAGTTACAGAACATTCCAGTACAATGATTCCTGACATTTGTGGATACTTCTAGAATGTACTCGAACCTAGTATAGAAATTAAATTTTTATAGTTCAGGTGAGTTTTGAACTCACGACCCTCCATGCAACAGTCCAGCATCATAACCACCACATCACAATGACCACGCCACTCAGCCTCCTCTGCGACATTGTTCCCTCCTTAAGAGAACAGCATCTCGGTGTTATGTCCTCCTAGTCCGGGAATGAGCCATTGCTCCTGCATACTCCGACTCCCGAGGACTGATGTTCACCCTGGCGGTGATCTTGTTAGAACTTCCTTTGCCGCTACACTCTTTGTCACCTTTCCGCTTGTTGCCTGTCGCAGGAGCTTCAAATTTATGCTGGGTCGCAGGATCCTTACAGGGCTTCATTCGAAAGATGTGGACCGTATCTCTGATCGAAATCTTCAACTTCATAAGTAACATCAGACAATTGTTTTACAACCTTATAAGGTCCAAAATAGCACCTGAGGAGCTTCTCAGAGAAACCAACCTTCCGAAGAGGAGTGAAGATCCAGACGAGGTCACCAGGCTGGTAGACAACAGGGCGGTGGCTCGCGTCATTCCTTCGGCGATCATTTTCTTGAGCCTGCAGTGGGCAGAGTCGAGCTAACTGCCACGCTTCCTCAACTCTGGTTAACACCTGGCTGATGTAGTCGTCGTCCACTTCATCAGGATGTAACAGAAACACAGTATCCACTGTCGTAGTCGCCTCATGTCCATGCACCAGGAAAAATGGCGTAAATCCTGTGGTGTCTTGTTTGGCGGTGTTGTAGGCAGATGTCATGAAAGGTAGCACCTCATCCCAGTTGCTCTGCTCAAAATTGACAAACATTGATAGCATGTCAGCCAAGGTCTTATTAAGGTGTTCAGTAAGCCCATTAGTTTGCGGATGGTAGGCTGTCGTCATGTTATGAGTGATGTTGCACCGACGGTTTGTCTCCGTCGCAAGATTCGATTGAAAAACTTTCCCTCAATCCATAATAAACAACCTTGAGGCACTGTGTTTTAATACAATGTCTTCCACGGTGAATTTGGCTACCTCAAATGCTTTGGCTGTTTTCACGGCTTTTGTAATGGCATAGCGTATCAGATAATCAGTGCAAACAGTAATCCATCTATTGCCTCTAGCAGACATTGGAAACTGTCCAAGGAGGTCAATCCCAATACGCTGGAAAGGGGTTTTGGCTTGTAGAATTGGTATGAGTCGGTCAGGTGGTTTCTGAGGAACTGCCTTTCTCCTCTGGCACTCTCGATAGTGCGACACATAGTGATGGACACTCCTAAATAAACCTGGCCAGAAAATTCTCTTGCGGATCCTATCGTATGTCTTAATAAATCCTAAATGTTTGGCCTCAGGTGTGTCATGAAATTTCTGTAGAACATTTATTTTATTTACACGTCAAGTTCCATAGGACCAAATTGAGGAGCAAATCTCCAAGGTCATGGAATGTGTCAGTATATGAAACTACAACATAAAAGTAATAACAGATAAAAATAGATGTTATGAACATGAAAAAAGTCAGTCCATAAGTTTAAGTAAATGCAATCAAGAATACAATAAGAATCAGCTTAATTTTTCAAGGAACTCCTCGACAGAATAGAAGTAGTGACCCATGAGAAAACTCTTCAGTTTCGATTTGAAAGCATGTGGATTACGCTAAGATTTTTTAATTAGACTGGTAGCATCTAAGCGCATGTGTTTAGGAATCACTGGTAGCCGCCTCTTGCCAAATGTATCAAAGTTTTTCTTGCAAAGTAATCCATTAACTACCTTAAATTGTCCTTTCACATCCTCTGACCAATTTAAGGCAAGCATAATTTGAGATATCTTGGCATCCTTCTCCTGCTCAGCAGAGAGATCCTGGAGTGCAGCGAGACAGTCACTATCTTCATCAAAGTCTCGATAGTCTTGCACAGGGTTTCTTGAGAGACAGTCAGCATCTTGGTGTTTTCTTCCACTTTCGTACACTATGGCAATGTCGTACTCTTGAAGACGTAGTGCCCACCTGGCGAGTCGTCCTGTTGGATCCTTAAGACCCATCAACCAACTAAGTGAATGATGGTCTGTAACAATTGTGAATGGCCTTCCATCGAGATACCATCGAAATTTGCACATGGCCCAGATCACAGCAAGACATTCTCTTTCGTAGTTGAGTAGTTTCTCTTGGCCTTTGTAGGTGTCCTAGAAGCATAGGCTATAACCATCTATTTTCCATCCAAAATTTGCACTAGAACAGCACTGATCCTGTACCCACTGGCATCTGTGCGTAGTTCTGTAGGTGCTCTCTCATCATACAGACCAAGTACAGGGTCAGTCTTCAGAGCTTTTCGCAGCACATTGAAAGAATTTTGTTGAGCACCACCCCAGATAAATTTGGCATCAGCTTTTAACAACTCTTGGGGTGGTTTGGCTTTCATACAAGTCTTTGATAAAATGACTGTAATAAGAACATAATCTGAGGAAGCGTCTCACATCTCTAATACTTTTAGGAAGAGGAAATTCCATTATAGATCTCACCTTTTCTGGGTCTGGCTGCACACCTTCATTCGACACAAGGTCTCCAAGAATTTTGATTTCTTTTGACCAAAGAGAGACTTTCTGGGATTAAGTTTCAGTCCGCCTTGTTGGAGACACTTCAGAACGGCCCTCAGTCTTTTTACGTGTTCATCAAATGTCTCTGAGAACACTATAATGTCATCTAAATAACAGGTGCCTTCGAAGATTATCCATCATTCGTTCAAAAGTTGTTGCTGAAGTTACATGAACCAAACGGCATTGCCTTAAATTCATACAGGTCCTCAGGGGTGATGAATACAGTTCTCTCACAATCAGCCTCATCTACTTCGATTTGCCAGTATCCCGAGTACATGTCCATGGTTGAGAAAAACTTAGCTCCCTTCAGAAAATCTAGTGTATAGCCAATTCGTGGAAGAGGGCAAATGCCCTTTTTAGTTACCTTAATAAGCTTCCTGTAATCAACACAAAAGCGCCAACTGCCATCCTTCTTCCTGACGAGGACCACTGCTGATGACCATGGGCTCTGTGAAGGCTGAATGAAGTCATTCTTCTTCATTTTCTCTACCTCAGTGTGAATTGTTTGATATTCCTTTGTTGACACACAGTATGCTCTCTGGCTTGTTGTTTGATGGTCTCCTGTGCTAATCAGGTGCTTCACAATTGATTTGTCTAATTTGCTTTTCACCAGTGGATTGAAGCATTCAGAGAACTCTTGAAGAATGGTAAGTAGCTTCTTCTGTTGTTCCTTAATGAGATTTGGTCGAGCTAGAAGATCTTGTCTTGTAGTGGTAGCGCTAATTCTGCCCATAGACTCAGCATGCAGCATGGGAGGTTTCTATGACGCTCAGCTGTTCTGCAATTAACAGCTCAGCATTTGCTATGCACATGCATCTTGGAAGGATCTGCGGTTCTCGGTGACAGTTAACTACCCACAGTTCACAGAATCCATTCTTAAATGAGATGGCAGAGGCTGGGATGACCAAGTTATTCTTTAGTGGTCTGCGTCTCTTACATTCCAATTCAAGATCCATGGGTTGATGTGTGGCATGACACATGACAGTTACCTTTCTAGTGCTGACTGCAGGAATGATCACTTCTTCCAGCACGCATGGTCTCCACACACTCGGATGCGCATCCTCCTGTCCACAGTATCTCATCTCATTGAGCATAATCTTCGAGTGACCGCAATCTATAATTGCCTGAGAAACTTTCAAAAAGTCCCATCCGAGATTGATGTCATGACTACACTCTTGTAAGACGATGAATTCTGAGGGCTTTGTATGGCCACTTACACCCACATGAATGACATATCTTCCTGTAGGTTTTACATATTTCCCATTAGCCACCTACAGCAGAGATGTTTTGTTGTCGACGAGTATGGTGTTCTGCAACTGGCGATGGTACTTCTCCGAAATAACTGAATATGATGCTCCAGGGTCCGCAAGAGCTTGGGCTGGTCGGCCACCCATGAGGATATCGACGTAGTTTCCCATCATTTTTGTAGCGATCGATGGCAGAGGATTTTTCTTTTTGGCAGCGTCACCTCCAACGAAGGTCGCACCCTTTAGTTTTCCAGGTTGCAGCAGCTAAGTGATTGACTGGAGCTTCTAAACAGCGATGGAGACCTTGATCGGCATGTTGGGGAGCGTCCTCTGCAGTGGCTAGCTCGCGGCGATCATAACCTACGTCATCCTGCACCCACATCTTCTTGTTCATTTTCATCACCCTAGAGTTGGCGTCGGCTAAGATCAGTCTGCTGTCCTCTGACGCAGGTGTCATCAAATATCCGCTGCCTTTCTCAACAATAGCGCACCATGTGTTCCGGTCGTCTGCAGTGGAAACATACTGGTTGGGTATCCTGGGTCCTCCAGACATCAGATTCCTCATGCGACATTGTAGGAACGTAATTTCGTCTGGGTCTCAACTTTTTCACTGTTTTAAAGGGAAATGAAGGAAGAGAGATTGGATTCAATGTCTGTTCCACTTCCTCCCGTATGACCTCTTGAAGTGTCTCGGTTTTTTGCTCACCGTGCAATCAAAGTGCCTTCTGAACTTCCTCTCTCACTATCTGACAAAGAACACTTGTGAAATCTGTTTCTTCCTTTACCACAGACATCGATATGATGTTTGGAAGCCATTCAAACTTCTTGCATGTAATTCTGTTTTGATGCATTGTCTCGATATACTGGCACCATTTTATGAGTAGGGCTTGATACATGTCCTCAGCAACACCCTTCATGAGATGTGCAACCTCATCTTCTTTCTTCATTCTAGGATCCACTATTTTACACAGCTCCAAAACATCTTGAATGTAGGATGCTGCTGTAGTTTATCCTGGACGCTGTGCTCTGCACTTTAATTTATCTTCAGCCTTGCACTTGTGTCGTCATGTGTCGCTGAAATACTTGTGCAGTTCCACCTGGAATACTTCCCAGCTTGTGGATTTCTCCTCATTGTTCTCATACCATTGCTTCACAGTGCCCTCCAAGTAGAAAAATACATTAACCAAACACACGGTGTCATCACATTTGTTAAATTTGGCTATACGCTCATATACAGTCAGCCACTAGTTTGGATCTTGGCCATCATCACCAGAGAACCCGGATGGATGTCTGATGTGGTGGCACACAGTTGCTGCCATCGTAACGTCCTCTTCTTCTTCTGTCTCCGATAGATTGCGATCTGTTGAATATGGCTCGAACTTGGGTTCTTCACCATGTAAACGGCGTCTGTCGTGGCTTAATGGGAGCCACTGTGTCGTCATTTATGTGTGCTACCACAAGTTCCAATATCCAGCGTCTCGACCACAATAATGTCATGTAGAAGAAGGTGTAATCAGATGAATTATGAACACTAATGTCACTTAACGAAGAATTATTCAGCACTTGCACATACAAGAGCGCGGAGCGAACTGCCTCCGGCCAGAACACATATGGTATATATACAGTTACAGAACATTCCAGTACAATGATTCTTGACATTTGTGGATACTTCTAGAACGTACTCGAACCGAATATAGAAATTAAAATTTTATAGTTCAGGTGAGTTTTGAAGTCACGACCCTCCATGCAACAGTCCAGCATCACAACCACCACACCATTCAGCCTCCTCTGTGACAATATACCAGTTACACTGCTCTTTATATGCTGCCTTTTGTTGGAATTTTTATTTGATGTTACTTGGATGTTAGTTGTAGACATACTGTTATATCAGATTAGTTAGTTTTTTATTTTTTCCTTTTGACAGCTTGGATGACAGTGGATCAGTGATGTTACTTGTTTACCATACCACTAGAAGTAGGTGATGTGTGGAAATTTGGTTATGTTTTGATTATTTTCTTAGATTTGGTTCTGATTACATTTTTATCTGTATTTTCATCTGGTTTGTGTTGAGATTATTATGTTTTATTTTCATTTTTTATGTAACAATTCTGTTACATTTACATCTTCCGATGTTCTTTGGTGTTTTTGCTGTTACTATGGCTGTGTGTTACTTAGTGTCTCTAGTTTATTTATGCTACTCATTTTCCCACTTTACAATATTAATATTGTTATCAGTATATTTTTTGTGATTGAGATCGGTTAGTTCGTAAGTAAATTTAGAGTGTTATTGTGAGCATGTGAATATATCTATATTCCTTCAAGGATGTCCATGATTGCTCCCTTCTGCATAATATGGAAGATTTCCAGTGCTTTGTTTATGAATTTTGTGTTGTGTTTTTCAGTTTGTTAATGTTGAAAGAATGTAGATGGTTGTTTTCACTGTTTTTGGTGTGCTGATTGATTCTAATTTTGAAGGACAAACCAGCAGTACTTCAATGTTAGATACAAAGAGCACATCAGAGACAGTGAAAACTACCCAGCCACATTCTTTCAGTATCTGCTACCAGAGAAACACAATGTAAAATCTATAAACAAAGCATCAGAAATCCTCCGTATTACCCAAAATGGAGCAATCATGAATATCCTTGAAGAAATAAAGATATATTCATATAATAGAGGGAAACATTCCACGTGGGAAAAATATATCTAAAAACAAAGATGATGAAACTTACCAAACAAAAGCGCTGGCAGGTCGATAGACACACAAACAAACACAAACACACACACAAAATTCTAGCTTTCGCAACCAACGGTTGCTTCGTCAGGAAAGAGGGAAGGAGAGGGAAAGACGAAAGGATGCGGGTTCCAAGGGAGAGGGCAAGGAGCCACTCCAACCCCGGGAGCGGAAAGACTTAACCTAGGGGGAAAAAAGGATGGGTATATACTCGTGCACACACACACATATCCATCCGCACATACACAGACACAAGCAGACATTTGTAAAGGCAAAGAGTTTGGGCAGAGATGTCAGTCAAGGCGGAAGTAAAGAGGCAAAGATGTTTTTGAAAGACAGGTGAGGTATGAGCGGAGGCAACTTGAAAGTAGCGGAGGTTGAGGCCTGGCGGATAATGAGAAGAGAGGATATACTGTAGGGCAAGTTCCCATCTCCGGAGTTCTGACAGGTTGGTGTTAATGGAAAGTATCGAGATAACCCGGACGGTGTAACACTGTGCCAAGATGTGCTGGCCGTGCACCAAGGCATGTTTAGCCACAGGGTGATCCTCATTACCAACAAACTCTGTCTGCCTGTGTCCATTCATGCGAATGGACAGTTTGTTGCTGGTCATTCCCACATAGAAAGCTTCACAGTGTAGGCAGGTTAGTTGGTAAATCACGTGGGTACTTTCACACGTGGCTCTGCCTTTGATCGTGTACACCTTCCGGGTTACAGGACTGGAGTAGGTGGTGGTGGGAGGGTGCATGGGACAGGTTTTACACCGGGGGCGGTTACAAGGGTAGGAGCCAGAGGGTAGGGAAGGTGGTTTGGGGATTTCATAGGGATGAACTAAGAGGTTACAAAGGTTAGGTGGACGGCGGAAAGACACTCTTGGTGGAGTGGGGAGGATTTCATGAAGGATGGATCTCTTTTCAGGGCAGGATTTGAGGAAGTCGTATCCCTGCTGGAGAGCCACATTCAGAGCCTGATCCAGTCCCGGAAAATATCCTGTCACAAGTGGGGCACTTTTGTGTTTCTTCTGTGGGAGGTTCTGGGTTTGAGGGGATGAGGAAGTGGCTCTGGTTATTTGCTTCTGTACCAGGTCGGGAGGGTAGTTGCGGGATGCGAAAGCTGTTTTCAGGTTGTTGGTGTAATGGTTCCAGGATTCCGGACTGGAGCAGATTCGTTTGCCACGAAGACCTAGGCTGTGGGGAAGGGACCGTTTGATGTGGAATGGGTGGCAGCTGTCATAATGGAGGTACTGTTGCTTCTTGGTGGGTTTGATGTGGACGGACGTGTGAAGCTGGCCATTGGACAGGTGGAGGTCAACATAAAGGAAAGTGGCATGGGATTTGGAGTAGGACCAGGTGAATCTGATGGAACCAAAGGAGTTGAGGTTGGAGAGGAAATTCTGGAGTTCTTCTTCACTGTGAGTCCAGATCATGAAGATGTCATCAATAAATCTGTACCAAACTTTGGGTTGGCAGGCCTGGGTGACCAAGAAGGCTTCCTCTAAGCAACCCGTGAATAGGTTGGTGTACGAGGGGGCCATCTTGGTACCCATGGCTGTTCCCTTTAATTGTTGGTATGTCTGGCCTTCAAAAGTGAAGAAGTTGTGGGTCAGGATGAAGCTGGCTAAGGTAATGAGGAAAGAGGTTTTAGGTAGGGTGGCAGGTGATCGGCGTGAAAGGAAGTGCTCCAGCGCAGCGAGGCCCTGGACGTGCGGAATATTTGTGTATAAAGAAGTGGCATCAATGGTTACAAGGATGGTTTCCGGGGGTAACAGACTGGGTAAGGATTCCAGGCGTTCGAGAAAGTGGTTGGTGACTTTGAATAAGGATGGGGACTGCATGTAATGGGTTGAAGGTGTTGATCTACATAGGCAGAAATACGTTCTGTGGGGGCTTGGTAACCAGCTACAATGGGATGGCCGGGATGATTGGGTTTGTGAATTTTAGGAAGAAGGTAGAAGGTAGGGGTGCGGGGTGTCGGTGGGGTCAGGAGGTTGATGGAGTCAGGTGAAAGGTTTTGTAGGGGGCCTAAGGTTCTGAGGATTCCTTGAAGCTCCGCCTGGACATCAGGAATGGGATTACCTTGGCAAACTTTGTATGTGGTGTTGTCTGAAAGCTGACGCAGTCCCTCAGCCACATACTCCCGACGATCAAGTACCACGGTCGTGGAACCCTTGTCCGCCAGAAGAATGACGATGGAACGGTCAGCCTTCAGATCACGGATAGCTTGGGCTTCAGCAGTGGTGATGTTGGGAGTAGGATTAAGGTTTTTTAAGAAGGATTGAGAGGCAAGGCTGGAAGTGAGAAATTCCTGGAAGGTTTGGAGAGGGTGATTTTGAGGAAGAGGAGGTGGGTCCCGCTGTGACGGAGGACGGAACTGTTCCAGACAGGGTTCAATTTGGATAGTGTCTTGGGGAGTTGGATCATTAGTAGTAGGATTAGGATCATTTTTCTTTGTGGCAAAGTGATATTTCCAGCAGAGAGTACGAGTGTAGGACAGTAAATCTTTGACGAGGGCTGTTTGGTTGAATCTGGGAGTGGGGCTGAAGGTGAGGCCTTTGGATAGGACAGTGGTTTTGGATTAGGAGAGAGGTTTGGAGGAAAGGTTAAGTACTGAATTAGGGTGTTGTGGTTCCAGATTGTGTTGATTGTGCCCCCGCCCGGCAAGTCACATCATCCCTGCGCGCGCACACACACACACACACACACACACACACACACACACACACACACACACACACACACACACACACAGATATATAAAATCAAAGATGATTTGACTTACCAAATGAATGTGCTGGCAGATCGAGAGATACAAAAAAAAACCACAAACATACACACAAAATTCAAGCTTTCGCAACAAACTGTTGCCTCATCAGGAAAGAGGGAAGGAGAGGGAAAGACGAAAGGAAGTGGGTTTTAAGGTAAAGGGTAAGGAGTCATTCCAACCCCGGGAGCGGAAAGACTTACCTTAGGGGGAAAAAAGGACGGGTATACACTCGCGCACACACACACATATCCATCCACACATATACAGACACAAGCAGACATATTTAAAGACAAAGAGTTCGGGCAGAGATGTTTGTCGAGGCAGAAGTGCAGAGGCAAAGATGTTGTTGAATGACAGGTGAGGTATGAGTGGCGGCAACTTGAAATTAGCGGAGATTGAGGCCTGGTGGATAACGGGAAGAGAGGATACATTGAAGAGCAAGTTCCCATCTCCGGAGTTCGGATAGGTTGGTGTTAGTGGGAAGTATCCAGATCACCCGGACAGTGTAACACTGTGCCAAGACGTGCTGGCCATGCATCAATGCATGTTTAGCCACAGGGTGATCCTCATTACCAACAAACACTGTCTGCCTGTGTCCATTCATGCGAATGGACAGTTTGTTGCTGGTCATTCCCACATAGAATGCGTCACAGTGTAGGCAGGTCAGTTGGTAGATCACGTGGGTGCTTTCACACGTGGCTCTGCCTTCGATCGTGTACACCTTCCGGGTTACAGGACTGGAGTAGGTGGTGGTGGGAGGGTGCATGGGACAGGTTTTACACCGGGGGCGGTTACAAGGGTAGGAGCCAGAGGGTAGGGAAGGTGGTTTGGGGATTTCATAGGGATGAACTAAGAGGTTACAAAGGTTAGGTGGACGGCGGAAAGACATTCTTGGTGGAGTGGGGAGGATTTCATGAAGGATGGATCTCATTTCAGGGCAGGATTTGAGGAAGTCGTATCCCTGCTGGAGAGCCACATTCAGAATCTGTTCCAGTCCCGGAAAGTATCCTGTCACAAGTGGGGCACTTTTGTGGTTCTTCTGTGGGAGGTTCTGGGTTTGAGAGGATGAGGAAGTGGCTCTGGTTATTTGCTTCTGTACCAGGTCGGGAGGGTAGTTGCGGGATGCGAAAGCTGTTTTCAGGTTGTTGGTGTAATGCTTCAGGGATTCCGGACTGGAGCAGATTCGTTTGCCACGAAGACCTAGGCTGTGGGGAAGGGACCGTTTGATGTGGAATGGGTGGCAGCTGTCGTAATGGAGGTACTGTTGCTTGTTGGTGGGTTTGATGTGGACGGACGTGTGAAGCTGGCCACTGGACAGGTGGAGGTCAACATCAAGGAAAGTGGCATGGGATTTGGAGTAGGACCAGGTGAATCTGATGGAACCAAAGGAGTTGAGGTTGGAGAGGAAATTCTGGAGTTCTTCTTCACTGTGAGTCCAGATCATGAAGATGTCATCAATAAATCTGTACCAAACTTTGGGTTGGCAGGCCTGGGTAACCAAGAAGGCTTCCTCTAAGCGACCCATGAATAGGCTGGCGAACTTAACCAACACTTTTTCGCCTTTTTTCATACCAGATCTCCAGTTACTTTGTAGTTCACACTTATCTCTCCCCATATATTTTTATCTTTCATTTTCATTTCAACCTCATGTTGCACTCTCCACCTTCTAATACCATGTCACCCTCACAACACCCCCACAACGACCCCATTAAGTTTTATTTACATTCCCTCCGCAAACATGCCTTCACCCTAGCCAGATTACGCTCGCACATTTTATTTTCTCGGGCTTGTCTGACATTTGGCATAACCCCCAAAGGCCTCACACTTAAAGTTCCCATCTCTGGCTGCAACCCTTCTTTCCATCAGTCCCTATACCAGTTCCAAACTGAACAATCCGTTGCCCTCACCCACCTAATCCTTCACCTACACATCAACTCAGCCAATGAACACACCCGTCAACTCCTATCCTTAATAAAAGTCCTCAATCTTTCCTCTCCCACATCCACACCGGCTATTCAGAGCATCCTCCTACAGGCCAACCACAAATTAGAACAGCATGCCACCCTTCACCTCAAAAAACTATCCAATCTCCTGGTTTCCCACCTCCGGAAAGGCAACTCACTCACCCTTCACAACCTTTCCAGCAAACCTCAACCACCTCTCATTGCACACAAACCCAGTCTCTCCCATCTACTCAGTCTCCCACTTCCAGCTCCACTCCCTCCAAAACCTCAAAATTCCAAGCAACACAATCTGGCACCACAACACCCTAATTCAGTAGTTAACCTTTCCTCCAAACCTCTCTCCCAATCCGAAACCTCTGTCCTATCCAAAGGCCTCACCTTCAGCCCCACTCCCAGATTCAACCAAACAGCCCTCGTCAAAGATTTACTGTCCTACACTCGTACTCTCTGCTGGAAGTATCACTTTGCCACGAAGAAAAATGATCCTAATCCTACTACTAATGATCCAACTCCCCAAGACACTATCCAAATTGAATCCTGCCTGGAACAGTTCCATCCTCCGTCACAGCGGGACCCACCTCCTCTTCCTCAAAATCACCCTCTCCAAACCTTCCAGGAATTTCTGACTTCCAGCCTTGCCTCTCAATCCTTCTTGAAAAACCTTAATCCTACTCCCAACATCACCACTGCTGAACCCCAGGCTATCTGTGATCTGAAGGGTGACCGGTCCATCGTCATCCTTCCGGCGGACAAGGGTTCCACGACCGTGGTACTTGATTGTCGGGAGTATGTGGCTGAGGGACTGCGTCAGCATTCAGACAACACCACATACAAAGTTTGCCAAGGTAATCCCATTCCTGATGTCCAGGCGGAGCTTCAAGGAATCCTCAGAACCTTAGGCCCCCTACAAAACCTTTCACCTGACTCCATCAACCTCCTGACCCCACCGACAACCCGCACCCCTACCTTCTACCTTCTTCCTAAAATTCACAAACCCAAGCATCCCGGCCGCCCTATTGTAGCTGGTTACCAAGCCCCCACAGAACGTATCTCCACCTACGTAGATCAACACCTTCAACCCATTACATGCAGTCTCCCATCCTTCATCAAAGACACCAACCACTTCCTCGAACGCCTGGAATCCTTACCCAATCCGTTACCCCCGGAAACCATCCTTGTAACCATTGATGCCACTTCCTTATACACAAATATCCCGCACGTCCAGGGCCTCGCTGCGATGGAGCACTTCCTTTCACGCCGATCACCTGCCACCCTACCTAAAGCCTCTTTCCTCATTAACTTAGCCAGCTTCATCCTGACCCACAACTTCTTCACTTTTGAAGGCCAGACATACCAACAATTAAAGGGAACAGCCATGGGTACCAGGATGGCCCCCTCGTACGCCAACCTATTCATGGGTCGCTTAGAGGAAGCCTTCTTGGTTGCCCAAGCCTGCCAACCCAAAGTTTGGTACAGATTTATTGATGACATGTTCATGATCTGGACTCACAGTGAAGAAGAACTCCAGAATTTCCTCTCCAACCTCAACTCCTTTGGTTCCATCAGATTCATCTGGTCCTACTCCAAATCCCATGCCACTTTCCTTGATGTTGACCTCCACCTGTCCAATGGCCAGCTTCACACGTCTGTCCACATCAAACCCACCAACAAGCAACAGTACCTCCATTATGACAGCTGCCACCCATTCCACATCAAACGGTCCCTTCCCTATTGCCTAGGTCTTCGTGGTAAACGAATCTGCTCCAGTCCGGAATCCTTGAACCATTACACCAACAACCTGAAAACAGCTTTCGCATCCCGCAACTGCCCTCCTGACCTTTTACAGAAGCAAATAACCAGAGCCACTTCCTCATGCCCTCAAACCCAGAACCTCCCACAGAAGAAACACAAAAGTGCCCCACTTGTGACAGGATACTTTCCGGGACTGGATCAGACTCTGAATGTGGCTCTCCAGCAGGGATACGACTTCCTCAAATCCTGCCCTGAAATGAGATCCATCCTTCATGAAACCCCACCACTCCACCAAGAGTGTCTTTCCGCCGTCCACCTAACCTTTGTAACCTCTTAGTTCATCCCTATGAAATCCCCAAACCACCTTCCCTACCCTCTGGCTCCTACCCTTGTAACCGCCCCCGGTGTAAAACCTGTCCCATGCACCCTCCCACCACCACCTACCCCAGTCCTGTAGCCCGGAAGGTGTACACGATCAAAGGCAGAGCCACGTGTGAAAGCACCCACGTGATTTACCAACTGACTTGCCTACTGTGACGCATTCTATGTGGGAATGACCAGCAACAAACTGTCCATTTGCATGAATGGACACAGGCAGACAGTGTTTGTTGGTAATGAGGATCACCCTGTGGCTAAACATGCCTTGGTGCACGGCCAGCACGTCTTGGCACAGTGTTACACCGTCCGGGTTATCTGGATACTTCCCACTAACACCAACCTATCCGATCTCGGGAGATGGGAACTTGCTCTTCAATGTATCCTCTCTTCCCGTTATCCACCAGGCCTCAATCTCCGCTAATTTCAAGTTGCCGCCACTCATACCTCACCTGTCATTCAACAACATCTTTGCCTCTGCACTTCCGCCTCGACTGACATCTCTGCCCAAACTCTTTTGTCTTTAAATATGTCTCTCTGTATATGTGTGGATGGATGTGTGTGCGTGTGCAAGTGTATACCCATCCTTTTTTCCCCCTAAGGTAAGTCTTTCCGCTCCTGGGATTGGAATGACTCCTTACCCTCGCCCTTAAAACCCACATCCTTTCGTCTTTCCCTCTCCTTCCCTCTTTCCTGATGAGGCAACAGTTTGTTGCGAAAGCTTGAATTTTGTGTGTTTGTTTGTGTGTCTATCAACGTGCCAGCGCTTTCGTTTGGTAAGTCACATCATCTTGTGTGTGTGTGTGTGTGTGTGTGTGTGTGTGTGTGTGTGTGTGTGTGTGTGCAGGCCAGTGGTTGCTTCGTGGGGGGGGGGGGGATGGGGGTTGGGGGGGGGGGAGGGTGGGGGGGGTTTTTTGGGGGGGAGGGTGGGGTGTCGTTCCGGTCCCAGGAGCGGAAAGACTTACCTTGGGTAAGGTAAGTCTTTCCGCTCCCGGGATTGGAATGACTCCTTACCCTCTCCTTTAAAACCCACATCCTGGTTCGTCTTTCCCTCTCCTTCCCTCTTTCCTGACGAAGCAACCGTTGGTTGCGAAAGCTAGAATTTTGTGTGTATGTTTGTGTTTGTTTGTGTGTCTATCGACCTGCCAGCGATTTTGTTTGGTAAGTCTCATCATCTTTGTTTTTAGATATAAAGATATATTTATATACACACAATAACCCTCTGAATTTATTGAATGAACAAAGTGATCTCAAGCACAAAAACTACATTGAAAACTTTATTGATGATGCTGTAAAGCAGGAAAAAGGTAAAATAAAGGAACCAGATACACTAAGTAACGCACATTCATAGCAACGACATAAACACCGTAGAACAAAGATATAACACCAAGAACACATCATAACCCATAACCACAACAGAATTATTGTATACTAAATAAAACATAATAATCCTAATGGAAGCCATACAAAATTTCAGATAATAGACATAATTAGAACCAAACCTAAGAAAATAATCAAAACATAACCGAATTTTCACACATCACCTACTTATAATGATCACTATGTAAACATATAATGTCACTGTCATCCAAGCTGTCAGGAGGGAAAATAACACAGAAAGTGACCAATCCATATCTAAAAATCAGATATATCAGTACATCTATGACAAACATCCAAATAATGTCTAAATACAAATTCTAAGACAGCATATAGCAGCATTATATTACACATAACATAAAAACACAAATCGAATGTATAATACTGTTACAATCATGGTTACAATTTATAATATCAAGACTCTCACCTATTACTGATGATGGCAATGTGCCGAAATAAGCTCATTGTGATTTCCGTAAGAAAACTCTTGTAAAGAGCAGTGTAACTGGTGTATCATTATTTTAATCATGTTACTACAAGAAAATGTTTTGCTTGAGTGTTTAATGGGTATATGAACCCTTCTTTGTGTTGTGATATTGACAGTTGTTTTGGCCACTGATGTAAGTCGCCTTTCCGGGTCATCTAGTTACCAGTTGACCGGTCCTACTTCAGTTATTGTGTATAAATATTTCATGGTGTGTCTTTTCTTTAATCCGGTCACTGGAGTGGGGTCTTGGGTGCTCATATATTGATGGTATTTCTTCTTGAATTTCTATTATTTGATATAGTCAAATGAGTAGCTAACTAGTTCAGTGATGGACTAGAGCTCTAGTGGTGTGCGGTAGTGCCTTAGACCCCATGCTTTCTGTTGCACCTAATTAGGATAGCCTTATGTGTATTGTTGGCCTTTAGCCTGGCTACTGCTGGCAGCCAAGAAATTGATGGCAGTATCTATCACCACAATCAAAAAGAAAGAAAGAAAGTAAGTTGGCAAGCTACTTCACTATCTGATTTGCCTCTCACGTCTACTTCTCAAAGGTCAGTAAGAGCCTTGCTAGAGGGACAGTTTCCTGTAAATGTAGAATTTTGCTACCTTCATTGTAGCCTAATATTGTACTATCACTGACGTAGGGTGGGTGTTTCACTTGTAGTTTTTAGGTGTGTGTTAATAAGATCATTGCCCTCTCTCAGCAATATATTCTTATATTAGTCTGCAATCACAGTTGAGTTTATAGACTCCAGGCATGTGCAGTTCGTTTACACCATCTTTCAGTTTGCCAAGCACTCCAGGTTCGTTGCTGCTTCACTAGGTCAGTTTGATGCCCACTCCGTGGAGACATTATTCTGCATGGCAACTGTCATGCCACATATTGACAGACTACCTGTATATGTAGGTGTGCCCAAAGTGGTTTGCTGACATGTGTGAAAATTAAAGAACTATCAGTTTAGTAAGTCATGGTTGCAAAATACTAACACTAATTCTTTACGAAGAATGGAAAAGGTGGTAAAAGCCAACCTCAGGGAAGATAAGTTTGGATTCCAGAGACATGTAGGAACACACGAGGACATACTGACCCTACTAATCTCAGAAGATAGGTCAAGGAAAGGGCAAATTCACATTTATAGCATTTGTAGACTTAGAGAAAGCTTTTGACAACATTGGTAGGAATACTCTCTTTGAAATTCTAAAGGAAGCAGGGGTAAAATTCAGGGAGTGAAAGGCTATTTACAACTTGTACAGAAATCAGACGGCTGTTATAAAAGAGTCAATGGGCACGAAAGATAAGATTAGATTAGATTTACTTTCATTCTAATTGATCTAGATTTACTTTCATTCCAATTGATCCATAGTGAGGAGATCCTCCAGAACGTAGAATATGTCAGAAAAACAATAATACATGACAAATATTTACAACTGGAACAAATAAGCTAATGTACATTCCACAGGTCCCAAGTGGAATGATTGCTATTTTTTTGTAATGAACACGATATGGAAGAATCATTTTACGAACACTAATGCACCGAATTTAAAATAAAAAAGTTTTTTTTTTTTAAATTATAAGGTAATAAACATGTAATAGAACTACTTTAATACTTATTTACAATGAACACATTACTGCACTGAAATGGTGCAGAAGTTAGATTGTACTTACTCTCTCTCTCTCTCTCTCTCTCTCTCTCTCTCTCTCTCTCTCTCTCTCTCTCTCTCTCACACACACACACACACACACACACACACACACACACACACACACATATACACACACAAATCAGTTGGTTCTACTGAGAAATTCATCAATGGAGTAGAAGGAGTTAACCACCAATAAATCCTTTAGGCTTCTCTTAAACTGAATTTCATTGGTTGTTAAGCTTTTTATGGGTGCTGGCAAGTTACTGAAAATGTGTGTTCCTGAATAATGCACACCTTTTTGTGCAAGAGCAAGTGACTTCAAATCCGTGTGAAGATTATTCTTATTTCTAGTATTGATTCCATGAATTGAGCTGTTGGTTTGAAAAAGTGATATATTTTTAATGACAAATTTCATTAAGGAATAAATATATTGGGAAGCAGTAGTTAGTATCCCTGGTTCCCTAAACGGGATTCTGCTGTTATTGAGTTCACACCACATATAACTCTTACTGCATGTTTTTGTGCCTGGAAAACTTTAGTTTGGCTTGATGTATTACCCCAAAAAATAATCCCATATGACATCGTGGAATGAAAGTAAGCATAGTATGCCAGCTTTTTCAATCGTATATCCCATATGTCTGACACAATTTGCATTGCAAATAGAGATTTGTTAAGACACTTCAGTAGTTCTGTGATGTGCTCTCCACCATTACCAGCCTTCAACCTTTCTGAGCTGTGCAGATGGGAGCTATCCTTACAGCACTTTCTTTGCTCCTGTAACCTCCCTGGTTTAAAACTAAGGTAACTCACTGTGCCCCTACGCAAGAGGGGGTAAAGAGAGAGAGAGAGAGAGAGAGTAGACCATACTTTTCCCATTACCCCTGCCCAATACAAATCGGCTAGTTGCCTGCTGCTGTCTCATGCCCTACTCTGTAAAATCACTTGCTCAGCTGTCTGCCACCTGCCCCCTCTAGCTGCACCCCAAGCTGGTCCACAGACAGCTCCCAACTCTCCCACATACCACTAGACACTTCCCCTTATCCCTCTCCCTACCTTCCGCCTCTCCCCACCCTGCATACCCATCTCACCAATCTTTTTTGGCGTATATTATTGCTGTATGTGTACAAAGATGTAAAAAATATGCTTTTTAAATGACACTTCAAATAAATTATAATTATTTATCATTGCAGGGATGCATGGTCGGGAAGTGATCGAACATGTGGAAAGAGGTTATAGAATGCCCAATCCCGATAATTATCCCATCCCTGAAGCTATCTACAGACTAATGAGACAGTGTTGGGATGCTGATCCAGAGAAAAGGCCAACATTTGAATTTTTAAATCACTATTTTGAAGACTTTACTGTGACTTCAGAGATACCTTATAGGGAAGTGGTAGACTAATAAGTTTGGTGCAAGTTGCAGAAATTACATTCACACGAACACTCTGTGTGTGTGTGTGTGTGTGTGTGTGTGTGTGTGTGTGTGTGTGTGTGTTTTGTGATGAATGAAAAGTAATCTGATTAGTGTGTGTCATAATAATAGTGGATAAAGAGTATTGTGCTCAATGTTTTATTTGCAAAGTTATTCTTCTTCAGCTCCTGAAGGAAATTAGTGTGTTACTAAAGTAGATGTTACTTGGATTACAAAGGTTGGACAGTAATTTGTAATAATATATTTTATTCAGATAACATACAGTCTACTTTTGTATACACGGGCCAATAATGTTAGGCCAAATTAATTGAAATGAGGGGAAAAAGCAATGTATATACAAGGCTCTTCCAAAGACTTGATTGATTTTGATAAATACACGTAAATTAAGCTCTATAAATGGCACAATCTGTGTGTTTCTCAAAGCTCTCTATAAATTTTCTATAAAATTTTTAAATAAATATGTGGTATGTGTCACAACCAACATTCTTTAAGAGGAATTCTTGCAGATTTAAAAGACAGCAGTTTTATTATTATAGCTCTAAAATGCTTATGAGAGCATAATTGAAGATTAAATTGTTGGCAAGTAAAATTTAATATCGTGCTCCTATTGTATTCACTTTGCATTTACTACTTGTGTGCTTAGTCAATTTAGTACTGTGCTGCATGTATGTGATATTAGTTTTTGTTGTTTGTACATTGATGTTTGTGAAATATGCTCACATTAATATATTTATTAATTGATGTGCAAAGTGACTGTGTTAGGGAAAGAGACTCTGTATGGAAATAAAGTTTTGTTCTCTTTTTACATTGAAATTCATGAATTGTAGTAAGAAAGAACCTCAGGTTAATCACGTAATTGTTTTAAAAGTCATGAGCACAGATTTGATTGTTCATTAACCAGAAAACTGCTCAGAAGGAATTGGCTGGTAGTATTTTTGCACTTTTCATAAAACTGTGCAAATTTGTGTGTATCAAGCACATACAGCCACCCGCTCCCCGTTCTTCCAAGTCTTTTGTGAGAACCATAGTAAGATTGGGTTAATACTTATCGATATTTTGCCTTTCTTTTTGTACCTTTCTTAATGTGTTGTCTTTGTTCACACTTTTTGAGTCAATAATAATATCTGGTTAGTGTCTGTCGAGGCATTGTTTCACTTTCTATATATGATTTTGAAGATTTTGCAAATTAAAACTACAAAATTATAAATTTTTATGATACATATACTCACTAGCAGGCAACACCTTAATGATGTCACAGAGTGCATTAATAAGGCCACAGGATGCGAGCATGTTGCATATATTAATACGGCAATAACTGTTGTATTTTATCCATCCTCAGCAAATGTAGTTGTAGATAACGAAATAATAAGTAACCAGTCACATAAAAGAAATTTAATTTCTTTACTGGTTTCAAGCAATTAGTGCCCTTCTTCAGAACGTTATACCTATCCTATTATTTGCAAGTGTCATCAATAAGATGTATACAGCAAAATGCCATGGTCATGTGGTTCATAGTGTCTGTACAAAATTAAGATAAAGAAGCGAAACAACAAGTGCAGACATCGAGCCAGAACAGGAGCTAATCAGCTAATATTACTAGGTGAGTAACTCCTGTTGTGGCTCGATGTCTGTACTTGTTGTTTCTCTTCTTTATCTTAATTTTGTACAGACACTATGAACCACACGCAGTATGCATTTTATTGTTGACACTCGCAAATAATGGGGTAGGTATAATCTTCAGAAGAAGAGCACTAAGTGCCAGAATATGGTAAAGAAATGAAATTTCTTTTATGCAACTGGTTGCGTATTATTTCGTTATCTAGCGATAACTGATTGTTCAGTTTTGCAGTGTAATCAATTGCAGTGAGTGTACTGATTTTGTTCACTGTTATTCTATTCTATTAATAAATTATGTTTTTGGAGATTTTTCACATCAAAACTTTTTATTTATAGCTATATTGAACTTGCCGTTCTTGTTATGTTATTTATAAAAAACAAATTTTTTACTCTTAAGTTTCTTCACTAAATTTCCTTTGGTGTGTTGTCAACTCAAAATGTCAAAATGATCTCCTTTGCTGATTTGACAGTATACAGTTTATTACAATTGTCACTGAGATACAATTTCCACCCATTTTGTAAATGATCTTGCATCTGTTACCAATTGTATCAGAACGATGAGGAGCTCCTGACATTTCTTGTACTTAATAAGCTGGAAATATATTTTGCATTTGTTGTTATCAACAAGATACTAAATTATTTTTGAAACTCAAATTCTGACATGTAAGACATCATGTAACAAATTATATTTGCTTACTCACTTGAATTAAGAAATGCCATATTATATGTTTGTATGAAACATTCTGTTATTTTAACTACCATTAATTATCATTGTTGTCTTGCTATGTTTTGGTTTTTCTTAAATTTTTTATGTATAAAAACGTTTTTAAATTTCTTTTTGTTATATTTGAGTCCATCCACAGCCCTCTAGCATTGATTAAAAGTCATGGTCCTTCTGAAGTTGTGTATTATCTGATTAATATGCCTTATTCATCATTATTTGACAGTTTAACCCTAAAAGTCATTCTAAAGTGTGTATAGTAAGCGTAACACTATGAGGACATGAACAATGAAGGTTATGCCGGCCGTTGTTGCCGAGCGGTTCTAGGCGCTTCAGTCTGGAATCACGCTGCTGCTACGGTCGCAGGTTCGAATCCTGCCTCGGGCATGGATGTGTGTGATGTCCTTAGGTTAGTTAGGTTTAGGTAGTTCTAAGTTCAAGGGGACTGATGACCTCAGATGTTAAGTCCCATAGTGCTCAGAGCCATTTGAACCATTTTTTGAACAATGAAGATTATCAACTTGCATAGTAACAACCAAGGAAGCTGTCCTGGAACAGAAGATGTACAAAGACAGAAGGAGATGGCAAGCACTTGTACACCACACCCGGGAAACTGACATTGGATAACAACAATGATGAGTAACAACCAACATGGTTACACATTCATTAATATACTGAGAGAGAGCTTTTGTCTCTTTTCTTGGTTTACTAATGACTGTGTACCTATGTTTACCGTCACTTTGGATGTAGATGTTTCTCCCACTTCGTGTTCTTATATATGTCAGTTGTTATGTTTGCTAGATACACTTGAAAATAATTATTAATTTGAAATTGGCTAATAGCTGTGAATAAAGCATCTTATTCAAATAATACTGCCTCATTTGAAGCATAGTCAACTCTTTTTATGTTTGTGTGGAAGCTGCACACTTATACGCAATATACCAATACTAAAATTTGGTGATGATGATGATGATGATGATGATGATACTCATGCTCATTAGAGAGAAAGGAGCATAGACTTGAATACATGTATCTAAAATGCTATTTAACTGTTCACTTGATAACTGCCAGCTTTCCAGGGTAACAATGAGATAGAAAAAAAAGTGTAGTAGAACATCAGAGATTATATTTTGAGTAACATCTTCTGTTAACTACTCATAAATTTTGGGATGTTTCCCCCATCTGTTCCGTACCCAATTTTGTTTTCTTTGAACTATTTTTCATTTGTAAATGCTGATTGCGCACAGTGATACTCTGTCATGATTTATCAGGTATCATTTCTATTTCATAAAACAGTCTTGGAAAATTGATCAAAAAAAAAAAAAATCAAACACCCTAAAAACATTGTTGCTGCACTTCTTCCCCCATATTTTATTGATATGGAAAGGATATTCTATTTTTTAAAGATAGGTTCCTCAAAAACTGGTACTCAGATTAAGACTTACGATATTTTCTGTGGTATTTAATCAATTTTCATATAGTGGCTTGTTAGAAAGATGTAAATTGTTGGATCATACAGTGTTATTGAATTATTCAAATGAATTAAAAGTAAAGATTAATTGGGAAAATGACATACCATAATAAAAGGTTACTAAGTTATTTGCACATTCATGTCAGAACCAGTGCTGTGATATAATGACCTTAAATCATTCACACTTACTGAGTTTGTAAGAAGGTGTACAGTGTTGTAAGTTTATTAAATTTACACTGTTGAAAATCCTGAATCGGTGGAAACCTATTGGTTAATTTGAGCAGTAATTTATCACAGGCAAAATTTATATGCTCCTTAATGTTTGAAATCTCATTTGCATAGGTCTCAAGCCACTGGATGAGCATGTGGTTAAATATTTGCACAGGCTTGATGTAACTATAGTCTATGCAACAATTGTGTATTGGGGAATTGTTAATCTCATTTTTGGAGTCGAGACTCAGGCAATTACAGTAATACTTGTGTGTTAATTACAGTAATACTTGTGTGTTTAAAATATGTGCAAAATTCTCATCATTTACATTCTCAAATGCCTGAGAAAAAGAACGCTCAAAGGAACATGTTTATAAATTATACCTCTCTAATAACTTCTGTGCCTTTCAGTAAATGGAAAATACAAATGAATTCCCTGTAAATAGTTGGAAAATTGCTTTTGAATTTTGAAATACAGTGTGTAAATGTGATTGAAGACAAATAACAAGAATTTCATGAATCTATTTACAACTTAATCATTTGTTATGAACAACAAAATTGTATTTACATTTGATTTTCCCAATTCTTGTGCATCTCTTTCTCAAATGCTGAGGTTTAGATAATTATGTAAACCAGTCTGTAGAGATGATCTTTAGGTAGAGATTTTGTGGACCAGTTGTGTGCCCTTTAAGGTGAAGAGTTTTAGCTCTTCTTTGGGCAATTTTGGAATATTAGTAACATGGTACTCATTGTTAGTAACTAAACTTTATCAAAATAAATTTATTTTTCTTGTTTATTTGGCATGTCAAGTGCACCCAGTTATTTTCAGAGTTTGTACATTACTTTACATACATGGAAATAGTCTGGTAGCATATCTACATCTACATCTACATACATACTCTGCAATCCGCCATACGGTGCATGGAGGAGGGTACCTCGTACCGCAACTAGCATCTTCTCTCCCTGTTCCACTCCCAAACAGAACGAGGGAAAAATGACTGCCTATATGCCTCTGTACGAGCCCTAATCTCTCTTATCTTATCTTTGTGGCAGCAGTAAAATTGTACTGCAGTCAGCCTCAAATGCTGGTTCTCTAAATTTCCTCAGTAGCAATTCATGAAAAGAATGCCTCCTTTCCTCCAGAGACTCCCACCCGAGTTCCTGAAGCATTTCCGTAAACAAATGTAGCAGCCCGCCTCTGAATTGCTTCTATCCTCCCTCAATCTGACCTGATAGGGTTCCCAAACGCTCGAGCAGTACTCAAGAATAGATCGTATTAGTGTTTTATAAGCGGTCTCCTTTACGGATGAACCACATCTTCCCAAAATTCTACCAATGAACCGAAGACGACTATCCGCCTTCCCCACAACTGCCATTACATGCTTTTCCCACTTCATATCGCTCTGCAATGTTACGCCCAAATATTTAATCGACATGACTGTGTCAAGCGCTACACTACTAATGGAATATTCAAACATTATGGGATTCTTTTTCCTATACATCTGCATTAATTTACATTTATCTATATTTAGAGTTAGCTGCCATTCTTTACACCAATCACAAATCCTGTCCAAGTTATCTTGTATCCAGAATATTACTGAAATATCTGAAATAATCTACAGACTACATGCACATAATGAGACGCACACCACCAAGGTAACAAATCCATATGTGTTTTTAAATATTTTACTCATCACTAGAGTACGCCCAATGCACCCATCCAACATTCCATTCCTGGCAAAGTGTTGTAGCTGTGAAAACACTAGATGCACATCCTGAGTAGAGCAACAGAAATGCCCAGCCACCAATCAAGATTTAGGTTTTCCTTGGTTTTGTTTGAATTGCTTAATGGCAACGTTGGGATGATTGCTTTGTTAGGATGTGTCCCAATTTTCTTGCCCAGGGTGAACTTTGCCACCATGTGTAAAGAAATCATCACAGACAGAACATTAAACACTAGTCTTTCTTCCAATAAACAAATACTATTCTATGAAATTGAATATGTTTTGTTAACTTTGTTAATATTTCGCGCATTTCAGTTTTCCAAAGTCCCATTAATCTCCGTTCTTGTCAGCTCGATTCAATTTGTTTCATTTATGATAGGGATTTTCCTCTTCTGCTGGACTATGAGAATTTCCACTTAGGAAGTAAGCTAGTATTGAACTTTCGTTTGGAGAGTGGATGTGATGTCCAGTATGTTACTTCAAAAACTTCAGTTCTGTCACAAGTCTATATCTGTTAGTAGAGAAAGTAGTTTTCAGATATTTTCTTGTAGTGCAAAGTTCCCTTGCTTACAGAGAAGTAAATTTCTTCTTTGGAAAGGATAATTTGCAATAGGAACTGCTGTGCACCACATACTGTAAGACCAGCACTCTTATCCCATGCAGTGATATGGCATTAGCAGACTGTTTGAAAATTGAAGAGCTTTGTTTTAATTATTTGAAGTAGTACAGTGGTTTCATGGTTAATCATTCATACTTGATGAAGGAATGGTTTCAAAAGTTATGTTTACGGGGCCTAGGGGACTCAGTGTTTGTCAGAAAGTGTTGTGATTACTTTACAGATGTGCAGTTTGTATTAATGTGTTTTTGCTTTGGATAGCAAGTGTCATCTCTGTGTTTTCATGTAAGTGAATCACTGAAAACATAAGTTTGAGAACCAGTTGGTGCTTGCATTTCTTGTTAAATGATTTAGTGTAAAATGTTAATGGGTGCTTACATTGTATTACTTAAATGTGAATAATTGGCATGGTGTCATTATGGTTGGATCTTGAGACTCAGAAAGTATTCTATTCATGTTCTGAAACTGAAGCAACCAACTTTATCATTATTACTAATTCACTTGGCAGGGAAGTGGCTGAGCTTCACACTCACACTTACACTTAGCTTCACGCTATTTAATGACATTCAGAAGTCCTCTTTGTAGTCCTATATAAATTGAATCAATTGTAGATGTAATGTGTTACATAGTATATTTGTCGTACAGTATGTTCTATGTGTTATAGTCAGGTCATATTATGAGGTACAGTGCATCATTTTGTTATCAATTTAACTGCTAGACATCAGTTATAATTTATGTCTGGAGGTCACTGTTGTTTACATTTGAAACTAGTAACCACTCAGTGTTGCCTTTCAGTGTGAACTGACAGGCTTGTACAAAATGAAACTGTAGTGTCAGAAGACTGTAGCCCCAGCTTCATTTTCATGTCTTTCAGTTTCAAGCAAGCAGCTATTTGTGCAGGCTTTTAGAAAGTGTATGCCACAACTTTTCCATTAAAATATACATTTTTTGTTTTACAATTTCTTTATTTATACAGTTATTTGTAATTTACATTACATGCAAAAAGTATTTTTCAGGATTTATTGGTACTTAAAAAATGTTGGTGTGTAGTTTTTGAACAATTGTTCTCCAGGAACACTCTCCAGACTGGATTACTCTATGTATACCTCTTTCTATCATTATTACTGTGCAGTATTTACCTACATATGTTTTATATCGTAACTGTTATTGTTCTGGAACAGAGGGACTGAAACAAAAGATATTTTTGAAAAGCTCAGAGCATCTTGTATAAATTAAATAGTATTATGTCTTCACATGTTCTTCAAATTCAAAAGTGTGTTGAAAAGATACAAATATACGCTACAGTTGAAGGGCAGAAGGTGAATAGTACTATCTTCCATAGATTTGCGTATATATTTGTGACATAATTTTGTATTATACTGTAGAGTGCTTGAATGTAGATTCTCAGTTAAAGTAAATGTCTTATTGTATTTTATGATGTGAACCTGAAAACTTTTAAGTGTATTTATGATGTATCTGTATTTATTTTCTGTGAAGTTTGCTGTATTAAAATATTCATTTATATAAAAAATAATTTGTATAGAAGAAGAAAACAATTCTCCCATTTTAACAGTTTAGACACATTATTGGTTATAACATCAATGGAAATATATATCATATTTGACTTCTTACTGAAGTTTCCATTGCTTGTGGCTGACTGACACATATTCATATAAATGGTGTTTCACAATTCAGATTTCAGGCTTGTAGGGAACTTAGCAGCAACCTGAAGTGGCTGCGTGGTTTGAGGCGCCACGTCATGCATTGCGGGGCCCCTCCCACCGAAGGTTCAAGTCCTCCCTTGGGCATGGGTTTGTGTGTGTTGTCATTAGCATAAGTTAGTTTAAGTAGTTTGTAAGTCTAGGGACTGATGACCTCAGCAGTTTGGTCCCTTAGGAATTCACACACATTTGAACATTTTGAACTTAACAGGCAAAATTGTGATAAGGAAGCCATGTCTGGGCTTTGTATTGTTTGGATGAGATGTAAAATAAGTCTGAATATCCGATCACTTTCAGATCTTCCATTTCACAGTACACATACCACAGCAGGGACAACGAGCTCGGACCCATGTACTCTACAGGAGCTGCTCCATGTGATAACCTTATGTTCATTGCACAAGGTGTGTATGTGATGTGTGCTGTCATTACACTAGATCCACAAACACTAATGCACGTCAATGGAGTACCACAGCCAACCCTCCTAGTTACAAATGTACCAGTCTGTTTCAGCTGTTAGTATAGTAAGACAAAAATGGTATGCGACGGACTGGGGCGATCCAGGAAACGTGCATTGTACAGCTCTACCATAACATGCCGTACCGTGCAGATGAAGATTTTAAAGTGATCTGATCATATTTATTTTATATCCAAATTGTACATTTCCAGACTTGGGTTCCATATAAAAACTGTATCTACTATGCCCCTTACAACTCCTAGAAGCCTGTAACAGGAATTGTGAACCTTCCAGTACCTAAACATAAGGCAGTCATCCATGAGCTTAGCAAACAAGAACTTTGACTGCCACTGCAAGGGGGGAGGTACAGAGGAACAAGATGTGCCTCCCTCTCATGGGGGATGCAGTCTACACTTACAATTTGTACTTCTGTGAAAGGAGAACTGACGTTCATTCATGGGGTAAATGGTCTTTTTAGGTGTCTTAGGAGTCTTACTTGAATGCTGCAATGTACCAGGATTAATCTCTTTACTCAGTTCAAAATAAGAAAATTAAACAATGAGCGAGTACAACAAACAAAGCATTTGGTGCAAGCTACTGCACAATTACTTGCTGAGACCCAGTGTCTTAAATGAGGTAATACAGGGCCGACATCTGCTGGTTTCTTAGAAACCCTTATTCCAAACACCCTCTGTGTTAAACTGCAACCCCCCTCCCCCTCTCTCTTTCCCCCCCCCCCTCCCCCTCTCTCTTCCCCCCTCCCCCTCTCTCTTCCCCCCACCCCCCTTCCCCTCTCCCTGTGTGTGTGTGTGTGTGTGTGTGTGTGTGTGTGTGTGTGTGTGTAGGGGAGGTTGGGGGGGGGGGGGGGGTGCACACTCTCTTTACAGAAATATAGAAAGAGAGGGAGATTGCTCACATTAGCTCAAGAAAAAGCTAGTGTGTTTTTTCATATCTTTGAAGTAAGCCTATGTGCCTATCATTCTTCTAGAGGTATGTGGTAGCTTGTTGAACTGTTCATGAATAGAAAATCTCATGACCACTCGCATTATAAAAGGCTTGATTTCTCTGCAGTGTTCAGAATCAATCATGTCCTCCTTAATTTAGAGATAGTGAAACACGGATAAATGACAGATATTTTTGCCTTATTTGATTCGTCGCATTTTACATCCTCCTCTGGTACATCCGTGATAAACTCATTACAGCATGTTCTGTCAGACATTTTCTCAGTCAGAATTCATAGTAAATTCATCCCTCCTCCCACCCTTTTCCCCTTGGTCTCATACAGATCAGTTGCAGTTGTAAGTTTCTACAAGATAATTTAAAATCTATGCCAAAAAATGAAATGAAGTGGTGATGCTCTTTTTCATAATTAATGAAGCCCTTCAGCGAACTGCTAAATAACAAGACATGTTTATCATTGCCCTCCAAGGGAAATGACCAACTGAAATGTATTAAGTGTTTTTAAGAATATCAAGTAGTTACTTTGGTTAGTATAGCCAATGAAAAATATAATTGACATTTTGATAGTGATATTACCACATAAAGCTCCAAGGAAACTATGAAAAGGTGCACTGTCAGGAAGTAAAGTACAGTTGATTGTCAGATAAAAGTTTATATATATAACCACATTTTTGTATTCTAGGTATGTGTTGCAGATGGTACATTTTGGCTTAAAGCAGATTGTGAACCATCTTGATAAGTATTTTATGAGAGGATTTACAGTTAACAGTGAATCAGGATTACAGTGTGCATGAGATTCCCAGGCACTTAACAGAGCAGTAGAATAAATAATGTGTGATCGTGTTGCTACAGTAAAAGAAAAAAATGAATAATGGGCACTGAAACAGGTTGCCTTCGGATTGGCACTTTTCCCAATAAGAGTCATCTATCCATTGCATTACAATTGTCTAAATAATAGGACACATTCTGAGGCATCAAAGAATCATCAGTTTGTTAATGGAATGAAGCGTGAAGGGTAAAAATTTTGAATCGAGACCAAGGCTTGGATGTAATAAGTTCAAATGGATGTAGGTTGCAGTACCTAAGCTGAAATGAAGAGGCCGCACAGGCTACACTAGCATGGAGAGAGGCATCAAATCAGCCTTCGTACTGAAGACTACAACAATAACATTTGTGGAGATGATATCTGTCTATTTCCTATTTTATTACAGTACCACTGCTCACTACACAAATCTGATCCAGGATAGTTGTCAACAGCAACAGACATGAAACCATTCCCTTGTGAAACAGTTACAACCCTGAGTTGGGTGCATCTTGAACTAGAATTTGCTTCAAAGGTTGTGACGGTGTGAATAAAATAATTTATATTTCTGGGTATGTGTTCATTACATGTTTTTTATACTTACTACTGACCTCCAAAATAACTAATTACAGCAGCAGTAACTATCACAAAGCCTAATAATAACCAATGTGCAACACATTAATTAGACAGATGTAAATTTAAAAAATACAACCTCCTCTCTGTCAAAATCTTGTGAGCGATGTGAAACTTGCTTTCTGTATTCTCCACTCTATCAGAACTCAAGAAAATGTATTCAAACAGTACTTCCTTAAAGCTGTGCCGGTCTGATGTGGAGAATATCCATTATCTTTGAACACTGATTGTAGGTGTTCCAGTTTCTTTACAAGGCAGTTTCCATCAGATACAACATGTGCCCAGTGCACCAACATTTGAAGAAAATAGTCTGCAGCTCATGGTCTAGTGGCTAGTGTTGCTGCCTCTGGATCACGGGGTCCCGGGTTCGATTCCCGGCTGGGTTGGGAATTTTCTCTGCCCTGGGACTGGGTGTTCAGGTTGTCCCCATCATTTCACCATCATCATCATCATCATCATCATCATCATCATCACCATTTGTGACAATGGCTAGATTATACTGTATAAAAATTTGGACTTCGGGCGGGTACTGATGACCGTGCAGTTGAGCACCCCACAAACCAAACAACAGCATTAGCTTAACACCTTGCATTATTACTGAGACCTTTCGTGGGGAAGCGCTCACATCATATTTGCAACTCCTGTGAAATTATTAATAAACTGAAGGCACTTTGACTCACAAGTCTGACTTTTTAGTAAGCTTTGATGATGTTCATTCTTCACTAGGGACCCTCTCATGGATTCATTGTCATTCATCAGCAGTAAGTTCAAAGCTGACATAACATCTTGCCCTTTCCTCAGCCTTCTTTTTATTCAACAGTGAATATTTTGAGCAAATTGATAGTGTTAACAGGGGTGGTCCTCTCTCCCCTCTGGTAGCAAACTTTTGTATGGAAGCATCTGAGGAGAGGACACTTGATTCAGCGGAACTGAAACCATATGTCTTCTGGTGATATGTTGATAAAATTTTTGTAGTATGGCCCCATGGTGAAGAAGAACTGTCGTACTTTTTGCAGTATCTGAAATCTATCCATGAGAACATCAGATTTACAGTGGACCTGGAGAAGAGTGGCTGTTGCCATTTCTGGATGTTTTGGTCAGATGGAAAGTGGATGGATCATTAGGGCATTCTGTATACCGTAAGCTCACATGTACAGACCTGTAATTGCAGGTGTCTAGCTGGCACCACCCACCACAAACTATGGGCATCATTCGAACATTGGTGCACCGACCACACGTTGTGTCTGAAGGAGACAGCCTTGTAAAGGAGCTGGAAAACCTACAATCAGTGTTCAAAGGTGATGGATCACCACATCAGATCAGCACAGTTTTAAGGAAAAAGAGCAAGAGGAGAAGGAGTAGTTTAAGTCCAGGGCATTCCTCCTGTACATCAGCAACAGAGTGGCAAAGCCTACATTGGTCAGACGGCATGCACAGTGTGCAAAAGATGCACTGAACATGATAGCCACACTTGCCTTTCACAGCCCAGAAAGTCAGCCATGGCAAAGCATTGCAACCCCACAGGACATTCCATGGATTACTGAGCGTCGGAAATCTTGGCCTTGGCGAGATCCTTCGGGGATCCGATTATTAAAGAATTGGTGGAAATATGTTTAGTGCAAGATCTTATTAATTGTGATGATGGCTTTCAATTGGATAAGGCATGGGACCCAGTGATTTCTTTAATTATTCAAAAAGAAAAACATTTTATGACCAATGAAACATCTAGTGACATTTAATTTTATTAATTGTGCCATCTGAATTTTAATTCTGTGAGTGCACCCTTCGCCAGAAGTACTGATGTAGTATCACATTATACATGTGCCTGCTTGCCATAGATGGAGCAGTATTTGAAGAGAGCGTGTAACTCGACAGAGGTTGCTCACGTATCTGCTGCCTTTGTGCATTTGTCTTCGCACCTATTTTTGGTATAAAGGTAGCAACATTAACTACCAAACTCCGGTGCAAAGACTCACCTAAAGATAGCTGAATGGTTGTCAGTCGAAATATTGTGGCTGAAAGTAAACATCTTCCAGCTGCAGTCCCAAAACTTCATGGAACATTATTACAGTCTGTTGAGTGGCTAAGAATACAAGCCCCTGACTACCAATCCAGTCTGTGAAAACCGCAAATCAGTAGAACTTTCCATTTCCACAATATTTGCAATGCATGTTTTTAGGTGATTCACCCTGTATAATCTTAAAAATACTGCACTAATAACTACCAAAATGCACAACCAAAATGCCTAACAACACTCAAAATTAAATACTGAAGAGATTGGCAAACAGTCTAACAACACAGTGTATCACTCACATTATACGACCTGACCAAAAATTTTCCCAAGTGCCCTCAAGGTATTAAACGAAGTTAATCAGCACCCTACATTAATACCAGAAGCCGACAAATGTTGGTGTACTAAACTGTAAAGCTCACCATTTATTTTTCTGCGTTCTTCCATCTTTTCGTATTATGAATAATCCACAAGCAGTATTGCAGAAACCATCTAAATTATCAAAGGACACATGTTGTACTTTTTGTGACTGTTGAGCTTTAGATAATACAGACAGCACATTCCACAGTGCATAAACATTTGTACTCTCAATGGAAAACTAGCTGGCCCACTAAGTGAGCCAGCCGTGGTGGCCGAGCGGTTCTAAGTGCTTCTGTCCGGAACCGCGCGACTGCTACGTTCGTAGGTTCGAATCCTGCCTCAGGCATGGATGTATGTGATGTCCTTAGGTTAGTTAGGTTTAAGACGTTCTAAGTTCTAGGGAACCGATGACCTCAGATGTTAAGTCCCATAGTGCTCGGAGCCATTTGAACCACTAAGTGAATACTTTCATACCAGTGTTTGGTTTAGACTCAAGACAGAACTTGAAACTCCACTTTCAGGTGACACTGTGAATATACACTAAAAATAATGTCACTGAGCTTCTGTCCAATGTAAGTAATGCTATGTTGACCACATGGAATCAGCTCCACATGCAAACAGCCCCCCCCCCCCCCTGCTCCCTCCACCACTGCTGCCCCTTAGAATGATGCCTATGGAAGTGTTACCTAGAGATGTGGCCTTGATATTGATAGCAGCCTGGCTCAGTTCTGCATCTTTCATTTTAGTTAACAGTGTAAGAAAAAGACCGATTGCAACTTATCTTAAAGATGACATATAGGCACAACGAAAAAGACACTTACACATTAGCTTTCAGCCCAAGCATTTGTCAGAAAAGAGAACACACACACACACACACACACACACACACACACACACACACACAGAGAGAGAGAGAGAGAGAGAGAGAGAGAGAGAGAGAGGGAGAGAGAGGACTGGGGTGCTGCTGGAGATAGTGGTCATGTGTGCATGAGGTGTGCTTGCTCCTGTGAATGAATGTGTGTGTGTGTGTGTGTGTGTGTGTGTGTGTGTGTGTGTGTGTGTGTGTGTGTGCGCGCGCTGTGTGTGCGCGCGTTCCTTTTCTGACAAAGACTTTGGCTGAAAGCTAATGTGTAAGAGTTTTTCCAGTGTGCCTGTCTGCAACTTAACACGTCATCTTTACAGTGAGTAGCAATCTTACCATTTCCTTATGTTGTTGGTATTCCAACCTAGAGTTTCCATTGTTTTATTTCAGTTAGTTGAAATTTCATGTACACATAAAATGACCTGATTGTATGGCATTATTGGCCAGGAGATCTGGCCAGGGGTTGTTCAGTCTCCTGGTTCAAGTCTTTCTGTTTGATGCCACTTCAGCAACTTGCTTTTCTTCGTGCTTAAGGTGAGATAAATTTTCAGGACAACACAAGCACTCAGTTCCTGAGTGAAGAAAATCTCCGACCCATCCAGTAATTTAACCTGAGACCCCCACAATCTAGAGGCAGTGACGCTAACCACTAGAACAGGATCTGCAGGCCATCTACAGATAATTTACAATAATATTAGACTTATTAGCTTGCAATCAGTACAAAAATAAAACACAATTTAACATACATGTAGGCATAAAATTACTCGTAGGTCTTGTTTCACAAGGATTTATTCAAGGGCAGGAGGGAGATTAGTGTTTAACATTCCACTGACAATGAGTTCATTAGAGACAGAGCAGAAGTTTGATTAGGGGAGGATTAGGAAGGAAATTGACCATCTCCTTTCAAAGGGAACCATCTCATCATTTGCCTTAGGTGATTTAGGGAAATCACAGAAAACCTAAATCAGAATGGTTGGATGTAGATTGAACCGTCATTCTCCAAAATGGGAGATCAGTGTGGTAACCACTGCGCTACCATCACTCAATGGAGTTATCCAATTCTGACCAGTTTGCAAGCAGGTTAGCTGATAAAAAAATCAAAACAAATGGTATATATATATATATATATATATATATATATATATATCTCCCATGGATCTTAGGCATATGATTTTCCAGAAACTTGCATTATGTTATGAAAGTATATTGTAGACTGACAGAAGTGTTTTTATTATCACTGTACACCTGAAGATGATCTACAACTACTCTGCAAACCACAGTGGAGTGCATAGAAGAAGGTACTTCCC
Organism: Schistocerca americana; assembly: GCF_021461395.2. NCBI lineage: Eukaryota > Metazoa > Arthropoda > Insecta > Orthoptera > Acrididae > Schistocerca > Schistocerca americana. Next base: position 694,685,395 of record NC_060121.1, on the reverse strand, counting down.
ATTGTATCAGTTATTGTGGCCTCTCCCATCCCATTCGCATATCAAGTGTGGGAAAAGTGATTGCTTAGACACCTTTGTGCATCCAGTACTTTGATCTTTTATTCATGATCCTTATGGGAGCAATATATTTAAATTCATTACTTACATCTGATTCTTGAAACTTTGTAAGTAGGTTTTAATGTGATAGTTTGTATCTATCTGCAATTGTCTGCCAGTTCAATTTCTCCAGTATTTCTGTCACATTCTACCATGGGTAAAAAAACACCTGTAACTACTCACATTGTCCTTCTGTGTATACTTTCTATATCCCCTGGTGATCCTAATGGGTACATCTCCATGATACTTTAACAATATTCTAGAATGGGTTACACAAGGTTTTTGTAAGCAATCTCCTTTGTACACAGATTGCATTTCCCCAGTATCCTACCAATGACCCAAAGGCCGTGTAAGCCTATGTGATCCCTCCATTTCATATACCAACAAATTTTTGCACCCAGGTATTTGTATGAGTTGACCAATTCCAGTTGTTACTCATTGATATTGTAGTCATATGATACTACATTCTGTTTTGTTTTGTTAAGTGCACAACTGTTTATTTCTGAACATTTAAAGAAATTTGCCAATCTTTGCAGCACTTTGAAATCTTGTCAGGATCTGACTGAATATTTGTGCAGCTTTTTTCAGAAAGTACCTCATTATAGATAACTGTATCATCTGTGAAAAGTCTTGGGTTACTATTAATAATGTCTCCAGAGTTACTAACATGCATTATGAACAGCAAGGATCCCAATACACTTCCCTGGGTCACATTTGAAGTTACTCCTACATATGTTGATTTCACAAGTAAAGACATCATAAAATTGTATCTGGGAAAACAGTGATGTACCATATGTGAGAACCTCTGTTTTAATGGGTTGTACTGTAGAAAGACTGAAAATAGCTCCATGGATGAAAATGTCCTGTAAAGAAAACAAAGTAAAGGTATTGTTTAACCCTGAATTGCAGATTGTTACCATTCAGATAAATGTATTCTGTTGCAAAATATTGGTGGCCAGATTCTCCATAGGTAAAATGATAGGTCAGGGGCCTGGAAGCACAAATTACAATAAGGTGCACAGAATACCAAAATATAAGAAGCACAGGGCTCGTGCTGTGATACGGAAACAGAGAACAGCAGCAGCTCTACAAGTGGCCTGACAGTGAACTTTGAATACAGGAAAATATAAAGAGAAAATCCGCATTCTTCCTTTTCAAAATGAGTGTATTAGATGACAATATTTTTCATTTATACTACATGGCTGAGCCTCTTAGTCAAGTGGTGACGTTTGTGCCTGGAGATTGAAAGATTTCTGTGACTCTACAAAGTATTATGTTCAAGAAATGTCAATAAAAAACTAAGACAAACATTTTAGGCTGTGAAATGACAATTTTCTCTAATACCTACTAAAATTGATTTCTGTTGATTGGCATTAATTAATATTTATGTTGTTCTATTACCTGAAATAATCCTGCATTATTATTTTAAGCAAATTAAATTTACTAAACTTGCAAAACATCATTTCTTTACATTACAAGGAAAATAAATCGGGAGCAGAAGAAGTGCACAGTATATGAGTGTTCCCCAGAAATTTTGCTAATGACACCCATTCAAATAAAACATACTACATGATGATTTTTTACCGTTTTTTGCCCAACTGGATGGAGGCCATCAGCCTTTCAGTCATTTTGGCTACACCCCTGCCTTTTAAATGATGAAATGAGATGTATGTACAGCTTTTATTATTGAAATCTTTGTTACATCTTATTAATCTGACATGTGCCCTTATCTTTTGCATCTGATGTCAAAGTGAAAACATTGTGAACAATACTACCAGGGACCGCGGGCAGGGTGGGGTGGGGCAAGGAAGGGGGGGGGGGGGGGGGGGGAAGGCTGATAGAAAGCCAATGCCACATGCTTCAAAACAATCCCAGGATTTAGCCCTAGGGATGTTTACAAAATATGATTGAAAAAAAAAAAAAAAAAATTACACACACACACACACACGAAACAATAAGTACAATTAATATCTTTAGCAGTTTTGCACATTACTTCCCACTTTCTTCATCTCTCACTCTTTGATGCACAAGTTTATAGAAATATTTATTTTGATATTTTGTTTTTGAGTTCAAGTTTAAAGAATAACCACTTCTGCATCCAGGACAGTCACATGAGAATTTCAATATCAAACTTGAATTTTTTCTTCTTGTGTGATGCATATTCACATCTATAAGATGTCATTCAAATGGAAAATTCTGCAAGGAAAGAAGTCAGATTAACTTATATGGGATATAAATTAATTTCACATCCAGTTTTCTTCATTAAACTTTCATAATTCAATTTAATTTCTATTTAATTACCATGACTGTTCTGCTTTCATTACTATATGAATGAAGAAGAGAAATTTGTTAACAACAAATCTAAATGTAAGTGTTAGGAAGCTTTTTCTGAAGGCATTTATCTGGAGTGAAGGCTTGCAAGAAACAAACACGATAAGAAAATAAAACAAGTTTTTTTAAAAAAAGGTGGTATGGAAGAATGCTGAAGATCAGATGGGTAAATCATGTAACTAATGAGAATATACAGAACAGAACTGGAGAGAAAAGAAATCTGTGGCATAACATTAATAAAGGAATTGGTTGATAGGACACATCAGTTCAGTACTGGAGGGAAGTATGGGGTATAAAAATTGCACAGGGAGACCAAGAGATGAATACAGTAACCAGATTCAGGTGGATTTCTCTGGAATACAAACTGATCTACCCTGACCTTCAGCCTGTTTTTGCATTCTTCTGTAAATAATTTGTGTCAGTATTTTGTAGCCATGACATTTTAAATTGATAGTTCTGTAATATTCACAGCTGCCAGCACTTGCTTTCTTTGGAATTGTAATTATTCCTTTCTTCTTGAAGTCTGGGGGTATTTCATCTGTCTCATACATCTTGCACACCAGATAGCAGAGTTCTGTCATAGCTGGCTCTCCCAAAGCTACCAGTAGTTCTGATGGAATGTTGTCTACTCCTGAGGGCTTGGTTCAACTTAGGTCTTTCAGTGAGCTAACAAATTCTTCTCACTGTATCTCCCATCTCATTTTCATCTACATCCACTTCCATTTCTGTGGTATTGCCTTCAATTTCATCTCCCATTACAAACTTCCAGGACTTGTAGAATGGAGCGAGTAAATAATATTTTGAACTGGAACCCATGTCTGGAAACATACTGTTTCTGTGCTACAACAATTTTAAAACATGCTGATAATATTAACACTTTTACAAGTAATTGATTAGATGTGAGCCAGTACATTACTTGTTTTACAATTCTACTCACTAATAGCCAAAAAAATTGCCTGTGTACTCATTCAAGGGGTTCTCTTCAATGTGATGTAATATGGCCTCTTCTAATTTAGATATGTGGCATCTCCTTGGAGTGCCATAGTCACACCTACTGATGGTGAAGGTACACTTTCTTAAAGCCATTGTATAATTGTGGTGAGAGCCATATGTGATGGAGTCAGATGTTGTGGAGGATGATCTTGATAAAGGCAATGACAGCTCATCCATTACTGCAAGCTTCACCATTCTGAAAGATCAATATTGGTGCTCAACCCTGTTGCCCTAATATTCACAGACACACAAACATGTGAATAAGATTTGAACCAGTTCAGAAAGGTAGAATAAATATCAAATATCAGCCAATCCATCTCCCACCATAACTACATTGTTGCATACCCACCAAGTAAACATGTTTCCCAGCAGTTGTAGCAAGCAGATGGTATGTTTCTGGACACCAGTTCCTATTCAGAATATTATGCTAGATCTTTGTAGTGTGAATTTCTGAATACCCTGTATATTCCTTCATACACAGTAAGGTGAAAAAATTACTCACTTGTAGTACATATCTGTACATTGACACTCATTATAGTGCGACAATGGATCCACTGCATTTACTATGGCTGTGATTTATTCCAGAACAGATTAGCAATGCAGCTACACTGGACAGATCTTCTGATAGAATTGTGTCTGATGTTAGCTTCAACACCCATTTAAGCAACTATCACTATATATCACAATAAAGACTAAATTGAGGTATGTGTTGTGATAAATCATTAGTTCTAATGATGTAAACCTAATTAAGCCATTCTACTCAAATCTGCTGAGCATTAAAATGGGTAAGATTACTACCACAATGTACACTGCCACAAAAATTGGAGTGAATGTCACTCTAATTGAAGAACCTGCTTTGTTTGACTTTGGAACATAGGATAAGGTGATATTGACTTATTACATATGAATATAAAGAAGTATGGGGAGGGGAAGGAGTGCAGGTGGTGCATTGGTGGAATTGAAGGCTGAATAATGCTCAAGTGGGAGCAAGGAGAGGGATAGTTGGGTGAGGGACAGGGACTAACAAAGGTTGAGGCTAAGGAGGTTCTGGAAACATAGAATATACTGCACGGAGAGTTCCCATCTATGCACTTCAGAAAAGCTGATGTTGGTTGGAAGGATCCAGATGGGCACAGGCCATGGAGCAGTCACTGAAGTGAAGAATATTTTGTTGGGCAGCATGCTCAGCAACTGGGTGGTCCAACCATCTCTTTGCTAGTTTGTTGGTGGCCATTTGTGTGGACAGACTGCTTGGTAGTTGTCTTGCCCATGCAGCACACACCACAGTGGATGCAGAGAAACTTGTAGACCACATGACTGCTCTCACAGGTAGCCCTGCCTTTAATGGGACATGTGATGCTTGTAATTGGACTGGAGAAGTTGGTGGTGGTGGTAATGGTGATGTGGTGGTGGTGGTGGTATGTATGTATGGACTGGTTATGACCTAGGTCTATTACAGGGATATAAGCCATAAGGCAAGGGGTTGGGAGCAGGGGTGGAGTAGGGATGGATGAGGATATTGTATAGGTTTGGTGGCTGGTGGAATACCACTGTAGGAGGGGTGGGAAGGACAATGGGTAGGACATGCCTCATTTCAGGACACAATGAGAGGTTGTCAAAACCGTGGCAGAGACAGCTGGAACACCCAGATGCTGAGAGTGCTGCCCAACATAGTGTTCCTCAATTCAATGACTGCTTCACAGCCTGTGCCATCTGGATCCTTTCTACCAACACCACCTTTTCTGAATTGCACAGTTGAGAACTCTCTTTGCAGTATATCCCAACTTCCCTTAACCCCCACTGGCCTCAACTTTCATTAGTCCCTGTACTTCACCAACTTATCCCCTTCCATGCTGCTACTCCAGCACTACACAGCCTTCCATTTCTATTACACCCATGTATCCACAGAATTTTTTTCCCTCCTGTACAGCTCTTTCCTCCTCCCCCCCCCCCCCAACCTCCCCCACCTAACCTCCTAACTGCACCTAGCTGCCCTGCCCTCTGCCCACCATGTTCCTGTACATCCCACAAGCAGTACCTTACTGTTCCTCACTCCTACCCTGCTATTCTTTCCCCTCCCAACCCCAGCCTCCTCCTTAGCCCCACCACCCAGTCTGCTTCTCCCATCATGCACAGTTGTTCGCAGGCCACCCTTGGTGGCCAGACAGTGGTCTAGTGTGTGTGAGTTGTGCTTGTGTTGTGTGTTAGAAGAAGGATTTTTGGCCAAAAGTCTCATACATTTTGCAGTCTTTTCGTTATGTGTATGTCTGCGACTCAACATCTCCATTATACGGTGAGTAGCAGTCTAACCTTTTCACAATATTGTCGTTATTCCTTCCTGTATTTTCCAGTGTTTGATTTTACACTTTTTAAGCAGACAGACAGTCATTTACAGTGCTGAATATTTAGTCTGCAGAAGGAAAAAAATACTGAGAATAAAATGAATCAACTGAATGTGGACATAATTCTTCTGTCTGAAACTAAAAGAAGGGAAAGGAGATCAGAAATTTGGGAATTTTATCCATTTTTGGTCTGGATTTGATAGACATAAATGGGCAAAAGCAGGTGTTTCCATTCTATTTAACAAAGCTCTGAGCACTTACATCAAGGACTACGCATTTTTATGTGACAAAATTGTCAACAACTCCATTAAGTTATATGGAATTGAAATAGTTATAACAGCAGTCTATGCAGTGAATGATGATATGCCACAGCAAATCAATAATTAATCCACCTACTCAACAAATTAAAATCAACCAAGATGTAATAATAGCACGAGACTTGAGTGATAGAGTGGGCTCACAAGTAAACGATGCAGTAGTAGGAAGATATGGAGAAATTGTCGTTAGCTCTGGAGAAAAATCTTGTAGAATTCTATAACCAGTATAATTTGAGAATTCTGAACATAAATTATTCAAATAAATGTATTCAAAGATATACACAGGAAGGATCCTCATTACAGCAGAGGTAATTAATTGATTATATCATTACTAAGTGAACATCAAAAATGGTAGTGCAAGACTGTAGAGCCATATGGGGAGCCAATTGTGGATCTGTTCACTGCTTATTATCAAAGGTGAAACATCCATTTGAAAGAAAACCATCAAGAACTGGACAACTAACTATCTAGGGAAATGAAGAGAAACTGAAGCAGACACAGTAAAAGCATCCAGGGAAATGAAGAGAAACTGAAGCAGACACAGTAAAAGCTCTTTCTCTTGAAGCTACTCAGTACTTATTTCAATGAGGATTAGAATTTTAATTAAAAATGATGCCAGAAGATGACAATGTTGAAAGGGAATATGAGAGTATTAAACAAGCAGTTAGACACATTGCTCTACAAGTAGGGGGTCTACAGGGAACAGAGGGTGAGAGTATAGGCAAACAGGATCCAACATGGATATTGGATGACTTAAAGAAAATAATTTGGGACTAGCAGAAATTATATAAAAAAGGTTATCTATTAAATTGCTCCAGACTGTGAATCAGGAGATATAGAGATAAATCAGAAAATGATGAGATTTTGAACAGAAATGCATTCAGGTTGAGAGTTTAATACGTGGATCACAAAGTACAAAAATGTGGAGGATAATTACTGGTATGAAAAAAACATCAGTAAACAAACTGTGGACAACTTAATTATCTTAAGGGAATGGAAAAATCATTTATACAGATCTTCTATTGAAGACAATCCCCATTACACAAAACAGGAAGAGGGTAAGGTTGAAAAAACAGTTCAAAATATGACCCTTACAATAGATGAAGTGATAAGTGCATTAGCCAAAATGAAGAATGGCCTCTCAACTGGTCCTGGAAATATTCCCGTGGAATTATTGAAAATAGGAGGACACCATTTGAAGAAAAGAATGGTGAACATTATGAACAACTTTTGTCAAGGGATTGAAATTCCATCAGGATGGAAAATGTAATAAATGGTGTCCATTTTCAAGAAGAGTCACTAACTGCTTACACAGGTATCATTGTGAACTGCTCGATGAGCTGCTTATTTGACAATATTATGTAAGGGAAATTAAGGCAGAATGTTGGCCACAATATTATTGGGGAATACCAGGGTGGGTTCAGATAGAACAGATCCTGTAGAGATAACCTCCTTAAATTACAACAGCTAATGGAGAAGTTTATAGCAATAGGGAAGGAGTTACATATTGCATTTGCAGCTTTAGCAAAAGTGTTGACACAGTCTGTAGAGCGAAACTGTGGGGAGCTTTGAAAGATATGGATATAAATATAGGTATGGATGACCATCTTTTACATATTAGTACTGAAATATACTCAGAATATTAGGTACAGATTTAAAGAGGGGCAAAATTGTCAGAACCTATTAATGTTACAAAAGAGCTGAAACAAGATTGCAGTATGTCACCCACTTTGTTAAATTTATATGGAGAAGAATGGGAATCGTTGTTAATTATTTAAAGGTGTTTTCATAAAGTTTTGCTGATGATCAAGCCATCCTAACACAAGATGAATATGACCTTGATTTCAAGATATGATGCTTGTATCAGAAATAAGACAAAGGAGGACTACAACTGAGTCTAACAGAAACCAAATATAGGGTGATGAATAGTGGCACTAGATTTGATGTTCACATCAATGATGAAGCAGTTATGTAACAGATAGAAAAATTTAAATATCTGCTGACAAAAATGGATTGAATAACACAGAGGTAAAATACAGAATAGAACAAAGCTTAAAAGTAGTAGTGAGTATGAATTCTTTTTTCGTGGGACAAGAACATTTTAAGTACAATAAGAAATGAGTGTGTAGGCTAATGGTTGAATCTGCCCTATGCTGTGAATCAAAACTGTGGATTTTAAATGCTGGCCTTAAAAAAAGCCTTAATAGCTGTGGAGATGGATTATTCATGAAGGAGTGCCAAATTATTACAAATTGAGAAAAAAGCTAATGATGAAGTAAGAGTTAGAATGAAGGCACATAAGACAATGATAGATAGAACTGAAAGAAAATCATTGAAGTGATATGGGCATTTGTTGATAGTTTTCAGAGAAGCTATTTAATACTGTTTCATAGGATGTCTTATCACACCAACCACTAACAAAACTGTAATTTTCCCAATTAATTGTTCGATGATTAAAGTCTCCACCAATGATTACAGTATCACTGACTATCTTATGTACAAGTGTAATGAGGTTTTCTCTTAAGTTTTTGGAGACATTAAGAGATGAGTCTGGTTGGCAACAGAAGGATCCAATCATCATTTTGTGCCCATCCCTGATATTGAGTCTTGCCCAAACAATCTCAAATGCAGCTTCAATTTCTATCCCAGTGGATTTGAGTTTCTTGTCTACTGCAACAAATACACCACACCCATTTCCCATTTGCCTGTCCTTTCAATATACACTTAAATGACGTTCTTGGAATGATCACATCAACTCTACAAGCAGTAATAATGTCAGTGCCACAAAAAAGTCAGGAGATTGAAAGCAGAAAGAATTAACCAACAGATATAAAGGTCAGATAATGTCTCAGTCTCAATGATCATCTCTACATAAAATGAAGACTTGACCATCAGATAATGTCTCAAAGTTGTGTTGATCAACTGTACATAAAATCCGAAACAACGCAACAGAAACTAAAATTAATAATGTAGAATTAACAGAGAATAATGATGTCATTACTGACCTCATTCTAGCTAGCAACAGTTTTAATACTTACTTCATAGACACTGTTGAAAATGGTGTCTGCATGCAACCAGATACATAGCATACATTTCGGTCCACTAATGAACATAACTGCAGTACATTACCTGCAATAAGCACAGGCGACTTCTGCAGCTTATTGAAAGCCTCAGAAATAAAAAATCCAGTTAATTAGATGAAATTTCTCCTTATCTATTAAATAAATGCAAACATGAACTAGTGAAACCATTAGTTCATCTAATAAACTGTGTTCTCAAAGACTGTGTATTCCTGACAAGTTGAAACTAGCAGAAGTTGAACCTTTACTCAAAAAAGGGGAAACAAAACATGTTCAGAACTACAGACCCATTGCCTAATCTCATCATTTAGCAAACTGACTGAGAAAAGAATGTTAAATAGAACCTTGGAACATTACAACAATGCTGACATATTAGGCGACTTCCAGCATGGTTTCAGAGGAGGCCAAAGCACTATGTCAGTAGCAGTACAATTTATCCATTACATTCTTGAAAGAATAAATGAAAAGTTCCAAGCATCAGGAGTGTTCCTGGATCTCTCAAAAGCTTTTGATAGAGTACATCATGCATGCTCTTCTCAAAAATTGCAATGAGTTCTGTCTCTCAATAACTCATGCAATTACTGGAAAAATATTTATAAGGTAGACAACAATGTACAGAAATTATATATGATAATGGAGGAATACTGCAGAGAAGATGGGCAAGAATAAGTAATATACATTTTGACGTTCCTGAGGGATCAATTTTTAAGTTCATTCCTATTCACATGTTCTGTAAACAATTTCCAAAGTTCTCTAGATAATAAGCATTGGATCACTATGTATGCTGATGACACATCTGGTGTCTGTTGTGGAGAAGTGATCCCAGCCTAACTGAAGACATTCATAAATTTATTGAAAAGGCTTGGGGTCACTTTGAAAGAGATCTCTTAAAAATTAACATAGAAAAAATATTATTCACTTTAAACTGAGTGGTCCAAATATGCAAAATACTGTGATAGAAATTCTGTCAAAAACCTGTTCAGAATATAAATTTTTGGGTTTATACATAGATGATCAACTAGTCTGCAGTCCCTGCACACACTGCCAGACAGCTCCCTTCTCCCCCCCCCCCCCCCACCCCCACCCCACACACCTACCCATACCCTGCTACTCCTTACCCTTCCCTGTCCCCTACAGATGCTATGTGACAACTGCATTCCAATCTGACCTGCAGAGATGGGGGTAATGTGTGCATGAGGTGTGCTAGCTTGTGTGAATGATTGTGTGTGTGTTTCCTGAACAGAAGAAAGCTTTGGCCAAATGCTATTGCTATTGTAAGTGTCATTTTGTTGTTCCTGTCTGTAACCCAGCATGTCATCTTTATGGTGACTCGCCATCTATCTTTTCCATATATAGACAATACATGATGATTTACAATACATAATATACAGCATGTACCATACTTAAAAGCAGAAACCAACATAGGTGAAAACAGACAATAACAGAATCAGAAATGTTCCAGTAAACACCGGTCCACAAATGAGCCATATCAAGGTAACTATTAATTTGTGATTACAAGCCTTCACTGGATTCAGTGTGAAATATTGTCCTAATTAGTACAAAAGTATTTGAAATTAGAACAGTTGTTGGCCAGCTTGCCTCAGGAGAGAATATAATGGCTTTAAGACATCCTTCACAACCAAATCAGTGCCTGCATCAAGGCCAGAGAACTTACGCTGCCAAGTTATTTGTACATTGTCAAATTTCATCCGTGGCCCATGGGTAGGAAATACACTACATGGATAACTGCACATTTTGCTGCTGATTTAAGCTGATGTCTAACATGCCAGTATAGTACCCAAAATACACTGCCTTACTAAATAAAATTTGAAACGCCCAGAAGACATTCTTGGATTCAATGTATCTTTGTACCTGCACACACCATTGGTGGTTATGTAAATGATTAGAGCTACAGTTCTCTGTGACAGGTAGAATGGCCACAAAAGTGTATTAGTGTTGTTACCAAGCCTGATAGGATATACAGAGTGCTCTAAAATTGCCCTTACAAACTTCTGGGACTTGTAGAGGGAACTGAGTAGATAATATTCTGAATTGGTACCCATGTCAGAAAACATACCGTTTCTGTGCTACAACAGCTACTATCATTTCATTTCAGTTTCTTCACATTTTTCATACAGCCATTTCACCTTAGCTCCACTGCACTTCCTATTTATTTCATTCATAATTGACTTGTAGCTCTGTGTTCATGAATTTCCCTGAATATTTTTGTTCTTCCTTCTTTCGTGTGAAGTATTTCTTCTGTTACCAACAGTTTCTCCGCATTTGCCTTCCTTGTGCCTATGTTTTTCTCTCAGACTACAGTGGTTGCCCTTTTTAGAGATGTACATTCCTATTCGATTGAACTGACTATGAGCTATTCATTACCACAGTACCTATAGCTTCAGAGAACTTTAAGCATGTCTTTTAGTTCCTTAGTAATTACATATCCCACTTCTCTGAGCACTGGTTCTTCCTGACTAGCCTCTTGAACTTCAGCCCACTCTTCATCAATACAACTGTAATCTGATCTATATCTGATCCAGGGTACGCCTTACAATACAATACCTGATTTCAGAATCTCTGTCTGAACATGATGTGATCTAACTGGAATCATCCCATATCTCCCAGCCTTTTCAAAGTCTACCACCTCCTCTTTTGATTCTGATTCCATTCAGTTGACTAGCTGAACTTTATTGCAGAAATCAGTTAGTCTTTCTCCTCTCTCATTCCTACTACCAAGATCATATTCTCCTGTAACACTTTCTTCTACTCCTTCCCCTGCAACTGCATTCCAATCCACAGTGACTATCATTTACATATTGAATAACCTGTTCAGTATTCTCATATACCTTCTCTATCTCTTCATCTCCTGCTTGTGACCTTGGCATGTACACTTGAATTATTGCTGTCAGTGTTGGTTTGTTGTTGATTCTAGGGAGAACAACCCTATCACTGAACCATTCACTGTAACTAATTCTCTGCCCTGCCTTCCTATTCATAATGAACTCTACAACTGTTATACCATTTTCTGCTGCTGCTGATATTACCCTATACTCATCTGTCCATAAATTCTTGTCTTCTTTCCATTTTACTTCATTTCACTGGTACCTAAGTTTCAAATATCAATTGGGATTTAACATGACTGTATGAAAACTTACAAGGCCTGAAAAAAGTGAGAGAAAGTGGTAGAAAAAGAAATGGCTTCCTCAAAGGAACAAAGTCACTCACGCTTCATTACTGAATGGCCTAGGATCCAACAAATTCCAAAACTGTTTAAAAATGGGTCAGAAATGCTATTCTGAACTGCTAAAGCTTATCAAGCCATGTTTGACGAAAAAGAATACTGGTAGTGTGGTGGGAGCAGTTGTAAACTGAGGAGAGCTACTTTATGGTTTCTATTTACAACTGAGTACACTTCTACTGGTAATTCAGTGCATCTGTAACTCTATAGTTACTGTGTAAAATGATTACTGAAATCTACATCATTTACAATACGTAAAATAAGGGAAAGGCAACCATTCACCTATAGTGGATCAATGCAACTGGTGAGTTGCTGACTTTCCTTTATATTATGTACTGCTCCAGCCAAGAATTTCTATTATTGTTCTATGTCATTTATAGGAACATGAAGAAATATGTCATGGTGAAGCAAACACAATAAAATAAATTATGTTAATGTAAATGTTATGCACGTATTTGTGTATATAGATTAAAAGATGTCCCTTATAAAAAAATTTCCATTTAACTGGGACAGGGTGGCACAACAACTGGTATTTAGTCATTCCGGAATAAAAACAGTCTTGATTCCAAAGTTAGTTAATATCGGATTGTCTGATGTGCCACAAAGGGTGGAACATGTTATTGATATTTAATAATTTTGCAACCAAGACTGTTTTTTTGCTGAAAAATGTCCTTGTAAGTTTACAAAACTAATTTCAAATTAATAAAATATGTGCCCTGTAAGTTTTAGAAACTTATTTCAAATTAGAAGCAGAGAGATTACAAATGGTGGTAGCTTATATCATGTAACAAATATAGTAACAGATACAAAGAAATGAAGTGTAAAAAAATAAGTTGAGCCCTGCTCTTCGTAGCAGAATGCATGGCATTTGGCTGGATTATTCAAACATTTTTACCAGTAAAGTAAGTAGGTATATTTCATGAATAAAAGTCTGTCAGTTATCTGTATATCTACAGTCAAAGCACTTCTATTCATATCTTTCAGTGCTCTGTATGCCATTAAAAAACAGAGCAAGTGCTTCATTTCTTGCATCTTTACTGCTATACTCCTTGCACAGTGTATCCCACAAAAATTTCCAGTCTTTAGACTTCACCAAAACTCTGTCATCTAAGTGTGGTTCACCTCGCATTCTTGTCACATTCAGTTGCCATATTCGAACAGTGTTTATCACCACATGCAGTGACAGAAGACTAACAGTAACTTCAGTTGGGCGATTGGGACGTTATGATCCTTTATTGTACATATTATTGCATGACACTTATCCTTAACTATGCTCCAAATACTGCAATCCATGGTCTACTGTGTTTTTGATTGCATTATTTTACTTGGCTTGGTTGTCCTTTTATACTCTGGTAATCATTGTTGCCACAACTGCATCATGGCCATTGATACTAGTTTCGATGTGGACATCCTCAAAGAGGTCAGCTCTGTTTGTTACCGTTAGATCACATATATTTCCATCATGAATGGGGTTTCTAACTATCTGTTCTAGATAGTTTTCAGAGAAGCCATTTAGTACTGTTTGATGCGATGTCTTATCACACCCCTAACAAAACTGTAATTTTCCCAATTAATTGTTGGATGATTAAAGTCTCCACCAATGATTACAGTATCACTGACTATCTTATGTACAAGTGTAATGAGGTTTTCTCTTAAGTTTTTGGAGACATTAAGAGATGAGTCTGGTTGGCAACAGAAGGATCCAATCATCATTTTGCGCCCATCCCTGATATTGAGTCTTGCCCAAACAATCTCAAATGCAGCTTCAATTTCTATCCCAGTGGATTTGAGTTTCTTGTCTACTGCAACAAATACACCACACCCATTTCCCATTTGCCTGTCCTTTCAATATACACTTAAATGACGTTCTTGGAATGATCACATCAACTCTACAAGCAGTAATAATGTCAGTGCCACAAAAAAGTCAGGAGATTGAAAGCAGAAAGAATTAACCAACAGATATAAAGGTCAGATAATGTCTCAGTCTCAATGATCATCTCTACATAAAATGAAGACTTGACCATCAGATAATGTCTCAAAGTTGTGTTGATCAACTGTACATAAAATCCGAAACAACGCAACAGAAACTAAAATTAATAATGTAGAATTAACAGAGAATAATGATGTCATTACTGACCTCATTCTAGCTAGCAACAGTTTTAATACTTACTTCATAGACACTGTTGAAAATGGTGTCTGCATGCAACCAGATACATAGCATACATTTCGGTCCACTAATGAACATAACTGCAGTACATTACCTGCAATAAGCACAGGCGACTTCTGCAGCTTATTGAAAGCCTCAGAAATAAAAAATCCAGTTAATTAGATGAAATTTCTCCTTATCTATTAAATAAATGCAAACATGAACTAGTGAAACCATTAGTTCATCTAATAAACTGTGTTCTCAAAGACTGTGTATTCCTGACAAGTTGAAACTAGCAGAAGTTGAACCTTTACTCAAAAAAGGGGAAACAAAACATGTTCAGAACTACAGACCCATTGCCTAATCTCATCATTTAGCAAACTGACTGAGAAAAGAATGTTAAATAGAACCTTGGAACATTACAACAATGCTGACATATTAGGCGACTTCCAGCATGGTTTCAGAGGAGGCCAAAGCACTATGTCAGTAGCAGTACAATTTATCCATTACATTCTTGAAAGAATAAATGAAAAGTTCCAAGCATCAGGAGTGTTCCTGGATCTCTCAAAAGCTTTTGATAGAGTACATCATGCATGCTCTTCTCAAAAATTGCAATGAGTTCTGTCTCTCAATAACTCATGCAATTACTGGAAAAATATTTATAAGGTAGACAACAATGTACAGAAATTATATATGATAATGGAGGAATACTGCAGAGAAGATGGGCAAGAATAAGTAATATACATTTTGACGTTCCTGAGGGATCAATTTTTAAGTTCATTCCTATTCACATGTTCTGTAAACAATTTCCAAAGTTCTCTAGATAATAAGCATTGGATCACTATGTATGCTGATGACACATCTGGTGTCTGTTGTGGAGAAGTGATCCCAGCCTAACTGAAGACATTCATAAATTTATTGAAAAGGCTTGGGGTCACTTTGAAAGAGATCTCTTAAAAATTAACATAGAAAAAATATTATTCACTTTAAACTGAGTGGTCCAAATATGCAAAATACTGTGATAGAAATTCTGTCAAAAACCTGTTCAGAATATAAATTTTTGGGTTTATACATAGATGATCAACTAGTCTGCAGTCCCTGCACACACTGCCAGACAGCTCCCTTCTCCCCCCCCCCCCCCCCCACCCCCACCCCACACACCTACCCATACCCTGCTACTCCTTACCCTTCCCTGTCCCCTACAGATGCTATGTGACAACTGCATTCCAATCTGACCTGCAGAGATGGGGGTAATGTGTGCATGAGGTGTGCTAGCTTGTGTGAATGATTGTGTGTGTGTTTCCTGAACAGAAGAAAGCTTTGGCCAAATGCTATTGCTATTGTAAGTGTCATTTTGTTGTGCCTGTCTGTAACCCAGCATGTCATCTTTATGGTGACTCGCCATCTATCTTTTCCATATATAGACAATACATGATGATTTACAATACATAATATACAGCATGTACCATAATTAAAAGCAGAAACCAACATAGGTGAAAACAGACAATAACAGAATCAGAAATGTTCCAGTAAACACCGGTCCACAAATGAGCCATATCAAGGTAACTATTAATTTGTGATTACAAGCCTTCACTGGATTCAGTGTGAAATATTGTCCTAATTAGTACAAAAGTATTTGAAATTAGAACAGTTGTTGGCCAGCTTGCCTCAGGAGAGAATATAATGGCTTTAAGACATCCTTCACAACCAAATCAGTGCCTGCATCAAGGCCAGAGAACTTACGCTGCCAAGTTATTTGTACATTGTCAAATTTCATCCGTGGCCCATGGGTAGGAAATACACTACATGGATAACTGCACATTTTGCTGCTGATTTAAGCTGATGTCTAACATGCCAGTATAGTACCCAAAATACACTGCCTTACTAAATAAAATTTGAAACGCCCAGAAGACATTCTTGGATTCAATGTATCTTTGTACCTGCACACACCATTGGTGGTTATGTAAATGATTAGAGCTACAGTTCTCTGTGACAGGTAGAATGGCCACAAAAGTGTATTAGTGTTGTTACCAAGCCTGATAGGATATACAGAGTGCTCTAAAATTGCCTTTACAAACTTCTGGGACTTGTAGAGGGAACTGAGTAGATAATATTCTGAATTGGTACCCATGTCAGAAAACATACCGTTTCTGTGCTACAACAGCTACTATCATTTCATTTCAGTTTCTTCACATTTTTCATACAGCCATTTCACCTTAGCTCCACTGCACTTCCTATTTATTTCATTCATAATTGACTTGTAGCTCTGTGTTCATGAATTTCCCTGAATATTTTTGTTCTTCCTTCTTTCGTGTGAAGTATTTCTTCTGTTACCAACAGTTTCTCCGCATTTGCCTTCCTTGTGCCTATGTTTTTCTCTCAGACTACAGTGGTTGCCCTTTTTAGAGATGTACATTCCTATTCGATTGAACTGACTATGAGCTATTCATTACCACAATACCTATAGCTTCAGAGAACTTTAAGCATGTCTTTTAGTTCCTTAGTAATTACATATCCCACTTCTCTGAGCACTGGTTCTTCCTGACTAGCCTCTTGAACTTCAGCCCACTCTTCATCAATACAACTGTAATCTGATCTATATCTGATCCAGGGTACGCCTTACAATACAATACCTGATTTCAGAATCTCTGTCTGAACATGATGTGATCTAACTGGAATCATCCCATATCTCCCAGCCTTTTCAAAGTCTACCACCTCCTCTTTTGATTCTGATTCCATTCAGTTGACTAGCTGAACTTTATTGCAGAAATCAGTTAGTCTTTCTCCTCTCTCATTCCTACTACCAAGATCATATTCTCCTGTAACACTTTCTTCTACTCCTTCCCCTGCAACTGCATTCCAATCCACAGTGACTATCATTTACATATTGAATAACCTGTTCAGTATTCTCATATACCTTCTCTATCTCTTCATCTCCTGCTTGTGACCTTGGCATGTACACTTGAATTATTGCTGTCAGTGTTGGTTTGTTGTTGATTCTAGGGAGAACAACCCTATCACTGAACCATTCACTGTAACTAATTCTCTGCCCTGCCTTCCTATTCATAATGAACTCTACAACTGTTATACCATTTTCTGCTGCTGCTGATATTACCCTATACTCATCTGTCCATAAATTCTTGTCTTCTTTCCATTTTACTTCATTTCACTGGTACCTAAGTTTCAAATATCAATTGGGATTTAACATGACTGTATGAAAACTTACAAGGCCTGAAAAAAGTGAGAGAAAGTGGTAGAAAAAGAAATGGCTTCCTCAAAGGAACAAAGTCACTCACGCTTCATTACTGAATGGCCTAGGATCCAACAAATTCCAAAACTGTTTAAAAATGGGTCAGAAATGCTATTCTGAACTGCTAAAGCTTATCAAGCCATGTTTGACGAAAAAGAATACTGGTAGTGTGGTGGGAGCAGTTGTAAACTGAGGAGAGCTACTTTATGGTTTCTATTTACAACTGAGTACACTTCTACTGGTAATTCAGTGCATCTGTAACTCTATAGTTACTGTGTAAAATGATTACTGAAATCTACATCACTTACAATACGTAAAATAAGGGAAAGGCAACCATTCACCTATAGTGGATCAATGCAACTGGTGAGTTGCTGACTTTCCTTTATATTATGTACTGCTCCAGCCAAGAATTTCTATTATTGTTCTATGTCATTTATAGGAACATGAAGAAATATGTCATGGTGAAGCAAACACAATAAAATAAATTATGTTAATGTAAATGTTATGCACGTATTTGTGTATATAGATTAAAAGATGTCCCTTATAAAAAAAATTCCATTTAACTGGGACAGGGTGGCACAACAACTGGTATTTAGTCATTCCGGAATAAAAACAGTCTTGATTCCAAAGTTAGTTAATATCGGATTGTCTGATGTGCCACAAAGGGTGGAACATGTTATTGATATTTAATAATTTTGCAACCAAGACTGTTTTTTTGCTGAAAAATGTCCTTGTAAGTTTACAAAACTAATTTCAAATTAATAAAATATGTGCCCTGTAAGTTTTAGAAACTTATTTCAAATTAGAAGCAGAGAGATTACAAATGGTGGTAGCTTATATCATGTAACAAATATAGTAACAGATACAAAGAAATGAAGTGTAAAAAAATAAGTTGAGCCCTGCTCTTCGTAGCAGAATGCATGGCATTTGGCTGGATTATTCAAACATTTTTACCAGTAAAGTAAGTAGGTATATTTCATGAATAAAAGTCTGTCAGTTATCTGTATATCTACAGTCAAAGCACTTCTATTCATATCTTTCAGTGCTCTGTATGCCATTAAAAAACAGAGCAAGTGCTTCATTTCTTGCATCTTTACTGCTATACTCCTTGCACAGTGTATCCCACAAAAATTTCCAGTCTTTAGACTTCACCAAAACTCTGTCATCTAAGTGTGGTTCACCTCGCATTCTTGTCACATTCAGTTGCCATATTCGAACAGTGTTTATCACCACATGCAGTGACAGAAGACTAACAGTAACTTCAGTTGGGCGATTGGGACGTTATGATCCTTTATTGTACATATTATTGCATGACACTTATCCTTAACTATGCTCCAAATACTGCAATCCATGGTCTACTGTGTTTTTGATTGCATTATTTTACTTGGCTTGGTTGTCCTTTTATACTCTGGTAATCATTGTTGCCACAACTGCATCATGGCCATTGATACTAGTTTCGATGTGGACATCCTCAAAGAGGTCAGCTCTGTTTGTTACCGTTAGATCACATATATTTCCATCATGAATGGGGTTTCTAACTATCTGTTCTAGATAGTTTTCAGAGAAGCCATTTAGTACTGTTTGATGCGATGTCTTATCACACCCCTAACAAAACTGTAATTTTCCCAATTAATTGTTGGATGATTAAAGTCTCCACCAATGATTACAGTATCACTGACTATCTTATGTACAAGTGTAATGAGGTTTTCTCTTAAGTTTTTGGAGACATTAAGAGATGAGTCTGGTTGGCAACAGAAGGATCCAATCATCATTTTGCGCCCATCCCTGATATTGAGTCTTGCCCAAACAATCTCAAATGCAGCTTCAATTTCTATCCCAGTGGATTTGAGTTTCTTGTCTACTGCAACAAATACACCACACCCATTTCCCATTTGCCTGTCCTTTCAGTATACACTTAAATGACGTTCTTGGAATGATCACATCAACTCTACAAGCAGTAATAATGTCAGTGCCACAAAAAAGTCAGGAGATTGAAAGCAGAAAGAATTAACCAACAGATATAAAGGTCAGATAATGTCTCAGTCTCAATGATCATCTCTACATAAAATGAAGACTTGACCATCAGATAATGTCTCAAAGTTGTGTTGATCAACTGTACATAAAATCCGAAACAACGCAACAGAAACTAAAATTAATAATGTAGAATTAACAGAGAATAATGATGTCATTACTGACCTCATTCTAGCTAGCAACAGTTTTAATACTTACTTCATAGACACTGTTGAAAATGGTGTCTGCATGCAACCAGATACATAGCATACATTTCGGTCCACTAATGAACATAACTGCAGTACATTACCTGCAATAAGCACAGGCGACTTCTGCAGCTTATTGAAAGCCTCAGAAATAAAAAATCCAGTTAATTAGATGAAATTTCTCCTTATCTATTAAATAAATGCAAACATGAACTAGTGAAACCATTAGTTCATCTAATAAACTGTGTTCTCAAAGACTGTGTATTCCTGACAAGTTGAAACTAGCAGAAGTTGAACCTTTACTCAAAAAAGGGGAAACAAAACATGTTCAGAACTACAGACCCATTGCCTAATCTCATCATTTAGCAAACTGACTGAGAAAAGAATGTTAAATAGAACCTTGGAACATTACAACAATGCTGACATATTAGGCGACTTCCAGCATGGTTTCAGAGGAGGCCAAAGCACTATGTCAGTAGCAGTACAATTTATCCATTACATTCTTGAAAGAATAAATGAAAAGTTCCAAGCATCAGGAGTGTTCCTGGATCTCTCAAAAGCTTTTGATAGAGTACATCATGCATGCTCTTCTCAAAAATTGCAATGAGTTCTGTCTCTCAATAACTCATGCAATTACTGGAAAAATATTTATAAGGTAGACAACAATGTACAGAAATTATATATGATAATGGAGGAATACTGCAGAGAAGATGGGCAAGAATAAGTAATATACATTTTGACGTTCCTGAGGGATCAATTTTTAAGTTCATTCCTATTCACATGTTCTGTAAACAATTTCCAAAGTTCTCTAGATAATAAGCATTGGATCACTATGTATGCTGATGACACATCTGGTGTCTGTTGTGGAGAAGTGATCCCAGCCTAACTGAAGACATTCATAAATTTATTGAAAAGGCTTGGGGTCACTTTGAAAGAGATCTCTTAAAAATTAACATAGAAAAAATATTATTCACTTTAAACTGAGTGGTCCAAATATGCAAAATACTGTGATAGAAATTCTGTCAAAAACCTGTTCAGAATATAAATTTTTGGGTTTATACATAGATGATCAACTAGTCTGCAGTCCCTGCACACACTGCCAGACAGCTCCCTTCTCCCCCCCCCCCCCCCCCCCACCCCCACCCCACACACCTACCCATACCCTGCTACTCCTTACCCTTCCCTGTCCCCTACAGATGCTATGTGACAACTGCATTCCAATCTGACCTGCAGAGATGGGGGTAATGTGTGCATGAGGTGTGCTAGCTTGTGTGAATGATTGTGTGTGTGTTTCCTGAACAGAAGAAAGCTTTGGCCAAATGCTATTGCTATTGTAAGTGTCATTTTGTTGTTCCTGTCTGTAACCCAGCATGTCATCTTTATGGTGACTCGCCATCTATCTTTTCCATATATAGACAATACATGATGATTTACAATACATAATATACAGCATGTACCATACTTAAAAGCAGAAACCAACATAGGTGAAAACAGACAATAACAGAATCAGAAATGTTCCAGTAAACACCGGTCCACAAATGAGCCATATCAAGGTAACTATTAATTTGTGATTACAAGCCTTCACTGGATTCAGTGTGAAATATTGTCCTAATTAGTACAAAAGTATTTGAAATTAGAACAGTTGTTGGCCAGCTTGCCTCAGGAGAGAATATAATGGCTTTAAGACATCCTTCACAACCAAATCAGTGCCTGCATCAAGGCCAGAGAACTTACGCTGCCAAGTTATTTGTACATTGTCAAATTTCATCCGTGGCCCATGGGTAGGAAATACACTACATGGATAACTGCACATTTTGCTGCTGATTTAAGCTGATGTCTAACATGCCAGTATAGTACCCAAAATACACTGCCTTACTAAATAAAATTTGAAACGCCCAGAAGACATTCTTGGATTCAATGTATCTTTGTACCTGCACACACCATTGGTGGTTATGTAAATGATTAGAGCTACAGTTCTCTGTGACAGGTAGAATGGCCACAAAAGTGTATTAGTGTTGTTACCAAGCCTGATAGGATATACAGAGTGCTCTAAAATTGCCCTTACAAACTTCTGGGACTTGTAGAGGGAACTGAGTAGATAATATTCTGAATTGGTACCCATGTCAGAAAACATACCGTTTCTGTGCTACAACAGCTACTATCATTTCATTTCAGTTTCTTCACATTTTTCATACAGCCATTTCACCTTAGCTCCACTGCACTTCCTATTTATTTCATTCATAATTGACTTGTAGCTCTGTGTTCATGAATTTCCCTGAATATTTTTGTTCTTCCTTCTTTCGTGTGAAGTATTTCTTCTGTTACCAACAGTTTCTCCGCATTTGCCTTCCTTGTGCCTATGTTTTTCTCTCAGACTACAGTGGTTGCCCTTTTTAGAGATGTACATTCCTATTCGATTGAACTGACTATGAGCTATTCATTACCACAGTACCTATAGCTTCAGAGAACTTTAAGCATGTCTTTTAGTTCCTTAGTAATTACATATCCCACTTCTCTGAGCACTGGTTCTTCCTGACTAGCCTCTTGAACTTCAGCCCACTCTTCATCAATACAACTGTAATCTGATCTATATCTGATCCAGGGTACGCCTTACAATACAATACCTGATTTCAGAATCTCTGTCTGAACATGATGTGATCTAACTGGAATCATCCCATATCTCCCAGCCTTTTCAAAGTCTACCACCTCCTCTTTTGATTCTGATTCCATTCAGTTGACTAGCTGAACTTTATTGCAGAAATCAGTTAGTCTTTCTCCTCTCTCATTCCTACTACCAAGATCATATTCTCCTGTAACACTTTCTTCTACTCCTTCCCCTGCAACTGCATTCCAATCCACAGTGACTATCATTTACATATTGAATAACCTGTTCAGTATTCTCATATACCTTCTCTATCTCTTCATCTCCTGCTTGTGACCTTGGCATGTACACTTGAATTATTGCTGTCAGTGTTGGTTTGTTGTTGATTCTAGGGAGAACAACCCTATCACTGAACCATTCACTGTAACTAATTCTCTGCCCTGCCTTCCTATTCATAATGAACTCTACAACTGTTATACCATTTTCTGCTGCTGCTGATATTACCCTATACTCATCTGTCCATAAATTCTTGTCTTCTTTCCATTTTACTTCATTTCACTGGTACCTAAGTTTCAAATATCAATTGGGATTTAACATGACTGTATGAAAACTTACAAGGCCTGAAAAAAGTGAGAGAAAGTGGTAGAAAAAGAAATGGCTTCCTCAAAGGAACAAAGTCACTCACGCTTCATTACTGAATGGCCTAGGATCCAACAAATTCCAAAACTGTTTAAAAATGGGTCAGAAATGCTATTCTGAACTGCTAAAGCTTATCAAGCCATGTTTGACGAAAAAGAATACTGGTAGTGTGGTGGGAGCAGTTGTAAACTGAGGAGAGCTACTTTATGGTTTCTATTTACAACTGAGTACACTTCTACTGGTAATTCAGTGCATCTGTAACTCTATAGTTACTGTGTAAAATGATTACTGAAATCTACATCATTTACAATACGTAAAATAAGGGAAAGGCAACCATTCACCTATAGTGGATCAATGCAACTGGTGAGTTGCTGACTTTCCTTTATATTATGTACTGCTCCAGCCAAGAATTTCTATTATTGTTCTATGTCATTTATAGGAACATGAAGAAATATGTCATGGTGAAGCAAACACAATAAAATAAATTATGTTAATGTAAATGTTATGCACGTATTTGTGTATATAGATTAAAAGATGTCCCTTATAAAAAAATTTCCATTTAACTGGGACAGGGTGGCACAACAACTGGTATTTAGTCATTCCGGAATAAAAACAGTCTTGATTCCAAAGTTAGTTAATATCGGATTGTCTGATGTGCCACAAAGGGTGGAACATGTTATTGATATTTAATAATTTTGCAACCAAGACTGTTTTTTTGCTGAAAAATGTCCTTGTAAGTTTACAAAACTAATTTCAAATTAATAAAATATGTGCCCTGTAAGTTTTAGAAACTTATTTCAAATTAGAAGCAGAGAGATTACAAACGGTGGTAGCTTATATCATGTAACAAATATAGTAACAGATACAAAGAAATGAAGTGTAAAAAAATAAGTTGAGCCCTGCTCTTCGTAGCAGAATGCATGGCATTTGGCTGGATTATTCAAACATTTTTACCAGTAAAGTAAGTAGGTATATTTCATGAATAAAAGTCTGTCAGTTATCTGTATATCTACAGTCAAAGCACTTCTATTCATATCTTTCAGTGCTCTGTATGCCATTAAAAAACAGAGCAAGTGCTTCATTTCTTGCATCTTTACTGCTATACTCCTTGCACAGTGTATCCCACAAAAATTTCCAGTCTTTAGACTTCACCAAAACTCTGTCATCTAAGTGTGGTTCACCTCGCATTCTTGTCACATTCAGTTGCCATATTCGAACAGTGTTTATCACCACATGCAGTGACAGAAGACTAACAGTAACTTCAGTTGGGCGATTGGGACGTTATGATCCTTTATTGTACATATTATTGCATGACACTTATCCTTAACTATGCTCCAAATACTGCAATCCATGGTCTACTGTGTTTTTGATTGCATTATTTTACTTGGCTTGGTTGTCCTTTTATACTCTGGTAATCATTGTTGCCACAACTGCATCATGGCCATTGATACTAGTTTCGATGTGGACATCCTCAAAGAGGTCAGCTCTGTTTGTTACCGTTAGATCACATATATTTCCATCATGAATGGGGTTTCTAACTATCTGTTCTAGATAGTTTTCAGAGAAGCCATTTAGTACTGTTTGATGCGATGTCTTATCACACCCCTAACAAAACTGTAATTTTCCCAATTAATTGTTGGATGATTAAAGTCTCCACCAATGATTACAGTATCACTGACTATCTTATGTACAAGTGTAATGAGGTTTTCTCTTAAGTTTTTGGAGACATTAAGAGATGAGTCTGGTTGGCAACAGAAGGATCCAATCATCATTTTGCGCCCGTCCCTGATATTGTGTCTTGCCCAAACAATCTCAAATGCAGCTTCAATTTCTATGTCAGTGGATTTGAGTTTCTTGTCTACTGCAACAAATACACCACACCCATTTCCCATTTGCCTATCCTTTCGATATACACTTAAATTTTCCACAAAAATCTCACTGCTATCAATTTTAGGTTCGCAACTGACTTAGGCCCTCATCTAAATGTAGTCTATTGTGGGTCCCTTGAATAAAAGACTGTGTCCAGTTCTTGCAAAAAAGCACAGGTAACACTCATCTACAAGAAGAGTAGCAGAAGTGATCCACAAAACTACAGTCCAATATCTTTGGCATCAATTTGTAGTAGAATCTTAGAAGATATTCTGAGATCAAACATAAGGAGGTATCTTGCACAGAATGACCTCTTCAATGCCAACTAGCATGGATTCTGAAACCATCAATCATGTGAAACCCAACTTCCACTTTTCTCACATGGCATACTGAAAGCTTTGGATCAAGGCAGTTAGAGAGATGCAGTATTTCCTGATTTCTGAAAAGCATTTGACTCAGTACTACATCTATGCTTATCGTCAACAGTTCAGTCATATGGGGTATCAAGTGAAATTTGTGACTGGACTGAGGACTAATTAGTTTGGAGATGCAGCATGTTATCTTGGATGGAGAGTCACCATCAAATTCTACATCTGCATCTACATCTGGCTACGAAGTCTTTCGCGACGTATTTCCTGAGTAAAAATTTCTCGGTGTACATGCCGCGTCAAATCAGGATAAATCTCCGAGCTTTCGACCACTACCTCCATGGTCGTCGTCAGGGCTAAAACTGACTGTCGTGAACTAGCGAGGTTCCCACTTTTATATCCAAAGGACGGCTTCTTATTGGCTGGAATACGTCAGCGATATGGCGCGTAGCGAAGTGGTGCCCTCTACTTCCATAGATGTAGTTGCTATCCCGCGTTGCTTGCAGCGCCATCCCTTAAATCAGGAGGTAAAGTGCGAGAAGTTTTTCTCAGTGATTTTTCTTTATCCAGTGCACTCTTCCAAGTGTTGCTAAGTGCATAGCCGTTGTCTCTATTAAAGTTATTATCGCTAAGCCTAATTTCGACTGCTTCCCGGATCACAGAGTCCCAGTAATTCGATGTGTGGGCTATTACTCTGGTTTCTTCAAATAAAATCTTATGCTTGTTAAGCAGGCTATGTTCAGCCACCGCTGATTTTTCCAAATACCTGTATTTCAGGTGACGCTGGTGCTCGATGCAGCGGTCGGCAACGGTTCTTACAGACTGGCCCACGTAATTCTTGCCGCATTCGCAAGGAATAGTATAAATTCCCGGCACTCTTAAGCCGAGACTATCTTTGACTGGTCTCAACATTTCCTTAATTTTCCTAGGTGGTCGGAAAACTGGTTTTATTCCTTGCCTCTTCAGGACTCTGGCTATCTTGCTCGTTGTAGCACCGCAAAAAGGAAGCCGCGCTAAGTGTTGGTCCTCTTCTTGTATGTGGCCGGCATCGTGTCTTACTTTCTTGGACAATACTGATTTAATTTCACCGGCAGAATAACCATTCCTCTTGAAAACAGTCGTCAAATGGTTGATCTCGGGACCGAGGTGGTCCTTGTCGGAAATAGTCCTGGCTCTGTGTACTAAAGTATTCAGCATAGCTCTCTTCTGAGACGGATGATGGAAGCTATGGCTATGCAGATATAAGTCTGTATGGGTTGGCTTCCTGTACACAGAATGGCCCAGTCGTCCATCCGGCTTTCGCTCTACCAACACATCTAAAAAAGGTAACTTCCCTTCCTTCTCTACCTCCAATGTAAATTTTATGTTTGGATGTACACCATTCAGATGTTCGACGAACTGCTGCAGCGTGTCGCTGCCGTGTGGCCAGATTAAAAAAGTATCGTCGACGTATCTGTAGAAGCATGATGGGCGGAGGTGTGCACTGCTCAAGGCTCGTTCTTCAAAGTCCTCCATGAAAAAATTCGCTATTGCTGGTGACAGTGGCGAACCCATGGCTGTTCCATCCGTCATTTCATAATAATTTCCACTGTATAAAAAATAAGTGGTCGTCAAGGTATGCCGGAACAACTTCAAAATTTCTGAGGAGAAATGAGCAGACAACAATTGTAATGTGTCATCCACAGGTACTTTGGTGAACAGAGAAACCACATCGAGGCTGACCATGGTATCACTTGGGCCTATCTTCATCTGTTTTATGATATCAACAAACATTTTTGAATTTTTAATATGATGTGGGCAGTGACCAACTATAGGCGCCAACAGTTTAGTTAAGTGCTTTGCAAGCTTGTACGTAGGAGAGCCAATAGCGCTAACAATCGGTCTCAACGGGACGTTCTCCTTATGAACCTTTGGCAAACCGTACAGTCTTGGTGGCCTAGGTGCTCTCGGCCGTAAGTTCTTCACCAGTTCGTCGGAGAGGCCAGAGTTTTTTAGTAGCTCCCTTGTCTTCCTGCTGAGCGCCGATGTGGGATCCCGTCTGAGAACCCGGTATGTGCTGTCCTCCAGTAATAATCCAACTTTCTTATGGTAATCTGTAGCATTGAGGATTACCGTGGCGTTCCCCTTGTCAGCAGGTAAAACAACTAGATCTTCATCCTTCTGCAACAATTTCAGTCCTTGTCTCTCCTCTCTGCTGATGTTTGACTTAGGCGGCTTGGATGTCGCTAAAATCCGGCTAGTAGCAAGCCTTACGTCATCCGCTGCTTCTTGAGGAAGCTGACGAACTGCTTGTTCCACTCCACTAATGATCTCAACCACCGGTAACTTACGTGGAGCTGGGGCAAAGTTCAATCCTTTACTGAGAGCCGAGATGGTAGCTTCATCAAGTTCCTTGTCAGAGAAGTTGATAACAGTGCGGTGAATGCCGTTGGACCCAGTAGTTCCTTGATCACGGTTAAGCCGCTCAAATTTATCAGCCTGTTTCGCCGTAGTCCTGCTTAAATTGGCTCGTTGGTGTGCCGCCAAAGTCATATCCACCCATTCCCAGTCCAATGGTGAGAGGACTTCGGCCAGAAATAAATGGCAACTAAATAACAGGCGAGCGTTCATGTCTAGTTCATACCTGGTATGACGTATCCTCTCCTTCACAATAGCATGGCTGGTCTTTCGTAAAATTCTGTTTACTGCAGCGCTTCTGATGTGGTGTTTGACGACCGCAAACTTCGGTACTACCTCCTTGTCACGACAGCGTTGTAAAAAAGCCAGATTGCTCAGCAACTGAGACTGTTTCAGGCGCAGCTTCTCCAGGTGACGAACGCTGCGCGCTATGTCCTCCCCGTAGAGGAAACTAATATGGCTACGAAGTCTTTCGCGACGTATTTCCTGAGTAAAAATTTCTCGGTGTACATGCCGCGTCAAATCAGGATAAGGGATGGCGCTGCAAGCAACGCGGGATAGCAACTACATCTATGGAAGTAGAGGGCACCACTTCGCTACGCGCCATATCGCTGACGTATTCCAGCCAATAAGAAGCCGTCCTTTGGATATAAAAGTGGGAACCTCGCTAGTTCACGACAGTCAGTTTTAGCCCTGACGACGACCATGGAGGTAGTGGTCGAAAGCTCGGAGATTTATCCTGATTTGACGCGGCATGTACACCGAGAAATTTTTACTCAGGAAATACGTCGCGAAAGACTTCGTAGCCATATTAGTTTCCTCTACTGGGAGGACATAGCGCGCAGCGTTCGTCACCTGGAGAAGCTGCGCCTGAAACAGTCTCAGTTGCTGAGCAATCTGGCTTTTTTACAACGCTGTCGTGACAAGGAGGTAGTACCGAAGTTTGCGGTCGTCAAACACCACATCAGAAGCGCTGCAGTAAACAGAATTTTACGAAAGACCAGCCATGCTATTGTGAAGGAGAGGATACGTCATACCAGGTATGAACTAGACATGAACGCTCGCCTGTTATTTAGTTGCCATTTATTTCTGGCCGAAGTCCTCTCACCATTGGACTGGGAATGGGTGGATATGACTTTGGCGGCACACCAACGAGCCAATTTAAGCAGGACTACGGCGAAACAGGCTGATAAATTTGAGCGGCTTAACCGTGATCAAGGAACTACTGGGTCCAACGGCATTCACCGCACTGTTATCAACTTCTCTGACAAGGAACTTGATGAAGCTACCATCTCGGCTCTCAGTAAAGGATTGAACTTTGCCCCAGCTCCACGTAAGTTACCGGTGGTTGAGATCATTAGTGGAGTGGAACAAGCAGTTCGTCAGCTTCCTCAAGAAGCAGCAGATGACGTAAGGCTTGCTACTAGCCGGATTTTAGCGACATCCAAGCCGCCTAAGTCAAACATCAGCAGAGAGGAGAGACAAGGACTGAAATTGTTGCAGAAGGATGAAGATCTAGTTGTTTTACCTGCTGACAAGGGGAACGCCACGGTAATCCTCAATGCTACAGATTACCATAAGAAAGTTGGATTATTACTGGAGGACAGCACATACCGGGTTCTCAGACGGGATCCCACATCGGCGCTCAGCAGGAAGACAAGGGAGCTACTAAAAAACTCTGGCCTCTCCGACGAACTGGTGAAGAACTTACGGCCGAGAGCACCTAGGCCACCAAGACTGTACGGTTTGCCAAAGGTTCATAAGGAGAACGTCCCGTTGAGACCGATTGTTAGCGCTATTGGCTCTCCTACGTACAAGCTTGCAAAGCACTTAACTAAACTGTTGGCGCCTATAGTTGGTCACTGCCCACATCATATTAAAAATTCAAAAATGTTTGTTGATATCATAAAACAGATGAAGATAGGCCCAAGTGATACCATGGTCAGCCTCGATGTGGTTTCTCTGTTCACCAAAGTACCTGTGGATGACACATTACAATTGTTGTCTGCTCATTTCTCCTCAGAAATTTTGAAGTTGTTCCGGCATACCTTGACGACCACTTATTTTTTATACAGTGGAAATTATTATGAAATGACGGATGGAACAGCCATGGGTTCGCCACTGTCACCAGCAATAGCGAATTTTTTCATGGAGGACTTTGAAGAACGAGCCTTGAGCAGTGCACACCTCCGCCCATCATGCTTCTACAGATACGTCGACGATACTTTTTTAATCTGGCCACACGGCAGCGACACGCTGCAGCAGTTCGTCGAACATCTGAATGGTGTACATCCAAACATAAAATTTACATTGGAGGTAGAGAAGGAAGGGAAGTTACCTTTTTTAGATGTGTTGGTAGAGCGAAAGCCGGATGGACGACTGGGCCATTCTGTGTACAGGAAGCCAACCCATACAGACTTATATCTGCATAGCCATAGCTTCCATCATCCGTCTCAGAAGAGAGCTATGCTGAATACTTTAGTACACAGAGCCAGGACTATTTCCGACAAGGACCACCTCGGTCCCGAGATCAACCATTTGACGACTGTTTTCAAGAGGAATGGTTATTCTGCCGGTGAAATTAAATCAGTATTGTCCAAGAAAGTAAGACACGATGCCGGCCACATACAAGAAGAGGACCAACACTTAGCGCGGCTTCCTTTTTGCGGTGCTACAACGAGCAAGATAGCCAGAGTCCTGAAGAGGCAAGGAATAAAACCAGTTTTCCGACCACCTAGGAAAATTAAGGAAATGTTGAGACCAGTCAAAGATAGTCTCGGCTTAAGAGTGCCGGGAATTTATACTATTCCTTGCGAATGCGGCAAGAATTACGTGGGCCAGTCTGTAAGAACCGTTGCCGACCGCTGCATCGAGCACCAGCGTCACCTGAAATACAGGTATTTGGAAAAATCAGCGGTGGCTGAACATAGCCTGCTTAACAAGCATAAGATTTTATTTGAAGAAACCAGAGTAATAGCCCACACATCGAATTACTGGGACTCTGTGATCCGGGAAGCAGTCGAAATTAGGCTTAGCGATAATAACTTTAATAGAGACAACGGCTATGCACTTAGCAACACTTGGAAGAGTGCACTGGATAAAGAAAAATCACTGAGAAAAACTTCTCGCACTTTACCTCCTGATTTAAGGGATGGCGCTGCAAGCAACGCGGGATAGCAACTACATCTATGGAAGTAGAGGGCACCACTTCGCTACGCGCCATATCGCTGACGTATTCCAGCCAATAAGAAGCCGTCCTTTGGATATAAAAGTGGGAACCTCGCTAGTTCACGACAGTCAGTTTTAGCCCTGACGACGACCATGGAGGTAGTGGTCGAAAGCTCGGAGATTTATCCTGATTTGACGCGGCATGTACACCGAGAAATTTTTACTCTGCATCTACATCTATATTCTACAAACCACCTTGAGGTGCATGGCAGAAGGTACGTCCCATTGTACCCGTTATTACGGGTTCTTACAGTTTCATTCACATATGGAGCAGGGGAAGAATCGTTGTTTGAATGCCTCTGTGTGTGTGTGCAGATGGAGAAGTAAATTCAAGTTTATGCCAGGGAATGTGTCGGGACCCTTGCTGTTCATGTTGTATGTTAATGTCATTGTAGACAATATTAATAATAAAATCTGGCTTTTTGCAGATGACGCAGTTATTTATAATGAAGTACTGTCTGAAAGAAGCTGCCTAAATATTCAGTCAGAGCTTGATAAGGTTTCAGAGTGATGCAAAGACTGGCAACTTACTTTAAAAGTTCAGAAATGTAGAACTGTGCACTTCACAGAACGAAGAAACGTAGAATCCTGTGACTGCAATATCAATGAGCCACTGTTGGAATCAGCCAGCTCATACAAATACTGGGGTGTAACCTACTATAGGGATAAGAAAAGGAATGATCACAAAGGCTCAGTCGTGGTGAAGTAGATGGGAGACTTCAGTTTATTGGTAGAATACTGGGAAAGTGCAATCAGTGTACAAAGGAGATTGCTTACAAATGCCTTGTGCAATCCATCTTACACTACTCCTCAAGTGTTTGGAACCCGTACTAAATAGGACTAACAAGGGATTTTGAATGTATACGAAGGCGGGCAGCACAAATGATCACGGGTTTTTTTGATCCGTGGGAGAGTGCCACAGAGATACAGAAGGAACTGAACTGAAAGACTCTCAAGACGCGTAAAATATCGCGAGAAAGTCTACTAACAAAGTTTCAAGAACCGGCTTTAAATGGTGACTCTAGGAATATACTACAATCGCCTACGTATAACTCACATTGTGATCGTAAGAACAAGATTAGAATAGTTACTGCACGCACAGAGGCGTTCAAACAATCATTCTTCTCACGCACCATACGTGAATGGAACAAGAACAAATCCCAATAACTGGTACAATGTGGCGTATGCTCTGCTTTGCATCTCACGACGATTTGCATGGATGCAGATTTTGTGTTTTGATGATTGGAATACGGGCGTCCGCAAAAGTTTATACCACGCGAGGGGGAGGGAGGGGGAGCAATCTGTTTGGCGACGCCAATGTAAGGAGAGAACCATTTCCAATAACGTACCAACTGCTGGACCATCAACACACAATTTGATATCTCTTTTTCATTCAACCTCGCGTCTCTCAACAAGTTTTCGTGAGTGATCTTTGACGCTCCTTTTTTTTCTGGTCGCAGCAGAGCAGAGCAATTATCACAGCAGCAATCTTCTTCGTCCAATAATCCGAACCACAGTATTATTGCATATTATTACTTACAATATTATTCAACATTCTAGGGCTTAAGTCCATAATATTGCCCAATATTATTGTGCAATATTATCGACAGCCTATGATCCGCTTTAACAGAGATCTCAATAAATATTGAGCTGCACACAACCGACCGCCAGAGCTGAAAAATCGGTTTGTCGGTCGTCTCTCGTCTGAAAAGCCTTTACCTGTACAGTTACAATTACCATTTACTGGTCGGTTTCCTCATTAAGCGGAAAATGTGTAGGATGCTTTGCTATAACAGACAAAATGGAAATACCAGCTTTTTCTTCTGCGAGAGTATGACCATATCCCAACTCTGAAGTTGGATGTGATCTGACAAATACGTTGAAAGGTCTTCTTGTCGTTGAAGGGAATTTGGAGATGAAATTTCTCTTAACGAATTTCGTTTTCTGTTCGCGGCACTCCCGGTTGCCATGGTTTTGTTTGTGTGTCAAAATTTGCAGGCGGTTCGTTTCAGTTGGGTTTAACCTCACTTAATATTATACGTTCTGGTATCTAGTTTTATGCAGTAAGAAGAAGAACAATAATGAGATGTCGTTATAGCGTAATACTCACTAATGGTAACAGTTCATAATAACTTTTCTATTACTTTGTGAGTAAGAACGTATGTTGACATAGTAAATATGATTGTTGTGACGAGAAGCTAAGGCATTAAAACCCTCGCAACTTTTACATTAGGATAGCAGCAGTTTGCAACATTTGTCGTATCCGACGTAACTAAAGACGATTTTATTTTGTTAAGAGTGTCAGCTTGGTGTGGAAACGAAATATTAGAGCTTATAGGCCAAAAGTTTATTATTTTTTTAAATTTGGTATGCGTATTCCATGGATCCGTACATGCGAGTGATTCGCCTGGATGTGGAACGTGTCAATACAGTTGTACAAATACAATTAATGCTACGGAATAGTATTATAATATAATGAAATAGATAGTATCACTTTTTCTCATTTACAAGCTGTCATTTAACTAGTATAGCAATTCACACTATAACATTAACATAATATCATCCATCTAATAACTTAGAGACTAAATACATCTATTATTAAGGGAGTGCATTATTTATGGAAAAGAATTCATCTATGGAGTACAGTGGATGACCAAGCAGATATTTTTTTAACGTACCTTTGAACAGCGTTTCATTTCCTCTTGTACATTTAATATAATTAGGCAATGCATTAAAAGTCTTTATAGCTGCATACTTTACTCCCTTCTGTGCAAGTGATAGTTGCAACATGTAGATCATCCTTACCTCTAGTATTGTAGTTATGGTATGAACAATTTGTTTCATACTGAGCATAGTCTTTATTAACAACATTCATCATAGAGTATATGTACTGACTTGTTGTAGTTAGTATACCTAACTGTGTGAAAAGTTTTCTACATGAGGTTCGTGTAGGAACCCCACACATGATTCTGAATGCTCTCTTCTGAGCGGTTAAGATTTATTTTGAGGCTGGTGAATTACTCCATAAGATTATTCCATAACTCATTAATGAGTGAAAGTATCCAAAGTAAGCTGATTTTAAAATGTTGATGTCCTGAAAATGAGTGATGATTCTTAAAGCAAAAGTTGCTGATGAAAGCCTTTTTAGAGTAAGGGACACATGCTGTTCCCAGTTGAGCCTACTGTCAATATGAACCCCTAGGAATTTAGTGGAGTGCACCTGTTCTAGTTCCTGGTTGTCATGAGCAATTAGTATATTTTCTGGAGTTTTATTTTTTTGTGGAACTGTATAAAATTAGTTTTTTTAATATTATCTGAAAGAGAATTAATTGAAAACCAAGCTGTAACTTCTCTGAGTATATCATTAACATCAGTCTCCAGGTCAGCAGTAGACTTCACAATTTTTACTAATGGACAGGTGTAAATCATTAAGATATTAAAAACAGCTAGGGTCCAAGGACAGATCCCTGGGGAACTCCATGCTGTATTTTGCCCCATTCGGAATCCACTAGACTAGAAGATCCTTTGTTGCAGCCATTTAGAACCACCTTTTGTTTCCTGTCTTCAAGATCTGATTTTAACCAGTTACCTATAGGCCCTTTGATTCCATAATGATAGGCCTTTCCCAAGACTATCTTGTGGTTTGTATTTGTATTGTGTTTACAGAATCAAAGGCCTTGGAAAGCTCACAGAAGACACTAACTTGTGACTTCTTACTATTAATAGACTCCAAGACCTCATTTGTGAGTGTGTATATGGCATGCTCTGTGAAAACCCCTTTTTGAAAACCAAACTGTCTGTGGTTAATAATATTAAGTTTATCAAAATGTCCCACAATCCTGTTATACACTGCCTTTTTGACAACCTTTGAAAACGTTGTTAAGAGGGAGACAGGACTATAATTTTTGACATCTGTATAGCATCACCAGACTTGTCAAGAGGTCTCACAATGGCATATTTCATTCTCTCTGGAACAACTCCCTCATAAAGAGACTTGTTGCAAATGTGAGCAAGTACTACACTTAACATCATTACTGCAGGCTTTCAACAGTTTACAAGAGATGTTGTCTATACCTGAAGATCCTTTACTTTTCAATGAGTGAATTATTATTTTTTATTTCATTAACAGTTATGGGTCGTACATTTATATCATTAAAACATTGTGGGAGGTTAAGTTTCAGAATATCTGCAGCTTCCCTCAGGTCACCACTGAACCCTATTTGAGAAGTGACAGTAAGTGGTTGATAAATGTGTCTGCTATCTGTTTACTATCAGTTATTTTCAAATCTATAATTTTTAGGTCAGCAGTTTTTACATTGTCAGATGGTGCAATACCTGTTTCCCTCTTTATTACATTCCAAATTATTCTGATTTTATTATTTGAACAATTAATTTCAGATTCTATGCTCATACTTTTAGATTTTTTAATGACTTTAGTCCTTTAATAGTTCATCTGGAGGGGATTATTGGATTGTCTGGATATTATATACAGTTCTCTTTTTCTCTGGCATGATATTTTTATGCCCTTGGTGAGCCATGTGTTTTTGCTTGATTGCCTGTTCTGTAATCTGCAGACCTTTTTTGGAAAGACACTTTCAAATATACCTGATAATTCATCAGTAAATAAATTATATTTTGTATTAGCATCATTTGCAAGATAAATATACCTCCAGTCAGTCTCCTGAATGCATAATTTAAAGTTTTGGATATTTTCCTCATTCATGTTTCAAATGGTTTTCCACTGTGCACCAGCTTTGCTCTGATTTGTATTAAAGTTGTCAATTGTAAGTATTTGCCCATCATGATCAGGGAGACCATTTATGACTTTTTCAACTTTGATGTGATGAGTTCTACTCATATCTACAAAGATATTGTCTATTAGAATGCTGGAAGTGGCAGTAGTTCTTGTGGGAAATCTGACAGTGGAGACAAGATTGTAGGTATGCATTAAAGTTGCAAACTCTGTCTTAGAAGATAAGCTTTCTAGGAAATCTGTATTAAAATCTCCAGTCACTATAATGTTCCTATTTTTCCTTGTGAGATATAATAGCACAGAATCTAATTGTTTCATGAATACTTTAAAATTACCAAATGGAGACCTGTATACTGCTACGATTGCCAGTTTCTTGTTAGCTTCTACTCTTTCTGTGACACATGCCTCAAAGTGTTTCTCTACATCTATTGTATTAAAGGACAGGCTGTTTTTCACGTAAATAGCTGCCCCACTTTTGCAAATATACTTTCTACAAAATGAGGTAGCTAATACGTAGTTTGGAATATTGAGCATTTCGCTGCCAACAGTGACATGGTGTTCTGTCAGACAGAGAATATGAGCACAATTTGTGCCTGTTGGTTCATCAATATTTACAGTAAATTGGTCCAACTTACAGAGCAGGCTTTGAATATTTTGGTGAAAAATTTTGAGCTTATTTTTAATTACATGATTGGTTTTGGTGTTGCCACTGTTGGGACTGAGTTTTATTTCTTTTGCCATGCCAGTATTATAGGAACAGTTTTCTGCAGGGAAGGGGGAGCTGTTGTACTAAAGGACAGGCTGTTTTTCACGTAAATAGCTGCCCCACTTTTGCAAATTACAACATTTGTTGTAATTAACTGCATTACTTGCATTCTGATTGGAACCTTCCCTCTTCTGCCTCAGTACCATAAAAAATCCCCATTTGCAGCTGAGGACTTTCTTGATCTCAGACACAACCTTTGTGGAGCAGCTGCAGTCACTACTGTGCTCCTTTTTACCATAGAGGGTGGTTCTTCTGTTGGTGAGGTTTCTACACTGTCAGCTGGTACACTTGATCCTGTGTGGGTTGGTGTTGCTGTTTCTGCTATTGATGACCGTTCTTCCTCCTTAAATGCTGCTGCTGCTTCACAAGTTGGGAGTGTTGATTTCCCAAGGCATTTAAAATGAACTTGCGACCTTGGTTGCAGAGAAAAATACCAGACTTCAGTGATTGTACAAAATCAGGAATATCACCTATGTCCAAAGGCATATGTTTCCTCCATTAATGCACCTACTATCTGTCAGGGATGTTGGATGTCATGAATTTGGGTGGTGAAATCATCTCGGATTATCAGTGTTGTTTAGAAACGCTTGAAAAGTTTCCTTCATCTTAAGATAAGTAGCAGGAAACTTGTCGGAATGTTATGTCTAGACAACATTGGTCAAGGGTTACGTAGTGGTGGCCTTCCTTTATATTTTTCATAGTTAATGTGTGATGCATGCACATACTGCAAGCAAAATAATCGTCTGAGCCACTGTTGCACATTAGGACTAACCTGATAATGTTGCCAGGCTCATACTCAAGTTTTTGTCGTGATTGCTCCCTCATATCGGCCTTGATATCATCAAGATTGGCACTGCTAATATGTTGTTTTCTAAGAGAAAGTTCACATGGCGATCAGAAAGAGTTCCCTGATAGTTTCGATGTTTTACCAACAGCATTGTTCACTCATTGGTTTAATAATGATTACTATATTTATTTGTACAGTTGAATCACACATGTGAGAAGTTGCTGACATTTTATTGTTTGTTTGTTCTTAACAGTATTAAGATGCCGTACTTACTAGTAATTGATTTTCAGTTGACCAAACCTCATCCTCTCTTACTAGTGCAAGGTATCACTGAAAGAAACATGCTATGTCAGCCCTTTACCTCTTTTCTTCCATTTGGACTAATACTGAAGCTTGGAAATTGGTTTGTTTGTTAAAGGAGTGGGTTTTTTAATATTCTTGCAGATTTTGAAGTTCTTCAACAGCAGTATACAAACTGCAGATGCCTACATCAATATCCATACTCTATAAATCGGTGTGAAATACATGGCAGAGGATACTTTCCAATGTACTGCACATCACAGTTTCTTGCCATATAGTATTTGAGAAGAATTACCGCTCAGATGTTCCTGTGCACCCTAGAGTTAGTTAAATAGCTAGTGTTTTCATAGTCCCTGTGGAAGCTATTGTTTCTGTTGTAGGCTATGTTCCTACATTCCTTGTTTATAGTGGGTCTTGAAACTTTATGGGAAAGGCTTCGTAAAATATTTGACATCTATGTTGAAGTGTCTGCCAGTTCTGGTTTTTCAGTATTTGTGTGACAGCCACCCGTAAGTCAGTCAAATGTATAAGACCATTAACACTTCTCTTCTCTGTTTATGTCCAGTACCTCTTTAGTCTCATTTGGTGTGGGTCCGATATATTTGGGCAGTGTTCTCTGTTGGGTTGCACGAGAGTTTTGTAAGGCTTCCCTTTGTATTTGGCTTTGAATAGGACACAATCTGATGCTGCATGGCTTTCAGCAGGAGGCCCCTCCAGTGTATAATACCTGTAGATTTCAGTAAAACACATTTCAACTGAATGTTTTTGTACAATAGTGCAGGGGTTAGCTTACCAGCTAATCTGTCCTCTACTATAGTAGATAATGAGATAAATATGTTATGACTGTTTGAAGTTTCTGATTTGTGGTGTAATTTTTTTAGTCATTGTACTATAATCTGCTTAGGATTTTAACAGCCTGTTTTAATATTGACAATGTTGGTAATTTTGCATTCACTGTAATTGGGTATGACTGACCACTCTCCCCCCCTCCCCACCCCCCCTGCCCCCTTTCTCTCTCTCTCTCTCTCTCTCACACACACACACACACACACACACACACACACGCCTCTGCCTCTTGTTGGTCCTTTAAGTGTGTTAGGGTCTTAGAAGTTTGCTTTAGAATATTTTTTGTTTTATAAAGAGTTATATGACTCTTTTCAGAACAACCATATGATCTGATCTCTACATAGAGGACACTGATCTGTTATGTAAAGGGTCTGTCAATAAGATCCAATTGCTTTCAGGTAAGCAGTAATTCTACCTCTACCTACACAAGTTATCCACTCTTCCCCTATCCCCACTCGAAAGGGGAAGAGTGGTTAACTTGTGTTGAAAATGTCATTTTAGTTGCTACAACACTTCTATATACACTACATATTAAGAATTTGGAATTTATTTAAAACTGTCTGTGATGATAGCTGTTTGTCAGAAGCCAGGTGTGTATCTCTGCCATAATGCAATGTTACTATAAGTGAATAATTTTCATCCAACTACATACAAATTTTAAAAATGTCATTGCAGAAGTTTAAAACTGCCTATATGTCATAAAAAATTGGGTCAGTTGGTATGTGGACAGATAAGACCTCGACATTCAGCATTCTGAAATGACACTGTCTCAGAGACTTTATTGGTCTCAGACAGGCATGATTTTATGTATATAGACTGAAGCAATGAATGAAAATTTGTACCAAGGTTGGGAATCAAACCCAGGTGTCCTGCTTACTAGGCAGGTATGATAACCACCTCAGCACATCAGCACACGCAATTGCACGGATTACCCTGGAAAGCCTCCCTCCTTGATCAAAATTCTCATTGCCACCCCAGTCTACCTTAAATATCCACTTACACATGAACAAAATTGCCAAGGCCTTCCTTGTTCTGGAATAGCACCTCAGCATTGAACATAAATGGGATCCAGCCTGAAACCCAGGAGCAGACACTTATACAAATGAAATTACACAATTTCATACACTTTACTGGTCTCGTACAGATATGATTTTATGTACATAGACTGAAATGGCGAATGATTTTTTTTTTTTTTTTAAAGTCCTGTGCAGTTGTGGGAACTGCTGTGCCAAGGTGGCTTAATGGCTCGATTCCTGGCCTCGGTACAAAGTTTCACTCACTTCAGTCAATATGCGTAAAATCATATCTGTATTAGACCAGTAAAATCTCTGAAATTGTGTCATTTCATTTGTATAAATACCTCTACCTGGGTTTCAGGCTTTATCCTCCATTTACATTCGATGCTGAGGTGCTATTCCATAACATGGAGGGCCTTGGCAATTCTGTTCGGGTGTAAGGAGGGAATTTGAGGTATAGTGGGGGTGCAGTGAGAATTTAGATTGAGGAGGGAGGCATGCCAGGGT
This sequence comes from Schistocerca americana, assembly GCF_021461395.2. Lineage (NCBI taxonomy): Eukaryota > Metazoa > Arthropoda > Insecta > Orthoptera > Acrididae > Schistocerca > Schistocerca americana. The sequence goes on along the minus strand of NC_060121.1, from coordinate 694,645,305 downwards.
AATCCATGCAGTTGTGTGAACTGCTATGCCAAGGTGGTTTAGTGGCTAATTCATCTGTCTAGTAAGCAGGAGACTTGGGTTTGATTCCCGGCCTTGGTACAAATTTTCACTCACTGCTTATATAAGATTCAATATTCTATTGTATTGCTGTCTTGCATATACCCAGCTAACCATTAAGTTAATTCTTTGCTAGGATTTAAATTTTTACTTATATAACATATTGATTTTACTGAAGTTGTGTCATAATGATAATGGAAACCAAAGGACTTTCTCAGACACAGTACAGAAAATAATGGCTACTGCAGATGAGTCAATGCAGCTGATCAGTGACAAATTATGGTTCCATCTGTTTGGCTTTATGTTTTAGTTAACAAACTAAATTTTGGAACTAGTCAGACAATTTCGCATGTTCTATGTCAAACTGTAACACTGGGATGTTGTACAACTTTCTGGAACCAGAATTCAATGTACAGTATTGCAACCATGCCCTTTGATTACAACAGGATGATGCAGTTCTGCATAGCTTCCATGACTTGGAGTCTGTGGATAAATCTTTGCAGAACATGTCATTAGCTATGGTGTAAAACACTGGCCTAACATTAGTATGTGTGACAGTCATGTGAGGATATTTGTAAGGGAAGGTATGTGCTAAACAAGCTCACACAATGAAAGATTTGTATGATGATGTTTCTTGTGACATAATTCAGTACTGTGTGAACCTTCATGATATGGTACAACAGTGGTCACCATTTGAAGTCTGTGTTATTCAAAATATAATTTGGTAAAAGAAATGACATCAATTTCCTGTTGTACAGATCAGGTAAACCAAGTACGTTATATAATTTTCAACACTTTCAAAACTTTTTCTTATATGCTTTAGTTGCCAATTGCAATAAAAATGCTAGAAATAACTTTATACTATGCAGAACCCTACTATGGTTGAACTCTGCAGTACTGAAGTCTTGCCAACAAAGTACAAATTACAGTTTTTTTACAGTATACTACAATTAAATGAATCGAACAGTAGGACAATAATACATTCCATAGTGAACAGTTGGTTTTACATACAGTTTACTACTATACTTATTTCTAGTGCAAGATTATTGCTTACGATATTATTCATCTTAAATCCAAGTTGTTTGACCATTTATAAATAAGTCATTGCTTAAATCGTTTTTTAAAAGTATCTCCTGTCAGCATCTTAAGATTATTTGGTAGCAAATTACAAACACAGCTTCTTTGACATGTAGGTATTTTGCTGTTAACATTAATCTTCTCGTAACCAAATGAAATTCTGTTTTATACCTTGTATCATGGTCATGAATTTGCATGTTTCTACTTGTGGCTTTTTTGTCTTGTTTCCCTGTCATAATGGTTTCCAGCATATGCGTGGCATAAACTTTGAGAATATTGGAACTAGTAAACAGGCTTTTACAGGACGTTCTTTGTTACACCTTTACTACACTCCTCAAGGCTTTCTTCTACAATACTAGCGAAGCTGTCAATGCTAAATATGTATGGGAATTGGTTATACATCCTGATCTCCCCCCCCCCCCCCCTCTCTCTCTCTCTCTCTCTCTCTCTCTCTCTCTCTCTCTGTGTGTGTGTGTGTGTGTGTGTGTGTGTGTGTGTGTGTGTGTGTGTGTGTGCGTGCGTGCGTGCGTGCGTGTGTTTGTGTGTGTCTCCATCCATCACCTCCTCCCCCTCCCCCCTTGCTCTGTCCATCTCCTCTTCTCCCTCCTATCTCTCTCCACCTCCCACTCCCTCTGTCCATCTCCTCCTTCCCAATATCTATGTTTTTTTTCTTCAGCCCCCCTTTCTTCCATCTCCTTGTCCCATTTCTCATACCTAGAACCTTGTTATTTGTTATATATAAATAGATTGAGAATTTATGTCTTGTAAAATTAATGGTTAAGTCAGTTGCGATAATTGGTATTTGGTGTGTGTGAGATATCTCCTGCTGCTGGATCTGTGAGGATAGTAGCTACAATGACAGTATTTCACGTAGCTATAATCTACAAACTGGTGGGATTACGAAGTTTCGGACGTTAAAGATTTCATAGTAGTTTCTGATTGTAATGCGATAAGCCATACATACAACTTTTGTGTTGTATAGACAATTTGAGTTTGAAATTATACAAAAGGAGGAAGAACATATAATAGAGAAACAATTTGTCTAATGGTTTAAATGCCCTGCAGTCATGGTTAAAACTTGACCGCAAAAAGAAAATGAAATCACACTCTTTCACAATGCAACATAGCACAGCATTATTTCTCAGAGGCAGTTTTAAACTGAAACCTGAACATTGTCTTTTTTTATATACATAATCTCCTATGTTCATCCAGATGAACTGTTTATTAAAAATATTGTGCAAAAATTCGAAGAAATTTTTGAGATTTTTGCTAATAATATTTCCCTATTATATGTTTGTATATTAAAATAATATTTAGCCTACATCCATTTGAATGTTTATTAGAGTGTAATGTATGTAAAAATTTGAATTAAATTGTTCAAGTACTTTTCGAGATTTTCAGTAACAGTGTTAAACAATGACTTTTCTTTATAAATAGCTTAGATGAAAACCCATGTATGTAAGAGTCACAGGTCCTGCCCCACAGTACCAATCCATAATACAAGAAAGGGTAAAATACTCCAAAATATACAGTTTTTAGGATTTCAGAATTAAGGTATGATGATACTATTTTTAATACACATACTTGGTGTACAAGTATGAAATGCATATTTCAGACAACAGATGTCACACCCATGCAGTTTATACTATAAAGATTTGACACTGCACCAGTTTGTTGTGCCATGAACAAGTGACAGACATGCACCAGGAATAATTGGAAAAGTGAGTGCATAGTGTTGTGTTCAGTATATCTAAATTTATACTGAACAAAGAGCATCTGTGGACAGCATTATTTTTTGTTTCCATTTGAAGAAAACTGGTGTTGAATCATACCGATCACTTCGAGAAGCTTATGGTGAACATCCCAGATCACAGGTCTATGATTTGGGATGAACATGTGCCATCTCAAGACGAGTGTAAACGATGGTTTCGGCATTTCAAAAATGGTGACTTTGTTGTGGAAACCCGCCAAAAAAATATGGAGATGTGGCATTGGGAGCATTGTTGAATGAAGATGATTCACAGACACAAAAAAAACTTGCCAAGCAATTGGGCAGTACTCAACAAGCTGTTGCCAATTAGCTATGAGAGATGGGAAAGATTCAGAAGACTGGTAGATGGGTACCACATGAGTTGAATGACGTTTTTTTTTTAAAAAAAACATCTGAGGTATCACTTGCTTGTTGTGGAAGGAAGTTATTTTTGCACCGTACAATTACAGAGGGTGAAAAGTGGATTTCTTTTGAGAATCCCAAGTGCAAAAAATCATGAGTAGACCCAGGAAGACCATCCACATTGACCGAATGACTGAATCCCTTTGGCAGAAAGAGGGTGGTCTGTGTTTGGTAGGATGAGAGAGGCGTGTTTGATAATGAACTGTTAAAATCTGGGAAAATGGTTAATACTAAATGTTACCAACAACAGTTGACCAATTTGAACCATTTGCTGCTTGAGAAGAGGCCACAATAACAAAAGAGACAACAAAAAGTCATTTTTGTTCATGATCTGCTCATTCACATATGGCAAAACCGATTCGTGACACTTTGGAGGCACTCACCTGGGAAGTTATACTACATGCAGTTTACTTACCAGACTTGGTGTCTTTCGATTACCACTTGTTTACATCGATGGGTCATGCATTTACTGAGCAGCACTTTGGTTCGTACGCATGTGTCAAAAAATGGCTCGATAAATGGTTCACAGCAAAAGAGAGAAATTATTGCTGGGATGTTGTTCATAAATTGCCTGAAAGATGGGAAAAATGTATAACAATTGCTGGAGCATACATTGAATAAAGCACTATTTACCATTCTAATAATAATAATTGTTGTTGTTGTTGTTGTTGTTGTTGTTGTTGTTGCAGACATTCTCAGCTTGCTGCTTTCATGTAAGTTGGTCCTCTACTAAACCCAAAAATTTATATTCCGATCTGGTTTTCGACAGAATCTCTCATTCACAATAATTTTTCAATTTGGACAACTTTGTTTAAAGTGATTAATGTTACTTTTTTTCCTATGTTTCTAAGGTTGCCTATATCTTTCAAAATGGGCACTTGTCTTTTGAAGGAAGTCTGAAATATCGTCAGAAGGCCAGGCTCACTATTTGCACAAAGTCAACAGATTTGCCATCTGCATTGCAGTAGCCAAATACTTATTATCTAGAGTACTTTGGAAACCCTTGGGAACACCAAAATGTACATTTCTTATTCTTGACTACTTTCAAATTAACTAGTTAGTTTTATTTTCCATGGATTATTTGTATGGTAATTCGTAATGATGTGAAACAAGTCATTTTACATTCACATCACAAATTAAATTATAAACATGGTTACATGCTGAATGTTTATAAGTTTATTTAAACATATGGGTGCCCATTAGCAATTCCTACCTACCACTTTTTACAAGTCACAAAAATAAAAATTCTTCTATGGAATAGGTTCAGTTTGTTTTCAAATTTTACTTTGCTATCAGACTTATAACTGGGTGAGTAATCAAAAATTTTGGTTGCAGCATTGTGCACCCCATACTGTGATAAAGACTTCCTTAATTTCTAGTAATGAATGCCACTTTTCTTCTTTTATCATAATTATGGATCACTGTTCCTTTTGAACTGCAGTGGATTATTTGCAACAAACTCCATGAGAGAAGAAACATGCCGTGAGGCAGAAGTCAAACTGGTTGATTCCTTAAACAAATGTCTACAAGATGATAATGTGTGAGCACTACATGTTATTCCTATAGCATGGTTTGAGGAATAAGACTTTTTTTTCTGAAAGATGTGTTACTCCACTATATTATACCATATGACATTATTGAATGAAAATATACAGATACATCAACTTACTGATTTGTTTTTCCCCAATATTTCCAATGATTCTAAGTGTAAATGTGGCTGGACTAAGTTGTTTTAGGAGTTCTAGAATGTGATTTTTCCAGTTTAAATTCTGGTGAATATGGACACCCAAAATTTTTGTAGTTTCTGACCTGTTCCTTATTTTCTCACCATGTGGTACACTTACCAGTGGGTTAGTACCTCTAGAAGTGCAGAACTGAAGATGTTGTGTTGTTTTGAAATTGAGAGGGAGACCATTTGTTGAAAACTACTAGATAACCGTTTTAAGAACATCATTATAATTTTTTGCTGCTGTATGTGTGGTTGGATTGATTAAAATACTAGTGTCAGCTGCAAAAAGAATTTATTCTGCTTGTATATTAGACAGAAGGTCATTTACATATACAAGGAACAATAATGGTTCTAATATTGAGCCTTGTCTAACCCCGTATGTGATTTCTCCATAGTGAGAAGAATCTCTCTTATAATATTTCTTGAATTAGTAAGCACAGCTTCCTGCTTTCTTTTGTGTAGGTAAGATGCAAGCCATTGGTTGCCTGTACCATCAACTCCTTAAAACCTCAGTTTATATAGGAGAATCTTTTCTGCATTCTTTTGGTTAAATATTACCATATCCATTGGTTGCCTGTACCATCAACTCCTTAAAACCTCAGTTTATGTAGGAGAATCTTTTCTGCATTCTTTTGGTTAACTATTACACTATCCATTGGTTGACTGTACTATCACCTCCCTAAAACCTCAGTTTATGTAGCAGAATTTTTGATCACACAGTCACATGCCTTAGACAGGTCACAGAAAATGCCAACAGATACTACTTTGTTATTTAATACTTGTAAACATTGTTGAGCGAATGTGTAAATAGCATTCCCACCTGAGCAACTCTTCTGAAATCCAAACTGTGATTTACTAAGAATGTTATTGTTGTTGCCTTCAGACACTATTATAGAATACATCACCTTCTCAAAAGTTTTAGGAAAGTGGTATTAGTAATGTAAAGAAAGCTTTCAATATGAAGTTTTTTTTATTACCTTGATCGCAGGTATCTATACTGGATCTTTGGTGTGTATTGGAATTTGTGTATTTACTGCAATAACATATGTAGAAGTAATTTTGTTGTATTTAAAATTCACAGTCCATTACAATGGTATGAATACAAATGTGCAGTTCATCACTCATTGTTGTTTCATAACCTGTACTCTTTGGGTATATTGAAGAGAGGGTATGTAAAATTGTTATTTCACGATTACAGTTACTATAGTGTAAATACTTTTGTAATTTTTTGTAACCTTTCAGAGCTGAAGATGGCAGCTTATTCCTGTAGTAGTCCAGTGTATATACAAGTGGTCAAGGCAATGAAAGACTTTGTATTGGAGGCTTTCTTTACATTGAACATTTGATTGCTCTCCAGCCGACAGTGTCTGGTATTTATCATGTTAGTAGTGAAATGGGTTGGTAGTTATTGAACATCTCTCCTATCACCTTTCTTATTTCAGTCTCTTTGGAAAAATGCCTTGAGTTAATGATGCATTTCATTTTCCAGAAAAGACGGTGCTTATTATATGAGGACAATCTGTAGTACTCTGTTGGAAACACCACCAAATCCAGATGAGCTTTTATTTTTCCGGAGTCTATAAGTTTCTTAATTTCATAAGAAGTCAGTGGTACATCATATGATTGAATTGTATGAGAGTTGGTTTTTCAACATACTGATGTCATTCTCTTGAACTGAAACTTCCTGGATGATTAAAACTGTGTGCTGGAGCGAGACTCGAACTTGGGGCCTTTGCCTTTCGTGGGCAAGTGCTCTACCAACTGAGCTACCCAAGCACGATTCATGACCCATCCTCACAGCTTCAATTCTGCCAGTACCTCGTCTCCTACCTTCCGAACTTCACAGAAGCTCTTCTGTGAACCTTGCAGAACTGGCATCCCTGGAAGAAGGGATATTGCGGAGACATGGCTTAGCCACAGCCTGGGGTTGTTTCCAGAATGAGATTTTCACTCTGCAGTGGAGTGTGCACTGATATGAATCTTTCTCGCAGATTAAAACTGTGTGCCAGACCGAGACTCTAACTCGGGACCTTTGCCTTTCGCGGGCAAGTGCTCTACCAACTGAACTACCCAAGCACGACTCATGACCCGTCCTCACAGCATCAATTCTGCCAGTACCTTGTCTCTTACCTTCCAAATTTCACAGAATTCTTCGCAGAAGAGCTTGGGTACCTCAGTTAGTAGAGCACTTGCCTACAAAAGGCAAAGGTCCCAAGTTCGAGTCTCGGTCCGGCTCACAGTTTTAATCTGCCAGGAAGTTCCATATTAGCACACACTCCACTGCAGAGTGAAAATCTCATTCTGGATTCTCTTGAACTGTTTATCCCTATGCCTACTATATGTAAGAAATGGTTATTAAATATGTTTATTACTTGTATTGAGTAGTTTTTGTAGCATGTAGCTGCTGCAGGACATTTAATTGTTCTTGATAACAGGTTACGTTTCCCTTTTCCTTTCACAAGATACTTTCCTCCCTTTAGTGATCCAGGGTTTGTATGTGGCAGGCTAATGTCTTTTCTGATTAGTTAATATGGAAAGCTATTTTTAGCTTATCCTATATAATTTCTGTACACTGTTGTCTACCTTTTAAACATGTCTCCAGCAGTTGCTCGAGTTTTACAGTGACATAAATAATGTTAAAACTCATGGAACACATAGCAAAAGAATATGCTGCTGGCATGCTTCTGATAATTTCAACAAGATCTGCTAGAACATTTGCTTTGAGCCACAGAAAGTGTGGTCTTGCTTTAATTAACAGTACTGTGTTACTCATAATGAAATGTTGTCTTGCCTTAATTAACAGAATTACTCATAACCAAGTGTTAGTGATGCTGCAGTGTTAAGTGAGCTCCTGGCCCATCAGAAATCCACCCTGGTTCATAGAATATATGAGAAGAGTGCAAACTTCAAGCTCAGGCTTCCGTCCTCTGCAAATGGACTTACAGCATAATGATAGTCATTGGCAGGAATGCTTCACAACTCTATTGTAGAAGAATTAATTGTTGACCAGCTAGAGTGTGGTTATTGGTATGAAAACAGTGGCCAGTCACTTTAAAAGAGTTTCCATTCATCTACTGTTTTAACCACAGTTGCAGTGTTCAGTGTCCATAACTGATACATTAGCTGCAGTGCATAAGATAAATCAGTGTCAAATCATGGGACACTGCAGATGTTGGTTGCCACAGCTGACTCAATTCAAAAAGACCAGTACCAGAAACGACAGAACAACATTATTGATGAGCAACATAGTGTAAAATCATGAAACGAATTGTTTCTAGGTATAAAAACCAAATAACCATGATGTGATGATAACCAGTACACCCAGTCCCATAGCAAGTACTGAGCCTGTATAAGCATTTCAGACACAAAGATACAGTGTCATGGATATAAAGCCATTGAAAGTTTTGTGGAAGGGAAGAATAAGAAATCAGAGAACTTCATCTTATGATTATTGAGAAATGACTTTGCAGGTTGAAGTTTTCAGGCTCAATGTGTCAACATCTGTAATACTAGTACAAACAGGATTAAAAGAGAACTGAAATCAGCTACAAACAATAATGTTAGTATTTGCAAGATATGACAAGAAAAACCTTCAGATGTACCTGCTTGATGATAGCAAATTTGTTACCAGAGGCATTTAAACAGCTGCCGAGTATCCTCTCATACATATTGGCTCCATCCACCTGTTTCAGCTTCCTCACTGTCACCTTTTCCAATATCTCGGCTCCACTAGTCTATATAATCATTCATTAGCATTAGTTAGTTTCATGATCAAGCTGCCACACAATTGTTGAGCATTCATTTGGTCAGGCAGTGAGTTGATGGGCTCATACAAAATGTTGCAAGTACTCTCTTTGAGCAGTATTATATTCTTCATATAGACATGATCTTCAAACTTCTCTACCACCAACTATTAAACAATTACAATATGCAGACAATGTGTGCCTTTACTCAACAGTCATGTTTCTCCAGTATACTTGCCATAGTCTAGATCAGTAGTTGTCAGACTTTTTTGTTTGAGAGCCAACACAGACATTGTGGGGTGGCATCTTGGGCAGTACATGTATCAATCTTATTATCGATTGGTAACCTACGTAAATTGCATGTTATGAGCTCTCCTGGCTATAGTAATGAAGTGATAAGTTGGCTGGTGGCCCCCAAGTACTTATTGTCACAAGTCAGCACCATTCGGAACACTTCTTGTCAACTGCTTTCTATTTCAAAATGTAGCCCCCCCTCCCCCCACTCCCGCCCTCCCTTCAGAGAACCCAAAGTTGTGACATTGTAATTTCCTGATGAAGTGGTATTGTGTTGAGTGAGCAGACGGTAATTGATTATTTTAAATGCAATTTGTGACACAATCACAAATATTTACCACTTATTGTGTTGTTTACAAAAGCCCTAATTTAATTTCATATTCCTTACGGCAAATATGTAATTCATTTGAAGATGACTGTCGCTGTAATTCTTAAAATGTATACCAAAGCAGCTGATTGGTATGAGGCACACATCGCCACGAGTTATCAGCAATGGAAGATAAACAGTAAGACAGTCCCCTCTCACATCCTCTAACTGCACAGTGACCACACTAATTGCCCCTCTGCCTCTGAGGTAAGTGGCCAACTTTACTTCTCTCTCAGCTGAATTCACAGATGTCAATTAAAATTAAGCACATCTTAAAATGTTACTGTCTCTGTAAGTATTTATATTTGTTACTGATTGTGAACAGGAAAACTACATTCTGAGGAAGCTGTCAGTGTTAGCTGATGTTTCTGCATTTGGCTGTTAGGTGCTGGAAGCTTAGTGTTGTAAAATATGGAGGAGACTGCAGGCCACATGAATACTTGATGACTGCTGGTCTAGATTATGTTGTCATATGTTGTGACAGTGGGCTGATAAAAAAGGGTTGTAGCAATACTACCTCACAAATCACAAGTTGTTGTGTTTCCTCAAAAATATCTGCAGCACCTTGCTTTGCATGTGAAATTGGGAAAGCAAATAATATTAGGAATAATGTGATTCTGGGGACTGATTTAGGACTCATGACTAATAGCAGGCTTCTCAGGCTAGAAAAAGCTATAAAGATTCTACACACGGTGTCCAACACATACATCAAGTTAGTAGTCATGGCATTATACAAAATACAGTGCTGTTGTATTTGAATCTGTATTCTAGAAAAGCCTTAGACACAAATCACTGCTCTGCTGTGGGAAACTATGGAGTGCTTCTTCATATATAGTGTTAGTTAACTAGCAGATAAATGTATGTTACAGAGAATACAGACTCGTGATCATCACATGCTTAGGTGTTAACTAAGTTATAAGAGCTCCTTCAAACCATTTATTGTTTCTATCTTGAAATATAATGCACACTGCTGAGTAGTAATGGTAGAAGTGCTTCCTTACTACCCAGCACACCTAAGTAACCAGCACTTCAAAATTTATTATCCTCAGATTGCCAGTTCATATAACATCCATCTGCTACCCAAATGTGAAGTGTCAAATATAATGATGTATTCAAGGAAATTGTGCAACTGCAGTGGACAGGTGTGATTAAAATATACACTGATGGCCTAAATTAATTGATTAACCTTCCATATATCAGTTGCATCTTCTTTTGTCCTGGTCACCAAGCAGAATAAATATATCCCCACCACCAATGCAAATATTTACTGCAGAGGCAGTGGCTGTCATACATGCTTTCCAGTTTATGAAGCCACTTGAAACTGAACAGGATTGTCATATTTGACTCATTAAATGTATTAGAAACTTTCAGTGCCTCCAGTGCTGCAGAGGGACAACATTGTTAATCCTATTATAATAAAACAGTACTGTAAGTGGTTGAGCTGCATAGCTGCAGCAGTATGGAAATTTGGTGAACTTCCATTGTATGAAAGATTTCAACAAAATGAGTGTGGGCCTTCTTGCAAAGGACACCACAAGCACTTTCTTATCCCTCATTTCACTGCAACAGCTACATCCTTGAACTTAAAAGTGAGGCCATGTAATGTGTGGAAAGAAGAGTGGGAAGAAATGCAATGGCAGAGAGGTGGCCAGCACTATAATGCACAACCTGCTTCACCCAGAGTATCATAATATATGGACTGGACATCCAGCAGATAGAGATCAAATTCTCTACCTGTTACTACAGCAGTTCTATAGGGTTCTGTCATAGTGTCTTTCTTTTCTTAATATACATGAATGATCTACCTAGTTCTTTGCCCTACTAGACAGTAATATAAGCTGAAATTACAACACTCATGTGAGTGAGATGACATACCGGTATCCTAGTAGAGCTTAAGTCAAAAGGAAAACAGTAATAGTTTTATTTGTCCATGGACCATTCTGTTCAGAGGTATTGGACACATCATGTTTACATGGAATTTGAAAATTACACACTTACAAGTTTCTGAATTACACAATTACTTGAAAATGTCAATAAAATGAATGATTATCTTAGTATATAAGCCTCTAAAAGCACTGATATGCATACAGATTTTTCATTTTTACATGGAGTTACACAGATATATTTGTATAGAAGATGTGTTTATTTATCTTAAAATATTTACTTATGAACAGTGAGTAAGGCTAGCAACCTGCTTCCCTGGTACCTTAAATATGATGCTAGCAACAATCAGAGCAAAATGCCTTGGACCTTTTGAGGTGACGGAGTCCCACCTCTAACTGACAAACCAGGGACTCCTAAGATACGACTTGGCAAACAAATGGTAATGAGATGGGGAGCAATTAATATCAATGGGGGCTACTCTGGGAAGAAGGTAGAGCTGGCAGAGGCTGCAAGTAAGATGGGGCTGGACGTTTTAGCAGTTAGTGACATTCGGGTAAGGGGTGAGAAAGAAGAGGAAGTGGGAGAATACAAGGTCTACCTGTCAGGAGTCCAAGCAGGAATAGCACAATGGGGTGTAGGGCTTTACATCAGGAAAGAAATGGAAACCAGCGTAGTTGCAATAAGGTATGTAAACGAACGACTGATGTGGGTAGATTTGACAGTGTCTAGCAAGAAAATTAGGATTGTGTCAGTATATTCACATTGTGAAGGGACAGATCAAGATAAGATGGATAGTTTTTATGAGGCACTCAGTGATGTAGTTGTTAGAGTAACGGACAAGGACAGTGTTCTGCTCATGGGTGATTTTAATGCCAGGATTGGAAATCGAACAGAAGGGTATGAAAAGGTTATGGATAAATTAGGAGAGGATATGGAGGCCAACAGGAATGGGAAACAACTCTTGGATTTCTGGGCCAGTATGGGCTTAGTAATCACAAACTCCTTTTTTAAACATAAGAACATTCACCGGTATGCTTGGGAAGGCAGGGGAACCAGATCTGTCATTGCCTATATAATAACAGATCAGGAATTCAGGAAGGCTGTGAGGGACACACGTGTATTCAGGGGATTCTTTGATGACACTGATCTTTATTTGTTCTGCAGTGAAATTGGGATTGTGAGGACGAAAGTGCAGGAGGTCAGGTCCATATGTAGGAGGATAAGAGTGGAGAAACTTCAGGATAAGGAAATCAGGCACAAGTACATAACAGCGATCTCAGAAAGGTACCAGTTAGTTGGATGTAGTCAATTACAGTCAATGGAAAAGGAATGGACAAGGTACAGGGGCACAGTACTAGAAGTGGCTAAAGAATGTCTTGGGACAGTAGTGTGTAAAAGTAGGATGAAGCAAACAGCTTGGTGGAATGACACAGTCAAGGCAGCCTGTAAAAGGAAAAAGAAGGCGTATCAAAAATGGCTACATACTAGAACTCAGGTAGACAGAGAAAGTTATGTTGAAGAAAGAAACAAAGCCAAACAGATAATTGCAGCATCCAAGAAGAAGTCTTGGGAAGACTTTGGAAACAGGTTGGAGACTTTGGGTCAAGCTGCTGGAAAACCATTCTGGAGTGTAATTAGCAGTCTTTGAAAGGGAGGTAAGAAGGAAATGACAAGTATTTTGGGCAGGTCAGGAAAACTGCTGGTGAATCCTGTGGATGCCTTGGGCAGATGGAGGGAATATTTTGAAGAGTTGCTCAATGTAGGTGAAAATATGATCAGTAATGTTTCAGATTTCGAGGTAGAATGGGATTTGAATGATGATGGAAATAGGATCGCATTTGAGGAAGTGGAGAAAGTGGTCAATAGATTGCAGCGCAATAAAGCAGCTGGGGTGGATGAAATTAAGTCTGAACTCATCAAATACAGTGGAATGTCAGGTCTTAAATGGCTACACAGGATAATTGAAATGGCTTGGGAGTCGGGACAGGTTCCATCAGACTGGACAAAAGCAGTAATCACACCAATCTTTAAACATAGAAACAGAAAAGATTGTAACAACTACAGAGGTATCTCTTTAATCAGCGTTGTGGGTAAAATCTTCTCAGGTATTGTTGAAAGGAAAGTGCGAGTATTAGTTGAGGACCAATTGGATGAAAGTCAGTGTGGGTTTAGGCCTCGTAGAGGTTGTCAGGACCAGATCTTTAGCTTACGGCAAATAATGGAGAAGTGTTATGAGTGGAACAGGGAATTGTATCTATGCTTTATAGATGTAGAAAAAGCATATGACCGGGTACCTAAGAGGAAGTTATTGTCTGTTCTACGAGATTATGGAATAGGAGGCAAACTTTTGCAAACAATTAAAGGTCTTTACATGGATAGTCAGGCAGCAGTTAGAGTTGACGGTAAATTAAGTTCGTGGTTCAGAGTAGTTTCAGGTGTAAGACAAGGTTGCAACCTGTCTCCACTGTTGTTCGTATTATTTATGGATCATATGTTGAAAACAATAGACTGACTGGGTGAGATTAAGATATGTGAACACAAAAGAAGCAGTCTTGCATATGCGGATGACTTAGTTGTGATGGCAGATTCGATTGAAAGTTTGCAAAGTAATATTTCAGAGCTAGATCAGAAATGTAAGGACTATGGTATGAAGATTAGCATCTCCAAAACGAAAGTAATGTCAGTGGGAAAGAAATATAAACGGATTGAGTGCCAAATAGGAGGAACAAAGTTAGAACAGGTGGACGGTTTCAAGTACTTAGGATGCATATTCTCACAGGATGGCAACATAGTGAAAGAACTGGAAGCGAGGTGTAGCAAAGCTAATGCAGTGAGCGCTCAGCTACGCTCTACTCTCTTTTGCAAGAAGGAAGTCAGTACCAAGACTAAGTTATCTGTGCACCGTTCAATCTTTCGACCAACTTTGTTGTACGGGAGCGAAAGCTGGGTGGATTCAGGTTACCTTATCAACAAGGTTGAGGTTACGGACATGAAAGTAGCTAGGATGATTGCAGGTACCAGTAGATGGGAGCAATGGCAGGAGGGCGTCCACAATGAGGAAATCAAAGAAAAACTGGGAATGAACTCTATAGATGTAGCAGTCAGGGCAAACAGGCTTAGATGGTGGGGGCATGTTACACGCATTGGAGAAGCAAGGTTGCCCAAGAGACTCATGGGTTCAGCAGTAGAGGTTAGGAGGAGTTGGGGCAGACCAAGGAGAAGGTACCTGGATTTGGTTAAGAATGATTTTGAAGTAATAGGTTTAACATCAGAAGAGGCACCAATGTTAGCACTGAATAGGGGATTGTGGAGGAATTTTATAAGGGGGCTATGCTCCAGACTGAACGCTGAAAAGCATAATCAGTCTTAAATGATGATGATGATGATGATGATGATGATCAGTGAGTATGTACAGATATAATTATTGTAGTTTGAAGTCACTTTATGCTATCTGATAAAATATTACATATTTGCACAGTTACATGTGAACACATTACTTTAACTTTTAACCTCAAGGTATTGGTTAATTCTGTATGGACAAATTTTAACAAAGTGACATTTTAATTTACTTTTGAAAGCACATATTTTCTCTCATCTCTATATAGTGTGGTAAACTATTGTATAGAAAGCATCCCACTTTTACAAGCTTTTTGTCGGTGAATTTGAGCCGAGTTTTTTCAGTGTGATGGTAATTTTTATTTCATGTGTTATAGTTACAGGTGTCTGTTTAATGATGCAGTGTGATTAATTTTTAGATAAGTAATTGTTTCATTTATGTACAATGATTATACTGTAAATATGTTGAGTTCCCTGAGTTTATTTGTACAGGAATCTCTAAAAAATAATTTTGCTATACAACTTACAGATTTGTTTTGTAGTTTTAATGCTCTTTGTATGTGCACATTTGCAGCATTTCCCCAGACCAGGATACTATATGATGTTTGTGAATGGACTAGCCCATAGAACACTGTTTGTAGTGTTCGTGTATTGTCCTTAACATTTTTCTAATCAGAAATATACCTGAAATCATGTTACAACAGATATTATTTTTGTAATTTTCTGCCTCTTTTAAATCTAAGTCTCCAAGCATGACAATGATATTGTTCAACTTGAGTGTTTCGTTTGCATGTATTTGCATATATGTGCTTTTGTTAACATTTATAAAAATATTATTTTCGCTGAAGTAATTGTTTCCATTTTTCGTACTTAGAGAAGCTTTCTTTTGTAAGTCATCTGCTGAAACACAGCTTGTAACAAATGGAAGTGTCATCTGCTTACATGACAGTGTTTCCACCTACTATTTTGGGCATACTGTATACATATAAAATGAAAAGTACTGGCTGAAGCATTGATCCTTGAGGCATACAATATTTTAAAAAAGTCAGAATATGAATAGACATTTGTAATAGTATTGTTCTCTTTGTTTTATTTGTGCACACTGTTCTATTCTCTATTTTCAGCGAATGATTTATGATATTCTCTGCTTTCCCCCTTTTACCACATCACTGAAGCTATTGTAATGATATGTTGAGCCATACACAATCAAAGGCATTTGAAAGGTCAAGGAATAAACCACAAAGTCCCTTCTACTCATCTAATGCCTTAGTTACAAGTGTTAAAAACTTCGATGGTGCTGTTTCACTGGCTCCACCCTTCCTGAACTCATGCTGGGCGTAATTCAAAGGGCTGCATTTTTTTTTTTTTTTACAAAATTTGCTATTCTGCCAGTAATTGCACTTTCTATTAATTTAGATAGGGCAGGTGTAACAGTTATTGGCCTGTAATTTCCTGGGTATTCCTTGCTGCCCCCTACATAAATAGGGATCACTTCACTCCTTTTTAAACATGTCAGAATTGTGTTTTTTTTTTACTGGTTGTGGTTAACATGTCTGTGTAGTGACTACAAAAAAGTGAACTAATACTAAATAAAAACAAAAGAGAAGCAATATACTTATATCCCTATAAACTAAGTGAAAATGTAAATGAGAGTGAATGTGTCAGACTATTAGAAACTGATTTTGACCAACAACAGAAATGAGATGCAACACACACAGACCATTTGTGCATTAAACTGCCATGCATGATTTCCTTACTACACAAATTAAAAACCTGTGTTAGCAAGGAACAGGTTCAGTCCTCATATTATGCTTTCTTCCACTCTGTTTATGGAAATATCATATGGAGCAACTCTTCTGGTGCAAAAACAATGTTTATGTGGGAAAACAAGCAATGAAAACTATTACAGGCATTCTAAACAGTTGTGCCAGCTGCATTTCACAAACTAAATATACTAACTGTATCTTCCCTGTACATGAAAGTCTTATCTCCTTTCAGTAAAAACAGCCAGAGACTTTAACTTCCAGGAGATTTTTATTTATTTATTTTATTTTTATTTATTTATTTTATTTTCTGTCCATATAACAAAAAGTTTTTGGACATTGTCAGGAAAATTTAGATTACATTACACATATACAGTAAAATATTTATATTCTTCCATAACAACATATGGATCGGACACATGTCTGCACACATTATTTTTCAAAAGGGCACTACAGGTAGATTCCTCTATAGTGTAACACAATTTAGCTTATATTTATAATAGTACAGTACACATAATACAGTGTATAATTACATTCTTTCATACCACTGATAGGCCGGAGACATTGTCTATATACACTGTTTTCCAAGATGGCACTACAATGTAAAGTCCTCTATAGAGTAACAACTCTTCTCTATTAATAATTGCTTCAGTCTACTCTTTAGCGTATTTATATATAAAAACAAAGATGAGGTGACTTACCAAACGAAAGCGCTGGCAGGTCGATAGACACACAAACAAACACAAACATACACACAAAATTCAAGCTTTCGCAACAAACTGTTGCCGCATCAGGAAAGAGGGAAGGAGAGGGGAAGACGAAAGGAAGTGGGTTTTAAGGGAGAGGGTAAGGAGTCATTCCAATCCCGGGAGCGGAAAGACTTACCTTTGGGGGAAAAAAGGACAGGTATACACTCGCACACACGCACATATCCATCCACAAATACAGACACAAGCAGACATATTTAAAGACATTTAGCGTATTTAGATTTACTTTCTTGAGTAGGGTAGTGCATTGTAGAAAATTGCTCCCATTCTGTGTGGGCTGTGGTCCGTTGCCTTTTTATTGGTCACAATTCTATGAAAAGTTTCCCTTCCCCTTGTATCATAGTTGTGTACATTACTGTTTCTCATATTAAATTCAGGATTTTGTTTCACGAACATGACTGTCTGCAGTATATACATGGAGTGCACCGTAAGGATTTTATATTTTCTAAAGATGTCTCTTCTTTAGCTTGGCTACCATTCTTACTGCCTTTTTTTGTAATCTAAAAAGTCTATCTATATGAACTGCTGATGCCCCAACCCATATCTCAATACCATACTGAAGGTGCGGAAGAATTAACCCAAAATATATTTGCCTTAAAGTATCATGGTCCAAGAAGGCTGAGACCCGTTTCAGTAGATACACATTTGTACTGATTTTCTTGCAGATATTATCTACATGGTCTTTCCATGATAAGCGTTCACCAGCAACGATGCCCAGAAATTTATGTGAATTTGCATATGCAAGACCCAATGGGGATGTAAATACAGTATCAGTTATAGCAGCATTATAACTGTGGATGAACTTCATTATTGCCATTTTGTCTTTAGAAGCTTGTTTGCTGTAAGGTATGCGGACAGAGTATTGAAACTGATCTCGGTAGTGTTAGCTGCAGACTGCATATCACTGCCACAGCTGATGAAGGATATGTCATCGGCATAGCTTACAACGATGCAATTTTGGGGTTCAAATAAGTTATTTACATATACAAGGAACAGAAAAGGCCCTAGTATGCTTCCTTGAGGCACACCACATTGAAGTGTCCTGAAGAGTGATTTGGTTGTTAGGAGCTGCTCATTATTTTGATAAGTTGGCTTTACACACTGTTTCCTGTCTTTCAAATAGGAGGTAAGTAGTTTCAAGGCTAGTCCTCTCAACCCCGTACTCTTCTAGTTTACACAGAAGAATGGTATGATTCACAGTATCAAAGGCTTTATTCATATCTAGGAAAGTGCCTATTACCTTGTCACTTTTGTCCAGCTTATTTAATATTTCATGTATAAAAGATGCTACTTCTGTTGTAGTAGATCTCCCTTTTCTAAATCCATGTTGTAGGTTATTTAACAGATTGTGTTTGGTGAAATATGATTCAACTTGATTTAGTATTACTCTCTCTAACAATTTGCCTAGTTCTGAGATTAATGATATTGGCCTGTAGTTTTTAGTGTCCGTTTTTAATCCCTTTTTATGCACTGGTATAATTTCAGTAATTTTCAAAAGGTCAGGGAATACTCCATTTCTGAGGGAGGTATTTATCAAGTGAGTCAAGGGTTTTACTAATTCATCACTGCATTCCTCTAGCAGTTTAGGTGAAATGTCGTCCCAGCCACAAGAAATTTTGGTCGAAGTGCTGATATGATTGCTAGGATGTCCCTCTCAGTAATGCCGTGGGTATAAAAGGACTGGCTAGATTTTCCAAGACTAAAATTTTGTGGCTTGACATGAGCTTCATTTGTACCAACTGCACTGAACTTTTGTATAAATTTCTCACACACTTCTTTTGGGTCATTTATTTCTTCACCATTTTCTTTTAATGTTATGTTGCTGTGTTCATAGGAATTCTGTTTCCCACTTTCTTTACGCATTATTTTCCATGCAGTTTTACTGATACAGCTAGAGTTCCTTACTTCAGAGGTATATTTCTGTGCTTTTAGGTTAGTCAAGGACACACTGTATGTTTTTCTGAGCAGTTTATATTTTGTTGAGAATATAGCAATCTTTCATTTTCTCCCTCAGTTCAATAATTTCAGAAGAGAGATTCTCGGCTGTATGGTTTACAGCTTTATTTGCTTTTTTAACTACAGTACAGGTTTCATTTAAAGCGTTACTGAATAGCTTATAGAAATATTCCCATTTTTCATTCACTTCAGTTGCATTGTACACTGGTTCCCATTTTTCATTCCCTAGTGCCATCTTAAGTTTAGAATAATTAAATTTTCTTTTATGTGTAATTGTATCACTTTCAGCTATGGAACAAGAAAGAGAAATAATATAGACTTATGTTTTGAGTCCCAAAACAGCTTCAAATATACTGACATAAAGCTGTATAATATACTACTGCTGGGAGTGAGAGAACTCTCATACAGTTCCTTTGCGAGGTATGTACAGAAACTATGGTATTAATCAACAGCCATGTTTATGAATTAGGAGAAATCTGTAATAGTGTGATATCCTAAACCAAACATTTAATTTTCGATGTAAATATAAATATAATGTCCAATTTTTAATGTAAAACTTTACTGTTGTGTACATGTCAAAACAGATATCATGTACATGACCAATAGTTGTTGAAAAAATAAAAATTAAATAAGTATCTAGTGTCAGTGGTAACAGCCGCCATCTTGGAAATTTCCTTAATCACCTCCACAGGGTAGGCAACTTGATTATGTGACTCAGTGTCAGTGTGTGATGTAAAATCAGAATAAATAGAAACTTACAAAATAATCAGAGACTTGTTAGGAGACTGTGATCAAAACTTGTAATTAACAGCTTCGTTGTGCTTTATATGTACTTACAAAAATTGATTGTAGTCAATAGCTGTGCCACTAATGTGATATGATGCTGGCTCAATCATATGTACACCAAATGACAATAAAATTAAATAAAAAAACTGATGTAAACAATTCCTTTTGTCCATTATTTTCTTTCAAGAAAACATATGATTCCTCATATATTTTGAACATTTTTATGGATGTGTTGTCTACTTGTATCCAGCCTTTTAAAATAATTAATGTTTTGGTATTTATACCAGCTTTGAAAATAAGATCATACTTATTTTGTGTAGTCCTCTATGTGAATTGTCTCTTTATTTAAGACTTACCATATGCAATTTAGATTTTCACATTTGTCCTGGTTCGTCCAATTTTGCACTTGAGATTATAATTCCTACTTCTGGGTAAAGGCAAGAGAAGTGTGTTATAGGTGGATTACTACTGAAATTTGTTTAGAGCGCAAGTGTTTCAGTTGTCACCTGATTGAAAAACTACCTTGTAGATAGAATTTAAACTTTATATGTTGCATTGTCGAAGTCATAAATTATTGTATATGGAACAGAAAAATACACATATTAACTACATAGATCATAAAACAGGGAGGATAACATGCTTAGTTCCAATTAACTACTTATTGGCACACGAAGAATTTTGGGTGTGGCATCAAAACGTATTTCTGTGAATGTCTCAACAATAAAGTCAATTTTCACAGACTTTTTGTTTTTTATATATCTTAAAGTGCAGTTTTGTCATTTAGTAGAAACCATTCAACATCCTGAGTACAAATTTTAAGGTAGGAAAGTAGTATACAAAGTAAGAGTATTTATGAGAAAATTGACCCAGAACTTCTCTAAGTGCCAGGAATGGATTGTTGCAACAATTTTGTTTAACTTTGGTTGTAAATTGTCTGTGTACGTAAATTAATAAAATCCACTTTTATGTTGTGTAAGCATATCTTATACACTCCTGGAAATGGAAAAAAGAACACATTGACACCGGTGTGTCAGACCCACCATACTTGCTCCGGACACTGCGAGAGGGCTGTACAAGCAATGATCACACGCACGGCACAGCGGACACACCAGGAACCGCGGTGTTGGCCGTCGAATGGCGCTAGCTGCGCAGCACTTGTGCACCGCCGCCGTCAGTGTCAGCCAGTTTGCCATGGCATACGGAGCTCCATCGCAGTCTTTAACACTGGTAGCATGCCGCGACAGCGTGGACGTGAACCGTATGTGCAGTTGACGGACTTTGAGCGAGGGCGTATAGTGGGCATGCGGGAGGCCCGGTGGACGTACCGCCGAATTGCTCAACACGTGGGGCGTGAGGTCTCCACAGTACATCGATGTTGTCGCCAGTGGTCGGCGGAAGGTGCACGTGCCCGTCGACCTGGGACCGGACCGCAGCGACGCACGAATGCACGCCAAGACCGTAGGATCCTACGCAGTGCCGTAGGGGACCGCACCGCCACTTCCCAGCAAATTAGGGACACTGTTGCTCCTAGGGTATCGGCGAGGACCATTCGCAACCGTCTCCATGAAGCTGGGCTACGGTCCCGCACACCGTTAGGCCGTCTTCCGCTCACGCCCCAACATCGTGCAGCCCGCCTCCAGTGGTGTCGTGACAGGCGTGAATGGAGGGACGAATGGAGACGTGTCGTCTTCAGCGATGAGAGTCGCTTCTGCCTTGGTGCCAATGGTGGTCGTATGCGTGTTTGGCGCCGTGCAGGTGAGCGCCACAATCAGGACTGCATACGACCGAGGCACACAGGGCCAACACCCGGCATCATGGTGTGGGGAGCGATCTCCTACACAGGCCGTACACCACTGGTGATCGTCGAGGGGACACTGAATAGTGCACGGTACATCCAAACCGTCATCGAACCCATCGTTCTACCATTCCTAGACCGGCAAGGGAACTTGCTGTTCCAACAGGACAATGCACGTCCGCATGTATCCCGTGCCACCCAACGTGCTCTAGAAGGTGTAAGTCAACTACCCTGGCCGGCAAGATCTCCGGATCTGTCCCCCATTGAGCATATTTGGGACTGGATGAAGCGTCGTCTCACGCGGTCTGCACGTCCAGCACGAACGCTGGTCCAACTGAGGCGCCAGGTGGAAATGGCATGGCAAGCCGTTCCACAGGACTACATCCAGCATCTCTACGATCGTCTCCATGGGAGAATAGCAGCCTGCATTGCTGCGAAAGGTGGATATACACTGTACTAGTGCCGACATTGTGCATGCTCTGTTGCCTGTGTCTATGTGCCTGTGGTTCTGTCAGTGTGATCATGTGATGTATATGACCCCAGGAATGTGTCAATAAAGTTTCCCCTTCCTGGGACACTGAATTCACGGTGTTCTTATTTCAATTTCCAGGAGTGTATAAATACGTCATTTATTGTAGTATCATCATAATTTAAGGTGAAAAACAAAAAAACATTTAAAAATAGATAGCTTTTATTTTGTCTGATGTGAAATTGAAACCACCAAATAGAATTCATTGTTATATTTCATCATTTGTATCCTGTAAATACTGAATGGTATGAGATAGAGAAAACTGCCTTATCTTTTTCTTATCATACTGTAAATAGCGGGGAGTGGGCATGATAATTATGATAATAAATAATCACTCACACTCCCATAAAAGTATGAATACTTTTATTCTCGCAGTATCTACAGAATGCGTGTAGCATAGAGCGCATACTACAGAGAACTGATCTGGCAATGATACAGTTGTTCTTGCTGCGGTAGTGCAGCGATATTATTGAGGGGTAGAGCCAGTGCTTCTACGTCCACACAGAGCCCCCCCCCCCCTCCCCCACAGCATGGTGACTTGTGTACACCATGATGCATTGTCCCACTGGCGATAGCAAGGGCCAGCATACTGTAGTCCGCTGAGTGCCTGGGTGGCCATAAAGGGTGGCCAGCTCATGATGTCAGCGGTGGTGTTGATGGGTCGGTGGCAGTGTGTGTTGAGGTGTTGGTGGCTGGTGGTGAGTCCTCCAGTGTTGGTGATGCTGTTGGTCCGCCAGTAGCGGTTTCCGGAGTGTCAGTCGTCATCACAAAGTGCTCCGGGGCCAACACGAGCAGGTAGTCAACCGAAGAAAGTGAATTTCAGACATCCTGTGTCAATCGTAGGCAGAAGGAATTTGCAGTGCTCTTGTGACCTCAAGACCGTGTTGTAGCTCAACTGTCTGTTGTCGAATTTGGCCATAACCACGAGTAGTGACTCCTGCGGTGTTACGGAAATGTCTTCTGGGAAGTCATCCCGCAGGTCTAGGCCAACTGTAAATTGGCCTGAAGGACCTGGAAATCGGGCCAATGGAGTGTAAACACCAGGTGTATGTCTGCTAAAGTCCATGCCAATTTTAGGCGGTTCAGTGAGACTGTTGTCATTTTTCAAGCTTGTAAGGTATCAAAAGTGTTGGCCCTTGTTTCAACACCTTGAACGGGCCGTTGTACACAGGGTGGAGGGCGGGTTTGATGGCATCAGTGCTGAGCATGACGTGTGTACATGATTGGAGGTCCTTGTGTACAAAGATGGTTGGTTTGGCATGGTGAGATGGCAGTGAGGTGGCAGATGTGGTGGATGTGGTCCCTGACACGTTTTACTAGATCTGGTAGATTGACATCCACGTGGTAGGTGGTTTGTGATATGAACTCTGTTGGGAGTGTGATTGGTTCCCTGTAGAGTACCTCTGCCAGCGAGGCATTCAGATCTTCTTTGTAGGCAGTTTGTATGCCCAGCAGCACCCAGGAGAGGGTTTCTGTCCACTCCCGCTTGTGACATACAAGCGCTGTCTTGATGCGGTGCCACCATTCCACAAGTCCGTCGGATTAAAGATGGTAGGCCATCATGTGGAACCGGTGGCACCCACAGAGCTGCCAGAGCTTGGAGAACAGGGCTAACTCGAACTGCCGGCCCTGGTCTGTTGTCAGGGAGTCTGGGCAGCCAAAGCATACAATCTATAGTGTGATGAAAGCTCGGGCTATGGTGTTGGCTGAGATAGCAGTCAGAGATGTGGCCTCCACCAATCGAGTTGTCCTGTCTATGGCTGACAAGAGTACTTGTATCCATTTGAATCTGGGAGTGGCCCCTCCAGGGCTATATGGACATGTTGGAAGTGGCCTTTCAGGATGGGAAATTTTCTGAAGGGCGGTTGGGCCTGACGTCGTGTCGTGGCCTGTTAGCATTGGATGCAGGCTCTCGTCCATGCAGCTCAGTTTTATGTTAGTTCAAACTGAATGTTCCATTATGAGTTTCAGTGGCAGGCATACTCCAGTGTGAGACACATTGTGGAGGAGGTCAAAAACTGTCTTCCTGAAGTTGTGTGGGATGATTGGTCATTGCCTACCATGGGATACATCACACCAAACTAGTTTGGTTGTGCCTGCAGTGGTGCACTGCCTGAGCAGGAAGCCCTTTGTGTGTCCAGATAGCAGGTGTTGAAAGTCTGTGTCAGTTGCTTGTGCCTCTGTTAGTTGGTTGAAGTCGAGTATGCTGACATGGTAGTGAGTCGTGAGAGGCAGTCAGCCACTATGTATTTTTCTCCCCCTACATAACAGACATCTGTAGTAGATTATGGAATCAAGTCCAGGTGGTGGAATCATTGACGGGAGGTATTGGCTGTTGGATTTTTAATAACGTCAGAGCCAGAGGGCGGTGGTCTGTGTAGATAGTAAGCAGCCGGCGTTCGACGCCATCTTGGAAGTACCAAACTGCCTCGTATATTGCCGAAAGCTCACAGTCAGAGGTTGGTCATGTTTTCTTGGAGTCAGTAAGTTTCTGTGAGAAAAACCATAGGGGCTCAGTTGTGCCAGGGAGACTTCCTGTTGTAGCACTGCTCCAGTCACCCAGTGGCTGAAGTCAGCTGTTATAAACATATGGGCGCCCGGCGATGGGTGTGCCAGGGTGGTGGTCTGAGCGAGCTTGGTTTTGATGTTCTTGAAAGCTGCTTGCATATCAGGAATCCAAGTGAACTTGCATTTGCCTGATGTGTTCTTGCCACAGAGTGACTATGTGAGCAGCAGAAGTGTTTCTGCAACATGGGGGAGATGCTGTTGGTAAAAATTAATTATGCCTAAAACAGTGCAACACTTGAGAGGCCGTTGGGGGTGGTAGGTTATGGTTTTGGTCTATCTTTTCTGGGGTGGGATGGATGCCTGAAACGATGATGAGGTGGCCTACAAATGTAACAAATTTTTGCTGGAGTTGGCATTTGTCCTCATTGACCACAACATCATGCTCTGCTGGTCTGTAAAATACCACTTGGAGGTGTTTCTCATCATTTTGAACTGTTTGTGAGAAGATAATTACATCATCCAAGTAACAATAGCAAAAGCATATGGTAAAAAACAAGCCGTTAATGAACCATTGCCAAGTCTGGGCTGCGTTCTTTAGTCTGAAGGGCATAAAGAGGAATTCAGATAGGCCAAATGGTGTAATTATTGCCATCTTTGTGATGTCCTCAGTGGTCATTGGGATCTGCGAATAAGCTTTTTTGCAGTCGATCACGATAAAGATGGTTGCACCAGCCAGTTCCTGGGAGAAGCCCTGAATATTGGGCATGGGATAACTATCAATGATGGTGCGCACATTCAAATGTCTATAGTCCCCACACATGTGCCACGTTTTATCTTTTTTCATTCTCATAGTAATCGGTGACACCCATGCATTGTGTGATGGCCTGATGGTGCACCTCGTCTAACAGTTCCTCGATCGCGGCCTCGGCCACCTTTAGTTTGTGAGGGGCAAGGCAGTGGGGTCAGCGTCAGACCTGTGGAACAGGGGTAGTATTAATTCTGTGTATAGTACCATTGCGTACAGTGTTACTGAGCGAGGTGGCGCAGTGGTTAGACACTGGACTCGCATTCGGGAGGACGACGGTTCAATCCCGCGTCCGGCCATCCTGATTCAGGTTTTCCGTGATTTCCCTAAATCGCTCCAGGCAAATGCCGGGATGGTTCCTTTGAAAGGGCACGGCCGACTTCCTTCCCGATCCTTCCCTAATCCGATGAGACTGATGACCACGCTGTCTGGTCTCCTTCCCCAAAACAACCCAACCCCCCAACGTACAGTGTTAATCTTTTTATGGGGCTGATGTGGAGTAGCATGTGAGGCACACAATCTGCTCGTGGAAGCAATGTCACTGTTTAGACTCGCTAGGGCAATATCACTGTTTTTGCGCGGTCTGTTTGCGGGAGCACCATCAACAGAGGTAAGAGACACTGGACTGACCTGTGGTTCTGAAGGGTTGGCGGCATCTCGGATGGGCGGCTCTCATTGTTGCTGGTGCAACAACAGCCATTGCTGTGTGATGTACAGCTGTGTTGTAGCTCAGAGCAGCTGTTGCAGAAGTGTTAGTTAGCTGCTTGTGAGCTGGCATTGGTGCAACGGAGGTTAGTGTATTCAGTAGTCACAGTTTTAAACTCCTCAGGCAATGCGTGGCACTTTAGTGTGAGGTCCAGTACTATCTCAAAGGTAGGAGGAGCAGGCGGCGGAGTCTTGTCCATCGGTAAGTGATCACAGTTTACTCCACTGATCAGCATGCGGCCGTCACGATGTAGTAGTAAGGCTCTACACAGGTCCAGCAGAAGATTATAATGCCTCAAAAAATCTGCGCCCATCACTGCCTCTACAGTGTCAACCACAAAAACGTCCATAGACGAGGGGTGTGCTTGTCCAGTTGAACTATGATAGAGGCTGTGCCTATCACGGGAATCACTGAATTGTTCAAGGTGTGTAGTTGTATAGCGGATGGTGTACATTTTCCAGGCGCCAGCTGAGGTGGCAGAGTGCTGAGATTGGCACCTGTGTTGACTAGGAAGTATGCTCTAATATGGTTGTCATGTACGAAGAGCCACGCACTCCATTAGAATGTAGATGTGGGATATGTCGAGTGTTGTTGTGTTTCATAGCAAGGTGGCTTGAAGCAGGGGAGTGGCCTCGTGCAACTGTGTCACGCTGCTGTAGTAGTTTGGGTAGCTGCAGGATGGATGACAGCGGCATGCATTGGCACCAAAGCATGCGTGGAACCAGCAGAGGCGGTGCAGCTGAGTAGTCGCAGAGTCCTGGCCAGATGAATTGTTGTGACGGTTAGGCATGAGTTGCCAGCTGGTGGTGAATGCGGCAGGTGGTTGTTTACATTCCGCTACAAATGTGGGTCCGTCATGCTATCTGATTGTTGGTGCCTTATTGCAGCAGAGTCTTGCAAGGCAGCTACGGGTGTGGTGTGGAGGGGCTCAGGTGAGGTTGAAGCAGCTCGGCAACTGTCAGTTGGCTAGATGCTGTGCAGTGAATGCTGCACAATGGCCTCCATGGGTGCGGCCGGTATGTTTTCAGGCATACCGAGAAGCCATAGTGACCAGTGGGCACGATCTGGTAAGAGATTTGTGGCAATTTCGAGGTGTTACCTGCGCCACAGCGCTGATGGGGTGTCATGGTCCACCGATGTCTCAACGATGGGTAGGAGGAGTCATTGTTCAGGTGAATGCAAGAGGCACTGTAGTATGAGCATTTCCGCTGTCTCATATCTGTCAGTGGTTGGTGCTTGCAATAGGAGGCCACTGATAAGATCGGTGTTGGTGTGGAGGTGGTTCAAAAGCAAAAAAACTTGCGATGATTGTCTGTAATTCCAGCCGATTGCATCATGCATTCTGAATGCAAACCATACTTGTGGAGAATCAACTTGTAGTGGCAGCAGATGTAACTTGGTCAGTGGTAATCTGCCTGGTGGCAAGGGGCCGGGACCAGGATGATTTTGTTGTAATCATGCAAAGTACATGGTGCAGGTTTGTGAACACCGTCTGGTGGCACTGATAGTGGTGGCAACTGGCATTATGGCACGGTAGTTGCAGTAGGCATGTCGGTAATGTGAGTGCCATGATCAGCTGTCACGGGACGCGGTACTAAAGAACGCAGTGCAGTGGAAAGGTCCTGGTTGGTGGCAGTTGTGGTGGATGGTGTAGGTCACCAACATGGTGTTTGTTGTAGGTACTCCTTGTGTTCCCATGATGTGTTGGTTGCAGTTGCGGTCGAGCTTGCCATGTTGATGTCTGTGGTCATGAGGTGTCAAAACCCTGCGTGATTGCAGGTAGACATGGTGTGTCTGCTTGTTGAGTGACGTCATGTGGCAGGCATGGCCCGGAGCACGGCTGATGTCAGTCTCACCCATGTAACATACAGTTTTGTGTGGAAAACAGGGCTGTGGAAAAACATTGGCACGGGAAGGTCATTTGTAGGACAGATTTGTCCACATTAATTCGTAAATATTGGTTCTCTGCAGTGGAAGGCAGTCATATATGGTGGCGAGTGTTTGTCAACATTGCGGTACTCTGGAGAATGTCCATAATTTGGTACATTGCACATGGAATTTCGATAAGCGCTGAGTCATTAGAATGAAAATGAGTGTGGTGTACTTCATTAATACTGTCACTGATTCGTATATTACTAGCACTGGTTATGTGGGAAGTGGGGACAGCAGCAGGCAGCCATGTGTGGTTACTGTTGATGGAGCATAGTTAACTAAGGGAGTGGCGGGCTTCATTCACCACCTTTACTGATAACATTGTACTTGATTTGTGATTTAATGTGTTCATCCGTTTGGCGAGATGTAATGATGTCCTGGTTCAGCATTTGCTGAAACAATGAGAACATTGTTGACCTTTTGAGAACCACAATTGCACTGGTTATATCATCTGGAAATCAGCAAGAACACCAAATAGATGCACAAATAAATCATCTGTAGTGATGCCAGGGGGATGAAACACCATTTTGGGACATATGCTTCACGGCATGAAGTTTGTATCCCATGGT
This sequence comes from Schistocerca americana, assembly GCF_021461395.2. NCBI lineage: Eukaryota > Metazoa > Arthropoda > Insecta > Orthoptera > Acrididae > Schistocerca > Schistocerca americana. The sequence goes on along the minus strand of NC_060121.1, from coordinate 694,616,529 downwards.
GGTGAGTGGCATGCCGGCATGAGTATAACTTGGTATTTTGTGGCATGGTTGGAAAGAAAATAATGGGGTCACCACTGTAGGTATTGGGATGGGGTGTGGTAATTATAATGATAAACAATCACTTGCACTCCCGTCACTTATTATGAATACTTTTATTCTCGCAGTGCGTACACAATGCACGTAGCATAGAGTGTGTACTACAGAGGACTGATCTAGCAAAAATACAGTTGTTCTTGTTGTGGTATGGCAGCGATATTATATTCTGTCAATATGCAAAACTTCACTTTTGCACTGTTCTTGTTTTGAAGAGATTAAAGGAGAGTTGCTGAATAGTAGAGTGTGGCTTGCTAACAATATAAATGATATGATGTTAATTTCTTTTCATTTCTCTATGGTATGCCATGCAGTTACTGTTTAATCCTGATTCTTCCTTGAGAGCTAAATTTGTCATATTGTTGTACCTGACGCAGAAAAATGTACTTGAATCCTCTGTGTGATGATATGTACATTTACAATTCCATGAGTAATGTATTTTGGATTCTTGTGGAAAAGTCTCTTGTATGTGAAGAAAAAAAATCAAATGTACATTTTACTTTCATCTGATTTTAAATGATGACAAAATGAAATGTTATTGTATTAAAGTAACAATATTAATTTTAATACAATCTAATAATTCATTTTAATAGTTTATGTGAAGATACTTTACACTGGAATAGGAGTTACCCTATGGGAAGTTATGTAAAATTTGGTCTTAAATGTCACTGTAATATCCTGCAGAAAGCAAAACAGAAAGAAACCAAGCAGTAAAACAGGTTACAATTGAAACAATCAGGTTGGGAAAAAAAAAACCTGAACAGTGTAATTCTAGCACACTGCATCCATACCAACAGCTTTCATTTGAAAATTTCTGACAGCTGCCAAAAACTTTACATATACAAAGTATATCTCAGCCGGTGAAAATGCCAGCTGTCACTATTGCATCAGAATGTTAGAGGATTGAGGAGTAAAATTAGTGAACTACATATTTCATTCTCAAATTAGTCGTCAAATCCAGTTGACATAATCTGCCCCTCTGAACATCGTGTGACCAGTGGTATAGATATGTTAAAGCGTTGCTGGATTTAGCTTAACATCTCACGTCTGTAGAGCTGAAATGGAGAAAAGGGGGGGGGGGGGGGTGTTTGCCACATTTATCTGGAGTTGTTACACATTTAAGAATATGTACATTAACATTTTTTCCTCGGAGCTCTGTTGGGCTGTTTAATAATGAAAAGCAAAGAAGTAGAGGCTGCTGGTAACTTTAATACAGATTTTCGTAAGAAATACTTCAGTAAGAATTTATTGCAGTCAGCAACATTATAATTCAATGTAATTCCTACTGTAAACTTCCCAACTAGGATAGCTAGTTGCTAAGAAAACAGGCACTTATAATACCTTTGTAGAAAGGTTTATGAACAAAATTATATTTAAAACCTAATAGTTAGTGGCCCCTTGAGACCAAGGCATGTAGTTCAGTACTGTATGTTAAATGTTGAAACTAATTAGGATACAAAACTTCAGGAGAGTAGCTGGTAAGCCAAGAATTGATTATTTTAGGAAACTTCTCAAAAGTGAGAACTGTTATGAATTACACAGTACTCATGACATGAATACAAAGTACATAACTTTATAAATAAAGTTCTTACCTTACTTGACAAACTGGTTTCACTAAAAACAAATCCAGATTAGACCAAAGTAAGCAAAAAAGCCATGGGCTACTCAAGGAAAACAGGTTTCCTTTACGTCAAAGAGGAAACTGTACCTGTCTGTCAGAAAAACCTCTTAACATTAACACTAAAGCTCATTTCAAGGCCTACTGCAAAATACTGAAGAAGTTAATACTGACATCAAAGCAAATGCATTACAAGAAAAAGATAATTACATCAGCTAATGAAATAAAGACAATGTGGGAGGTACTGAAGGAGGAACCATAGATGAGGAGGAGCAGATAGCTTTGAAAGTAAATGACACTTTTGCAACAGATGTATGTAGTGTGCAGCACTTTTGCATTTCATATCTGTTACCGGAGAGAGAGGGTTGTCAGGTCCAGTAATTGCTGTCATTCCCAGCTATTCCAAATAACTTCAGTAATATGAAATGACCCCCCTCAACTCTAGGAGAAGTAATGTCATCTGTGAAATGTTTGCAGTCAGAACATTCTAGTATTTATGAAAAAATATCGACAAAGTTAATTAAAGAGTACTCTCCTGAGTTTAGTAACATTTTAAGACATTTGTGTAAGCAGTCATCTGTCACTGGAACATTTCCAGATTGGCTGAAATATGCTGAAGCTAAGCCTCTGTATAAGTAAGAAGATAAAGAAATCTGTCAAAATTCTTGGCTGATGAGTGGAGAAATTTGAAAATCTGTGCCAGACTGGGATTTGAACCCAGGTCTCCTGCTTACTAGACCGATATTCTGACCACTACGCCATCCAAACTCAGTGGTCATCGCAACTGCACGGAACACCCTTCTGTCAGACCCAAATTCTTAACTTCCTTAACTTATCCACACACTATTGATTCATTCATGGCATTTTGCTGATTCCCATAAAAGTTAAAGTTTGGTGAGCTTCTGCACTGAAGAGATCATGGCCATCCTCATCTTAATTATAATTATGTACAGGTGAGGACGGCCAATGACCCCTTCAGTTCAGGTGCACACAAAGCTTGAACTCTTATGGGAGTCAGCAAAATGCCACGAATGATAACATTGATGGGCAAGGGGCAATACATCAGTAGGGTGTGGATAAGTTGAGAATTTGCACTGGAGGGAGGTGTGTTAGGTGTCCGAATGACGTAGTGGTCATTACATCTGCCTAGTAAGCCCAACACCCAGGTTCAAATCCCAGTCCAGCACAAATTTTCATCTTTCGATGTTAATTTAAATCAGTACTCACTGACTGCTAATGTCATTAATCCTTTTGTGGAGTGGTATCTGTTCTTTTGGACATGTCCAAAAGTCACAGTTGGGATTTCTAAAAGGTTCTGATATGGAGAAGGCTATTTACTACCACAGTGAGAATATACTTAAAGCATTAGATAATAAATTACAGGCTATGTGTAATCTGTGATTCATGAACTAAGTCTGATTGTGTTAATCACAATATACTTTAAATAAATTAGAATATTATGGTGTATATTTAGAATCTGTCTGACAGGCTGAAGTTAGTATGTGCAAATAATCAGACATCGCAGTTGTTGAAAATAAAACATGGAATACCAAAGGGATCGTCGGTAAAGCAGATGCCAGACAGAGATTCATTGGAAGAATCCTAAGGAAATGCAATCCGAAAACAAAGGAAGTTGGTTACAGTACGCTTGTTTGCCCGCTGGTTGAACACTGCTCAGCAGTGTGGGATCCGTACCAGATAGGGTTGATAGAAGACATAGAGAAGATCCGACGGAGAGCAGCGCACTTCGTTACAGGATCATTTAGTAATCGCAAAAGCGTTACGGAGATGATAGATAAACTCCAGTGGAAGACTCTGCAGGAGAGACGCTCAGTAGCTGGGTACGGACTTTTGTTGAAGTTTCGAGAACATACCTTCACCGAAGAGTCAAGCAGTATATTCCTCCCTCCTACATATATCTCGCGAAGAGACCATGAGGATAAAATCAGAGAGATTAGAGCCCACACAGAGGCATACCGACAATCCTTCTTTCCACGAACAATACGAGACTGGAATAGAAGGGAGAACCGATAGAGGTACTCATGGTACCCTCCGCCACACACCGTCAGGTGGCTTGCGGAGTATGGATGTAGATGTAGATGTAGATCAGTTCGTGGACATTTTCTCTCCATTGTGTACATATATGATTTCTCAAGTCACATACCATGTGAGAATGTGCTGTATGCTGATGACACCACACTGATAACAACAGGTGAACAGTTACGAAGTTTTCAATATTATGGTAGGGCAATTATCAAGATGACTAATCACTGGTGTCTAGACAGCCTGCTGTCAATTAACAAAACAAAAATGAAAGAACATTGAAATAATCTTGGGGTAATGAAATCTGAGAATAAGAATGTAATTGGTAAATGACTATTGTGGAATGGGCACATAAATTACTTATGCAGTAAATTGGCAAGAGTTTTATTTTTGTTACGTAACTAAGAATATCAGCAAGAATCTATGGCTTTTATTATCCCTTCTTACATTCACATCTGCAACATGGAATGTTGTTGTGGACAAATGCGTGAAAGTCAGCTTTACATTTTTCAGTGATAGAAGAAAGCCATTGATGTAAGTCTGCATCCTAGAGAGAATTGCAGAAGCGAGTTCAGAGCACTTAACATAATGACGGTCCTCATCCTTTACATCTATAGTTGTCTAGTTTATGCTAAAGAAAACGTAAACAAACTTAAACTAAGAAATAATGTTCATTTGCACAATACAAGAAATAGCCAGATGATACATTTTCTGTACTCAAGACTTTCCCACATCCACACAATAGCCATTAACACATGAGCCTTAAATTCAACAAATTGTCAAAAACAGCTCACTTGACTCTCTTACACAAGTACAAGAAAGTTTTAGAATCTTTGCTAAGAGAGCGAGAATTTTATTCAGTTGATGACTTCATGACGAGTGCTTTCCAAGAACTGTGCTTTGGGTAGCTGCGTGTGTCAGTAAAATTGCATGTAATAATCATAAAATTAGAATTCTACATTTATATGTACATCACTAAATATATGAGTAATTGCTCCAACTAGTCATAAGTAATCATAAACTGTAAATGTAGAAGTATGTAATTGATATACAGTTGTAATTTAGCATTTATATATCAAGTATTTCAGTTACTGAATATTGATGTTAATAAGTGTATTAGAGCTGACATTGTACTCTTACTAAAATGTATCTTTATTTACTCATAAAGCTGATGTATTAATTGTATTAACTGTACTTTACATGTTGACAAGACCAATTTTATCAAAATACACTGAATGGTTGATAATAAACATTCTAACAGGAAATGTCACAAAATGGTTCAGATTATCTCTCTTTGATAGGAAACAAAGGGTGTTAGTAGGAAAGAGTCCTGTATTAAGTTACCAATTATCATCCAACAGGGAACTAAGTACAAGTGTTGTCCCACAAGGTTGCATCTTAAAGCCCTTACTCTTTCTTGTCAGTATTAATGACCTTTCTTCTCTAACGTTATCAGATGCCGTTTTGTTTTGTTTGCAAATGATGCAGACATTTTTAGCAGATCAAATATAGTGTTAGAAAGATGAATTAATGAAATTTTCATGGCTACACAAATATCATAAACTTGGAAAAGAAACACTTAAAGCACTTTGGGGTTTGTAGGGGGTTTCATCCAAATATATGTTTAAAATACAATGACAATCAACTAAAATAAGTTGACAGTATTAATTTCTTGGCATTACAACTTAATAAATCCAATTTGGAGGCATGTAACTTGAAATCGATGAAGTGCCTAAACAAATTTGAATTTGCAATGCAGAGTTTGTTATACAAAGGTGGTGTAAAAATAAAAAAGCTAGCTTAATTTGCTTGCTTCCATTCCTTATGTCATACAGGATCATTCTTTTGTGGTAACTCATCAAACCAAGCTAAAGTTTTCCAAGTTCAAAAGTAAGTAATGTGAGTTATTTGTAATGCATGTGAATTCAAGACTGTCCCGTAGAGGTGTGTTCAAGAAACTGGGGATACTAACTTCTCCTTTTCAATACATTTATTTCGTATTGAAATTTGTCACTTTGGTCCAGAAGGTGTTCAGTATTCAAGAACAGATATTTTCAATGACTTACCAGCATCCATAAAAAGTTTAGTTACTAATAAAGTTGAGTTTAAGAAAAGCATGAAGGATTTATTGTTGGAAAACTGCTGCTCCATTGATAAATGTATTGTTTCAAGCTCATTTATAACTCTTAATGAATGTGCTTTTCATAACTATTACACAGATTTGTTTCTTTATACAGGTTGTGCTTCAGTTGATTGTAAGGTCGTTAACCTCCAAATTTCAATTGCACACTAATGCAGAGTTTTATAGATAAATAATATTGATGAGTGGTAGAACAGAATCATCTCCATATTTTAAAATTATTTTTAATTGGTTTAAGGCATTCAACGTGGCATCCTTCCATTGTGTATATTGAGAAATTACAAAACTGAATGTCACATCATGTATTAATAAATCAGTGATAAAACAATTATCACTTTATTATATTTAACATTTATGAGAAGGGAAGCTGCTACTCACCACATAGTGGAGATGCTGAGTCACAGATAGGCACAACAAAAGTACTATATTTATACAGTCATCAATAGTATTTTTCTGACAATATAAACAATTTATGCAAGCATTAATGAACGTAAAAAGATAACCAAAATTGATAATCTGCTGAGGATAGTTTTATCGTTTCCCAAATTAGAGAATATACACCTAGGCAAACTTAGGTCTTATGTTTTGTTAGTTATGGCTGTTCACTTCAGCTCTGTATTAGACATTGACCACTTACAGTGGAACAGCCTTAATCACTGAATATACAATTGGCTACAAGGTTATTTTCATAGGAAAATTCTTACAATTTGCTAGTCCATGTTGTTAATGTTTTCATATAGTAAAACCTGGAAAATATTTAGGGATACATTTTTTCCACGTGTATAATTTTAGCACTTTATGCAGTTTTTCGTATTTCAGTTTAAATACATTCTGATGATTTGTGTAAATGAAAGTAATAATTCCCACATTTTTCATCATTTCGTAATAGCTGTCTTGTGAATTGAATTATCTGAAGCACATGATGCTACTTATAAGCAACTGCTACATTAATATGGCAGCTGAAGTTTGTTTTGCTGGTTGCTATGTAGCCAGAAAGCCCCTGTCATGGCCTTGAACATTGTAATCAATAATCCTCAACTGAGTTGACCTGGAAAATGTGTTCTGGACTTGACTGTGCTTGACATATGCTTTTCATTGTGTTGTGAATAAGGTATACCTACATATTGCAAATGCTTTTGCTAAAATCAGCAGTATCTACATATTTTCAAAGTTTATTTTTGGCAATAGTGTTTCTCTACTCGTGATACTGACATCTTGGAACTACTGATTGTTTTGTATCACTGATTCCATAAGATAGTGAAATTGTCACCATTGCAGGTATCTGGTGTCTGAAGTGAAGTGTAGAATGTACTATGTTCATTATTTTCTGTGAGACATATATGTACATATAATGAGTTATAGGAACCCCAATATTTCAAGATCCATCACTTTGTTTAATATTTTCTTTTCAAATAGCTATTACTAAACAGTAGAATATATGTAATATTTGAAACACCCTAATAAATTCATCGAATGTTTACATCAAAATGCATACAAACACCAAATTACACTAGAAGGGTCATAGAATAATAATCAAAAATAACATCAGTGACATCTTCTGTTGATTTTGGCATGCATCCTTGTGGCGAATTTCTAGAATGTGTAAACTGAATAGTGATACAAAATTTTCATTTTTTTTTTTTTTTTTTTTTTTTTTTTTTTTTTTTTTTTTTTTTAGCCTACCTGTGATATACTGGTATGATGGTATGATATGTTTTGCTCTTTAGGGACATGTTTTATGAAATTAATTTGGTAACTGTATTTTTATAATACAAATGTTTTTCCCTTTGGGGGTATTGGCAGTAGCTATTATACTATTAAAAAGACAGCACATAACTTCTTCTGGCTAGTTGATAGAGTTTTTATTAATATTTTTGTGCATTAAAGTCCAATAACTGTTCTCAAAAGTCAGTTCAAAGTCAGTTTTAAACCAAACCCTATATACTGCAATTCTTGCAACAATGATTTTAATTTTTATAGCATACTATGATAAAAAGAGAAATTGTTTAGTAATTTCTACAGACTTAACAGCTTTCCTCTTTAATGTCTGTTTGAATTACCTTATTCCAGTGGAGATTTTAAAATTGTTATGATATCACCAGTATGTTGTTAACTCTTTGCACATGATGGCTTTTTTGGCTCTTTCACCAATTAAGTGCTTACAGACTGTCAGTTTAGTAAGTAGGCACAAATGAAATCAAAATGTTAGATTTCTTGCAGTATAACTTTTCCATGTCTCTTTGCAACTACTTGATTGATACTGTTGTGGAACTTTTACAAAGAACTTTGCTGCAAATATCATAAAATTGCTTGTATGTTGTATGTAACTATATTTTATAAAATTAATTTATGAGTATAATTTTTCTTTTCCATTTTGTCTTGAGCACCACATTACCAGAACAGTTCTTATCAACATGAAAATCATATTATAATATCTGTTATCATCATCACAATAATTCAGTTTCATTATATCTATCAAAATGTTACCTTTTAAACAATGCAAACCATTTGAGAAGGATAGACTGCTACTTACTGCTTAGGGGAGATGTTGAATACACACAGAGACAGAGACAGCCTCTGTCATCTCTGGGTACTAACACCCAACTAATTAGCACCTAAAGATGATAATAGCAATGTCTATGTGCGTGTGTTTTGTCTATGTCTGATGGAGGATTTAATCCAATAACTAAATAATATCTAGTGGTCTTTATTCAGTGTGTCTGTCTGCCACTCAGTGCCTCCTTAAAAAGGTTATCTTTGTGATTTTGCTTTTATGCCATGCTCTTTGACACTCAGGCTAAAACTGTAAGCACATTGCTCATTCATTGTGTGCACTGCATGCTAACTTCAGAGAATTATTGTGGACATTTCAGACTTACTTTGCTTATAATGATTCAATAGAGTCCCTTGGCAGATATATGTTAACTGTTATGTAGTGATGTTTTTCTGTACATCCTTCACCAGTCAATGTATAATCCAAAAATAACACAGCAGAGTACTTATAAAGTTATAGAGATGGATAGAAAAGGAGCACAAACCTATATTCTTCAAGTGATGAGCATGATGTTTTCCTGATAAATTGATCTCCTTAATTTAATTTTGCAGGTTGGTATATATACATGTAATATACTGAAGAAAAACGAATGGGCTCCGCCCCTGTAAACATGAACCGGTATATCACATTAAACCAACTTGGAGATGGAACATATGGCTCCGTGGTTCTGGGTCAGAGAATTGATACTGGGGAGAAGGTTGCTATTAAGAGGTGAGGAAACTTCTTTTGTGATCATTAAAGGACAGTTAGTATTGTGTGGTCTCAGTCTGTCCAAAGAAATATTACCATAAACAGTAAGTAAATTCAGACACATAAAGATGTATGTACATACCAGCCCTCAAACTGGCATAGTAAGGTATGACTGGTAGTAACATAAAACAGTAAAAAAATTGAATTTTGAACTTTTAGAATCAGAGGGATCATTTCATAATAAACAGAATAGAAACTAGTGGAAAGAAGATGCGTGGAAAACTGCAATAGGCATTACTGAAATAGCAAGAATGACGTCTTATTGTGTGATTATACAATTGTTGAAATGTGCCTGGAAGCAGCCACATCCTTTAAATATTTGGGGGTACACACAGAGTGATTTAAAGTGGAACAACTACATAAAATGAATCACCCCTAGGCAGATGACAGAATGAGATTCATTGGAAGAAACTACCCATAAAGAGGGTAGCTTAAAAAACTCTCATATGACAAACACCTAAATATTGCCTGTGAATTATGTTTTATTCATCTCAAGATGTACATTTGCAGTCCATTTGGTTTTCGTACAGGAGACATGTCAAAAATTTATAATACAGTTAACAATGATTTTTGCGTTAATAAATAGTAGCACTACAGTAAATAATAACACTACGTAAGTAATAACACTATGTTCCCGTAACCCTCCTGGTCTCCACCTTCATTAGTCACTGTCCTCACCCATCCAGCCCCATCCCTGTTCCCATTCCAGCACTACACAGCCGTCATTTCACCGCCACACTCAGTCTATTTCTTTTTATTTCTCTCCTTTCTGCTACTTACCCCCTCCCCCCTTCGCACCTTCTCTCCTGACCTGCGTCTAAACTGTAACACTTCACTGTCCACCACTCCACCCGTACTATCCCTCCCCCTCCCCACCCCAGCCGCCTCCTTACCCCCACCCAGTCGCCACTCCCATCATGCATTGCTGTTGCTGCTCGCAGTGTGGTTTCAGTTCTCTGAGACTGCAGATATATGTGCAAGTTGCGCTTGCATTTGCGTGCGTGCGTGCGTGTGTGTGTGTGTGTGTGTGTGTGTGTGTGTGTGTGTGTGTGTGTGTGTGTGTGTGTCTGGTATTGTTACATTCCATCATGGATTTCCCATTGTTTGATTAACACTATAAGGATATTTCTTGGAATATGCTACACATTGTATCCTGATCAAGTTTCCAGTTTGTCCTGCGTGAATTCATCCACTAAGTAATAACACTTCAGTGTCAGTACCTCATATAGCCTTCTTTCAAGTGAACCTAAATTATCTGCATCAACTTGTTCCCTTTTAATTTATTACAAATTTTCAATCCCATGTATTGAGGTCCCTGAGAATACAGTCTGAGGTAGCGGGTGGGGAGCATAAAATTTTCATTGTTTCTAGTATCATGTAAATGGACAAAATGGTTTCCCTCAAATAATTCATGCCTGTTGTACAATAATATAATAACCTCATATACGTATAAGGATGGCATATTTAATATTGTAAGTTTTCTAAATAATGGTCGACATGATTTATTTTCTGTATTTTTAGTATCCTCACTGTGTTTGACGAGTTACCCCAAAAAAACAATACCATACCTAATAATGGATTCGAAGTAGCTTGTATATGCTACTTTTTGTGTGTCCATGTCAGTTGCAGTTGACAATATTTGCATTGCAGATGCAAAGCTGCTAATTTTGTTTGCTAGGAATTCAATGTGTGCCTGCCAGATCAAATTTTTATCTACATTTAAACCAAAGAATTTGACTGAGTCAACTTCTATATCTTGGTTGTTGTGTACAATCTTAATCTGCTCACATTTTGACTATTTGGTTTTGAACTTAGATATGTTTAGATTCAACCTATTTAGCTGAAACCAAGTTTCCAAGTTACTAAGGGTACTGATCACATATTTGAGAATTTTTTCCAAATCCTGATCTTCAAGAAAGACAGAAGTATCATCTGTGAACAGATCTGATGGGGAGGTTTGCTTAGTAATTGTAAAAAAACATTACGGAGTTGCTCATCCAACCCCAGCAGCAGATGCTGCAAGAGAGGTGTTGTGTATCATGGTGTGATTTTTCTGTTAAAATCCCAAGAGTGTACATTCGTAGAAGAGTCAACCAATACAGTGCTTCCCCTTTCGTATATCTCGTGAAAAGATCCTGAACGTAAAATTAGAGGGACTCAAGCTCACAGAGAAGCTTACCAACAATTGTTTTTCCCCAACAATTGTTTTTCCTGTGCACTATTCACAACTGGAACAGTGAAGGGAGGAAGTACACACTACAGGATGGCTTGTGGAATATAAATGTAGATGTAGAAAATAATTAATAATACTTCCATCTTCTGTTCTTCCTGTGTAGCAATTTTCCTTTAATATTGTACATAGGAATACGTAATGCTTCCTTTTGTGCTCAGTTCAAGAAGTGGTTGGCAATAGAGCTCCATTTTTTGCATCGTTCTACTCTTTTATTCATTCTCACATGGGAATTACAGGTGTCTTTTATAATTTGAGCTATGTATTTATGTTATGATCTTCATTTAGCTCTTATTCCATTGACATACCTCCATATTATTGTATTTAGGATCTCTTCCAGACTCAACAGATGAACAATAAACTGTTTATCTTTTTACAGTAGTGTTCCATGAACTTTTCTCCTATCCCACTGTTTTGAAAACTTGTTCAACTTCATGATGTTATCAGTCCATTTGGTTTTCATGATGCACTTGCAACACAACATCTCCAAAAACATCAATCTTTTCTTCAATCTGAAGAGTCTCGCAGGCATACAACACCACATTCTAACAGACCATGTGTTTTTAGAACCCTTTTCCTGATTCATGTGCTGTTACTTTTTGAGGTTAGGCACATTTTGCTTTGGCATTTCTGCCTCTTACTTTTTATGCTTCTTCCATCTCTATTTATCTTGCTTGTTAAATAAATAAATAAATAAATAAATAAAAAAGAGAACTTATGTTTTGGCTTGCCCTCCTTTGTCACAAACCATCACTTTCATTTTCGATTTGTTTATTTTCTTGTTACATTCATTTCTTATATTTTCATCCATTTTATTTGACATGACTTCAAGTTCTTTTTCTGTTTCAGCTAAAACAACTAAGTTTAAACTAAAACAACTATGTCGTCAGCATAGCTCAGCATATTTATTCTTTTGCCTCTTATTACACCTGTCTCCAACTGTTCTCCAACTTTTTAAAGTGCCTCCTCTATGTATAGATTAAACATAAATGGTTCTAGTGCACATCATTGCTAGATCTTGTTTTTGTAAAGGTTCTGTAACACTTTTCAGTCTCTTTAGTCTATTCCTACTTTCTTCAACTCTCCTATCTTCTTTTCGCTTTTCACACTATAAATGCTTTCTATATATCTACAAATGTTATGTACCATGTTTAATTCCTTTCCAACTATTTCTCTGTGACTAATTTTAAAGCTAAAATTCTTTCTCTAATACGTCATTTTTTCAGAAGTTGAACTGAGAGTGCAGCTTCACCTTTTTCTTGCATTGGTTTGAAGATGATGTTTATTATTTTTGATTCATGCTTGATGAGGCTATACGTTTGGTCATGTTTGCATTTTAAAGGATTTGCCATTTGGGGATGGGATTTATCAGGTTTATCTCAAAATCTGTGGCAGTTTTCCTGCAGACATCCTCAACATATTTTTGTGTTTTTTCCTTGCTTCTCTGTTACCTCAGCTTTTTGTGCTTTTGTACTTCTGTTGCTATTTCTCTCTTTTTTGTTTTTGAGCTCTTTGGTTTCTATCTTTGTTCCATAATGTTCAAACATTCAGAAGTAGTAGGTTATTTTTGTTTCTTTTTCTTTTTCTTGCCTGCTATTTCTTGCCGTTGCTAAGTTACCTGTTTTTCTTGACCTGTTGCTTCCTCGGGTGTCATTAGAGTCTCCTGCATGTGTTATCTTGTCCGTTTGCTGTTGATATGGTTCCACTGTGTGTTTGTTAAATCGCATTTTTATATGCTATTCTTAATTTTTTTTAAAAAATTTAGACCAGATTTTCATCATTACCAGTACGTGGTCACTTCCCAAGTCAATTTGGTATCTCAAGATATTTTTCAGGTGTCTGTCGGTGCTGGCTAAAAAAGGTGTCCTGGATGCATAGGTTATGTTTTTGGAAAAATTCTGTTTGTCTCCCCTTTCATTCCCTGACCCCAGTAAAAATTTTGCAACCATCTTTCCTTCCTCTCCATTTCTATCTACAGTATTCATATCACTCGGCAAGATAAAGCTTTCATCTCCCTTAGTCTGCTAATTCACCATATATCATATTGATTTCTCCTTCTTCTTGTACTGTTGTTGACATTTGTATCTTGATTATAACTGCATAATGCTGTAAAGTCATAGCTCTTTGCTGTTTGATCTCAGCAGCTTTCGTGCAAGTACTTTTCGTCTCTAGTTTATGTTATTCAGATATGCTGATGGGGTAATGTATCCGAACATTATCTTAAAACTACTATAATTTTTCCTCTTTCTTAAATTTTTCTTCATTTTGTAAAATCTTTTCCTATTCTGTCTTTTTTAATTTGCGCTTCTTTTCTCTTCATGAGCCTTTTTTTAGCCTTATTTTAGCTCCTCTTACAATTATTGTTGACCTTTTGCACATGTCATGTTTGCAAATTGTTGAGCATTTCAATCAGTTTGCCCATGTACCCATTACTGGGAGCTTGAATGACATCTCTTTCCCTTTGGTACCTTTTCATTTCTTTATAGATATACATTTGCTTCTTTCTGCTGGATAGAATAACTCTGTTAGTGAAATCTTTTTGGGTCATCAGCTGAGTCATGATGTCATGTTGTTGCTCGATGAAATCTTTTCAAGTTATCAGCTGAGTCATGGCTTCCTGTAGTCAACCAATTTGTGGTGTTGCCTTGTCACTTGGCTGATAATCCTAGAAGATTTCATCAATAATTTGTCAAGGAAGCCAACATACCCATGGAAACTTTGGTACTGACAACGTTGCTTTAACCTTGACCCTGTATATGCTTTTACTATTTACATTTCAGATGTAGCAAGGTAGAATAGCTTCACTTGCTATAGTCGCACTTATTAAATATATATCTTTTTCTGCCCCCCCCCCCCCCCCCCCCCTCTCTCTCTCTCTCTCTCTCTCTCTCTAATGTGAATGTACGAAACCTCAAAACTTTTATCCCTGCTGTGTTTTTCAAAGCTGAAGTATTCACCATATATTGTATTTGCTTATAAAGATATTTAAAACTTAAATTTCATGAAAACCAGATGCCAAAATTCAAACCCATTCTAATAGTTTGTTTTAGGATTGGCATATCTTATTAGAAAGCCCTAACTCAAAAAAACACCCTTAAATAATGGAAAGTCCAAGATGGAATAACAACAACTGGAATGGATAGGTTGCTATGCACCACATAGAGGAGGCATTGAGTTGCAGACACAATGAACAGGCTGCTAAACTTTTAGGTTTTAGGCCAAAAGTCCTTCTTCATAAGCAGAGAACACGAACACGAACACACACACACACACACACACACACACACACACACACACACACACACACACACACACACACAAGGAAAAGTTAACAACAATATTAGGAAAATGATATATTGCTACTCATCATAAAAGTGACCTGTTGAGTTGCTGACAGGCACACTGAAAATTATAGCTTTCGGTCAAAGCCTTCAAAGAAAACACACACACATTCACACAAGCAAGCACAGATCATGCACACATGACCGCTCCAATCAGCAACTCCACGCAGAATGTGACTGTCATGTGAATAACAATCTGGAGTGGGTCAGGGAAGAGGGAGTGATAGCAGGGTATGGATGGGCAGCAAACAAAGAGGGTGAAGGAATGTGAAAAGGGAGGTTGTGATAGGATGAAGGTACGGAAACTACTGGGTGGAGGGTGTGGGAGTTACCGTAGGTTGAGCCTGGAAAAATTTTGGAAGCAGAGAATGTGTTGTAAGGATAACTCCCACCTGCACAGTTCAGAAAAGCTGGTGGTAGAGGGGAGGATCCAGATGGTCCGTGTTGTGAAGCAGGGATTGAAATCAAGCCTGTTATGTTCAGATGCATGGTGTGTCACAGGACGGTCTACTCTGCTGTCGGCCACAGTTTGGCAGTGGCCGTTCATCCTGGTGGACAGCTGGTTGGTAGTCATACCAATGTAAAAGACTGTGCAATGGCTGCAGCAGAGCTGTTGTTAAACTTTCCACCAAAATCTTCAGCCCTCCAGAAGTTTCAGCCCTATTCAAAGACCTCATCATTAGCCCTACACCCTAGTTTAACCATGTTGGACTTATCAAAGACCTACTTTTCTTCTCCTGATCCATGCAATGGAAACACTTCTTTGGCACCAAACCCTCCAACAAAGCCAACATAATTCTAACATTGAACCCTGCCTCTCCCAGTTCATACCACTGTCCAGCCCAACTGCCCCCCTCCCACCTAACCACCCTCTGGTCATCTTTCAGGAATTCCATACACCCAGCTTGACCTCACTTGGTTTAAAGCAAGGAAGTTAGCATTCTGTGACCTTCCAAATTAGAATATTTTTTTTATATATCTTCTTCTTAAATTTGCTTAAAAGAAAGCCCAAGAGTATGTGTGTGTGTGTCAACCAAATTTGAACATATAGAGAGAGACATTTAAAGCAAAACATCAGCCAGGTCTCCAGTACTTTTGGGTTATTATTATGTTTTTTTAGTTCTCTATTGTTTTAAGAGTTATTTACAAAATACACATTTTCCCAAGGATTGCACCATTTACAAAAACCGAGATGAAATGAAAATATTTTATTTCTTAACACATATGATGTACTTCCTTACTTTACTTTTTTGCGTCAGGATCTCTGAATTTTTTGGCCCAATACTGGGCTAAGTCGAAAGCTTCAGTACAATTTTGGCATATTAGAAGATATTGCATGTTCTTTATTTCTCCACAGTTGTATTTATTATCGTCAGGTTCTAATAGGCTCCATTTTATCAAATTGATTTTTATATGGGCTACACCAATTCTGATACAGTTTAGCATTTTTTGTAATTTGCAGTGTAATTCAACACCACTTTGTAGATGTTCTAAAATAGAGTATCTGGCTGGGGTATCATCCAAGATGTAATTGAGGAACAGAATTCTTGATTTTAGTCTTTTTAATTTATATTGATCTTCTTTGCATGTGCCAATATAGACCATATAGGACATGTGTACTCAGCTGCAGAAAAGCAAAGTACTAAAGCAGTGGTTCCATAAGCAAGGCCATTTTTCTGATTCCTCCAGTTCCTTTTTATCCCTTTTAGGGTGATGTAGAATTGTCAGTTTTTCAGCAAGGATTCTACGATTTTTACTAGTTGATGGTCCCTGGTACTATGATAGATTTTGAGTAATAGTTTTCGGTGGTTTATTGTATCACAGGTGGCAGGCACTTACATCAACCAGAGTTCAGCCCATTATTAATCTA
Organism: Schistocerca americana; assembly: GCF_021461395.2. NCBI lineage: Eukaryota > Metazoa > Arthropoda > Insecta > Orthoptera > Acrididae > Schistocerca > Schistocerca americana. The sequence goes on along the minus strand of NC_060121.1, from coordinate 694,599,890 downwards.
TTTTCATAATCCTCAATATGCCTGTGAGTGCCAGAATCTGGCCAGTACAATATTTACCTGGCCTGAAGCCAACTTGCTGCAAGGTTAACTTTGAATCAATGATGTTATTGATTCAATTAAGGATCAGCCTTTCATGCAGTCTGAAGAGGTGGCACAGGAAGGATATGGGCTGACAGTTGCTACGTGAGACAGGCTTTTTTTCCTGGCTTCATGAGTGTTATTACTGTGGACTTCCTCCACAGTTTAGGAATTTTAAAGGTTTTGTGCAGTGGTTAAATAGGCTTAACACCCAATTTTTGGCATTTGATTCGGTCTGAGATACTTTACCTGTTCCACACCCACCCACCCACCCACCCACTCACACACACACACACACACACACACACACACACACAAATCATCAACACCAGCCGCCTTTGTGTTTTTCATAGTATTTATGCTCTCATTGAGTTTGCTCATTGTGAAAGGAGAGAAGAAGTTGTGGGTTTCTGTGTGGATATCACATTTAACTTGCTTTAATCATATTTTTTGTTGGGCTTGCCATTCGGTAGTAGTGGGTGTGCAATTTCATTGGGTGTTACTCTAGCCAATTCTTTTGGGTCCCCATTGAGCTTTCTGATGAGACTCCATGCAGTTTTGCTGCTATGCAACATGTCCATTTTCTCCAACATTTCGACCCATTTCTTTCATCTTATTTCACTTAGTGCTGTTGTGAGAATTGTGCACAAGCTATTGTCTCATCACTGAAAAGATCGTTTGAGTACAACTCTTCAAATTTCACTAATATGTTTTTGTTACCTTCAGAGAGTCCTGGTATGAAGTTGTGTCTCCAATCTTTTGGAATCTGCTTTTTTGACACTTTATGGAGAATTTGTAAAAAAAAAAAAAAATGTAGTTTTCAGGAATGGATTTGTCTTGTTAATTTCTTTGTCTAATTCCCTGAAGAAATCCATCCATATGGCTTTTGTGAAACTGAACCCTCTTTGAAAGGATGTGTTAGCAGACTTGTCTGCCGAGAAGACCTGAATTGCAGTGGGACTATGTTGAGTTCTTGGAAGGGCTTCATATACATTTTTAGCAAATTAGTTTTGGATATTACTGCTAACAAAGCAGTTGTCAGGGTTTGAAGCCTCATTTCCAAATTTTGTTAATGAAGGAGTAGGGCAGCTTTGAGTCATGTAGGAGAAAGAAGTTATTCACTTCCATTCATTCTTCTAGCAACTGGCCATTGCCATCAGTTTTGTTGTATCCCCAGTTTCTCCTATGGCAGTTGAAAGTTGAAGTCATCTTCGATAAACTGTTTCTTTTGGCTTTTGAAGTCGTCTGGCATGATAAGCTTAAGGTTTTCATCTGGTGGCTTATATATGATGTTACTGTGAAGGTGTTCACTCAGTAGTTAAGATCTCAGTTTCCATTTACTGCTGTTTCCCCTGTGGAAGTTAAGGCCAGGTCAGGTCTAATGAAAATTGCACTACCATTATTGTGTGGTACCTCTGGCTAAATGCATTGCATTAATTTGGGGCCTGTGTGCTGCTTCATCTCTATGGATTTCCTTTATACACAGTACATCCCATTTATGCATTTGAAATAGCTGCAAAATTATGTTTTGTTTGTTCTTTGTTATTCCCTTGACATTCAGGCTAGCAATAGTCAGAGATGGCTCTAAGAAGTGCCTGTTATTTGATTTTCTCTGGTGGTGGAAGGATTGTCAGATGCCCTCACAGATGTCATTTCCACGGAGCATCAGCATTTTCTAGTCTTATAGTGGCATGCAGGTTTACTGTATCGTTAAATGATGATGGCGTCCTCTTGTGTAAAATATTCCGGAGGTAAAACAGTCCCCCATTCGGATCTCCGGGCGGGGACTACTCAGGAAGACGACGTTATCAGGAGAAAGAAAACTGGCAGTCTACGGGTCAGAGCGTGGAACGTCAGATCCCTTAATCGGGCAGGTAGGTTAGAAAATTTAAAAAGGGAAATGGATAGGTTAAAGTTAGATATAACGGGAATTAGTGAAGTTCGGTGGCAGGAGGAACAAGACTTCTGGTCAGGTGAATACAGGGTTATAAATACAAAATCAAATAGGGGTAATGCAGGAGTATGTTTAATAATGAATAAAAAAATGGGAGTGTGGGTAAGCTACTACAAACAGTATAGTAAACGCATTATTGTGGCCAAGATAGACACGAAGCCCATGTCTACTACAGTAGTACAAGTTTATATGCCAGTGAGCTATGCAGATGACGAAGAAATTGAAGAAATGTATGATGAGATAAAAGAAATTATTCAGATAGTGAAGGGAGACGAAAATTTAATAGTCATGGAATTTGATAGTAGGAAAAGGAAGAGAAGGAAACGTAGTAGGTGAATATGGATTGCGGGTAAGAAATGAAAGATGAAGCCATCTGGTAGAATTTTGCACAGAGCATAACTTAATCATAGCTAACACTTGGATCAATAATCATAAAAGAAGGTTGTATACATAGAAGAAGCCTGGAGATACTGACAGGTTTCAGATAGATTATATAATGGTTAGACAGAGATTTAGGAACCAGGTTTTAAATTGTAAGACATTTCCAGGGGCAGATGTGGACTCTGACCACAATCTATTGGTTATGTACTGTAGATTAAAACTGAAGAAACTGCAAAAAGGTGGCAATTTAAGGAGATGGGACCTGGATAAACTGACTAAACCAGAGGTTGTACAGAGTTTCAAGGAGAGCATAAGGGAGCAATTGACAAGAACGGGGGAAAGAAATACAGTAGAAGAAGAATGGGTAGCTTTGTGGGATGAAATAGTGAAGGCAGCAGAGGATCAAGTAGGTAAAAAGACGAGGGTTAGTAGAAATCCTTGGGTAACAGAAGAAATATTGAATTTAATTGATGAAAGGAGAAAATATAAAAATGGAGTAAATGAAGCAGGCAAAAAGGAATACAAACGTCTCAAAAATGGTATCGAAAGGAAGTTCAAAATGGCTAAGCAGGGATGGCTATAGGACAAATGTAAGGATGTAGAGGCTTATCTCACTAGGGGTAAGATAGATACTGCCTACAGGATAATTAAAGAGACCTTTGGTGAAAAGAGAAAAGAGAAGAGAAGAAGGGAAAGCAGAAAGGTGGAAGAAGTATATAGAGGGTCTATACAAGGGCGATGTACTTGAGGGCAATATTATGGAAATGGAAGAGTATGTAGATGAAGATAAAATGGGAGATATGGTACTGCGTGAAGAGTTTGACAGAGCACTGAAAGACCTAAGTCAAAACAAGGCCCCAGGAATAGACAACATCCCATTAGAACTAATGACTCACTTGGGAGAGCCAGGCCTAACAAAACTCTACCATTTTGTGAGCAAGCTGTATGAGACAGGCGAAATACCCTCAGACTTCAAGAAGAGTATAATAATTCCAATCCCAAAGAAAGCAGGTGTTGACAGGTGTGAAAATTACCGAGCTATCAGTTTAATAAGTCACAGCTGCAAAATACTAACGCGAATTCTTTACAGATGAATGGAAAAACTGGTAGAAGCCAACCTCGGGGAAGATCAGTTTGGATTCCGTAGCAATGTTGGAACATGTGAGGCAATACTGACCCTACGGCTTATCTTAGAAGCTAGATTAAGAAAAGGCAAACCTGTGTTTCTTGTATTTGTAGACTTAGGGAAAGCTTTTGACATTGTTGACTGGAATACTCTCTTTCAAATTCTGAAGGTGGTAGGGGTAAAATACAGGGAGCGAAAGGCTATTTACAATTTGTACAGAAACCAGATGGCAGTTACAAGAGTCGAGGGACATGAAAGGGAAGCAGTGGTTGGGAATGGAGTGAGACAGAGTTGTAGCCTCTCCCCAATGTTATTCAATCTGTATATTGACCAAACAGTGAAGGAAACAAAAGAAAAATTCGGAGTAGGTATTAAAACCCATAGAGAAGAAATAAAAACTTTAAGGTTCGCCGATGATGTTGTAATTCTGTCAGAGACAGCAAAGGACTTGGAAGAGCAGTTGAATGGAGTGGACAGTGTCTTGAAAGGAGGATATAAGATGAACATCAACAAAGCAAAATGAGGATAATGGAATGTAGTCAAGTTAACTCGGGTGATGCTGAGGGAATTAGAGTATGAAATGAGACACTTAAAGTAGTAAAGGAGTTTTGCTATTTGGGGAGCAAAATAACTGATGATGGTCGAAGTAGAGAGGATATAAAATGTAGACTGGCAATGGCAAGGAAAGCGTTTCTGAAGAAGAGAAATTTGTTAACATCGAGTATAGATTTAAGTGTCAGGAAGTCGTTTCTGAAAGTATTTGTATGGAGTGTAGCCATGTATGAAAGTGAAACATGGACGATAAAATATTTTGGACAAGAAGGGAATAGAATCTTTCGAAATCTGGCGCTACAAAAGAATGCTGAAGATTAGATGGGTAGATCACATAACTAATGAGGAGGTATTGAATAGAATTGGGGAGAAGAGAAGTTTGTGGCACAACTTGACTAGAAGAAGGGATCGATTGGTAGGACATGTTCTGAGGCATCAAGGGATCACCAGTTTAGTATTGGAGGGCAGCATGGAGGGAGAATAAGAAATGAATATACTAAACAGATTCAGAAGGATGGAGGCTGCAGTACGTACTGGGAGATGAAGCAGCTTGCACAGGATAGAGTAGCATGCAGAGCTGCATCAAACCAGTCTCAGGACTGACGACCACAACGACAGTGGCTTCGAGTGAAAATGCATACTTGGAGGCTCCTTCTGTGCTCCTCACATATGATATAGTGGCCTAACATATATTTTTTCCAGAGAAATTCTTGATCATGAATGTCCTATATGATTTGAGATGAAACTGCCAAGCCGTGAATGAGTGGCCCCTCTGTCACTCGACACCAGCCCGGACTGGAACCACAGAACCACATCTTTTGATTATCTATCATCATACCCTGAAATGAGGGACAATGTACCCAAGATCCTTCCCGCCCCTCCTAAAATGGTGTTCTAACCTACACAACATCATTGTCCATCCTTACGCCACTCCCAATCCCAGCCCCTTGCCACAGGGATCATATCCCTTGGAAGTCCCAGGTGCAAGGCCTACACAGTCTACCCAAGCAGCATTTCTTAGACCAGTCCTGTCACAGGCTTACACCATCAAAGCCAGGGTCACCTGTGAAAGAAGCCATGTTGTATACCAGTTCTGCTGCAACCATTGCACAGCTTTTTATATTCATATGACTACCAACCAGCTGTCCACCAGGATGAATGGCCACTGTAAAACTGTGACCAAGAACAAAGTAGACCACACTATGACACATGCAGCTGAACATAACATGCTTGACATCAATGGCTGTGTCACTATCCAAACTATCTGGATCATCCCCTGCATCACCAGCTTTTCTGATCTGTGCAGCTGGGAGTTATTCTTACAACACATTCTCCACTCCCAAAATTATCCCAGCCTCAACCTACGGTAACCTTCTGTCCCCACAGCCTCCACCCAACAGTTCCCACCCCCTTGTCCTATCACCTCCTCATTTTTCATATTCCTTCACCCTTATTGTGTACTGCCCTCTGCCAAAGCACCTGCTCATCCTTTCCATTATCTGCTGCCACCTCCCCCCCCCCCTCTCTTTCTCCTGAAACCCCTCCTCCCATCGCTGCACCTGGCAGTCTCTAGTTCCTGCACACCCCACCAAAAAGTGTCCCTTCTCTGCATCCATATCCTGCTACCACTGTTCCTTCCCCAGCCCACTGCAGACTACTATTCATGTGACAGTTGCTTTCTAGTAGGGTATGCCAGTGGCAGTGCTCATGTGTGTGAGGTGTACTTGCTTGTGTGAATGTGCATGTGTGTTTTCTTTCTGAAGAAGGCTTTGGCTGAAAGCTATAATGTGTTACAGTCTTTTCGTTGTGAATGTCTGCAACCCAACAGGTCATCTTTATGGTGAATAATAATCTATCCTTTTCCTGGAACTGTTGCTATTACAATCTGGAGTTTCCATTATTTCAAAAGTTATCTTTATTCAAAAGAGTTGGCTTCATAGGCTTAAAATGTAATCCTTTCAAAATTTCAGCGGTATTGTTTTGCAGGTGTATTTTTTCACTTTCCACTAAATGCGCAGTTTTTGTGGGACAACAAGTTTGTTTATGAAATATTTCAATTAGAAAATTTGATATTCCTGAAAATTTGTGGTGGGATTTTTAAATCCCAATGCACATTCAACCTTTTGCCTCATAAAATGGAACCATTATTTGGACCTAAAGGGCATTCATCCAACATCTTTGTGTAATGTTAATCTATGTTATGCACTAATTATGTCTTTCTTGTTGATATCTAAAATGTAATAGATTATGTTTTAATATTTTGTAACATCTTTCCCACACTGTCTTTAAGTAGGTGTTATGTACAAAGCTATAAGAGGAGTCCATATCTGGCAATCAATGAGTATGCACACTCCATAATTTTCATTGTCAGTAAGTATGATTATCAAGTCAGTTGTGGTTGAGTATTGAAAAATACACATACCATTTCAGTCGGCACCCACCATTTAGTGTGTAAAATTCTGGTCAGTCTACATATTTGTAAATGATGTTGTGCTGTGTAATTCTGTATTGTTGCCTATTTGTATAACTTTGCTTATCTGCTCAGTGAAATGTATGTTACATAATCACATAATCAGCAGCTGACTATTATCATGAATGCGAATGTTAATAAACATATATGAAAGTGAAAATCTGAGCCCACAATGTCGGGCGCTAATGACCATAGCAGTTTTGCGCCCAAAAAAAAAAAAAAAAAAAAAAAGCCCACAATGTGTGAAATTCATTTGAAAACTACTTTAAATTCTTTCTCACTCTGTAAAAGAACACTGATATGAAGAAGACTACTAAGGAGGATAAACGTGGAACAGCAAGGTTATGCAGTCATTTCTGTTTGAATGCTGCTTTTATTTTATGACCTTAAAGTATTTTTCATTGACTGTTCAGTATCTAGTTTTTCCTGTATTACAAGTTACTGCAAATTGTATGTAAATTTTCTTATCCAGAGTCTGCATTTTATTTCAGGATGAAGAGGAAATATTATTCCTGGGATGAGGCTATGAACCTACGAGAAGTTAAGGTTGTAATCTAAATTTCAGTTTTTGGACTTTTTGTAAACAATATAAATTCATTATTAATCAAATCAACTAACAATCACAGAACTTCATATCCATGCATCTAACTTTTTATTTGCTGTAACTCTAGATCAATAAGTCTGAAATACCCTAGAGTGCTGTTGCTTTTCAATAATAATTTAGTCATTCATGGATGTATCTGTTGTTCCCAATATACACTGTTCATGCAGTGTAAGACAGGCTATCATTTTTCATAATTCATTACTAAAATGCTCAGTAACCTTTGTATTATTTAAATAAAATACAATTTTTCACCTGGAACCCACAGCCGTATCTACTAATGTGACTTCTGTTTTTTGTGAATGGCTTGTTCTTCGAATTTGTAACTATTATTTATAGAAAAGTCAGCAGATTTGTGTCTCAGATTTGAGACTACATCTGGCACTTTATTTTCTGATATTTCAGTGGTACAAGGGATTGTAACACTGCAAGAAAATCCATGAGAGTAATTTCATTGCAGGGTGAATGACTATTCTATTCTGATAATGCCCTGTTGGTCAGTCTAACATTTCGTAATGAGTAAATGTGATAACAGTTGGACACAAACAAGATTTTCTGGTCACTTTTAATTAAATTTGCACTTACTGTCAGAGTTCAGTGAAATGTATCACTGTGAACTGCAACATGTATGACAGGGATCAAATTAGAAAAGGTACCAAACTTGTTGTTTGATTGTGATTTTACATTTATATTTGCTGACTGTTTGTTCATTGTAGTTATTATACAGAGTATATTTGATGTGCAGTTTCAATTATAATTCATTATCTTCTTTCACCCTTTTCTATATGCCCTAATGCAAAACTTTTGTGGGGTTAAGAGTTTCCGACATATTCTGTGGTGTTTGAACTCAAAATTACAACTTTTCTCTCACATTTATTGAACAATTGGAACAAGTAGTGTGAAATTATACAATACATTACCTCATATTCCATGCCACCATCATTGAGCAATATGGGCCTTCACTTTGCTAAAATTGACACAGATTTTTCTTTAATTCACAAGTTTCTAATTATTTGCAACTCTATCTTCTACATTTCAATTAAATGATTTTCTTCCTTTAATGATCAGTCATAAAGGTAGCTGCCTTCCTTTATTTTTGCAGATTTTTCGGGCAACTGTAAAGCTGTGATGCATTTTCTAAATATCCTATTTTATCTGTAACCAGACATGTAACTTTTTTTTTTTTTCAAAAATCAACAGAAGCTTTATTTTATGGTGATTTTTTTATGGTGATTATTTTATGGTATGGTTGAAGGCATTGTGATATCTGTCTCAGTTCATTTCCTCTGGTCTGAAGGTCTTATTTGTTTTCACACACACACACACACACACACACACACACACACACAGAAAGAACAGGTGGAATGAATCCCAGCATGGAGGATGTGCAGAACTTTGTCATGGCATTAAATATTAACATTAAGGAGAACTGGCAAACACACAGGCAACAGCATCCTGTCTTTTGTGACTGGTAAGGTCTGTGTTAAGCCAGTGAAGATGAAGAAAGATACTTAATCAGAACAAATGAAATTTTTGCGTTACTTGCCATGTCTGTAGAGCAGAAAGGTGTGTTTAAAAACAATTTATTAGAGAGGCATACTTGTACAGAGTTGCCAAAAGACAAATAAATATAATATATAATAATAATAATAATAATAATAACAACAACAATAACAATAATTCGGATTTTGGGGGACCAGGACATCATGCAGGAAAGAGTTGGAGCTTCCCAAAACTCCTTAAACCAAAGTGAAAGCAATTCATTGGTACACTGAATGTACAGACACTGACTAAAACAGGAAAACTCAAGGTACTGACAGATACTTGTGATAGATTTTGGATTAAACACGTTTTCGTGATTATGATCACTTTTATTCCAGTGGCTATCGAGTCTACAAGGGAAAGCCTGCAATCAAACTGAAAAATAGTAACTAAATTTGTTAGGAATGGCATTCCTCATGCATAAAAGTATCCAGAACACTGTGACAGACTTCTTGCCACCCTCTGAATGCCTCTCTGTACTCACAGTTAAATGTGCTAATAAGGCATATACACTGGTAAATGTACATGCTCTAATCAATAATGATCCTGACAAAAACAGAATGGAGAAGTTTTGGTCATATCTCAAGCATGTACTCACTGAGATCCCTCAACACCATGTCAAAGTCCTGATGGGAGATTTCAATGTGCAAATTGGCAGTGAATGTGAACACAGACATATAACTGGGAATTTTTCAGTACACAAAACGACGAACACCAATCGACATTGCTTAATCAACATATGTGGGATAGCCAACCTCCAAATAATGCCCACTCACATTAAGAAACCACAAAGGGAAATGACTACATGGAAATCTCTGAACAACCACATTGGGGAATATAAAATTGACCATGTAGCAATAACTAGAAAATTTTATCCAGAAATCAAGAATGTGAGGATACGCAAAGGTTTCATGGAGTCCGATCACCCTCTCTCACAAGTCAAAATCCGCTTCATACCTAATCAAAAGAAGTGCTGAAAATCTAAACTGCTGTGCATTGATCCAGAATACCTAAAAGAACATGCAGAGGAGTTTGCACAATCTCTAAATACTGTCACAGAAACATGGGAAGAGCTTCTTGGAACCATCCAGCAGTCATCAAGAAAACTCAGTCCACCACCACGGAAAAAAGGAAAAACAGGTGGTAGACAACGGACTGTGACAGAGCACTTGAATCACATATTCAAGCCTGGAAGATTTACACAGCCATCAAACACTGGAGAATTGGCAGAACTTTTCGGAAACACAGAAGAAAACATCTAAAACCATCAGACAAATTAAACACACATACCATCACAAACAATTGGAGGAAATTGATAATGATTTTAAAAGAAACAATATGAGAAACTTTTATAGGACATTTAGGGAAGAACTAGCATCTTCAAGCCACCCAATCTTTGCTTTCGGCACCCTGACGAAATACTTGAGATGAACACAAAGGCCAACTATGAAATCCTGAAACAACATTTTGAGAAGCTACACAACTGCGAACCACCAGCAGACAAACTTGACTTCCATGTTGCGACTCCAAACCAGGATTCAACTCCACCTACGCATGAGGAAATACAAAACATTCTATTACACCTGAAAAACAACAAAGCACCAGGGGAAGATTGTGTAATTGCCGAAATGCTCAAGATTGGAGGTGAACTCTTGATTGACAGACTAAAAACTGTCATTGAAAATATATGGGTAAGTGGAGTCATACCAGCAGATTGAAAAATGCTTTGATTCACCCTCTACACAAAAAGGGCAACAAGTCTGATCCCAACAACTATCGAGGCATTTCACTCCTACCAGCCACTTACAAAGTGCTCTCATGCTCTTCTCAACAGATTAGAACAACAGACAGAACATATGATCAGTGAATATCAGGCAGGCTTCCGCCCACATCGATCCTGTGCAGAACAGATCTTGAACCTGAGGATGATACTGCAACACCGTCAGCGAACCACACAGCAGTCAGCTTCGTAGATTTCAAGAAAGCATACGACTCGATTCATTGCACCAGTTTGTTCAATACACTCCGTGAATATGGTGTAGATAACAAAACTACTTCATTAATTGAGCAGAATTTAACAGACACAACCTCAAAAGTAAAATTCATGGATGAAATTTCTGAACCTTTTCAAATTAGGACAGGAGTGAGACTGGGTGATGGGTTGCCCCCACTCCTCTTTAACTTGGAACTGGACAAGATCATCAAGACGTGGGAGAAAGAAATACCTGGAATAAATATGGGAACAAAGGACAAACGAATCAACATAAAATACCTTGCTTTTGCTGATGACCTAGCAATAATTACGTGGAGTCCCGAGGAAGCCAAATATGCCATCGAGAAACTTCATGATGTTTCCATCAAAACCAGACTCCAAATTTCTTACGAGAAAACACAATTCAAGGACTCCAAAAGTTCAAATCTGAAACCACTTGCAACAAAATATGGTGACATCAAACAAGTTAAGTTCTTCAAGTACTTAGGTGAAATGATCAGCAACACTGGCAATGAAAAAGTAGCTCACAGAACATGAGCAGAAAAATTACGTAAAGCTTATACAATGACCGGGAACACATAAAATAAGAAATCGCTATCCACCTAAGCCAAACTTCTCCACTATCATACAGTCACTCTTCCAGAAACGCTCTACGCAACTGAACAACTGAAACATTATCATTAACCATCAATATCAAGGACATTGAGAAAATGGAAAGGCAGATACTCAGGAAAATACTTGGACCCAAGATTCCATATGGTATCTGGATGTGCAAAAGCTCTGAAGAACTGTACTCAAAGACAGAATGTTTCATGTCAGTTGCACAGAAAAGATGATTGAAATTCTACAGACACTTAACAAGAATGGATGCCTCTAGAATGACCAAGAAAATCTTCACTATCATCAAAGGACCTCACCAAACAAGGGCATGCTGGCTAACAGAAACCCAAAATGACCTCACAGAACTCTGTATTGACCCACTATAAACCACACGACTGTGTACAGACAGAAAATCAACTCTCATAAGTTCTCAACCAAAAACCTGACAGAAAAGAATCTGAAACTGAAAAACGCATGGACACAAGAAAGAAGACAGACCCATAGTGAAAGGATGAGGAAGTTTTGGGAAGAAAAAAAGAACAAGAAAGCTAAGAAGACCAGTGCTAATTAATGGTTCCACATGCTCCTTAGAGGGTGAAACAAATAAATAATAATAATATAATAACTATAATAATCTGAGGTTCAGAGAATGCAAAGTTCATTGCCAAAAGTAACAAGACTTGTCATGGTCCTAGAAGGCCACAGTGAAATAAATAAATAAATAAATAAATAATAGTAATAATAATAATAATAATAAAACCCGTGGAGGCCCGGGAAAAGAATAGGCCTCCGGTATGTTCTGCCAGTCGTAAAAGGCGACGAAAAGAACAAACCACTAATAGGGCTAACCCCCCTTTTAGTGTGATTAGTTGGTTCAGGACAGAACTAAAGAAGCCTCGGACAAGCGCCGTCATGGTCGGGGACGACGCTTGAACCCTATGCCCGCCCACAATGGTAATGACACTGCTAGCCAACTGGAAAATGATTTAAATCCAAATAGAGGTGTTTTGCAGGATATGCTTCCTGCAACCACCCTAGAAGGAAAACAAAGACAGAGGATGAGATGGTCAGATGAAGTTAATCGACACCTCATGTTCTGTTATTACCAAGCAACAAACCTAGGAACCAACACAACTGGATACAGATCACAAGTATACACAACATTTATTACCAGATACCCAGAATTAAAATTTTTAACAGAACAACGACTAGCTGATCAGATCCGTGTAATAATCAAAAACAACAGGATACCCCAGTCAGAATTAGAAAACATCAAACAACAAGTACAACAAATACTGGAACAAAATAATGTGCAATCAGAAGAAGAAGAAAATACAGTAATGGACTCAAACATCCCAGAGCAAACAAACAAAGAACAACACGCATCAATTAAACAATCAGAGGAAAACGAAATCTTAAGACAGCCACCAGAACAAGCACAAATAGAACACGAAGTGACACACATGTTAGATATAGAAGAAAAATTTCAGCTGACATATATAGAATACAAAGACACAAATACAGACATTAGACCACTCTTGCAAAGACCGCCAAGTAACCCACAAGTTGAAACAACAATAAAAACTATCAACACAATCATACACAACAAAATAAATGAAAACACAACTATGGAAGAGTTACAACTACTGGTTTATATAGGAGCACTCACTACACTAAATATACACACTAGGCAGAGATCAGAACCAACCAACACACAGAAGAAACCCACAAAACCAGCATGGCAACACAGGCTACAGATCAGAATAGAAAAACTGAGAAAGGACATCGGACAGCTAACACAATTTATAAGAAATGAAATGTCAGAAAAAAAAAAAACGAAAAAGGTTAGGTAAAATCTCACAACAAGAAGCGACAGAGCAATTAGATGAAAAGAAACAGAAATTACAAGCATTGGCCAAACGACTTAGAAGATACAAAAAAAGTGAAAATAGAAGGAAACAAAACCAAACATTCAACACAAACCAAAAGAAATTTTACCAGACAATAGATAACAAACACATTAAAATAGACAATCCACCAAACATAACAGACATGGAACACTTCTGGAGCAACATATGGTCAAACCCGGTACAACATAACAGGCATGCGCGGTGGATACAAGCAGAAACAGACACATACAAGATGATACCACAAATGCCTGAAGTGATAATTTTGCAACATGAAGTCACTCAAGCAATTAATTCTACTCACAATTGGAAAGCCCCTGGAAAAGATAAAATAGCAAATTTCTGGCTAAAGAAGTTCACCTCAACACATTCACATCTAACTAAATTATTTAACAGTTACATTGCAGACCCATACACATTCCCTGATACACTTACACATGGAATAACTTATCTGAAACCTAAAGATCAAGCAGACACAGCAAACCCAGCAAAATATCGCCCCATAACATGCCTACCAACAATATACAAAATATTAACTTCAGTCATTACACAGAAATTAATGACACATACAACACAGAACAAAATTATAAATGAAGAACAAAAAGGCTGTTGCAAAGGAGCACGAGGATGTAAAGAGCAACTGATAATAGAGGTGACATATCAAGCTAAAACTAAGCAAAGGTCACTACACTATGCATACATTGATTACCAAAAAGCTTTTGATAGTGTACCCCACTCATGGTTACTACAAATATTGGAAATATACAAAGTAGATCCTAAATTGATACAGTTCCTAAACATAGTAATGAAAAATTGGAAAACCACACTTAATATCCAAACAAATTCAAATAATATCACATCACAGCCAATACAGATTAAGTGTGGAATATACCAAGGAGACTCATTAAGTCCTATCTGGTTCTGCCTTGCCCTGAACCCACTATCCAACATGCTAAATAATACAAATTATGGATACAATATTACTGGAACATACCCACACAAAATCACGCATTTGCTATACATGGATGATCTAAAACTACTGGCAGCAACAAATCAACAACTCAACCAATTACTAAAGATAACAGAAGTATTCAGCAATGATATAAATATGGCTTTTGGAACAGACAAATGTAAGAAAAATAGCATAGTCAAGGGAAAACACATTAAACAAGAAGATTACATACTGGATAACCACAGCGACTGCATAGAAGCGATGGAAAAAACAGATGCCTATAAATATCTAGGATACAGACAAAAAATAGGAATAGATAATACAAATATTAAAGAAGAACTAAAAGAAAAATATAGACAAAGACTAACAAAAATACTGAAAACAGAATTGACAGCAAGAAACAAGACAAAAGCTATAAATACTTATGCTATACCAATATTGACCTACTCATTTGGAGTAGTGAAATGGAGTAACACAGACCTAGAAGCGCTCAATACACTTACACGATCACAATGCCACAAATATAGAATACATCACATACATTCAGCAACAGAAAGATTCACATTAAGCAGAAAGGAAGGAGGAAGGGGACTTATTGACATAAAAAACCTGCATTATGGACAGGTAGACAATTTAAGAAAATTCTTTATAGAACGAGCAGAAACTAGCAAAATACACAAAGCAATCACTCATATAAATACATCGGCTACACCATTGCAATTTCATAACCACTTCTACAACCCCTTAGATCACATAACATCAACAGACACGAAGAAAATAAATTGGAAAAAGAAAACACTACATGGCAAGCACCCGTATCATGTAACACAGCCACACATCGATCAAGACGCATCCAACACATGGCTAAGAAAAGGCAATATATACAGTGAGACAGAAGGATTCATGATTGCAATACAGGATCAAACAATAAACACCAGATATTACAGCAAGCATATTATTAAAGATCCCAATACCACAACAGATAAATGCAGACTTTGCAAACAACAAATAGAAACAGTAGATCACATCACAAGCGGATGTACAATACTAGCAAATACAGAATACCCCAGAAGACATGACAATGTAGCAAAAATATCAACAGCTTGCCTTACAACATAAACTTATAAAACAACACGTTCCCACATACAAGTATGCACCACAAAATGTACTGGAGAATGATGAATACAAATTATACTGGAACAGAACCATTATAACAGATAAAACAACACCACATAACAAACCTGACATCATACTCACCAATAAAAAGAAGAAATTAACACAACTAATCGAAATATCCATATCCAATACAACAAATATGCAGAAGAAAACAGGAGAAAAAATTGAAAAATACATCCAACTGGCTGAGGAAGTCAAGGATATGTGGCATCAGGATAAAGTTGACATTATACCAATTATACTATCAAGTACAGGAGTCATACCACACAATATCCACCAGTACATCAATGCAATACAGCTACATCCAAACTTATATATACAACTACAGAAATCAGTAATTATTGATACATGTTCAATTACCCGAAAGGTCCCATAAATGCAATATAACACATACCATACAGTTAAAAGGAAGTGACGCTTGATCAAGGTCCGCGTCACTTTCCATTTTTAACCTGACTAAACGTCTGAGAAAGTAAAGAATAACAATAATAATAATAATAATAATGAGAGCAAAATATATGTATATATATATATATATATATATATATATATATATATATATATATATATTAAAGAAGCTTAGGATAGTTGTGACGGAATGCAGTGATAAAAATGGTAATACCAAAAATTTTGTATTTTGTTAGAAAGTTATGACCAAGCCTATTTACAATATTTTTTGTATTTTCTCAAATCATATTTACAAGATATTGTGCACATTGTATCAAACTATAGGATGCTAAATATCTGTTCTTTTATTTTTCAGTCACTGAAGAAACTTTCTCATGCCAATGTTGTTAAACTAAAAGAGGTTATAAGAGAAAATGATACATTATATTTTGTTTTTGAATATATGAAAGAAAACTTATACCAACTAATGAAAGACAGGTAAAAAATTGTGTACAATATAATAACTTAGAGGTTAATTTACCCCTTGCTGATCACTGGCAGTATCGTAGTTTTAAAATCCGTATGTTAAGAATTTCTGAGATATTTGATGATGATTACATTTATGATAATGTTACACCTTACTTGAAAGTTATTATCTACTGTAATACGTTCTACATGTTCTGCTATTGTGAATGATTAGTATCTTTTCTACAGAATATAATGTTTTCTTTATGTCATCCACAACTTTTTTGCTGTCTGTGTGTCAGTTTCTGCAGCTCTCATTCATGTTAGTGTAAAAATATCATACGAAATTTGATTACCTCTCTATTTTATGCCTAAACCCACAATGTATGTGTCTAATCTCTTGTAACTGCTTACCTGAAGGTGCATCATTTAAAGCATTGATTTTTTTTTTGCACTAGCGTGCTGTTGTGCTGTTTATGGCTTGACAGTGTGTCATCTGCAAATTAGCCAAAATGAGCATGTTTCTCTGCTCACAAGTAATCATTTTTGTGCTGACTTTTTCTAAGAACAACAGTACTTGGCATTTCGTAAATAAATTTTTGGTTGTATTGAACATCGTTGTTGTGATTTGTAGGATGTAATTTTACACGTTGTTTGTTTATTTCTTTTGCTATTACACTATTTTATTATACCACTAGTTTTTCAGTGACATTCTTCTCAGACTGTGAACCCAGCTGAGCATTGTACTGTAGCTAGGAATCACATCTCAGTGCCAAAGGTTGGAATGAACATGAAAACACCCCTGAGCTGATACAACCATACAGCTGGGTTTCCATCAGCAAGAATTTCTTACATGTGCATCCTCCCACCACTGCCCTTACATGCACGCTAGTGTTTCCACGTGCTTGAGCAGGAAATGCTACTTATGCGACATTCAAGATGGTGACAAGTGAAATTATTCATACGGGAGTTGCACAACTTTTAGCCAAAGAGCTATGGAAATTGGCATCTTAAGGTTGGTTGGGTTGTTTTGGGGGAGGAGACCAGACAACGAGCTCATCGGTCTCATCGGATTAGGGAAGGATGGGGAAGGAAGTCGGCCGTGCCCTTTGAAAGGAGTCATCCTGGCATGTGCTTGGAGTGATTTAGGGAAATCACAGGAAACCTAAATCAGGATGGCTGGACGCGGGATTGAACTGTCGTCCTCCCGAATGTGGGTATCTTAAGGAATTGTTTGGGAACATCAAGTTCATTCATGAGGGCGTTATCTGACGATGACAAAATTTCATTTAAATGAGTAAAATCAATTTTGAAATCTGTACAAAAGTCTAATACAAGTATGTGAGATGCCATGCCAGCTTTCTTTAAATTGCAAGCAATATTGAAGTATCTGGCTACAGGAATCATTGCAATATACGTATTGTATTCTGAAGAGCACTATTTCTAAATTTTTGTATTATCTACAATACACTGAAGGTACATGGGAAAGTAAGGTTTTTGTCTCAACAGTTCAGCTTTGTTTTCATTTTCAGAGTTAGTCAAGGTTCTGACGGGCCACAGGTGCTGTAAATATGTGTTTGTTTTACTAGTATGGTACTTAATTTTGTAACCCTACATTGTACTACTGTGCAGAACAGTCATCACTCAATGATAGTGCCAGTATGAACACTGTCATATTTGCATTGGATTTTTGTGAGAAGCAAGAGTAGTTTTAAATCTCTAAATCCACAAATAAATTACCATTTCCCTATAACATTCACACTCAACAACTAAAGTAAAAAGCTGTCATTGTACTGAAATAATGAAAATACCGTAACAGTACTTGTAGTAACACGAACCTGAGTAAGTTGACACTCTTAGTTTTGATATTTTTAATCCATTTCATCACTTCAAATTATGTGCGCCCCTAGTAGTTGAGTGGTCAGCGTGACAGAATGTCATACATAGTGGCCCGGGTTTGATTCCCGTCTGGGTCGGAGATTGCCTCTGCTCAGGGGCTGGGTGTTGTGTTATCCTTATCATCATCATTTCATCCCCATCTACATGCAGGTCACCGAAGTGGCATCAACTCATAAGACTTGCACCGAACAGTCTACCTGACAAGAGGCCATAGCCACACAGCATTTCCATTTTTACTTCAAATGATGTGTTACTCTGTAAGTGATCATGGCTGAATGCTAGAATGATACTCCTATTGTGCTGTTTATGATCCACCTCCTGGCAGTTGCTGACACTCATAGGCAATAGTGGAGAAAGCAACATCATGTGAGAAAGTAGAATGCCTTTCAACCTTTCAACTTTCGTAAGTTACACGTAATTTGGCATGACAACATGCAAATCGGATGTTTCAACATCTAAGGCTGACTTACAGTAATACTGGTGGGGGGCGATGCACATCTAAGAACTTCATGCCTGTGGACATCCAGCTTATGTCGTATGCACACATGCAGTGCTCTCCTGTCCACTACTCCATCTTTAATGAAATGGCATTGTGCAGCAAGTGGCAATGACTACTTGTTTCCTCATCTATATCCATACACATACTCCACAAGCTACAGTGCACGACACAGGGTACCACGTACCACTAATAGTCATTTCCTTTCCAGTTCTACTTGCAAATAGACTGAGGGAAAAATAACTGTCTAAAAGCCTCTGTATGAGCCCTAATTTCCTGCATCTATCCTTTGTGGCAGTAAAATTGTTCTGTAGTTAGCATCAGATGACGGTCCTCTAAATTTCTGCAATAGTCCTGGTGAAACAAGCACTGACTTTCCTCCAGGGATCCTCATTTGAGTTCATGATGCATCTGCATAATACTTGTGCGCTGATTGAACCTACGTGTAAGAAATCTACCAGCCTGCCTCTGAAGTGCTTCAATGGTTGGTTGGTTGGGGGAAGGAGACCAGACAGCGTGGTCATCGGTCTCATCAGATTAGGGAAGGATTGGGAAGGAAGTCGGCCGTGCCCTTTCAGAGGAACCATCCCGGCATTTGCCTGGAGTGATTTAGGGAAATCACGGAAAACCTAAATCAGGATGGCCGGACGCGGGATTGAACCGTCGTCCTCCCGAATGCGAGTCCAGTGTCTAACCACTGCGCCACCCCGCTCGGTGAAGTGCTTCAATGTCTCCCATTAATTATAGTTGGTGGTGAGTTTAAAGTAACCTAGATATTTTGGCAGAAATACATTTTCAAATCCAGAGGTATGCATAAAACATCATCTGAAATTATGCTAAATGCTTCTCTGAAAATTGTTTCGAGCATTTGGTTCATGTGTCCACATGAATAGTAAATGATTGTGAAAAAATACTTGATCTGTTAACAACAGATAAACCTGAGCTTATAATGGTTGTTTGGTTGAGTTGAGGAGAGGACCAAACAGCGAGGTCATCGGTCCCATCCATTTAGGGAATGACGGGGAAGGAAATTGGCCATGCCCTTTAAAAGGAACCATCCCGGCATTTGCCTGAAACAATTTAGGGAAATCATGGGAAACCTGAATCAGGATGGCCGGATGCAGGTTCGAACTGTCGTCCTCCTGAATGCAAGTCCAGTGTGCTAACCACTGTGCCACCTCCCTCGATGCTGAAAATGGATACAGGAATTAGTGAACACAGGGTTCTCATAGCGATATTGAATATTTTTAACCTCCAAATCCTCCAAAAATAAATGAAAAGTTTGCCTATTCACAAAAGTGGATGAAAATTCACTTGATGCCTTCCTGGGAAACAATCTGCAGTCCTTCCAAATTAACAATGTAATTGTAGATCAGATGTGGCTTGAATTCAGAGAATTAGTATTGACAGAAATTGAGAGAATTATACCAGATAAATTAAAAATAATGGAGCTGATCGCCCATGGTACACAAAATGGGTCAGAACACTGTTGCAGAAACAACAAAAAAAGCATACCAATTTGAAATGAATGCAAAATCTCCAAGATTGGCGATCTTTTACAGAAGCTCAAAATTTAGGGCGGACTCCAGTGCGAGATGCTTATAACAGTTTCCACAATGAAACTTTGTCTCGTAATCTGGCAGAAAATCCAAAGAGATTCTCGTCACATGTAAAGTATGATAGCGGCAAGATACAGTCAGTGCCTTCTCTGCACAGTAGCAGTGGAAATACTACTGACGACATTACTGCCAAAGCAGAGTTACTAAATGCAGCCTTCCAAAACTCCTTCACCAAAGAAAATGAAGTAAATATTCCAGAATTTGAATCAAGAACAGCTGCAAGCATGAGTAACTTAGAAGTAGATATCCTCAGAGTAGCTAAGCAACTTAAATCACTTAATAAAAGCAAGTCTTCCAGCCCAAACTGTGTACCAATGAGGTTCCTTTCAGAGTGTGCTGATGCAATAGGTCCATACTTAACAATCATATACAACTGTTTGCTCAATGAAAGATCTGTACCCAAAGACTGGAAAGTTGCGGAAGTCACACCAATGTTCAAGAAAGTAAATAGGAGTAATCCTCTATGTTATGGGCCCATATCATTAACCGTGATAAGCAGCAGGATTTTGAAGCATATATTGTGTTTGAACAGCCGGCCGAAGTGGCCGTGCGGTTAAAGGCGCTGCAGTCTGGAACCGCAAGACCGCTACGGTCGCAGGTTCGAATCCTGCCTCGGGCATGGATGTTTGTGATGTCCTTAGGTTAGTTAGGTTTAACTAGTTCTAAGTTCTAGGGGACTAATGACCTCAGCAGTTGAGTCCCATAGTGCTCAGAGCCATTTGCACCATTTTTTGTGTTTGAACACTATGAATTATCTCAAAGAGAATGGTCTATTGACAAACAGTCAACACGGATTTAGAAAACATCAGTCTTGTGAAACACAACTAGCTCTTTATACACACACAAGTATTAAGTGCTATTGACAAGGGATTTCAAACTGATTCTGTATTTCTAGATTTTCAGGAGGCTTTTGACACTGTACCACACAAGTGGCTTGTAGTGAAATTGCATTCTTATGGAATATCATCTCAGTTATGTGACTGGATTCATGATTTTCTGTCAGAGAGGTCACATTTCGTAGTAACTGACAGAAAGTCATTGAGTAAAACAGAAGTGATTTCTGATGTTCCCCAAGATAGTGTTAAAGGCCCTTTGCTGTTTCTTATGTATATAAATTATTTAGGAGACAATCTCAGCGGCCGTCTTAGGTTGTTTGCTTATGATGCTGTTATCACCTAGTAAAGTCATCAGAAGATCAAAACAAATTGCAAATCAGTTTCGAAAAGATATTTGTTTGGTGTGAAAATTGGCAATTGACTCTAATTAATGAAAAGTGTGAGGTAATCCACATGAGTCCTAAAAGGAATCCATTAAACTTTGATTACATGATAAGTTAGTCAAATCCAAAGGCTGCAAATTCAACTAAATACTTAGGAATCATAATTATGAAAAACTTAAATTGGAAAGAACTCATAGAAAGTGTTGGAGGAAACCAAACCAAAGACTGAAAGCAAACCAAAGACTAAGTTATATTGGCAGAACACTTAGAAAATGTAACAGATCCACTATACTTGTCCATTCTCTTTTGGAATACTGCTGCGCAGTCTGTGATCCTTACCAGATATCGTTAACGGAGTACATCGTTATTGGGTTTGGGGTGGACATAATTAAAACAAAGGCGTTTTTGTTGCGGCAGAATCTTCTCACGAAATTTCAATCACCAATTTTCTTCCAGAAATGCGAAAACATTTTGTTGATGCCGACCTACACAGGGAGAAATGATAATCCTAATAAAGTAAGGGAAATCAGAGCTCAGAAGGTGGATCAATGAACCCTCTGCCAGGCACTTAAGTGTGCTCTGCATTGTGTCCAAGTATGTAGATGTAGATGTAATCTGATCTGTTTGGGATCCCAAACATGTGAGCAGCACTCAAGAATGGGTGGCACTGTCCATTTGCTTTATGGATGAGCTACACTTTCCCAAAATTCTCCCAATAAAATGAAGTCAAGCATTTACTTCCCTACTACCAGCATGACATCTCATTCTATTTCATATTGCTTTGCGTCATTATGCCTAGATATTTAATTGATGTGACTCTGTCAAGCAGCACCCTACTAATGCTGTATCTGAACGTTACAGTATTGTTTTCCACACTCATCTGCATTAACTTACATTTTTATGCATTTAGAGCAAGCTGCCATTAATTAACAACTAGAAATTCCATCTAAGTCTTCTTGCATACTCCACAGTCACTCATGACGACACCTTTTTGTACACCACGGCATCATCAACAAAGAACCTTATATTGCTGCTTATCTTGTCCTATACATATATAAATTCCACAGACTAGCTATTTAAAAAATGTTGTTCCCATTGGTCACTGTGTGTCCCCTTCACATACCAGCTTCACATTTCTACATGCCCCCAACTTGAGTTAGTTTTTAAGTTTAACCATTCTTAAGTAAATATGGAATGTAGTCAAATTAAATCATGATTCAGAAGGAATTAGATTAGGAAATGATACCCTAAAAGTAATAGATCAGCTTTACTATTTGGGCAGCAAAATAAATGACGATGGCCAAAGAAGAGAGGATATAAACTGCTGACGGTATGGCACAGAAGCATTTCTGAAAAAAAAAAAAAGGAATTTCGTAATGGTTGATATAAATTTAAGTTATGGGAAGCCTTTGCAGAATGTATTTGCATGGAGTGTAGCCTTGTACAGATGTGAAATAGGACAATGTGTAGTCCAGACAAGAAGAGACTACATACTTTTGAAATGTACACGGACAGGAAAAAATTGTAACACCAAGAAGAAATTGTACAACATAACTGAAAGTTAGTAGGTATGTTTCTACATCAGAAGGATGATGTCTGTTCCAATTTTGCACCAGTCATGTAAGAGTGTCGCTAGTAGCTAGTAGTACCACTATGAAGATGCAGATCAGGTTTGCTTTATATACACTCTATAACAATTGCGAGTGTTAGTAACATTTATATTGGCTGTAGGGATAGTCAAGAATGCCTTTAAGGCAACAAAAATGCCATTATCAGCACCTCTCTGGGTTTGGATAAGGTTGTGTTCTAGGACTACGAGAGGCTGGATGTTCTGTCTGCGATACTGCAGGAAGACTTGGCAGGAATGTAGCTACTCTACACGATTGCTGGCAGTGGTGGTAGTGAGAACGTACGGTCACTAGAAGACCAGGCTCTGGATGGCCATGTGGCAGTACCAGTAGTGAAGACCATCTTGTTGGTGTACGGTTTTGGCACATCGTACTGCATCTGCAGCAGAAATTTGAGTAGCAGTTGGCACTACAGGACAGAGAATACCATTACAAATTGGTTACTTCAAGGACAGCACTGAGCCAGATGCACTGTAGCGTGCATTCCACTGACCCCAAACCACCGGCATTTGCGACTTCAGTGGTGTCAAGTGAGAGCTCATTGGAGGGCAGGGTGAAGGTCTGCGGTGTTTTCTGATGAAAGCCTGTTCTGCCTCAGTGCCAGTGATGGCTGTGTTTTGCTTCAAAAGAGGCCTCTTGAGGACCTGCAACCAACCTGGACCTACACCTGGAGTTGCGGTCTGGGGTGCAATTTTGCATGACAGCAGGAGCACTCCCATGGTTATCCCACAGCCCCGGAATGCAAATTTGTCGACCTGTTGTGCTACCATTCACGAACAGCATTCCAGCATGTTTTCCAACAGGATAACACTCCCTCAAATACCACTATTCTAACCCAACAGCTCTACAGAGTGTTGACGTGTTGTCTTGGCATGCTCAGTCATCAGATCTGTCTCCAGTTGAGCACATGTGGGACATCATTGGATGACTATTCCAGCATCATTCACAAATAGCATTAACCATCCCTTTATTGACTGCCCAAGTGCGACAGGCATGGAACTCCATCCCACAAACTGACAGCTGGCACCTGTGTTACACAATGCATGCGTGTTTGCATGCGTGTGTTCAGCATTCTGGCAGTTACATCGGTTGTTAATGTATGAAGCAACATTTCACATTTGCAGTGGCTTATCTCGCACCTGTGATCTTGCAGTGTTAATCATTTAAATATGTTACCTAGAAAAATGTATTCCTGAAATTTCATTACCCCAGATTAATTATTTTTGAGTGACACTGCAAACATTTGAGTGCAATAACTTTTATTTTATCGTTATACAATCCAAATTTTGGCCTTACGCAATTTTCAAGCAAAAAAAGTTATTTAAGTGTCAAGGACTTGTATTTCATAGTAGTCTGATGTCTTTTGACATTTAAATAAGTTTTTCTTCTTGAAAATAGCCTAAGACCAAATCTGGATTGTACAACAGTGGTTCATGGAAAGAGGAAGCTGCCTGGTAGAATTTTGCACAGAGCATAACTTAATCATAGCTAACACTTAGTTTAAGAATCATGGAAGAAGGTTGTATATGTGGAAGAGGCCTGGAGACACTGGTAGGTTTCAGATAGATTATATAATGGTAAGACAGAGATTTAGGAGCCAGGTTTTAAATTGTAAGACATTTCCAGAGGCAGATGTGGACCCTGACCACAATTTATTGGTTATGAATTGTAGACTAAAACTCAAGAAACTGCAAAAAGTTAGGAACTTAAGGAGATGGGACCTGGATAAACTGAAAGAACCGGAGGTGATAGAAAGTTTCAGAGAGCGCATTAGAGGACATGTGACAAGAACAGGGGAAAGAGATACAGTAGAAGAAGAATAGGTAGTTTTGAGAGATAAAATAGTGAAGGCAGCGAGGATCAAGTAGGTCAAAAGACTAGGGCTAGTAGAAATTCTTGGGTATCAGAAGAGATATTGAATTTAATCGATGAAAGGAGAAAATATAAAAATGCAGTAAATGAAGCAGGCGAAAAGGAATACAAACGCCTCAATAATGAGATTGACAGGAAGTGGAAAATGCCTAAGCAAGGATGGCTACCAGACAAATGTAAGGAGGTAGAGCGATGTATCACTAGGGGTAAGATAGATACTGCTTACAGGAAGATTAAAGAGAGATTAAAGAGACGTTTGGAGAAAAGAGAACCACCTGTATGAATATCAAGAGCTCAGATGGAAAACCAGTCCTAAGCAAAGACGAGAAAGCTTCGATGGAAGGAATATATAGAGGGTCCGTACAAGGGCAATGTACTTGAGAGCAATATTATGGAAATGGTAGAGGACGTAGATGAAGATGAGATGGGAGAGATGACACTGCATGAAGAATTTGACAGAGCACCGAAAGACCTAACTCAAAAAAGGCCCCTGGAGTGGACAACATACCATTAGAGCTACTGATAGCCTTGGGAGAGCCAGCCGTGACAAAACTCTACCATCTGGTGAGCAAGATGTAAGAGAAAGGCAAAATACCCTCAGACTTCAAGAAAAATATGGTAATTCCAATCCCAAAGAAAGCAGGTGTCAACAGGTGTGAAAATTACCGAACTATCAGTTTAATAAGTCATGGCTGCAAAATACTAACATGAGGTCTTTACAGACAAATGGAAAAAATGGTAAAGTTGACCTCAGAGGAAGATCAGTTTGGATTCTGTAGAAATGTTGGAACATGTGAGGCAATACTGACCCTACGACTTACCTTAGAAGATATGAGAGTCGTTCAAAAATTAAAGAGACAAATTGGTCTGGGGGAAAAAACTGTTAGTAGGGCAAGTTTGGTACTTTTAGGGCTTTAAGTTGGCACCATTGGGATGAGCCCTGATCAGCTGGTACATCAACATTGTTTTGTTTATAACCCCAAAAATACATTTCAAGATGACAAGGCCACTTGAAACATTCACATTAGTTGAACAACGTTCTGTTATTGGTTTTTTACTTGCTGAAGGTGAGAAACCAGTGAATATATACTGTAGGATGTCTATAAAGTTTGTGGTGAAGATTGTATGAATCGTGCAAAGTTTTACGAGTGGGTAGAGCAGTTCAAAAATGGTCGCAACTCGGTGACTGATGAACACCATTCTGGCCCACAAGTTGCAGTTTCAACTCCCTCACTTGAAAGTCAAACTGATGGCATTATTCATGCCGACCCTGTGTGACTGAGGAAATTATAGTTGATATGGTTCAAGTTATTACTGGTACAGTTCCTAACATTATCTGTAACAAGCTGAAGTACTGCAAAACATGTAGAACATAGGTCCCAAAGGAGTTGACATTCCTACGCAAGGAAACAAGGTTGAGAGTGTGCGCAGAGCAAAAGAAATGTTATGAAAGAGAAGGTGAGCAGCTCCTCAATGAAATTTTAACTTGAGATGAAACTTGGGTTCATTATTATGAGCCAGAATAAAAAAGAAAGCATGGAGTAGAAGCACACCAACTCACCTGTCAAAATCCAAGTATCAGCAGGAAAAGTCATGGTGATGGTGTTTTGGTATGCTTAAGGTCCAGTTTTTTGTCTTGAAGAGCAGCATACAATGAACAGCCAATACTACTCACATTTGCTTTTAAACAAGGTGAAGCCAGCCATGAGAGAGAGATGACGTGAATCTCAGAGGAGAGGTGTGACTCTCCAGCAAGACAATGCATGCCCTCATATTGCTCAACTAACCAGTGAAATCATCAACTAAATGGGCTGGGAAGTACTATCTCATTCCTGATTTAACACTTAGTGATTTTAAGTTGTTTTGTGCACTGAAGGGGGCATTATGTGGGAAGAGTTTCCAGGATAACGAGGATGTGACAAGGTTTGTGGGAAATTGGTTCAAACATCAAGATAAAGAGTTTTTTGCAGCTGGAACAAAAAAGGTTGTAGCCCATTGGAACAAGTGAATAATGTTCAAGGGGATTACATTGAGAAGTAGAAAGTGTATTATTTAATAAAAATAAAAGATTTTGTCCACACCAATTTTTCTCTTTAATTATTGAATGACCCTGGTAGATTTCTGTTATTTGTAGACTTAGAGAAAGCTTTTGACAATGTTGACTGGAATACTCTCTTTAAAATTCTGAGGGTGGCAGGGGTAAAATACAGGGAGCGAGAGGCTATTTACAATTTGTACAGAAACCAGAAGGTAGTTACAAGAGTACAGGGGGATGAAAGAGAAGCAGTGCTTGAGAAGGGAGTGAGAAAATGTATTGACCAAGCATCAAAGGAAACAAAGAAAAATTTGGAGTAGGAATTAAAATCCCTGGAGAAGAAATAGAAACTTTGTGGTTTGCTGATGACATTGTAATTCTGTCAGAGACAGCAAAGGACCTAGAAGAGCAGTTAAATGGAATGAACAGTGCCTTGAAAGGAGGATATAAGATGAACGTCAACAAAAGATAAACAAGGATAATGGAATGTAGTCAAATCAGGTAATGCTGAGGGGATTAGATTAGGAAATGAGACACTTAAAGTAGTAAAGGAGTTTTGCTATTTGGGGAGCAAAATAACTGATGATGGTCGAAGTAGAGAGGATATAAAATGTCGACTGGCTATGGCAAGGAAAGCATTTCTGAAGAAGAGAAATTTGTTAACATCGAGTATAGATTTAAGTATCAGGAAGTCATTTCTGAAAGTATTTGTATGGAGTGTAGCCATGTATGGGAGTGAAACATGGACGATAAATAGTTTAGACAAGAAGAGAATAGAAGCTTTTGAAATGTGGTGCTACAGAAGAATGCTGAAGATTAGATGGGTAGATCACGGAGGTACTGAATAGAATTGGGAGAAGATGAAATTGTATTACAACCGTACTAAAAGAAGGGACTGGTTGGTAGGACATTTTCTGAGGCATCAAGGGATCACCAATTTAGTATGGAGGGAATTGTGGAGGGTAAAAAATGTAGACGTAGACCAAGAGATGAATACACTAAGCAGATTCAAAAGGATGTAGGTTGCAGTAGTTACTCGGAGATGAAGAAGCTTATGCAGGACAGAGTAGCATGGAGAACTGCATCAAACCAGTCTCTGGACTGAAAACCACCACCACCACCACCACAACAACAACAACAACAATAAAATAAAAGTTATTACAGTCAAACGGTGGTAGCATAATTCAAAAAATTTACAATGAGTGTTGCTCCAGCCAAAATAAATAATATTTTTTTTTTTCTGTCAGTGTATATGGTGTTACAAAGGAGTACTGAAGATTAGACATATCCAAACTCTGCAAATCACTTTGAAAAACATGGCAGAAGGCACTACATATTATACCTTTTATTAGGGCTGCTTGCTGTTCCAGTTACATATGGAGTGCGGGAGAATTACTATATACACACCTCTGTGTGTGCTGTAATTAAGCTAGTCTTTTCTTCACTATCTTTAGAGGAGCAATACATAGGTGGTTGTAGATATTCCTACATTCTTCATTTAAAGTTGGTTCTTAAAACTTTATTAGTATGGGAAAGTTTTGTGTCAATCTTCAGGTATCTGCCAGTTCAGTTTCTTCAGCATCCCAGTGACACTCCTCATGGATCAAAAGAATCTATGATCATTCGAGCTGCTCTTCTCTGTATACATTCAAAATCCCATGTTAGTCTTATTCATTACAGATCCCAAATATTTGTGCATTATTCTAGGAAGAGTCACACAATTTATTGTAAGCAATCTTTGTTGCAAACTGATTGCATTTCCCTAGTATTTTACCAATGAACCAAAGTCTGCCACCATCTATACCTACAACCGAGCCTACACCATAGCCCCATTTAATAGCACTACAGATTGTTACACCCACATATTTGTATGAATTGACTGATTCCAATTGTGACTTGTTGATATTGTTGCCATAGGAACTGTGTTTTTTTTTCTTTTTTTTTTTTTTTTTTTTTTTTTTATTTTGCGAACTGCACAATTTTAAATTTTTGAAAAAATTAATTAGGAGGTACTTAACCAAATTTGGGAAAAAAAGAGATTTTTGATGCAATTTCACAAAAAGGAGGGATTGGTTGTAGGACATCCTGAGCCAACAAGGAATCATCAATTTCATAGTAAAGATAAGTCTAGAGGGTAATAATTATAGAAGGATAACAAGGCTCAAGAACAGTAAGCAAGTTGATAAGGATGTAGGTTATAGTAGTTTGCCCCTTTGTCCTCACATGGTTCGACTATGGCAGCATAGTGTATGGATCAGCTAGGCTTTCTCATTTAAAGATGTTGAATGCTGTCCATCATGCAGGAATTAGGCTGGTCACAGGTGCCTAGAACTAGTCTAATTCCTAGCCTCTGTGCAGATCCTGGTGAGCCACTTCTTAGCATTTGGTGAGAACTTCTCATGATGAGCCATCTCTGACTGTCATGTTGTCAGTGTTTGAGCTGAACATTGCAATCAGTGGAGGTTTAGTGGTCACAGGACTGCTAATGTCTTTTCAATTCATGTGAAGATTCTTTGGTGTAGCAGACATACCAGTTCTCAAGTGGGGATGGCACAGATCCCCTCCCTGAGTGATTGACAGGCCCAATATCATAAAGGCAGGAAGTGACAGCATTGCACCTCAACTCTGTAAAATAATGAACCAATCATTTGATGAGGGCTGGTTTCCAGACAGACTGAAATATGCTGAAGTCTGTCCAATGTACAAAAAGGGAAAACAAGATGATTTAGTAAATTTCCGCCCAGTGTCTATACTCCCAGTTTTCTCTAAAATAGTTGAATGAATAGTATGTAATCAATTAGAAAAGTACAATAAGGACGGTAATATTATTCTCAATAACCAATATGGGTTTAGGAAGGGACGAAACACTTACAAGCTGTAAATGAACTAATCTCCAAAGTAAGTAAATGCCTTGACAACAAATAAAGTGTATCTGGTATTTTTT
Source organism: Schistocerca americana (assembly GCF_021461395.2). NCBI lineage: Eukaryota > Metazoa > Arthropoda > Insecta > Orthoptera > Acrididae > Schistocerca > Schistocerca americana. The sequence goes on along the minus strand of NC_060121.1, from coordinate 694,569,994 downwards.
GTGACCTCTCAAAGGCGTTTGACACAGTAAACCATAAGCTACTGCTCCAAAAATTGGGTACCTATGGCTTCCATGGAAAATCTATAAGATGGTTTTCATCTTATCTCAAAAACAGATACCAAAGGGTGATGATACATCAAAAGGGAGAGAAAACTTGCTCTAGCTGGAAAGAAATGCAAGTAGGCATGCCCCAGGGCTCGATATTAGGACCACTTCTGTTCTTATATTACATAAATGATATGCCTAGCAAAGTAAATACAGATACAATACTTTATGCAGATGACTCAACTGCTGTAGTCTGCTGCAAAAACACTGACGAATTAGTAAGGACCACGAAACAAACTCTACAAGAACTTGAAAAATGGATGAAAGATAATGCAATGAAATTATATCTTGAAAAAACCCAAATCATACACTTCAAGACCAAACAAACTACTGAATGTCTATCACAAATAGAATATTCAGGTAAAGAACTGACCACAGTTGATTCTGTAAAATTTCTTGGGTTAACTTTAAATAAAAACTTGCAATGGACCGACCATGTGGACAGTTTACTGAAGAGAATAAATAGTTTAGTTTATGCAATGAGGGTACTACACAAAGTAACGAATTTAACAGTGAAGAAAACTGTATACCACGTGCATTTCATAACACTTAAAAGAAATGGAATAATATTTTGGGATGCTGAAAAAACAAACCTCCTTCGAATCTTCAAACTAAAAAAAAAAAAAAAAAAAAAAAATCAGAGCAATGACAGGAACCAGGACTTCATGACAATCCCTTCCATCTTCATATATGAAATACTTCTCTTTGAACGGAAAAACTCACATCTGTTTGAAGGAAATACATTCACACATGCCTATGAAACTAGACATAAATTGAAATTAGAAATCCTTGGGTAACAGAAGAAATATAGAATTTAATTGATGAAAGGAGAAAATATAAAAATGCAGTAAATGTAGAAGGCAAAAAGGAATACAAACGTCTCAAAAATGAGATCGACAGGAAGTGCAAAATGACTAAGCAGGGATGGCTAGAGGACAAATGCAAGGATGTAGAGGCTTATCTCACTAGGGGTCAGATAGATACTGCCTACACGAAAATTAAAAAGACTTTTGGAGAAAAGAGAACCACTTGTATGAATATCAAGAGCTCAGATGGAAACCCAGTTCTAAGCAAAGAAGGGAAAGCAGAAAGGTGGAAGGAGTATATAGAGGGTCTAATCAAGGGCGATGTACTTGAGGACAATATTTTAGAAAGGAAAGAGGATGTAGATGAAGATGATATGGGAGATATGATACTGCGTGAAGAGTTCCACAGAGCACTGAAAGACCTGAGTCGAAACAAAGCCCCGAAGGGAAAGCAGAAAGGTGGAAGGAGTATATAGAGGGTCTAATCAAGGGCGATGTACTTGAGGACAATATTTTGGAAAGGAAAGAGGATGTAGGTGAAGATGATATGGGAGATATAATACTGCGTGAGGAGTTCGACAGAGAACTGAAAGACCTGAGTCAAAACAAAGCCCCGGGAGTAGACAACATTCCATTAGAACTACTGACAGCCTTGGGAGAGCCAGTCCTGACAAAACTCTACCATCTGCTGAGCAAGATGTATGAGAAAGGCGAAGTACCCTCAGACTTCAAGAAGAATATAATAATTCCAATCCCAAAGAAAGCAGGTGTTGACAGATGTGAAAATTACCGAACTATTCAGTTTAATAAGTCATGGCTGCAAAATACTAACACGAATTCTTTGCAGATGAATGGAAAAACTAGTAGAAGCAGACCACGGGGAAGATCAGTTTGGATTCCGTAGAAATATCGGAACACGTGAGGCAATACTGACCCTACGACTTATCTTAGAAGCTAGATTAAAGAAAGGCAAACCTACGTTTCTAGCATTTGTAGACTTAGAGAAAGCTTTTAATAATGTTGACTGGAATACTCTCTTTCAAATTCTGAAGGTGGCAGGGGTAAAATACAGGGAGCGAAAAGCTATTTACAATTTGTACAGAAACCAGATGGCAGTTATGAGAGTTGAGGGACATGAAATGGAAGCAGTGGTTGGGAAGGGAGTGAGACAGGGTTGTAGCCTCTCCCCGATGCTATTCAATCTGTATATTGAGCAAGCGGTGAAGGAAACAAAAGAAAAATTCGAAGTAGGTATTAAAATCCATGGAGAAGAAATAAAAACTTTGAGGTTTGTCGATGACATTGTAATTCTGTCAGAGACAGCAAAGGACTTGGAAGAGCAGTTGAAAGGAATGGACAGTGTCTTGAAAGGAGGATATAAGATGAACATCAACAAAAGCAAAATGAGGATAATGGAATGTAGTCGAATTAAGTTGGGTGATGCTGAGGGAATTAGATTAGGAAATGAGACACTTAAAGTAGTAAAGGAGTTTTGCTATTTGGGGAGCAAAATAACTGATGATGGTCGAAGTAGAGAGGATATAAAATGTAGACTGGCAATGGCAAGAAAAGCATTTCTGAAGAAGAGAAATTTGTTAACATCGAGTATAGATTTAAGTGTCAGGAAGTCGTTTCTGAAAGTATTTGTATGGAGTATAGCCATGTATGAAAGTGAAACATGGACGATAAATATTTTGGACAAGAAGAGAATAGAATCTTTCGAAATGTGGTGCTACAGAAGAATGCTGAAGATTAGATGGGTAGATCACATAACTAATGAGGAAGTGTTGAATTAGGATTGGGGAGAAGAGAAGTTTGTGGCACAACTTGACTAGAAGAAGGGATAGGTTGGTAGGACATGTTCTGAGGCATCAAGGGATCACCAGTTTAGTATTGGAGGGCAGTGTGGAGGGTAAAAATCGTAGAGGGAGACCAAGAGACGAATACACTAAGCAGATTCAGAAGGATGTAGTTTGCAGTATGTACTGGGAGATGAAGCAGCTTGCACAGTATAGAGTAGCATGGAGAGCCGCATCTAACCAGTCTCAGGACTGAAGACCACAACAACAACAACATAAAATACTGTAACAACTTAGGTTAAAGACTGACGAGTCACCAATGTTCTCAATCGAATGATTGTATAAAAACATGTTATGTGTCAATAAAGTGTCTTATCTTATATTATCTTATCTTGGGCATGGCAGAGTAGAACAAGCTCTCCATTCTGCATTTAGTTATAGAATGAGATTTTAATGACATTTTGTAGTATCCAGAGCACATGGTGGTTTTTACTGATGGATGAAGCAAATGAACAATGTTGGGTGTTCTGTTATCTTCCCACATGTTGCCATTAAACTCCGCCGGCCAAGCAACTTTTAATGTACTATGCAGAGCTGTGGATGGTCAAGATCGCACTGGGGCATATGAGACTTCTTGGTAGAGGGAAGTTTCTTGCCTGCACTGACTCTCATCAAGTTCTGCAGGCTATTCAGCCAATTTTCATAGCAGATAGGACAGTTCAAACTGTCTGTGACACTATCCACATCCTGCACATGCAGAAGAAACAGGTTGCCTTCTACTGGGTCCCTGGAGTCATGAGTATTGAAGGGGAATGGAGAAGCCGACAGAGCAATGAAAACAGAGTGCTGGGAAAATACAACAGTTCAGGTCACTTACAGGCTGTCGTGTCACGGGTGAGTGTTTGCTTAGTGGGAAAGGCAGTGACTGGAAGTGGATAACAAAAAGCTGCTGTTGGTCAAACCAACTGTTCAGCCATGGGACACTTCTTTTGAAATAATCTAGGGACAAAGTGATCCTCACTTAATTTCGCACTGCCCACTGCTTTTTGATGCATGCATATCTCTTGCTGTTAGAAGATCCACCGGAATGCAGTGTTTACTACATCATACTCACAGTACACCTTGTTTTAACATCCTATGTGTTGTATACAGATAGGAGGGAAGCCTTTGGTCTACCGAGGGACTTACCCTCCATTTTAGGTGATGACAGAACAGTGGCAGAACAATTGTTGACACCTTGTGTGGCATCAGGACTCCCGCCAAGTTTAAATGCACAGAGAGTTTAATGTGTATTTAGTGGCTACCTCATTCTTTTATTCCCATGAACAGTTAACTTTCTTACTGACTCCCACTGTTTTATTAATTCTTTTAACTTGTGACAGCATTATGACTAGGTCTACTGGGACTTCCATGTGCCATTTCTATTGCTGTGGGTATCATTATATGATCTTTGCTTTTTGTTTTAACAAAAATACTCCTTGTTCATCAGTATTGCGATCTTTTGCAAGGGCACTGATGACCAGGATGTTTAGCACCCAGCAATTTTAAATTCATCCATCCATACATTTACATACATTCTGTGTGAGCATCATTGTTGCTTGTCAACATTGCTCAAAGGAGGTGCTGTATGCTTATTGCGGAGTCTGGTATATAAATGAAAATAATCAGTTTTTGGAAATATAATATAATTGAATGGATAAAAAATATATCCACTAAGTTATGTCAAGAGAAAGCACATAGAAAAGTTATGGAAACGTACAAGCCAGTGGCTCCATCTTGTTGTTCGACACTTCCACCGGAAGGAGGAGCCACTGGCTATGAAGGTTTGCACATTTCAATAATTTTTTTGTATATTTTCACCTGCTGCTGCTTGGTGAGTAAATTTTTTAACTGTTCGATTGTAGTATATTACTTGAATTTGTTACAGCTGCAAATTAAAGGGACAAAATCTTAAAACAAAGTAAAAATAAAGGTAGTTTTAATAAGGTTGATATGAACAGAAAGAAGGCTTTTTTTATTGTATGTATTTGAGTGGGGTTTGCTCTGTTGGACCTAGTGGTAATGTGCTTCTTATGAGCAGCTGCCTTAACCACTTTGGCCATCCAGACATGGTCCCTAATCAACTCAAATTTCCAAGTTACTGCATGGTCCAGCACAAATTTTCAACTTTTGCCATTGCACTACCACAATCCCTAGCCACTCATCCTTTCCCTTTCCTTCTCTTTCCCCTTCCTACATTTCATGTTTACAGTTTGGTATTGTGTGACAAATTTTAGTTAGCAGTAGTAAATATTCTGTTCGAAAATACAAAAGAAGAGGTTACTTGTCAAAGAGACTGGGAAGACAGTAAAATACCAGTTAATTACGTATTTGTTAAACAGAGATTTAAAAACAATTGACATGGTGAAAAGTATTAATGGTATTGATCAGGTTATAAATGTAATAACAGTGAAGAGTACAGCGAACTTAATGAAAATATAAGCCCTAATAAAGGCAAATGAATGAAGGGTTTAAAGACAGTTATCAGTTTGAAGCTTCTTTTAAACATGAATTTGAAACTGGTAGAGACTAAAGTTACAATGCTTAGCAATAGACTGCAAGGCAACCTAGTGGATGATGAATGGCTAATCATTTTGAGTGAAGAAATTAGAGACAACAAATAAAGTGCAGCTATAAGAAACAGCAATAAAGGAGTAGTTGCACTCAGTAGTGGTAAGAGGGTGCCTGATTCTGCAACTGTATGTTCAGTTAAAAAGTGGCTCCAGTTGCTAATAAGAACTTTATTAAGGCCGCATGACAGTTTTAGGCCTTTTCAGGTGTGCCTGAAAGTTATGCTGTAGAGAAGCATCATCAAACAACATAACTTTCAGATACACTTGAAAATGGTCTAATATAAGAGCCAATACCGATCGGATGTGCTTAGTGAAATTTTTACTACAACTGAAGCAGCTTTTCATTAATTATCAATGAAATTATTTTTACCAGTTAGTAAGACTTTATATTTAATAATTTTTAAAATGTTGTTGTTGTGGTCCTCAGTCCAAAGACTGGTTTGATGCAACTCTCCATGCTAGTCTATCCTGTGCTAGCCTCTTCATATCCGAGTAGCTACTACATCTGTCTGAATCTGATTATTGTATTCATCTCTCGGTCTCCCTCTATGATTTTTATCCCCACATTCCCCTCTAGTACTTAACTTGTGATCCCTTGATGACTCAGAGTGTGTCTTATCAGCCGATCCCTTCTTCTAGTCAGGTTGTACCACAATTTTTTCTTCTCTCCAATTCTATTCAATACCCCTTCATTAGTTACATAATCTACCCACGTAATCTTCAGCATTCTTCTGTAGCACCACATTTCAAAAGCTTCTATTCTCTTCTTGTCTAAACTTTTTATCATCCATGTTTCACTTCCATACATGGCTACACTCCATACAAATACTTTCATGAAAGACTTCCTGACACTTAAATCTGTTCTCGATGTTAACAAATTTCTCTTCTTCAGAAACACTTTTCTTGCCATTGCTAGTCTACATTTTATATCCTTCCTACTTTAATTACCATCAGTTACTTTGCTCCCCAAATAGCAAAACTCATCTACAACTTTAAGTGCCTCATTTTCTAATCTAATTCCCTCAGCATTACCTGATTTATTTTGACTAGATTCCATTATCCTCATTTTGCTTTTGTCGATGTTCATCTTATATCTCTTTTCAAGTCACTGTCCATTCCATTCAACTGCTCTTCCAGGTCCTTTGATGTCTCTGACAGAATTACAGACGCATCTACAAACCTCAAAGTTATCATATTAACAGAATCTTCTGTCGGTTCTTGGTAGAACAACATTATAATAATAAATGAAAAGCACCAGTTTGCTTTTGTTCTACAACATTATTTTTATTGCTAACCGGTTTTAGGCTTACAAGGCCATCTTCAGACATTTACTGAGTATTATCACCAAAGAAGTTAAATGTTAGCAGACAACATTGGAAGAGAAGTAACACATCTAGAGTGAAGTAGAAACATACAGTGAGTAACATCTTTGCAATGAAATAGTAAAAACTGAACAGTACATAAATAACAATGGAGTTGACAGGAAAACCTTCAGCACAAAATAGGAATGGCATGCCTACATAACAGTTTCTGTTAATAAACAAAACTAATAAAATAAGATAAAATTAGTACTAGACAAGGCTGCATCAATAGGTATGAAACATGGGGAGTGATACACAACCAATTAAAAAAGAAGAGACAGTTGTCAAATATTCTGTATTTACATTGACAACTGTCTCTTCTTTTTTAATTGGTTGTGTATCACTCTCCATGTTTCATACCTCTTGATGCAGCCTTGTCTGGTACTAATTTTATCTTATTTTATTAGCTTTGTTTATTAATAGAAACTGTTATGTAGGCATGTCATTCCTATTTTGTGCTAAAGGTTTTCCTGTCAACTCCATTGTTATTTATGTACTGTTCAGTTTTTACTATTTCATTGCAAAGATGTTACTCACTGTATGTTTCTACTTCACTCTAGATGTGTTACTTCTCTTCCAGTGTTGTCTGCTAACATTTAACTTCTTTGGTGATAATACTCAGTTAATGTCTGAAGATGGCCTTGTAAGCCTAAAACCGGTTAGCAATAAAAATAATATTGTAGAACAAAAGCAAACTGGTGCTTTTCATTTATTACTCAAAGTTATCATTTCTTCCCCCTGGAGTTTAATACCTAGTCCAAATTTTTCTTTTGTTTCCTTTACTGCTAGCTCAATATACAAACCGAATAACATTGGGGATAGGCTACAACCCTTTCGCACTCCCTTCTTAACTGCTTCCCTTTCATGCCCATTGATTCTTATAACTGCCATCTGAATTCTTTACAAATTGTAAATAACCTTTTGCTCCTTGTATTTTATCCCTGCTACCTTTAGAATTTGAAAGAGAGTATTCCAGTCAACATTGTCAAAATATTTCTATAAGTCTATATAAACACAGATTTTCCTTGCCTTAAGCTGTCTTCTGTGAGAAGTCATAGGGTCAGTATTGCTTCATGTGTTCCTACATTTCTCCGGAATCCTAACAGATGTTCGTCAACATCAGCTTACACGATGCTAAGGTCTTGAAGTCTGAGTGTATTACGCCTGTCTCATATGTTTTGCTCACCAGATGGAAGAGTTTTGTCATGGCTGGCTCTCCCAAGTGTATCAGTAGCTCTAACGCAATGTTGTCTACTCCCAGGACCTTGTTTTGACTTAAGTCTTTCAGTGCATTGTCAAATTCTTCTCGCAGTATCATATCTCCCATTTCTTCTGTAAAGGATTTGTGTTTGTATTTTGCGGCCATGATTTATCAAACTGATAGTTCAGTAAATTTCACACCTGTCAGCACCTGGTTTCTTTGGAATTGGAATTATTATATTCTTCTTGAAGTCTGAGTGTATTACGCCTGTCTCATATGTTTTGCTCACCAGATGGAAGAGTTTTGTCATGGCTGGCTCTCCCAAGTGTATCAGTAGCTCTAACGCAATGTTGTCTACTCCCAGGACCTTGTTTTGACTTAAGTCTTTCAGTGCATTGTCAAATTCTTCTCGCAGTATCATATCTCCCAATTCTTCTTTGTCTATGTCCTCTTCCATTTCCGTAACATTGCCCTGAAGTACTTTGCCCTTGCTTAGACCCTCTATATACTGCTTCCACCTTTGTGCTTTCCATTCTTTGCTTGGGACTGATTTTCCATCCAAGCATCTCTACAGGTGATTCGTTCTCTTTTCTACAAAGGTCTCATTAATTTTTCTGTAGGCAGCATCTTTCTTACCCTTAGTGTTATATGCTTCTACATTCTTACATTTGTCCTCTAGTCATTCCCGCTTAGCCGTTTTGCACTTCCTGTCGATCTCATTTTTAGGTTATATAGCCTTTTGCCTACTTCATTTATTGCATTTTTATGTTTTCTCATTTCATCAATTAAATTCAATATCTCTTGTGTTCCACAAGGATTTCTACTCACCCTCATCTTTCTACCTACTTGATTCTCTGCTGTCCTTACTATTTCACCTCTCAAAGCTACCCATTCTTCTTCTACTCTATTCCTTTCTCCTGTTCTTGTCAATCATTCACTAATGCTTCGTCTGAAACTCCCTACAACCTCTGGGTCTTTCAGTTTATCAAGGTCCCATCTCCTGGAATCACGCCTTTCTGCAGTTTCTTCAGTTTTAATCCGCAGTTCATAATGAATAAATTGTGGTCAGAGGAAATGTCTTATAAATTTTAAAAGAAGGCAAATTAATTGTATGAAAACTGAAGTCTTCTCGTTTTTATTGATGTAGAGAGAAACTGTTTCCTGAACCAGTCATTCGGAACATGGTGTACCAGGTCCTCCAAGGACTTGCTTTTATGCATAGGCATGGATTTTTTCACCGTGACATGAAACCAGAAAATTTGCTTTGCATGGGACCTGAACTGATTAAAATAGCTGATTTTGGTTTAGCCAGAGAAATAAGGTCTCGTCCACCTTACACAGACTATGTATCAACTAGATGGTAAGTTTCTTTCAATCATATTAAACAAGTTTAGTTCTTTGCTTGTAATTTGTTGACTGTTTCAATCAATAGTATGAATAAGTTGAGGTGATTATTTTAAATCTGATTAGTTCATATTGTTTACAGCAACTCTCTATTGGTGACATTATTAAATAATTTTTCTACAATGCAATTTGTGGCATACCTTACAGGTACCGTGCACCAGAGGTCTTGCTGCATTCCACAAACTATAGCAGTCCAATTGACATTTGGGCTGTTGGCTGCATTATGGCTGAACTATATACGTTTCGCCCATTATTTCCAGGAAACAGTGAAATTGATGAAATATTTAGAATTTGTTCCATCCTTGGCACTCCAGATAAGGTACAAAGTTACAGTATTGAAAGTGCTGCTGTTGGTTATAGAACTGCTCTATTGGTTCCACTTAAATTTTGAAAATGGTGGATATTAAGTAGGACATTTTTACTGAAGGTTTGAAAAACGGTGGGGAGGTTTGACAACGTGTAGACTATCCTAGAATGTTCACAAAAGATATTTGAGGAGACTTAGTGAGAGATGTGCAAGAACAGTTACAGAGAGTCCCTGGCATTAAGACTATTACAATTTGTTCAGTGTAATCAAGTTATTTGTTTGAAATGTGTATCACTGTTGTTTGGGACTTATGATAAGATATGGATTCTTGCAGGAGATTTAGAAACATGTTAGAACTTTAATTTATGTTACTGGCTCATTCCATACCGTAGTGAGAGATCACAATTATGAACCATCGAACCTGTAAGTAATTAAACTGACTGAGTTTTTTAGGACAGCCTGGTTCACTGAAGTATTACAGTGTTTACATCTCCCCACTTTCACTGAAATAGACCATTATTAAACAATGGAAACTCCAGGTTGGAATATCAACAATATTAGGAAAAGATATCAATATAATGGAAGGAAACATTCCACGTGGGAAAAATTATATATAAAAACAAAGATGAGGTGACTTACCGAACAAAAGCGCTGGCAGGTCGATAGACACACAAACAAACACAAACATACACACAAAATTCAAGCTTTCGCAACAAACTGTTGCCTCATCAGGAAAGAGGGAAGGAGAGGGGAAGACGAAAGGAAGTGGGTTTTAAGGGAGAGGGTAAGGAGTCATTCCAATCCCGGGAGCGGAAAGACTTACCTTAGGGGGAAAAAAGGACAGGTATACACTCGCACACACGCACATATCCATCCACACATACAGACACAAGCAGACATATTTAGAGACAAAGAGTTTGGGCAGAGATGTCAGTCGAGGCAGAAGTGTAGAGGCAAAGAAGTTGTTGAAAGACAGGTGAGGTATGAGTGGCGGCAACTTGAAATTAGCGGATGACCAGCAACAAACTGTCCATTCGCATGAATGGACACAGGCAGACAGTGTTTGTTGGTAATGAGGATCACCCTGTGGCTAAACATGCCTTGGTGCACAGCCAGCACATCTTGGCACAGTGTTACACCGTCCGTGTTATCTGGATACTTCCCACCAACACCAACCTATCCGAACTCCGGAGATGGGAACTTGCCCTTCAGTATATCCTCTCTTCTCGTCATCCGCCAGGCCTCAATCTCCGCTAATTTCAAGTTGCCGCCACTCATACCTCACCTGTCTTTCAACAACTTCTTTGCCTCTACACTTCTGCCTCGACTGACATCTCTGCCCAAACTCTTTGTCTCTAAATATGTCTGCTTGTGTCTGTATGTGTGGATGGATATGTGCGTGTGTGCGAGTGTATACCTGTCCTTTTTTCCCCCTAAGGTAAGTCTTTCCGCTCCCGGGATTGGAATGACTCCTTACCCTCTCCCTTAAAACCCACTTCCTTTCGTCTTCCCCTCTCCTTCCCTCTTTCCTGATGAGGCAACAGTTTGTTGCGAAAGCTTGAATTTTGTGTGTATGTTTGTGTTTGTTTGTGTGTCTATCGACCTGCCAGCGCTTTTGTTCGGTAAGTCACCTCATCTTTGTTTTTATATATAATATTAGGAAAAGAATACCGTATTTACGCGAATCTTGTGCCCACTTTTTTTACCATGTGAAATACTAAAAATTGGGGTGCACATAAGATTTGATGGTGCATTAGATTTGAGTACAAACTTGAATTGTTCACCGTTATTTCTTACCCCTTGTGATCTGGAGTAGTAAAACATTTATTTAACTCTAGAGAAAATATAGGTATGGTATCTGTGAATTAAAGAGAGAAGATGTAAATTGGGTAAGAAGTTATCAAGTTAAAAGAGCTGGTAATGTGTTTTCATTATGCAATGGAAGGCAAGCAGAGAAGAATATTGTATGAAGCTACTTTCAAGTGTAAAGTAATTTAAAGTAATTCTTTATGCTGAAAAACATGCTAACAGAAGGGCAGGAAGAGAGTTCAATGTAGCTGAGATTAATGTTCACTTATGGAAGAAACAGAAATTGAGATTATTTGCAACTACCACTACTAGAAAGAAATTCACTGGACCTCACAAAGGAAGACATCCTGACATTGAAGTAAATGTTTTGGAATTCGTCTGAGAAAGGAGGAACAATGTGCAACATGTGACCAGTGACACCATAGTAAAAAAAGCAGAAGAAGTGGCTGCAGCTCTTAATATTCCGAAGCAAGATTTTAAGGCTAGCCAGGGATGGATTGATTGCTTTATGAAACAAGTGGGCTTATCTCTGTGATGCTGTACAATATGCCAAAAGCTTCCACAGGATTTTGAGAAGAAACTTCAAGAATTTCAGCAGTATGTTATCACACTCCGGAAATTTTTTGATGGGCCAAATAGGCAACACTGATGAGACTCCAGTTTGGTTTGATATGCCATGTAATTACACAATTGATGAGAAGGGTACAAAAGAAGTTACCATCAAAACATCTGGGTGTGAAAAACTGTGCATAACAGTAATGCTGGCAATCACAGCTGATGGGAAAAACTTCCCCCTTGTTTAATCTTCAAGCAAAAAACTAGCCCCAAGACTCCGAAAGCTGTTCCCTAATGACGTCAGTCTTCGGAATCAAGAGAGGGGATAGATGACTGAAACTTTGATGCTTGACTGGCTCTGAAACGTGTAGGAACTACATCCTGGTGGACTTTCCAAGCAACCATCAATGATTTGTCTTGATGCATTTTGTGGTCATCTCAATGACAATGTAAAAAAGAAGATCCACAGCTTACCCAGTGATCTTGTTATTATTCCTGGAGGAATGACTTCTGTATTACAACCCCTGGATGTCAGTATTAATAAACCTTTCAAAGTTTACATTCAGGAACAGTACGAAAAAATGTTTTTGTGAGCCAAATCAAAACTGACACTGTCAGGAAAAATTAAACGTGCTGCACCCTACAGTATTGCGTACTTGGTTTTAGCTGCTTGAAAACGCATCGAAGCACCAATGATTGTAAAATCATTCAAGAAATGCTGTATTTCAAATACTCTGGATGGCAGTGAAGATGATGTGCTCAGGAACAACACCGAGGATGGTGGTGAAGGGGGAAATGGATCTATTTCTAAAGTAGACTCTTCGGAGGATTCCAGTGATGATGACATTAGTGAATAATGATGAGTAATGCCTGTAATTTACAGTATGTTTCTTTGTATGTCATGTAGGTAATCAAGTTAGGCATTCTTTTTAATAATGGAAATTTCACTTATTACCGTAATAAGTAATTTAAAAATAAATTATTATTGCTTTTTATAGTTCATGTATATATTCACTATTGTTTGAAATAAAGTTAGCATTGTAAAATAAATTTCAACAATACAAAAATACCTTATCAGCAATGTGCCAAAATTCCTTTTTTTTTATTAATTTAATTTTTAAAATTGGGGTGTGCATTACATTTGATGGCGCATTAGATTTGCGTAAATATAGTAGATTTGCTACTCACCATAAAGGTCATCCATTGAGTTGCAGACAGGCACAACAAAAAGACTGTTATGCATTACAGCTTTTGGCCAAAGCCTTCTTCAGCAAAGAAAACACACATACACACACACACACGTACACGTACACAAGCAAGTACATCTCAAGCACACATGAATGCTTCCAACAGTAGCTCCGACCGATGCTGCTAGTGGAAGGGGTCACTTGTGCGTGAGTTGTGCTTGCTTGTGTGAATGTGTGTGTGTGTGTGTGTGTGTGTGTTTTCTTTGCTGAAGAACTGCCAGGACATGGAGGTATTGTAACAAAAAAAAGTTGCAGGCTGTGCCTCATCTTATAACACTGTTCAATAAATGCTTGCTTCAAGTATGTATTAGGTAATGATAATAAAGATATGACTCAGTTATGATCCCAAAGCCATTAAATCATAGCAATCCATAAGTTTTGAGTGTTCTTTTGGAAAGATGAAACTACTGTCTACTAGACTTCAGACCATGGAGACATCCATGATTTTAATAAATACCAGTTTTTAGTATGGTAAGAGAAGACCATAGATAGGTGATGAAATAAATTATATACTGACCATTGAAAATGCAATACTGGTAAAATACACTGTTGGGATACCATCAACATAGCTGAAACATTTGACATCTTATAGTGTCCTGTTCTGTATGCTTGTTAAGGGAGCTGAATGTCTCAAAATGGCTATACAGTGGTTTTCTGTATTACTACTAACAATCGAAAACTCCCCGTCAAAAAAAAAAATAAATAAATAAATAAATAAATAAAAAAAAAAAAAAAAAAGTAAAAAAAAAAAAAAAATTGGAAACAGTGAATGGTCAAAGCACATGAAGTGCAATATAGAGGAGCCTGAAACAGCAACTTTGTTGTGGTCAAGTGGTTACAGTTCTGGACTGCCATATGGGTGCCCCCTGTCAAACCTCTCTCAAACCTCCCTTGTGCTACTTCTTCTTCTTCTTCTTCTTCTTCTTTTTTGTATTCAAATTTGTATCTGTTGTGGTGTAATGTCTAATTGCAACAGTGAGGTGTAATGAAGTGATCTATAATGACAGTAGATTCTGCATGCCTACTCTATTAGCAGCCGAAAGAAAGTGGCTTTCAAATGGGAATCGCAAATGTTTGATGACAAGGTGACAAGTCAACCAAATCCTTCACTGAAAAACAACATCTGGCATGTCATACACGGCATTAGTGACAGAACGTGTGTCCAATTTAGGTGTTCGTATGAATGTGAATGTGATCATTCTCAAGGAAATGATTAAAACAATACGTTTGTCACATAAGCTGTAGCAAATGAACGAGACAGTTTCACAATCACACAGTTTATCTGTACTCTGTCAAACCATATATTTTTAACATTTTTGAAGTTGCATTCCATTTTGAAGTTTTGGCTCTTGAATTCCTTTGTTGTAACATAGTTCACATCCATCTGTTTGTTGTTTTTATTTCTGTGAGATGTCTGTGTGGTGTCTAGTGCCACGCAAAAAACTCGCAGTGAAAAATCATCCAGATCAAAATGTAAGTGTGTAACATGTGAAGTCCATCCTGACAAAGCAAAACTAGTTGAAACTATTAATTCGTTGCAAGAAATTGTGCGCAGATCATTGGCAGAAAACAAAGTGTTAGCTGATAGACTCAAATGTCTTGAAAATGATCATAGAAAACTAAAAACCGCTGAGCAGGGTGTAAGTGAATTCGACAGAAATAAAGTGTACACAGTGACCGAAGATTCTGTCGCCATTTCTAGTTTTCCAACACATTCTGGGTGTACTGGTAATGCTAACCATAGCGCAATCATTTCATCGTCTTTAGTAATAAATTCTCCTGCCATGCTCCAAAAAACAGTAGGCCTATCTACAAAAGATCAAATCGTGCACCATCTGAAAGAAAAGTCTATTATTAAGCAAAATGTGGAACCTCGGCGGCCAAAACCGTCACTCGTAAACAGAAGCAAGGTAAATTCAACATTCAAGATGACAGTTAATTTAACCAACACCGCAAATGCAGCAAGAAGAATAAACGTATGTTTAATGGGTGATAGTCATCTTAGAGGCCTTGACCACGAAATAAAAAGCATAAACAGTGAAGTAAATGCTTCAGGTTTTATTAAACCTGGCGCTCGTCTTGACCAAGTGCTTTCAGCTGTAAACAATACCTCTCGAAAGACAATGAAGCAAGACTTCATGTAATATGTGGTGGTGCAAATGACGTTGCGCACAACGATGGTTTGCATGCTGTTAATGCCCTAAAATCTGCTCTAAACCATCTAAATGACTCAAACGTCATTGTTCTCGATATTCCACACAGGTATGACTTGCCTCAATTCTCGTGTGTAAACAGGGCAGTAGCATATACAAACAGTCAATATGCAGAAATTTGCAACCGTTACGCAAATGTACAAATGGCTAACATGCAACATTTTAGTAGAGATCTTTACACCACTCACGGCCTTCACCTTAATTGGTGCGGAAAAAGTCACTTAGCGTCCATTATTTGTGAAATTGTCGTAAATGCTAGGAACAACGTATACTCAAAACACACACATTCGAAGAATGAGTGCTCCACAACACAAGAAGACTGCAGGAATGGGTATAGACAGACAACATTGCACAAATGGCTGCTGAAAACACCAGGTAAAGCTGATTCTTCCCAGGCTCCCAGTACATGGGAACAGACCAACTTGAATAAATGGATAGTGAAAAATACCAAACCCACTCTGTCAACTGATATTTCTTTTTTAGGGATAAATGTATAAGTGTTTCTGGTAGGGTGACACGTCCATCAAGCGTTCAACAATCCAAACTCACTTTCAAATTAATTCAGCAGAACTTTCAAAGTCTTGGCAATAAGCACCATGAGTTGGATACCATTGCAGCAATTGATAACCCTGATGTTTTAGTTATAAGTGAACACTGGTACACAGATGCGCTAATTAGTGTATGTAAGCCACTTTCCATGATCTTTTGCTCTGCCTTCAGTAGAAAAGAGAAACGTGATGGTGGGGTAGCTATCTTTGCAGCCAGTGGTAGTAATTATAGTGTAATAGATGTAAGTGCTTTCAGCATTGAGGGTGTAATAGAAATAGCAGCAATTAATTATAAGTGGGGGAAAGAGAACTTAATTATTATAGGCCTATACAGACCTCCATCTGGTAGCCTAGATAGTTTCTTTGATGTTCTTAATGAACTGCTTGTTGACATTGACAGTAAACACTGCAATAAAAATGGCTGGGTTAACATAATACTAACTGGAGATATAAACATTGACTTGTTGTCCAATGACTCTGTATCTAAAAAACTAATGCTAATACTAGCTCAATTTAACTTAACATTTCTGATAAACGAGCCCACTAGAGAGGTCAATAGTGTGAAAGCATGCATTGACAACATTATAACTAACATGTCCCACTTTACATGCAGGGCATCAGTTCTGAAGCTTGCCATTTCTGACCACTACGCAGTAGAGGTATTGATAGAAGCTGAAAATCTTCATGTCAATAGAAAAGAGAAACAATATGTGACAAAAAGAATCACCAATGACGACAATGTTAAAGATTTCAACAGTTTGCTAAAAAGCTTAAAACGGGATGAAAAAAACAGCATTACTTTCAGTGAGTTTTCATCAGATTTTTATTATTGCTTCAATGTCTCATGTCCAGAAATGACCTTTACAGTAAATGACTGCAAAAAGATACAAAAAAATAACTGGATAAATCATGAAGTAAAAACAGCAAGAGAGAAACTTAGACTTTTCCAATATGTTGTTGTTGTGGTCCTCAGTCCTGAGACTGGTTTGATGCAGCTCTCCATGCTAATCTATCCTGTGCAAGCTCCTTCATCACCCAGTACCTACTGCAGCCTACATCCTTCTGAATCTGCTTAGTGTATTCATCTCTTGGTCTCCCTCTACAATTTTTACCCTCCACGCTGCCCTCCAATGCTAAATTTGTGATCCCTTGATGCCTCAGGACATGTCCTACCAACCTATCCCTTCTTCTAGTCAAGTTGTGCCATAAACTTCTCTTCTCCCCAATCCTATTCAATACCTCCTCATTAGTTACGTGATCTACCCACCTAATCTTCAACATTCTTCTGTAGCACCACATTTCAAAAGCTTCTATTCTCTTCTTGTCCAAACTATTTATTGTCCATGTTTCACTTCCATACATGGCTACTCTCCATACAAATACTTTCAGAAACGACTTCCTGACACTTAAATCTATACTCAATGTTAACAAATTTCTCTTCTTCAGAAACGCTTTCCTTGCCATTGCCAGTCTACATTTTATATCCTCTCTACTTCGACCATCATCAGTTATTTTCCTCCCCAAATAGCAAAACTCCTTTACTACTTTAAGTGTCTCATTTCCTAATCTAATACCCTCAGCATCACCCGACTTCACTCGACTACGTTCCATTATCCTCGTTTTGCTTTTGTTGATGTTCATCTTATATCCTCCTTTCAAGACATTGTCCATTCCATTCAACTGTTCTTCCAAGTCCTTTGCTGTTTCTGACAGAATTACAATGTCATTGGCAAACCTCAAAGTTTTTATTTCTTCTCCATGGATTTTAATACCTACTCCAAATTTTTCTTTTGTTTCCTTTACTGCTTGCTCAATATACAGATTGAATAACACCGGGGAGAGGCTACAACCCTGTCTCACTCCCTTCCCAACCACTGCTTCCCTTTCATGCCCCTCGACTCTTATAACTGCCATCTGGTTTCTGTACAAATTGTAAATAGCGTTTCGCTCCCTGTATTTTACCCCTGCCACCTTCAGAATTTGAAAGAGAGTATTCCAGTCAACATTGTCAAAAGCTTTCTCTAAGTCTACAAATGCTAGAAACGTAGGTTTGCCTTTCCTTAATCTAGCTTCTAAGATAAGTCGTAGGGTCAGTATTGCCTCACGTGTTCCGATATTTCCCATTTGTCTGTAAATAATTCTTGTTAGTATTTTGCAGCTGTGACTTATTAAACTGATAGTTCGGTAATTTTCACATCTGTCAATACCTGCTTTCTTTGGGATTGGAATTATTCTATTCTTCTTGAAGTCTGAGGGTATTTCGCCTGTCTCGTACATCTTGCTCCCCAGATGGTAGAGTTTTGTCAGGACTGGCTCTCCCATGGCCGTCAGTAGTTCTAATGGAATGTTGTCTACTCCCGGGGCCTTGTTTGGACTCAGGTCTTTCAGTGCTCTGTCAAACTCTTCACGCAGTATCGTATCTCCGATTTCATCTTCATCTACATCTACATCCTCTCCCATTTCCATAATATTGTCCTCAACTACATCGCCCTTGTATAGATCCTCTATATACTCCTTCCACCTTTCTGCTTTCCCCTCTTTGCTTAGAACTGGGTTTTCATCTGAGCTCTTGATATTCATACAAGTGGCTCTCTTTTCTCCAAAGGTCTCTTTAATTTTCCTGTAGGCTGTATCTATCTTACCCCTAGTGAGATAAGCCTCTACGTCCTTACATTTGTCCTCTAGCCATGCCTGGTTAGCCATTTTGCACTTCCTGTCGATCTCATTTTTGAGACATTTGTATTCCTTTTTGCCTGCTTCATTTACTACATTTTTATATTTTCTCCTTTCATCAATTAAATTCAATATTTCTTCTGTTACCCAAGGATTTCTACTAGCCCTCATCTTTTTACCTACTTGATCCTCTGCTGCCTTCACTACTTCATCCCTCAGAGCTACCCATTCTTCTTCTACTGTATTTCTTTCCCCCCATTCCTGTCAATTATTCCCTTATGCTGTCTCTGAAACTCTGTACAGCCTCTGGTGTAGTCAGTTTATCCAGGTCCTATCTCCTTAAATTTCCACCTTTTTGCAATTTCTTCAATTTTAATCTACAATTCATAACCAATAGATTGTGGTCAGAGTCCACATCTGCCCCTGGAAATGTCCTACAATTTAAAACCTGGTTCCTAAATCTCTGTCTTACCATTATATAATCTATCTGATACCTTTTAGTATCTCCAAGATTCTTCCATGTATACAACCTTCTTTTATGATTCTTGAACCAGGTGTTAGCTATGATTAAGTTATGCTCTGTGCAAAATTCTAACAGACGGCTTCCTCTTTCATTTCTTAGCCCCAATCCATATTCACCTACTATGTTTCCTTCTCTCCCTTTTCCTACTGTCGAATTCCAGTCACCTATGACTATTAAATTTTCATCTCCCTTCACTACCTGAATAATTTCTTTTATCTCATCATACATTTCTTAAATTTCTTCGTCATCTGCAGAGCTAGTTGGCATATAAACTTGTACTACTGTAGTAGGCATGGGCTTCGTGTCTATCTTGCCCACTATAATACGTTCACTATGCTGTTTGTAGTAGCTTACCCGCACTCCTATTTTTTTTATTCATTATTAAACCTACTCCTGCATTACCCCTATTTGATTTTGTATTTATAATATGTAATGATAAATAATAACAATAATAATAGACTTAAGGTAGAATTTAAGAACTATCAGGATTACTATGAAGATCTTCTGCTAGAAACTAAAAGTAAATATGTAACCAAAATGTTAAGAAACTCTACTAACACAGGTTTAGCTGTTTGGAAAGTAGTAAATAGCTTTAGGGATTGTAAGGATAGATCAACAAGTGATTTTACTATAAACCATAAAGGGCATGTCATAAAATGTCAATGTCAGATTGCAAATGTTTTTTATGAGTACTTTTCTTCTGTTGAAAAATCTGTCAATGACCATTTTAAGAATCTTCAGCATAGATATAGGGGCATTCCAATCAAACAAAGCATATACTTGGCCCCAACCAATAACAAGGAAGTCAAAAACATAGTAATGTCATTAAAAAATACAAAATCAGCAGGCTATGATGGATTGTCTATCAGTACATTGAAAAGATGCATAGACAACATATCTGATGCCATGGCCACAGCAGTAAATTATGTAATTGCATCAGGTTGTTTCCCAGATAGTCTAAAGACAGCACAAGTAACCCCAATTCACAAGAAAGGTGATAAATCTAAAACTGAAAACTACCGCCCCATCTCAATCTTACCTGCATTTTCTAAGGTAGTTGAGAAAGTTATTTATACTAGACTAATGACATTCCTGAGTCAACACAATTTAATATTTGAAAATCAGAATGGCTTTATGAAAAACAAGTCAACATCGGTAACAGCAGCACAATTAATAGACAAAATAATAACAGCCATAGAGAACAAGGAGTATGTAACTGGAGTGTTCCTTGATTTAGAAAAAGCTTTTGATTGTGTCAACATCACCATATTACTTGCCAAGCTGTGGAACCTGGGTATCAGAGGAACTGGCTATGAGCTAATAAAATCGTATATGAGCAATAGAAAACAATATGTCTTGCTTAAAACAAACAGTGGGTCTTACAAATCTAAAATTACTGATATCAATTATGGAGTGCCTCAAGGTACTGTCTTGGGACCCCTTCTTTTCTTGATTTATGTTAATGATATACAGTATTGTTCTCCTAACTGTACAAAAATACTGTATGCAGATGACACATCAATAGTGTGAGGTCTGGAGGTACAATGCAACAGTGTAACTAATGAAATAGTCAATGATATGAATATAATAGAGGGAAACATTCCACGTGGGAAAAATATATCTAAAAAGAAAGATGATGAAACTTACCAAACAAAAGCGCTGGCAGGTCGATAGACACACAAACAAACACAAACATACACACAAAATTCTAGCTTTCGCAACCAATGGTTGCCTCGTCAGGAAAGAGGGAAGGAGAAGGAAAGACAAAAGGATATGGGTTTTAAGGGAGAGGGTAAGGAGTCATTCCAATCCCGGGAGCGGAAAGACTTACCTTAGGGGGAAAAAAGGACAGGTATACACTCGCACACACACACACATATCCATCCACACATACACAGACACAAGCAGAAAATGTCTGCTTGTGTCTGTGTATGTGTGGATGGATATGTGTGTGTGTGCGAGTGTATACCTGTCCTTTTTTCCCCATAAGGTAAGTCTTTCCGCTCCCGGGATTGGAATGACTCCTTACCCTCTCCCTTAAAACCCATATCCTTTTGTCTTTCCTTCTCCTTCCCTCTTTCCTGACGAGGCAACCATTGGTTGCGAAAGCTAGAATTTTGTGTGTATGTTTGTGTTTGTTTGTGTGTCTATCGACCTGCCAGCGCTTTTGTTTGGTAAGTTTCATCATCTTTCTTTTTAGATATAATGAAATAGTCAAGTATTTTAATGAAAGCCATCTAAATGTAAGTGCTTCAAAGACTGCAATGATGGAACTTAACGCAAGGAAACAAATAGAATTTAACATGAAATTATCCATAGGAAATGACATTGTAAAAAAGGAAAAATGGACAAAGTTCTTGGGAATTACAATCCAGGACAGCCTCAAATGGGACATGCATATTGATTCCTTAGCATGTAAGCTGTCGAAGAATGTGTTTGCTATAAATATGATTAGCAAATATTGTAAGGACATGTGTGTACTAAAAACTGCTTATCATGCCCTATTCTCATCAAACTTAAACTATGCTGTAGAAATATGGGGTGCAACAACTCAAACCAACCTAAGTACATTATTAATACTACAGAAAAAAGTTATCAGAATTATTTGTGGTGCCAAACCTCGAGAATCATGTCGGAATCTGTTCCCAAAAGTAGGTGTGCTTACCATTATAGGTGTATACATATTGAATGTTATATTGCTTGTGAAAACAATAAATCCCAATTTCCACTGTGACCTGCACCAGTGTGATACAAGGCAAAAGTTCAGACACCATGTAAATAGCCACAGAACAGCTTTATATGAAAAAAAAAAAAAAAAAAAAAATGCACTTCATGCTGGGCTGAAGCTAGCCAATGCCCTACCAAAAAGTCTCAGAACCCTTCCTACTAACAAATTAAAAGATCAGCTAAAAAGAATTCTAATTGAAAACCCTTTTTATTCCCTAGACGAGTGTTATATCTGTATGGAAAGTGCTTCATAAGTATGTCAAGCTCATGGTTTTAAGTAACCTACAACTAATATAATGTTGATAAAAACAATATTTGTAATATTGTGATTGTGTACTACCAAAAGTAAAATCCATCAAAATGTAAAATTTATTAATACAAACAAATCTTTAGTGTGTAATTTATAAACTGACGTATTCAGAAGAATAATCTGTATGATGTCCTGAAACTGTATTATTTTTAGGGATTGTATTTGATTATTCAATGTTGAATAAATATTATTATTATTATTATTATTAACTGCCAAGACTACAGAAAGAGAACAAACATTTCAATGACCGGATGGACAGTTCGTACTATTCTGGAAAAAAAAGACCGGGGGCGGGGGGCACGGGGCACGAGATGGATTTGAACATGGCAGTCCAACACCATGACCACCTTAGCATGACACTGTTACTGTTTCAGGCTGCACTATATTGAACTTATTTTCCTTCAACCTTCACTGTTTCTATTTTGATTTTTTTCACATTTCAGTACACTTCCTTTCTGTTTTCATGCTTGATCTGTGTTCAGTTTTTGACGGACTATCCACTGAGCCATCTTACCACAAAACCTGAGGGGGCTGTGATGGGGAGCTTCCCTTGTAAGAAATGACTTTTAAATGGATGACAACTGCTGTCACAATTATCTGAAAAATTGCTAAATGATGTCTGTGAAGTTTGGTGTGTAGCTCCTATAATCTGGGATATCATCTTGAACTTTTGTTAATACCCTTGATGGAAGCCCATGTGCTGACAGTGTTAATACATGTGCAAATGATATTGGTGGTTGTAACAAAAGACAGCAGAGCAAAACTAGAAGAGTCATCATACCAAACAGTAAAACTAATACTGGAGTAATGGCAGTATTATGAAAAGAATAGATTGCTACTCACCATGTAGTGAAGATGTTGAGTTGCAGACATGCACAACAAAAAGAGTGCTGTGGGTGTTTTGAGTCACAAATGATTGAGTGGACATGCAGCCAAAAAATTCTATTAAATCCAAAAACGTGTTTTGTTAAGAAGTACTGGTGTGTTCAGCACTACCCCTGTAGGAGTACTATTGGTGTTCTTAGCAATATGTGTAGTGGGCATGAAGGTTCATTATTTTAGTTTGTGTTATAGGTTATGGAGGCAGGACATCACAATGTGTACAAATACTCTCTACAACACACCCTAAACAAAAACAAGTTGAGGACTGGGTGCTAACATAATGGTAACATGACTCCCACAGATTAGTGACATGACTTGGACACAAAGAAACCAGCATATTGCATATAAGAAATTTTTCCAAGTGTGCATGAGTGACTCCGATTGAGATATGCTGCCCAATCAAAGAGTATAATATGATTTATGACCTAGCATACCTCATACACTGTGTAGAATTCAGAAGAGTTTTAATAGAAGATTTGAGTAAGGTCTGGAAGGAAATGCAGAACACACTGTTATAGAATGCAACAGATATATAAATATATGGTCTCCATATGAACATTGATGAATGAAGTTCACAACTTACAGCATGATGAAAAAAACTGAAACTCTTCGATATTGTAGCTTATACAGACCTCCCATATCTACATCTACGTACACACTCTGCAAGCCCACATCTGGTAATTCCTTTCCTGTTCCACTTGCAAATGCATTGAGAGAAAAATAACCATCTATAAGCCTCCGTACAAGCCCCGTTGGCCTCAAATGCCACCAG
This sequence comes from Schistocerca americana, assembly GCF_021461395.2. Classification (NCBI taxonomy): domain Eukaryota; kingdom Metazoa; phylum Arthropoda; class Insecta; order Orthoptera; family Acrididae; genus Schistocerca; species Schistocerca americana. The sequence continues at coordinate 694,546,140 of NC_060121.1, read as the reverse complement.
GTGAGATGGTGCAATAGTTAGCACACTGGACTCACATTTGGGAGGATGACAGTACAATCTCACATCTGGTCATCCTGATTTAGGTTTTCCATGATTTCCCTAAAATCGCTCGAAGCCAATGCTGGGATGGTTCCTTTGAAAGGGCACAGCCGACTTCTTTCCCTGTCCTTCCATAATCCGATGAGACCAATGACCTCACTGTCTGGTCTCCTCCCCCAAACCAAACCAACCCAACCCAACCCTCAAATGCCAGTTCTCTAAATTTCAGCTGCTTCATCATAAGAATAGTCTCTCCCCTTCTGAGATTTACATTTGAGTTCATGAAACAACTCTGTAATACTTTTTTTGCTCATTGAATGTACCAGTAACAAACAAGCAGTATGCCTCTTATTTGCTTTGATATCTTCATTCAATTTGACATCTGAGTTGGTGGATATACCAAACACTTGAACAGTACTCAAGAATGGTTCACATCAGCGTCCTTTTTCTGTCTCCATAATGGATGAGTCTTTCCTTCTCATCCTGTCTGGTAAGTCTCCCATGACCTGGGGTTCTGGGTGACTTTTCTGAATTATACCCCTTTCCCTAAACCTCTCCAGTCCTTTTCCTTCACCCGTCTTCCTTCCCCTTCACCTCTTCTGCCAGAAGAAGGAGTCATTGGCTCCAAAACCTTGTAAAAGTTAAATCCTTTTGTGTGTATGTTTCCCTGCCGCTGCTTGGTGAGTAGATTTTTCATCTATCCATTTACATTGTACAGGATGTCCCAAAAAGAATGACCTGATTTTAACTTGTAATAATATTGAGACAGATGTCACTAGGTAATGGAAACAGCGCTGGATGTAATCGGCATGGTCTAGAGTTTCAGAAAAAATCTGCTAGGTGTCGCTACGAGTGCTGACATGGAGCATGAAGCCGGTCTCGAAAAATATGGCGTCCACACAACAGAAGGCGTATTATGTTATTGAATTTAGTCATACACAATCAGTGATCACAGTTCAGCAGGTGTTTCATATTCGATTTTGTGCTAAACCGCCATTACCAAAGGACATTTGATGGTGGTATAAACAGTTTGAAGAAACAGGGTGCCTCTGTAAAGGCAAAAGTCCTGGGCAGCCATGCATTCCTGAACAAACAGTGGAACAAATCCGATGAGCATTTGAGCAGAGCCCCTGCAAGTCTACGTGTTGTGCTAGCTGAGAAGTTGCATTACCACACATGACAGTGTGACGTGTTACGGCATCGTTTAGCCCTCAAACCATACTGATTGCAACTGGTACAAGCTCTTCGAGATACTGACAAAGTGAAGCAAGTGGACTCTAGCAATGCTTTTCTAGAGGACCTGTCACAGTTGATATTCAGCGATGAGGCAACTTTCCATATTAGTGGTAAGGTTCACCATCGTAATGTGCATATATGGGGGCTCGAAAATCCTCATGAAACAATTGGACACGAATGTGATTCACCAAAAGTGAATGTTTTTTGTGCTGTTTCACAAAGCAAGGTCTATGGACCCTACTTTTTTGAGGAAGAAACTGTAACACGAAAATCATATCTTGCAATGCTATGGAACTGGTTATTCCCACAACTTAACTCTGACAATTTCATCTGTCAGCAAGATGGAGCACAACCACACTGGCACAACAACATGTGCAGTTTCCTCAATGCCAACGTGCCTCAACATTGGAGAGGGCGTACAGGACCATGAGACCAGGCTTGACACTCTTGGCCTCCTAGATCCCCTGACTTAACACAATTTGATTTCTTCCTGTGGGGATATGTTAAACAATGTGTTTATGTTCCTCCCTTACCTCGTGACATTGATGAACTAAAAACCAGAATATCAGCTGCTGTAGCTTCAGTGACAGAAGACACCTTACTCTCAGTTTGGGGATGAATTCGGCTATTGGCTAAATGTTGTCTGTGCAGCCAATGGAGGACATATCGAACATTTATGATGGATTTTTATAAACTTCTGTCTTTTCTGAATAATTTAGTATGCAATTTGTTGGTGTTAAGCCCTTCTTCCTAATAAATAATTCTATTTAAAATTGGGTCATTCTTTTTGGGCACCCTGTATTATCCTTAATAGATGAGCTACACTTACTCTCTCAATAAAACAAAGTTGAGCATTCACCTTCCCTACTACCAATCTGATTTGCTCATTCTATATCATTTCTCTTTGCATTGTTAAGCCCAGATATTTAATTGATGTGACTGTGTCAAGCAGCACCATACTAATGCTGTATTCAAATGTTACAGGATTGTTTTCCTACTCATCTGCATTAATTTACATTTTTAAACATAAGTCATCTTTAGAGCAAGCTGCCATTGATCACACAACTAGAAATTCTGTCTAAGTCATCTTGTATCCTCCTACAGTCACTCAACAATGTCACCTTCCTGGACACTTCAGCGTCATCAGCAAAGTCATCTTGTATCCTCCTACAGTCACTCAAGAGTGACACAGTCTTGTACACTACAGCAGCATCAGCAAACAGCTATAAGTTACTGCCCACCCTGTCCATCAGGACACTAATGGATATAGAGAATAAGTGTGGTTTATCAGACTTCCCTGAGCCATTCCTGACAGTACTCTTGTCTTTGATTAAATCTCACTGCCAAGGACAACACTCTGGGTAAAAAAAAAGTCTTTGAGCCATTCACATAACAGGGTACCTAATCCATGTGCTCAGATCTTCATCAACAATCTGCAGCAGGGCACTATGTCAAACACTTTGTGGAAATCCAGAAATATAGAATTTGCCGGTTGCCCTCCATCCATGGTTTGTTGGATTTGACACACTGAGAACTGTAATGATCCAAAGCACAGAAACAAAGTTTTGAGAAAAATAGATGTTTATGTAAATCAAATTTATATAGAAACCACCAGTCTCATAGGTTTAAATTGTTTTTCAACCAAATCTCAATATCCTGTACCTGTTACAGAAAAATAATGTGCCCACTTTGTTATGAGATGTTATTGATATTTAAGCCTATATTTAGTATTAACATTAATTCAGAAAATTTCCATGTATAAGCTAGTGTCTCTCAACTGTTGTAAAGTTTATAATTAACGTGAAATTAGAATCAGAACATTGTCCATCAGAAATGCTCTCAAAAATTACTAATAATTAGAATCATAACATTGCCCATGACAAATGTTCTAAAAATTACTGATAAATAATGGATAATAAATGTATCATACACACAATTTTGACATACTCCAACACTTCATGGTCATTGTTATCATAATTTTCATAAAGCACATTCTGTGGCCTACATTTCAGATAGAACTGCCAAAACACCTTCAATTGTGAGGTAGTATAGTACTGCTTCATACATGATGTAGCCATGAAATTACGTTTCCAAACCTTAACAACAATTGAATAGTGCAGAATAACAAAATTATGCCTTGAGTCCTTATGGAAATGAATATCTGAGAAATCAGTGAGGCAGCTTTTCTGTACATGTTCATATACACATACAGATAATGCTGGTTCACCATAATATCAACAGACATCAGGAGAATTTGTACTTGCTACAATCTCAAAAGCGATGATGACGTGCTTTAGGCTCTTATGGTTCTCAGTGCCTCATATCATATGAAAAAATTGCAAGCTGAATTTTGCAATAGTGATGCTTTCTAAATCCATGCTGATGGTGGAAAAATTTTTTTATGTCATATACTTTGTTACATAATTTGTTATATTCAAACTTAGAATGTGTTCAAGAATTATGCAGCAAACCAATGTTAAGGATATTGTATTGGTCTGTAATTATGCTGGTCTGCTCTTTTACCTTTGTTATATACAGTGTAACCCTGCTCATACTCTTTTCAAGGGACTTCAAAAAATAGGATAAAATGCAGGAAAATGTAAAACATGAGGAATAACATTTTAAACTGTAAAAGTTACTGTTATAATGTCAAGTTTAACACATATATTTCAGAACGACACAGCACATATAAGTCACAGAGTAAGTTGACAAGCAAGACATGTGTACACGTTAGCATTCGAATGAGCGCTGAGTCCCAGTCTAGCGGCCGCTGCTCGGCTGGCCGCGTAGGTGGCGCAGCTGCTGCATGGCTGGCAGACAGCACCACACGTAGAGGACGTGCGTAATTGCGCGGCAGCGCTTTGAATGATTGGCGAGTCACAACAGTTTTCCCCCCTTTGAAATTGTTTCACTGGTCCTGATGGAGGTGTCCTGGAGATGGCTAACGTCCATAGGTGTTGTTTGACTCGCCGTAAAGTCTCGAGGAGGAGGCTTCCCGTACGGACGGAAATGTCCCCGATGATAACGGGTCGAGATGACAGGAGACGTAGGGGTCGAATCTGCTGGGGCCCCATGCACCAATCTGCCTGTTGTGGCAAGTCCAGTTGATATAACAGGAGACAAGAGCAATGTGTCGGCGTCCGTTGGAGGAGGAGGCGAGTAGATTGGTTCTGACATAGGCACGTCTCCTGGTGGCGTCCGTTCTTGTGCTGGCATCGCGATGACGGTGAGAGGGCTGCGTTGTGAGTATTGAGAGATGCCAAGAACCCGAGCGTCAGGTAGAGCCGAAGGTGGTGTAGCGGCATTCGGAACAGGTGTTGCCGGCACACGAGGCCGAAGCTGGTCCGAATTACGCAGTGCAACACCCGTGTCCGTCTGGATTTCATACAGGCGTTGGCGACGGTGTCGTAAGATGCGGCCCGGACTCCATTTTAGCCGCCTGCCATATCCCCGTACCCAGACGAGGTTGTCGGCGGTGAACCGGCCAAGTGAAGGCACCTGCAGCCGTGAGGTGGAAGGCCGCAGAAGATGAAGTAGCGTGCGAGGCTGTCGGCCATGTAAGAGCTCAGCCGGGCTGTGGTCGCCCATAGGAGTGAAACGGTAAGAAGCCAGAAACTGGAGAAGCGCATCATCAGCAGCAGAAGAAGTCAGAAGTTTCCGCATCTGAGCCTTAAATGTGCGGACCAGTCGTTCAGCCTCACTGTTTGATTGTGGATGGAACGACGGGGCCGTGACACGCATAACGCCGTGACGAGCACAAAAATCCGCAAATTTGCAAGAGTCAAATTGCGGACCATTATCAGTAACAAGAGTAGAGGGGAGGCATTCCAAAGAAAAAATGCGGGCGAGAGCACTGGTGGTTGCCGCGGTGGTAGGCGACGTGCAACGGACAATGAAAGGAAAGTTAGAGTAGGCGTCAATTACGAGGAGCCAATAAGTACCTAAAAAGGGTCCCGCAAAGTCAGCATGAATGCGCTCCCAGGGTGTCTCAGGCGGAGGCCACGGTGACAAAGATGACATCGGTGCAGCGGCCTGCGATGCACAAGGGCCGCAGGCAGCGACCATGTGTGCAAATTCAGAGTCGATGCCAGGCCAGTGCACATGATGGCGCGCTAGAGATTTTGTGCGAGACACACCCCAGTGCCCTTGGTGAAGGAGGCGCAAGACCAAAGCACGCAAAGACGCAGGTACCACAACACAAGGTGAAGCATTGTCAGTGGAAAGGAGGATAACACCATCCCTAGCCGTGAGGCGGTAGCGCAAAGCGTAGTAGTTGCACAACGGATCAAAATCTTAGCGGACGGGTGATCTGGCCAACCCTTCTGAATACAGCGTAAAACCCGGGAGAGGGTAGGGTCAGAACCTCTAGCAGCCGCCAGCCTGTCCCCAGTGATGGGGAACCTGTCCACAACCCGCTGCTCGGCAATATCCAGGTGGAAACACAAAAGTTCGTTTCTATCGAATGCCAGATCAGGACCCATGGGAAGGTGAGACAGAGCATCAGCATTTGCATGTTGAGCTGTTGGCCGGAAATGAATCTCATAATTGAAACGAGACAAGTAAAGAGCCCAACGCTGGAGGCGGTGTGCAGCCTTGTCAGGAAGTGACGTTGATGGATGAAACAAGGAAACAAGTGGTTTGTGATCCGTAACAAGATGAAATTTTGAGCCATAGAGAAAAACACCAAACTTATGAAGAGCATAAATAATGGCCAAAGCTTCTTTTTCTATTTGAGAATACTTTTGTTGGGCATCCGTGAGCGTTTTGGAGGCATAAGCAATGGGTTGTTCCAAACCGTCAGAAAAACGGTGCACAAGGACTGCCCAGACCCCGTATTGAGAGGCATCTATGGCAAGAACAAGATGTTGGCCAGGTCGATAAGTAGCCAGGCACGGGGCCTGTTTCAGCATAGTCTTCAGTTTCTGGAAAGCCACACCGCATGACGCGGACCAGTGAAAAGGCACGTTTTTATGCAACAGGCGATGCAACGGCTGAGCCACCGAAGCCGCAGACGGTAAAAACTTGTGATAGTATGCTATTTTCCCCAAGAAGGCCTGCAGTTCCTTAACAGATGTAGGGTGAGGAAGGGCATCGATTGCAGCGACAGTTTGCTGAAGCGGACGAATACCCTGCCGAGAGAGTTGAAACCCCAAGTACTTGATAGATGCCTGAAAAAATTGTGATTTCTGAAGATTACACTTAAGACCGGCAGTCTGTAAGACGAAAAAGTCTGCAGAGATTTTGAAGATGTTCTTCGGTGGTGGAGCCAGTGACAACAATGTCGTCCATGTAATTGATACACCCCGGGACAGGGAACAAGTTTAGTGAACAATTCTTCAGGTCGAGGCATAGGGTAAGTGTCGATGAGGCATTGAGCGTTCCAGTGGCTTTGAAATCGCCACAGAGACGAATATCACCATTTGGCTTAGCAACGACGACGACAGGAGAGGACCACTCACTGGAAGTGAGAGGAAGCAAGACCCTTGAAGTAGTGAGACGATCCAGCTCCCGTTTTACCCGATCACGAAGGGCCACAGGAATGGGCTGAGCCCGAAAAAACTTAGGCCGAGCAGTGGGTTTGAGCGTGATATGAGCTTCAAAGTCGTTTGCACGGCCTAACCCAGGAGAAAAAAGGGACGAAAATGTCGTCGACAAGGAATCCAATTGGGCATAAGGAATAGCATCAGAGATGATATTGACAGAGTCATCTATGGAGAACCCAAAACACGAAAGGCATCGAAACCAAAAAGATTCTCTGCATTACTCTGGTCGACCACAAATATGGGAACAGTGCAACGACGGATTTGTAAGATACCTCAGCATTAAACTGTGCCAAGAGAGAGATCTTCTGTTTACTGTACGTCCGTAATTGCCAAGTGACAGGTGACAGGAGTGGAGAACCCAACTGAAGATACATCTGAGAATTAATTATAGTGGCAGCAGAACTGGTATCCACCTGCATGCGAACATCTCGACCAAGGATTTGGACAGTGAGGAATAACTTCCCTGAAAGGGAAGAAGTGCAATTGACAGACAACACAGAATCAGAATCAATGTCATGTTCATGAACATCATGTATGCGGTCGCATTTGCAAACGGAAGACACTGACCTTTCTTTTTGCAATTGTGGCACACAGCCCAACATTGGGGACAATCCACGCGTGAATGTTTCGTAAAACACCGCGGACATGAAGGAAGTTGCTGGGGGTTTTGCTGCAGTTTCTTAGCGGGTTGTTTACGGTTAGGCCGAGGCTGTGCGTGGGAGCACACTGCGGCCACGTCGGCCGGCGGGGACGTGCCACACGCGTCATCAACAGCGCACAGAGGTTGTATTTCCCCGACATCACCCCACGCCTCTATTTGCACCCCAGCGGTGCGAGAAATTTCAAAAGACTGCGCAATGGAGAGAACTTCATCTAGAGTCGGATTTGCCAATTGAAGGGCACGTTGCCAAACTTCTTTGTCGGGTGCTGACCAGATAATAGCATTCCATACCATGGAATCGGCATAGGATTCCTCGTGAACGTCAGTAACAAATTGACACTTTCGACTGAGGCCGTGAAGTTCAGCAGCCCAAGCGCGATAGGATTGATGTGGCCTTTTTTGAAAACGATAAAAGGCAACACGAGAGGCTACCACATGCGTTTGCTTTTGAAAATAGACAGACAGAAGTGAGCACATTTCAGCAAAGGACAAAGACGCAGGATCCTTCAAAGGAGCCAATTGCGACAACAACCGATACATTTGAGGTGAAATCCAGGAAAGGAACGGAGACTTACATGGTTGTTCGTCCGTGACATGAAATGCCAAGAAGTGCTGTCGAAGACGTTTTTCATAATCAGACCAGTCTTCCGCTGTTTCGTTGTAAGGAGGAAAAGGAGGTATAGCCAACGACGAGAAACGCCCCGCATTTGACGCCCCGACGAAATTGCGAATCACCGCTGTTAGAAGCGTTCGCTGTTCAAGGACATTTTGCAATAGTTGCTCGACAGTAGCCATGGAAACCTGTGGGTCAACGGTGAAAAGGAAAAATCCACTACCTCGTCGCCAATTGTTATAACATCAAGTTTAACACATATATTTCAGAACGACACAACACATATAAGTCACCGAGTAAGTTGACAAGCAAGACATGTGTACACGTTAGCATTCGAATGAGCACTGAGTCCCAGTCTAGCGGCCGCTGCTCGGCTGGCCGCTTAGGTGGCGCAGCTGCTGCATGGCTGGCAGATAGCGCCGCACGTAGAGGACGCGCGTAATTGCGCGGCCGCGCTTTGAATGATCGGCAAGTCACAACAGTTACGTATAGATTACCCCCTGCATTTTTGCACTTTTGTATGATAACTGTAAATAACAGGCATCAAAAGATTTGTCAGGGTCTTATTATCTAATAAAGGTTTATTATCTAATAAAAACCACTGATGTAACCGGAACTGATAACTGTCTGGGAAGTTGGAACGTTTGACTCAATTTCATATGTCATAATCTATGTTTTTGAAAGCCTTTACTTGTCATTCCTTATTTAAATAATGAAATACTGCACTAATTATGTATTTTTTCAAGCTTAACACAATGCCACATTTCGAGAATTTTTTATCATTGTCAAGTGCAAATATGTACACAAGTATTTTGTGTGGTGTTTGAATATGTTTTATTCTGCGTCTCTTGCACTGTAGTTGTCTTTTTGAGGTTACCAGGTACCGTGACTCCTCAGTTATGTGGGAAACCACAAACTCGCAAACTATTTCTCACATTGTTTGTTTGTGTAATATCACACAAAATACATACAGAAATACTGCTTTTGACAACGAGAATAAATTCTCAAAACGTGTTTTGCCCAGCATGAGAAAAGTACATAACCAGTGCTGTGTTTAAACTAAAAACATTTGAGCAATGCAAAGTGAAAGACGGTGTCATCTAGCGCTACAAGTGGCCAAGTGCCGAAAGACGCTAAATATGGCTTGACAAAGGTGTCACAATGATCACAACAATCATGAAACTGTGTTTGCATAGTAGAGACAGTTTGGAAATGGTTGTGATTGGTCATGATATTTTTATTCGAATGAACCTAGTTACTCCCATCAGCCACTACGCCAAGTAGAGCTTGGTAGCGGTGGGAGATATGGCCCGAATTGTTTCTTTTGCACATTGACTGGTTCAAATGCACTGAGTAGAGTGCCTTGGTGTCAGGAAACTTAGCCACGAAATATTTGTAAATACCGCTTGATAGCCAATGTCATCTTTTTCCCCAAGAACATTTTTTCATAATGCTTAAATCCCAGGAAAATTTTAAATATGTTGACACAAAACTGGGTGCAAATTAACATTGAAAATGGTGGGGTGTTCTCCCGCCGAAATATCGGCGGTCGCTGAAAGTGTTACCTGGCTGAATTCCCGGAAGTTATTTGAATGCAGGCCAGCGGTTTCATATAAATGAAGCATAGTGAAATTGATGATCACAGTTGAAGAAGTCAAACATGTAAACATTATAGCAATGGACTAGGTGCCTCTTGGGGCTTAGTGGCAGCTACTCCATACAATTGCATGCATGAGTAAAAGTCTAAACTGAAATAAAAGCTTGTAACAGAAATTAAAAGTTAATTGGGCAGCATGATGAGCAACTAGGTGGTCCAGCTGTCTCTCCGCCACAGTTTGGCCTAACCCAGTGCTTAACTGTTAAATCCTTGAGATTTTCAACTGTATTGGTCAGTTTCACTATACTGTGTTTAAATGAAGCCACATGTCTGCACCCCTCCCCCTCCCACCCCCTTCCCTGAGCAGGATCACATCTCCTTTGTGAGTATGGGCTTGGCCTCCATGGGATCCCATCTCTTGCAGCACTACTTCTTTATCCATGCTGCAAGTCTATCCTTCTACTACTCGTTTTTCCTCTCTGCTTTTTCATTGGACGGTCTGCTTGGTGCCAGTTGTGCTTGGATCTGGTTTGTGATTTTGGATGCTCAGTTTCTTCCCTTCCAGTATTCTACAACTTTTTATTCTTAACTCTATGGCCCCCTTGTTGGATTTGACTTATTATTCCTTTTCCATATCTGATGTGCAGATTGTGCAGGGCAGGTCGACCAGTGCAGCATATATTTCACCTTTTGTGCTTATCTCTCTTTGCACAGTTCCTTTTTTGCAAAGGTACTACACCCAAAACCCATTAAGTTAGCCATTTCATTGTGGGGGATCATCAAGTACCTGCACGATGGTAGCCATCTGACCATTCAGTGATTGCACTGTTGGTGTCTGAGCTGGAAACTCCCCACACAACCCAAGAAGTATGTATGCATCAGCTGGGGCAGTGTTTTACTGGTCAGATAACCATAACTGTGGCTGGTTGGTGTGTGATGGGAGAACCAGTGTTCAGAGTGGGTGGTACTGTGGTGGATGATTTGCACATGAAGTGAATTAAACTTTCTGCTGCTGGTGGCCACAAGGCCCCAGCAGTCTCTTCAGATGGGAGAGATTATTATAATGCATTGAGATTCAACCACATGACATTTCCTTCTCTGGCTATGCCGTGGAAGAGGGAGAAGCCAGACGCCTTTGTGTGAAACATTTCACCCCATACTTAATATGTACTCAAAATTATGGCGATACTTTTGCTACAATGAAACCATTACTTTTTGTTGAAAATTTGAAGACAGATTTGGGGAAATTGAGTCCCTAGGAAAACTGCAGACTGATTTGTTATTAATTAATAATTCTTCTGCTGCCCAATATACATCTCTTCAGGCATGTGATCATTAAGATGACATAGTTGTGACCATTGCCCCACATGAAACTTTGAACATGGTCCAAGGAATCATCTCCCACAGACAACTTACACTCCAGACAGGACTTATCTCAAGCAGTGAAGCATACATTTTATCAGATGTATACACAAAGAGCCCAAAGATAATGATACGGATACAAGTGCTTTTCTCTTAGTCTTTGAAGGAAATGTCCTCCCAGAGAAAGTTAAAGCCATGGTGTACAGATGTCTTTGAGGGGTTCAGGTATTTACACTTTGAGCACATGTCATCCCACTGCACAGTGGACCCAAAATGGAGCAACTATGGGTGATCACTCCACCAAGGTACTCCTTCTGAACATCCACCTTTTTATATCAACTGTGTGGAACATCATCCTCCGCATTTGCCAGTTTGCCCATTTTCAAGAAAAAACAGCAGTTGTAGGAGTACAAGTCTATTGACTGCCTATTGTATATTGAGGCACGAAAGAAATATGAATGCCTACATCCTGTGGATATGATGGTGATCAGTGGTGCTAACATCACAACCATCACCCCCTTCCCCCACCTCTACCTTCCCCAAACCAGATCTCACACCACCCTCCTCTCCTGTGATTCCCATAGTTTCTACTTCCCAGACTCAGCTACAGAAGTGTTCTCTTTCTTCGGTGTCTACTGGTGACAGGGCTTCCTCTCAGGATCCCTCTCCATGGCAACCCACAGACCACAGACCTGATGCCAAACAATGGCTGTCTGTTTTTCATATGACCTGATGCTTAATGTGGATGGCCCATTGACCAAACCTCACCATCAAAGGTTACTAAGGAAAAGAATAAGAATGAGGACAAGGCTCATCTGGTGATTTCATAGGTGTCACACAGTTGGATTCTGAGCTGATATTTGAACACCTTATTTCCTTTTCTTCTGCAGTTTGCATTGCTCTCTAAGAAACATACTTTACTGATGACTGTTCTCCAATGCTCCATGGTTATCGTGTATTCTGTCAGAACCATCCTGGTCCCGAGAGGGCATTGGGAGGGTTCTGTACTTTGCTTCATACAGATATCATCAATGAATGAATTCCTCATTGTAACTCATTGGAGGCAATAGCGGTGCGAGTGCAAACAACATTAGCAATTATGACTTGCAACATTTACCTGCCACCAGACAGGCCATTTGTTTACGTTGAATTGATTACACTAATCCAAAAACTGTCCCCTCCTTTCCTCTTTTCGTTTGCTTTGGTACAGCATCGCACACCACCCTCTGTGAGGGAGTACCACTTCATCTGACAGGGGCCTTATAATTGACCAGCTTCTCATAGACCATGATCAGTGTCTCCTCAATGATGGTTCTGCTACCCTTCTGCTACCCACTTCAGTGTCACCCATGCCACCTTTTCAGCTACAAATCTGAAGATATTTTCCCTAATCTTGTGGCTTCACTACATTGGTCACTAAACGATAACCTTTGTGACAGTGACCATCTTCCAGTGATCCTGTCATTTCCTTGCCACTGCCAGACAGACCAACTACTTCTTTGGGGACTTCACAGAACCAACTGGCCTTTGTATGCTGCTGCTTTTACATTTGTGGCCTCTCTGTCAGACTGTATTCATGAGGTTGTGCAATATGTCTCAGATGCAATCATCCACACCAGTTTAACTACTATTCCTCTTTCTACAGGTGAACCCCCCACCCCACGGCTGGTGCTGTGATGGACCAAAGACATTGCAGTAACATTTTAGGAATGATGACAAGCCCTGCAACAATCCAAACATCATCCTTCACAGGCAAACATTATCACTTTCTAAGCCACTGCAGGCTAAGTCTTACTGTCCGATCAAACACAGTAAGAAGGAATGCTGGGAGCACTATGTCTCCTTCCTGAGGATTTATTCCTCTTCATCTCAGATGTCAGCCAAACTCCATGGTCTTATGAGCCACCATTGATCAACATCTCTTCCGGGTCTTATCCTACAGGTTGGCCTTTGCACCAATTCATCATTTCTTGAGGCACACTTTGTCACCCACTTTGCAACAGCATCAGCATCCTCTTCATATCTGGCTACCTTTCTAATGCAGGAGTGACAAGCTGGAGATGTCCCCTCATGTTTCAGTCTCCACCTAGCTGAATCCAATAATGAACCCTTCATTGACTGGTAACTACTTTAGGCTCTTCCCTCAGACCACAACACAGGCCCAGGCCCTTATTGAATCCAAAGTCAGATGATCAGCACCTGAATATTCTGAAAACAGCAGCATTTTTGAGGGTCTTCAACTGTATTTGGCTCCAAGGTTTCTTCCTCTTTCAGCGGTGAGATAGCATAGTTGTCCCATTCCTTAAGCCTGGCAAGAACCCAACATCTCTTGACTGTTACTGGCTGGTTAGCCTGACTGACGTACTCTGTAAACTGGTTGAAAGGGTGGTTGCCCACAGATTATGCTGGGGTCATGAATCTCGAGGTCTTTTGTACCCTTAGCACTGTGGTTTCTGGAAGGGTCAATCCACAACTGATCTGCTGGAAGCAGCAATCCAAAAGGCTTTTTCAGAACACCAACACTTTATCACAACTTTTTTGACCTGCATAAGATGTGCAGCACCATTTGATGTCATTACATTTTACTTACCTTCCATGACTGCTGTTTTTGAGGCCTGCTACTGATTTTTATTCGTTAGTTTTTATCCCATTTGTTTGCAGGCTTAGTTGGCACTTCACTCAGCTCTCCATGGGTCCAAGATAGCAGCATCCCACAGGGCTGTGTGTTGAGTTCCACTATTAAACTCATCGCCATCAATGGGCTAGCGACTCTGTTGGGCTGCTGGCACTCCAGTGTCGCATGTTGACAATTTCTGCATATGATGCAGCTCCCACTCGATAGCCTCTGCTGAATGCCAGCTCCAAAGTGCCATCCACAGGCCTATGGATGACTCTTTCCCATGGTTTTTAATTTTTTCCTACAAAAATGTCATACCATAGTCCATCCTGCCCAAAACTCTAGGTACCCAACAGCTGGACATAGCAGCACAGCACTTTGTCTTGGACCTCCTTTTTGATAAAAAGCTGACTTGGGTGCCCCATACTTGTCACCTGAAGACCAGCTGCATCCAGAAGCTTAACACACACTGCTTCCTTGCCCACATATCTTGAGACACAGATTTTGTTACTCTTATCTGTATTTTCTGGGCCATGGTTTCATCCTGACTGGACTATGGTTGCCATGTTTATGGCATGGTGGATCCTTCAGCTTTGAAACTGTTAGACCCAGTCCACCATCATGGCATGTGTCTGGTCACTGGTGCCTTCCAGCTAGTCCCAAAGACAGTCTCGTTGCCAAAGCAGGGATCTTCCAACTTAGGATTCAGTGATACTGGCCCTTTGTGTCCTGTGGAATTACTACTCAACAGCTCACTGATCATTCCATATATTCCACTCTCTTAGCATATGTGGGGTGTTGTCCTCCGGATACCCAACCCTCAGGTGGGATTGCCAGTTGGAATGTGCCTTGCTTCCCTCTGCCATATCTCCATCTCCCCTGCTTGGTCTGTGCGGACCATGTTTTTTTGCACAGTCTCCCTTGGATGGTTCCCAGGCCACAGAATATGACTGATCTCCTCCAAGTTCCTGATGTCTTAGTTGCCTCCATAACATTTTAGCATCTGTTATGTTCAGTTCTTCTAGAGTTCCAGGGTGCTACCGTCTTTTACACTGATGCCACTAAAACTGCACATCAGATGGGACTAAAACTGTGGATCAGATAGGATATGCTTTTATGTCTTCTGCTAGTATGGAATGCTATTCACTGCTGGGAACATGTAATGTGTTTATGACAAAGCTGACAGCCATTAACAGAGCCCTCCATTTTATTAAACAGACCTTCCTTGTTCATGTTTTAATATGTACTGACTTAATGAGCTGCCTCCAGGCTACTGACCAATGCTATTCTTGCTGCCCAACATTCAGGACCTTCTCACTGACCTTTGTTGTGCTGCCTGCTCAGTTTATCTTTCTCTGGGTCCTAAGTCATGTGAGTATCTTGTGGAATGAATTGGCTGACCATTTGGTGAGAGGAGCACTTATTTGCTTCCCTTTTGCTTTTCTGATCCCATGTGTGGATTTGCAGGTGAACGTGAGATCTCTGCTTGCACAAAAATGGAATGACATGTGGCGGGCTACTGCCCCGTCTAACAAACTCTGCACAATCAAGGAGACTACTGCAACGTAGCACTCTTCCTCCTCTTTCTGCCGGAAATCAACAGTCCTATGTCATCTCTACATTGGCTACACCAGATAAACGCATGCTTTTATTTTGTGTAACGAACCACCTCCACATTGTGGTTGTGGAGTGGTACAGACAGTAGCTCATGTCTTGGCAGAATGCCTCTCCTTTTGGTCCTCTATGCCAACTATGGTGTTCAGACTCATTGCCTATAATGTTGGCGGATTCATGGATGGTTGACCTGGTTCTCAGTTATCTGCATGAACATGGTTTTTATTCTCAATTATAAGGTTCTAATCTACCTCTGGACCAGGAGCAGGAGCAGGGGCAGGATGGTTGGGGATGGGGCATCTTCCTCTGTATGTATCTCCTTGACCAGGCTGTTCTTTCATCCCTCTTTTACTCTGTTTTAATCATTTTTAGATTTCATTTTATCCTTTCTGCTGCAACCAGTTTTCTATTCAATGTGGTGCACTCTTTGAATAGAGGGTGCTCTTAGCTATAATGGATCAAGGGTGGGCAACTGTGGATGGTAAGTTTCCAGTCATGTGCCCTGGGAATCCCCACCTGCTGACGTCTTTATGTCCTTCTTCTTGCTTTTATTATTGATTTTATAAAAGCTGTCCATTACGTTTTTAGTCCTCTTGTTTTTACTATTATGAATCTCCTGACCAGATCAGAAAATGTTCTTGGTGGATGTCACTAATTACGGATGCATCTTTCTTGGATTGGGGTTCTGATGACATTGTTGTTTGGTCGTTTAATGCTGCCCAGTCAACCAACCAACCATATTTCTGTAATTCTGTAAGTATGGCCCCATCACTGCATCACCACACCTGCTGTTGTATGTGTATCGATGGTAATGTGTGCACTTTTCATTAGGCATCTGCTGCAGTGCTTCTTCATGTTTAAAGATTTTCGTAATACTCTTATTTATTGTATACGTACATACCTGTTTATTGTAATCTTGACATATACTTATTTTATAGTGTAACAAAAAAATAAGTTTTCTTTTTAATGGTTCATATATGCTTCTTTGATATTTTTATTTTGCACTATGCACGATAGGACCATACCCGTGGCTATTTGTATTATCCTTACTTCTTTGTTATAGAAAAATCTAATAACATCCTAAAACGCAAAACAGATAATTAAATCTGTACATTCAGAATGCAGATGGTTAGGCTGTGAAGCAGTTGTTGAAATCAAGCAAGTTGTGTTGGGCAACATCTGGATGGTCCAGCTGTCTCTTAGCTGCAGTTTGACAGTGGCCATTCATGCAGCCAGGCAGTTGTCAGTAGTCATGCCCATGAAGAATGTGTCACAGTAGTTGCAGCTAAAGTGGTAGATTATGTAAGTGATTACACAGGTAGCCCTGCATGTGGTGGGGTTGGAGATGCCTGTGACAGGACTGGAGTAGATGGTAATGGGAGGATGTCTGAGACAACTCTTGCATCTAGATCTATTTCAGGGATATGAGCTATGGGCAATGATTGGGAGCTGGAATGGAAGTTATATTCTCAATGATTTCATTTCATTTGGATTAAATGTCAAATCAAATGTTACTTCATGAGCTGTTCTGCACCTGAATATAAGGGATATTATTGTAAGAAAAATGTTTTTACCAGAAGTTTGTAATATATATGTTCAAAATTATCTTTATCATAAATATAGTAAATGTTACTATGACAGCATTTTATTAAAAATGTGACTTAGAGATTTTCATCCTTGCCTCAACTAATTGCAGAAGGAGTGGCCAGAAGGATACCAACTAGCCAATGCAATGAACTTCAAGTTTCCACAGTTTTCACCAGTCCCTCTTGGTAGCATCATCCCTAATGCTAGCAAAGATGGTCTTGCACTTATGGGTGACATGCTGAGCTGGAACCCTAACTCAAGACCTACTGCTCAGCAGTCTCTCAGGTAAGTAACAGAATGTTTAACAATAATGACTGGGTCATTGGTGGGAAAGCTGGAGATACATAATATAATAATAATAATAGTAATAAGCCAGTTGACATCCACAACTGGATAAAGGTCTCCTCTAGACATCTGTGCATAATATATTTCAAAGTAAAGCAATGAATGTGAGCTACATTCGTGTATTGTACAGATTTTGGTCGCAGTATCTTATTTGTAAAATTGTCTTCCCTTGTGCTACTGTTCATTGCCCATCTTCCCTTAGTAGCAGCAAAGATACTCACATAATTAGTCCTGTGTATCCACCTTTCTCTACTTGTTGTCCTGCTTGTTCTAAGTCAGTGTTTCATAAACATAGGTGCTAAGTAATCAACTGCTTTGGCAGAAATTGTTATGTACATATTATAACTGTTACATTGCGTCTCTTTTAGTTCCCCACTACAACAGCAGTGTATGTTGTTTTCATTTGTCAAAAATTACACTATTTTCGAGTTTTTCAAATGAGTCTGCCATTAAACATTAACTCTACAAAAGGAAAATTTGAGTTATTTCAGGTAATCAGTAGATTGTACTGCAGGTGTTTTTCTTGTTATAACAGAAACCAATTTCTTGGGTGTTGCAAATTCAGTTCTTAAAGGTAACTTGCAATCATTATAGTGTAAATTATCCGGACATTAAAATAGAATCAGCTTAGCTAATTTCAAGTTCTTTGTTTATTGTTCATCAGGCACAACACTGTAAATGCTGGCCTCAGGCATGGGATGAGTTAGTTGCTGCTCATAAGCAGTTGGAAATTGTTTTGACTGCAATGAAGCAATTTGAAGCTGGTGTGAATGCCTGTGTTGGGCAAACTATGGAGAGTCTTGTATCAGAGATGCCAAAGTTACCTCTAATATATTGTTCCCCATGGAAACTGTTTCTGTCAAAGGAAATACACCAGTTATTACTGCTATTTAGCTTTGTCTGTGAGTGAGAGCTTTGACTGTGAGTGGGTCCAAGGCCACTGTACGGCGGAGAGAGGGACCAGAGAAAACTCAGGATACTGAACCTGTACTGTCTTAACAACAAATTTCAGGTGCTGTCTCTTACTGAAACTGAAACACAGTTCACCTGCTGAGAAGTTGCTGTGTTCCATGTCAGAGGGAAACATGCACAAGTGACAGGGATTTGGGTTTGTCAACAGTTTGAATGTACGGTGAATAACGGCATCCCCTGGAGAAATGGCAGCAAGGTATGGGAAGGATAATTTCATGCACTTATTGTGTATGCTTGGAGCTCTCATTCACCTGTTTTGACAGCGATTGAGGAAACAGGGTGCAACCAGCTGCAGATTAAAGCACACTTTGCCTGTCATATGGGCTTTGAGGTCAGAAATGGATCATTCAAGCAACTGCTAGTGAAGTTAGAGAAGACCAGTCTTGTTCAACAAAGCTCACAATCTGTAGCATTATTCACAAAAGTTATCATGACAAATTACTTCTGAGCTGAACAGAAGGCTCGAACTAGAGACTTTGAATCTGCTATAGAAAGGGCAAATGCGAATTATGGAACTTTATAAAGAAACACGTAAGATACAATGAAGTACAGGTTGTGCATAGCACTAAACATATTGACTGGAAACACTAATACAGGTTACAGAATGGGCTGAGCATTCATTTGCGATTGCTTAAATAATACTGTTTTTTTTTTAAGGCTCACCAGAGTGCGCCAGAGGGCCAACCCAGGTGGCCTCTAAAAGCAGGCCACACAATCTCTGAAATCACATGCATCATGAGTGAAGGTACATCACTCCTCACTTCCAGGGGGGGCCGGGGGGAGGGGGGGGGGGGGGGACCACATACATAAAAACATTAGGCACAGAAAAATACGTGGTACAGAAAACAAGCACTGATACAGGGAAAAAAAGCACTGGTACAGAAAAAAGGCACTGGTACCAAAAAATTACTGCTGCCATAGAGGCGGAAATGATGAGGGGGTGGTTTGACATGCTGTCCCTCCTCTTGTTAGAGGCCGTAGGGCAGAATAGGGGATGGTGTGTCCATAGCAACACCATTGATAAGATCAGCGATTGGCACCAGAGGCATCAGTAGGGGCGTCAGAGATGACAGCTGCACAGGACCCAGCAACAAGGCAGCAGTGGCTGCTGTGTCAGATGCAGCAGAAAATGCGGTGACAACAGCAGTCAAGGAATGAGGGCAGAGAGGGGAACCCCAGACAGCGATCTGCCAGGCAGCAACCCCTGCTACAGCACTAACCAGACCATCTGCCACACAGGAACATGCATCGGAGGTGGCAGGTGGGTCCTCCGACAACAGACCCACTGTGGACGGACACAGCTGGTTGAAGTGATGGGAAGTTTGACCATCAGGAGTGGTGGTGATGCACAGGTGCTTGACGACAGCAGGAACCCAGTTTGGACTGCAGCTAAAACCACAAGCCCAGACAGGCACGCCCAGCCAAAACCATCGCGGAGCTGGCGATGCCGGCGGACATGGCGTTAGGTGCAGCAGGTGAATGAGGGTCCGTGGTTGGCATCTATGTAGCAAATTCACTGGGCTCTTGTCCCCAACTGCAGTGAAAAGGCACGAACTTAGAAAACCATCTAAAGCAGTGAAGGGGAACTGCCAGATACATACTACCACATCTGAGTTTTGAATGTCCAAACCATGCATTCAGCCTCACTATTAGACTGAGGATAAAACAGGGGAGGAGTGAGATGGCGAACACCACTAGCCTGATGAAAAGATGCAAATACTTGATAAAAAAACTGGGGGCCATTATCGGTAACCATGGTATATGGAAGTCCCTCAATTGCAAAAATCTTAGGCAGGGCGGAAGTGGTGGTCGCCACAGAAATGACCAGACAAAGTGCCACTTAGGGGAAGTAGGAATAGGCATCCCCTACAATGACCCAATATGGATTTCGGAAGGGCCCAGCAAAATCGACATGTAGATGCTCCCACAGGTGCTGCAGCGTCTGTTAGGGTGAAAAAGGTGCTCGCGGAGCCATCTGTTGCTGAAAACAGTGAGTGCAAGTAGTGATAAGCAATGTAATGTCCCCATCTTTGCCTGGCCAATACATGTGCTGGCAGGCCAAAGCTTGCGGGAAGTCCCCCAATGATAGACATACAGAAGCTGCAGTACATTACAGCATAAGGATGTGGGAATCACAACCCGGAAAGCAGCAACCTGTGTAGCTAGCAAAAGAACACTGTGAAACCCAGGACATTAATGCTGGAGGGAGAAATAATTGCACAAGGAATCTGAGGCACGGCCCAGGGGTTTTTCTGCCCAACCATGCTGCCCAAAAGAGAGAACTCTACTAAGTATAAGATCCGCAGCAAAGGTCGATGCTATCGTGGCACTAGTGATCGCGAAACCATTGACTGAATTCTGGTTCTCAATATCTAAATAGAAACAAAGCAACTCATCCTGATCGAATGCCGGGTCCAATCTGATCGGAAGGCGAGATAAGGTATCAGCATTGGTTTGTTGTGCCATCAGCCGATCATGGATCTGATAATAATAATGGGAGAGGAAGAGAACCCACTGCTGTAAACGAAGCCCTGCCTTGGTTGGTTGGTTGTTTCGGGGAAGGAGACCAGACAGCGAGGTCATCGATCTCATCAGATTAGGGAAGGACGGGGAAGGAAGTCGGCCGTGCCCTTTGTAAGGAACCATCCCGGCACTTTCCTGGAGCGATTTAGGGAAATCACGGAAAACCTAAATCAGGATGGCCGGACGCGGGATTGAACCGTCGTCCTCCCGAATGCGAGTCCAGTGTCTAACCACTGCGCCACCTCGCTCGGTGCCCTGCCTTGTCCAGTGCAGAAGCTGAAGGGTTAAACAGAGCAACAAGTGGCTTGTGATCTGTGATTGTATTGAACTTTGAACCATAAAAGAAGACACAAAATTTCTTGAGGGTGAACACAATCGCTGAAGCCTCCTTTTCAGTCTGAGAATACCACTGCCGAGCTGGAGTTAAAGTCTTAGAAGCATAAGCAATGGGTCGTTCAGACCTGTCCACGTATTTGTTCACCTACACTGTACCAAGTAGTGCTGAGATGCATCTGTAGCCAACACGAGATGCTGACCCAGCTGAAGAGTGGCCAGGCATGGCACAGATGGAAGCTTAGATTTAAGCAAAGCAAATGCTCAGTCACAAGCTGGGGACCAAAAAGAGGCACATTTTTATGCAAAAGTGTGTACAGAGGCTGAGTAACAGTTGTTGTGTCCAGTAAAAACTTATGGTAGTACACAACTTTACTTAGAAACACTGTGGTTCCTTAACAGAGGTTGGTTGCAGCAAAGCAGCAATTGCATCAGGAGGTGATGCAATGACTTGACCCCTGTGTGAGAAACCTCAAAACCTACGTATTCACTTGATGCCTGAAAAAAATTAGATTTGGCAAGATTGCACTTGAGACCTGCAGACTGCAAAACAAAAAACAACAGTCAGAGATTGCTAAGGCAGTCTTCAGTGGAAGAACCCAAAAACACAATGTTGTCAAGGCAATTCATAAAGACGAGTACAGGAGCTGTCAGCTGTTCTAAAAAATGCCGAAAAATTGTGGGTGCACTAGCAACACTAAAAGGCAAGCGTTGATATTGATATAGGCCGAAAGGTGTATTGACAATGAGAAGGCGCCTCGTTGCCTCATCCAAGGGGAGCTGGAGGTAACCTTCCTACAAATCAATCGTGGAGAAGTAGTGGCCACCTGACAATTTTGTGAACAACTTGTCAGGGTGGCAAAAGGTTATGTATCTATCATGGACTGTGTATTAATCATGACTCTGAAATCGCCACAGAGGTGAAGCTTACCCATTGGCTTCTTAACAGTGACCTTTGGTCTACCCCACTCACTAGAAGAAATAGGCCAAGTGACAGTGAGCAATGTCAGATGGTCTAATTCAGCCTCAACAGAGTCGCGCAAGACCTGTCATGTCTGAAAAAAATGAGGGCAAGAGGACTCTTTCATGGTAATATGGGTCTGAAAACAAGTAGCACAGCTAAGCCCAGAGGAAAACTGAGGGACTCCAGTTGCCCATATGGAACTTGATCTGACAGTAAATTTACCTCATCAGCAATGGAGAAACCGAAAACATTAAACGCATTTAACCTGAACATGTCTGTGGTGTGGGAATGTTTCACAACAAGGAAGGTGAGAAGGGGAACAACAGATTTGTAAGAGACGGGAATGGAGAACTGACCTACAATCAGAATCTGCTGTTTATTGTAGGTAACCAACTTTCGTGAAACCTTTGTGAGGGGAGGGGAACCAAGTCAGGGAGGGGAATCCAAGTCGGGGTGGGGAATCCAAGTCCACGTATGCCTCTGGGTTTACTAAAATCACTGCAACTCCTGAGTCCACTTGTATTATTAGCAATTTATTAATCACAAGCAAGTCAGTAAACAATTTGTTCAGGGAAACAGTCATTGTAGTGATACAGTTTATCTCTATTGGGACCACTGTGTCCGCCACATTTGAAGAGAAGTTACATAATGCAATGTGACTTTTCTTTCAACACTTGTTGCAAACCGCCTAATGCTTACGGCATGCAGCATGCTCTGTTGGATGAAGCAGTACGGGCAAGATGGAAGGGGTCATTTGGCCGCTGCTGTGAGGCATTCTGTTTCTTTTATGGCTGTAACCAAAGCTGTCTATGGGATGTTGAGCTGATGGTTGTTGTACTGCTGCAATAGCTTCCCTGTCATGCTGAACACTTGCAGTGTGCCTTACAGGGATTGACTGAGCAACTTCATCTGCAAAGTCCATGGTGAGGTCCATCTTTGCAACCACAACACCATGCAGTGTGGTACAGATGGGCCCAACAACATGCCAGATGGACCACTCAGGATTGGCATCATGTTCTCTTCACTGCTGAGTGTTGCATATGCCTTCAACCAGACAGTTGTCAGAGACGTGTTTGGAAGCATATGCAACACTCAGCAGTGTTTGGAAGCAACACCTTAGACACACTGTCCAGCAAGTGCAGCAAGGTGGAGCTTCCCTGCTGTTATGGCGTGGCATTATGTGGGGCCGACTTACGCCACTGGTGGCCATGGAATGAGCCATAATGGCTGTTATGGTACGTGAATGCCATCCTCCGACTGATAGTGCAAGCATATCAGCAGCATATTAGCGAGGCATTCGTCTTCATGGAAGACAATTAGTGCCCCCATGGTGCACATCTTATGAATGACTTTCTTCAGGATTATGACATCGCTCAACTAGAGTGGCTAGCACGTTCTCCAGACATGAACCCTATTGAACATGGGATAGATTGAAAAGGGCTGTTTATGGCTGACTTGACCCACCAACCACTGTGAGGGATCTATGCTGAATTGCCGCTGAGGACTGGGACATCTAGACCAGCAGTGCCTTGATGAACTTGTGGATAGTATGCCACGATGAATACAGGCATGCATCAGTGCAAGAGGACGTGCTATTGGGTATTAGAGATACCGGTGTGTACAGCAATCTTGACCACCACCTCATAAGGTCTCGCTATATGGTGGTACAACATTCACTGTGTGGTTTTCATGGGCAATACAAAGGACGGGAATGATGTTTATGTTGATCTCTATTCCAATTTTCTGTACAGGATCTGGAACTCTCAGAACCAAGGTAATACAAAACTTTTTTTGATTTGTGTGTATTAGCTCTAAATAGACCTGATCTTTATGAGGATGTAGACAGTGAAATTGGTATTGGTGATCATAAGGCAGTTGTAGTAACTATGATTGCCAAAGCATACAGGCCTCTAAAACAAGAAGAAACATTTACATGTTCAGTAATCTAGATAAAGATGCAGTAGTGTCATATCTCAAGCAGGGACTTGAAATATTTAGCTCTGGCCAAGAACATGTGGAAGAACTGCAGTTCAAGTTTAAAAGAATACTAGAGATGTGGCCTGGCTTTGAATGTGTAGCAGTATGTATCTATAGCCAGATGACTTGTCTGTTGTAGTAGTAATAGTGTATATACACAAACCGTTCTTGTGAAACGATCTATTAGTGAAAACCATACCAAAATCCGTACAGTAGTTCCTGAATTACGCTTCACATGCAGACATAAAAACATGGCAGGGGACTTTAATTTAGTAATGCATAGATAACTGACCAAGAACTGGGTAGATATGTACCAAAAAGAACTGTTCATGATGGGAGGGACCTTCCATGGTATACAGTCTCTTTTAAGGACATCACCTACTGCACATAGGAGTAAAACAAAACTTGGGGTGTTAGGTTGAGAGATATTGAATGGTATGTGGTCCTCTGTCAAAAGGACTTCACATGAAGCCATCAGTGACTACAGTAGTAGAATCTTATTGAAAGATCTTTCATATAACCCACTGTTATTCTGTTCATATGTAAAGGCTGTCAATGGTACCTAAGTTACTGTCTGGAAACTCATGGCTGACACCGGAACTGAAATTGAGGATGTAAAGCATAATCAGAAATGCTGGACTCCATTTTCAAATGTTCTTTACAAAGGAGGATCTAGAAGTGCTGTCCAACTCTGCAGATATGTGATAGATTTTAGCATCAGTGACACTAAGAAACAGCTGAAATCGTCAAACAGAACAAGAATCCAGGTCCTGACGGCAATCCTATCAAATGCTATACACGATTTGCAGCCGAGTGAGACCCCTTTGCTTTCATTTCGACAGCTTTCTGAATAACCAGCAGCCCAAAAACAATCAAAAACAGAAGCAGGAGTAGAAATTACCTTCATGTGAAACAAATAACAAAATCTTTTACATATTCTTGAACAAGGTAGCTGACTTGTGCCATTGTGAATAATTTATTCATTCCTCAGTACAGGACTAGGCCTAATAATAGTACAGGACTAGGCCTAATAATAATTTAAAAAATGGTGGTCTAGATAAGCTACTGTGAATAACATAGTGAATGCATCATCCTAGCCAAGATAGACATGAATAGTAGTACAAATTTCTGTGTCAACTAGCTCCGCAGATGAAGAAACTGGAAGAATGTACACTATCTGATCACTAGTATGTGGACACCTATTAGTGAACATAAAATGCCCTTCACCTGTGTGTGTGGTCTTTAGTCCCAAGTTTGTCGCGGCTCTCTATGCTGCTCTGTCCTGTGTGAGAATATTCATTTATGAATAACTACTCCAACCTACATCCTTCTGAATCTGCTTACTGCATTCATCTCTACAAATTTTACCTGCCCCACTCCTTCCAATACTAAACTGGTGGTCCCTTGATGTCTCAGTGTGCGTCCTGTCAACCGATCCCTCTTCAGTCAAGTTGTGCCATGAATTTCTTGTCTCCTCAATTCTGTTCAGTACTTCCTCGCTAGTTACATGATCTACCCATCTAATCTTCAGCATTTTTTTGTAGCACCACATTTCAAAAGCTTCTATTCTCTTCTTGTCCAAAGTGTTTATCATCCATGTTTCACTTTCATACATGGCTACACTCCAGACAAATATCTTTAGAAAATATTTCCTAACACTTAAACCTATATTCAATATTGACAAATTTCTCCTCTTTAGAAACTCTTTTCTTGCCAATGCCAGTCTACATTTTGTACCCTCTCTACTTCAACCATCATCAGTTATTTTGTTGTCCAAATAGCAAAAATAATCTGTTATTTTGTCTCATTTCTTAACCTGATTCCCTCAGTGGCACCTGATTATATCAGTTACATTTCATTATCCCTCTTTGCTTTCGTTGATATTCATCTTGTATTTTAGTTTCAAGACACTGCCCATTCCGTTTAACTGCTCTTCCAAGTCCTTTGCTGTCACTGATGGAATTACAGTGTCATCGCCAACCCTCAAAGTTTTTATTCCTTCTCCCTGAAATTTAATTCCTGTGATAGGCTACAACCATGTTTCACTCCCTTTCCAACCATTGCTTACCTTTCATGCCCCTTGACTCTTATAACTGCCGTCTGGTTTCTTTAGAAGTTGAAAATAGCCTTTTGCTCCTTGTATTTTATCCTACTACCTTCAAAATTTCAAAGGAGTATTCCAGTCAACATTATTCTCTAAGTCTACAAATGCTGTAAATGTAGGTTTGTCTTTCCTTATCCCATCATCTAAGATAAGTCGTATGGTCAGTACTGCCTTTTGTGTTCCTGCATTTCTCTGAAATCCAGACTTATCTTCCCCAAGATTGGCTTCTAAAGGTTTTTCAATTTTTGTGTAAAGAATTCATGTAAGTATTTTGCAACCATGACAGATTTAACTGATAGTTTGGTAATTTTCACACCTGTCAGCAATTGCATTCTTTGAAATTGGAATTATTACAGTCTTCTTGATGTCTGAGGTCATTAATCTTGCACACCAGATAGAAGAGTTTTGTCATGGTTACCTCTCCCAAGATTATCAGTATGTCTGACAGAATGTCATCTACTCCTGGGATCAAATGAGCAAGATGGCACTGTTGGAAAGTGTAGTGACGCTTCTCTCTCATTAAAAAGGCAAAAAATGAACAGTTCTTTGTGTAGAGAATGCGAAAAGCGTGGGATTAAGGGTATTCTGTATATCAAATGCAACTACTGGTTACACGAAAAGTGCGCTAAAGTAAATCTAAAATTCGTCAGCGATGATTTTCTGTGGACATGCCACGGTTCTTTACGTGATGAAACGGCTGATCTTGTAAGTGCAGTCAATACAAAAAAACAAAATTATAAGTTACTACAAAGTGACATTGAGGCATTAAAACAGAACTTTCGACGGTCAAGAAAGAAAATGATACATTAATACAAGAAAAGAAGTCCTGTGTGAGTAAAAACCATCAAACGGAAAAGCAAGAGGATCGCGAAAATACGAGTGAACGATCAGACTTTAAAAACAACATCATTTCAAGTGTTCCTGTTGATGTCTCAGTAAACTCAGTAAGCCAAAAACTGGAAGATAAATATAAATGGCAGGTGGTGACATACAGCAAAAGGAAAAACAAGGTGACAGATATGCAACAGAAGGAAAATGACTTTTTAATAATTGGCAATTTGCTGCTGAAGAATATCGCTGTCTCCAATTGCAAGATCGACGTGCAACCTGGAATTAGAATGCAACAACTCGGTAAACATTTTAAAAATATGGTAAATGCAAGACAAGCTACTACAGAACCAGATTCTGAAACCAGACATAATTATAAAGGGGTGTTTATACATGTTGGAATGTATTCGTAAAGGAGCAGCAGTGAGGAAGAAATGGCAAACGAAACAAGAAATATGATTCGTTCTACAAGAAATATGTACGCAGGATCTTGGCTGATACTTAGCAGAATCATAAACAGAAGGTCAGTGAGTGAAAAATATATCGCCAAAGTAAACTGTGCTTTTAAAGAGCAATGTGATCGTCTTGGGGCAGTTTTTATAGACCCAAAAAAAGTCCTATTTGAAAACTCACTAGCAAAGCGTGGCTTGCATTTAAATAGACTGGGGTCTGTAACATTCAGCAGAATGTTTACAGATGTCTGCAAAATCACTAGAAGCAAGCAAAACTAATGTCTCATGAAGGGGGTGAAAAATCATAGAGGATTTTAGAGTGTTTCGTGTGTGCATATCACCATGTGGCAATAGTAGCATCTTTCTGAAAAAAAAAAAAAAAAATGCTAGCTTATTGAGAATGAATATGAAGAGAAACCTTATTATATGTGGAGACTTCAACATTGACATGGGAAAAGACACAAAAATAAGACAGGATTTTGAAGAATTGTTAATACAGCCTAACATGAAAGTAACAATAACTGCACCAACAAAAGTGACTTTACAAAGTAGACAGTTATTGACAACATAATTACTAATATGTGTAACTATGAGTCACATGTAGTTCGGACAGAAAAATTTGATCATCATGGACAACTAATCAGCTTTTGCAGAAGTAATGACACAGTATCAGAACCAAAATGAACAACCAAAGAAATTAATATCGTCAGTGAACAAAATATCAACATCTATAGAACAATGTTAAGTAAGGAAACCTGGAATAAAACCCTACAGGCCCAGAGTGTAAATAAAAAAGATGATGCATTTATTTCAACAATTAAATACCATTTTAATGTAGCATTTCCCAAAGTAAAGAGACAACAAAGGCTGCAAGATCAAACACAGTGGATTACCAGAGAAATACTAGAACAGCGAAGGAAGCTGCAGGATCTGATATGGATGGGCAAAGCTGAAAACTATAAAATGTTAAAAAAGAAGAGAAGCAGAAGCAAGAGCAATTGACACCACCATAACGAACTCAAAAAACAAGGCAAAGGTAGCTTGGAATGCAATTAATACTGAAAGAAAGGAAAAATATGGGTCAAACGAAGAAGAAGGTATTAGGTCAATTAAAATAGACAACACAGTGGTCACAGATGGTGTGGAAATTGTAGTAACCAAAACCAACCGCGGGAACACCTTGGGCTGCGGATTGGAGCCGTCAGGTGGAGCATGCACCACTGGGTAAACACAAGGACGAGTCGGATGACAGACCAACGACAACCAACAACAACCGACAATGACTGAAACAACAAGGAAGAGATAAACAACGGAGGCTTGTAGAAACCACAACACCAAACACCAACAGTAAATCCACTCAGAATCAGAGCCAGGCAAACGTCAACAACGAGCAACGACCAGAATGCAGTACCGCCGAGATATAGACGCAATCCAGAGCGAGTACCAGACTGCCTGGACTAGGGCAGAGTGGGTCCCTATATACGAAACCGGAGGGAGTGGCTATTGGCCGCTGTCTGCTCGTGGCGTAGCGGTGGCGCCATCGCTGCACGAGAGCCGCTGCGCGGAATAGCCGTGCGGACGCGTAGCCCTCTATGGGCTGACCATGTCCATTTGTTCTGGCACGTGTTTGACTTCTGCAGCGGGAGGTACTAAAGAAATAGCAAACATACTATATCAGTGTAGTAGAAAACTTAAAATTGGAAAGAAATAGTCAAAAACAGAAGAGTATTAAGGTACCAAAAAGATCATGCAGTACTAAATTCTTAAGACCAGCCATGGAAGATGAACTATGGAAAACTATACAGAAACTGAAGTCCACAAAATCAATTGGTGATGATGAAATATCAGATCATGTAATAAAGCTCGTAAGTGAGCAGATAATAACACCACTGCTGGACATAGCAAACTGTTCTTTCAGAGATGGAATTTTTCCAGAAAAACTGAAGATAATGAAGGTGGTGCCATTGTACAAGAAAGGGGATAAGTATGACCCCAACAACTACAGACCAGTTTCACTTATATCAGGTTTCTCAAAAATCCTAGAAATGCTTATGTTTACCAGACTAGTTAATTATTTGGACAAACATAACATTCTCATACCCTCCAACATGGCTTCAGAAAGGGTGAATCTACAGAATCAGCAACTGCCAGCCTAACAGAATACATTTTACAGTCCTTAGATGAAAAAAAGGTTGTCTTTGCAATGTTTCTGCGTCTTTCAAAAGCATTTGACACCATTGATCATGAAATGCTGATACAAAAATTAGGCAACTATGGCATTCGAGGGCAACCAGGTGAATGGATAAGATCATACTTGTGCAACCGCAAGCAGTATGTATCATTAGGAAACTCATACCAATCAGAAACCAAACCCATCAGATATGGAGTGCCGTAGGGTTTGGTAATGGGGTCATTGTTATTTAATGTGTTTGTTAATGATATAGGTGTTGAGGAGGAAGAAAAGAAAATATTGTATGCTGATGACATGACAATACTAAATACTGACCAAAATATGGAACAGCTTGAGAGAAGAGCAGACATATCTGCAAATGTCACAGCTCAATGGCTGTTGGAAAATGAACTGGTTATAAATCTAAAATAGACTATATATGCAGTGTTTAAAAACAAGGAGATGGCTGTATATATTGATTTAGAGGTTAATGGAACAAGGCTGGAAGAAGTAGAATCCACTAGATTCTTAGGTATTCTTGTGGATAATGAACTGAAATGGAAAAAAAGCATATTAATAATGTCTGTAAGAAACTGAGCTCTCGTATTCTTAATGATGCAGCTATCACAGTATTCAGACAAGAATCTTCTGTGTACAGTGTATCATGGACTTTTCGAACCATACATATAATATGGAGTGACTATGTGGGGAACCTCAAACAAACAAGAGACAAAATAAGTGTTCACATAAAAAAAAAAAAACAATTAGGACCATTTTAAGAAGAAAGACCTCTGAAACATGCAGAAACTGTTTCAAGAAGTTAGGTATCTTAACTTTTTCATCGTTATATACATACAAAACAATAATGTACGTCACAAAAGGTAGTAAGGACTGGATTACAAATGCTAGTGTACACATCCTCAATATAAGAAGGAAGAATGAAGTACGGAGCATACCCCACTGACTGGCAATGCTAGAAAAAGAACCCCAGTACTCTGGTATCAGACTACGAAGAAGTCTGCCTAAAAACCTGCAAGATAATGTACTTGACAATGACTTTCCAAAGAAACTTAACAACTGTCTCATTGAAAAAGTGTTTTACAGTGTTGTAGAATACTTATGCCATTAAATTTGTATATATTGTTATTAATTATCAATGATGTAAAAATTAAAGCTAAAGGGATAGAAAAATAAGAGGTAATGAATGTTACTACTTTGACATGTCCTATATTACACGTACATTTACTGTAAACAATGTAATCTTACAGGATCAAATAAAATTCAGTTCAATTCAATTCAGCCTTCTTTTGACTTTGGTCTTGCAGTGCTCTGTCAAATTGTTATTCACAGTATCATAGCTCCCACCTCATCTTCTTCTGTGTACTCTTCCATTTCTGTAATATTGCCTTCAAGTTCCTCTCCAACTACATATTCCTTCTGCCTTTCAGCTTTCTTTTTTGCTTAGGTCTGATTTTCCAGCTGAGCTTTTGATATTCTTACGGCTGCTTCTCTATTGTCCAAAGGTCTCTTTAATTTTCCTGTAGATGGTATCTATCTTTCCTTAGTAAAATGTGATTTTAAATTTTTACATTTCTTGCCTAGCCGTTCCTGCTTGGCCATTTTGATCTTCCTATCAGCGTCATTTTTAGATGTTTGTATTCCCCTTTGTCTGCTTCATTTGCTGCATTTTTATATTTTCTTCTTTGATCAATTAAATTAAATATCTCACCATATAGTGGAGATGCTGAGTCGCAGATAGGCACAACAAAAAAACTGTCACAAATAAGCCTTTGGTCAGGAAGGCCTTCATCAAAAGTAGATGATAGACACATGCGCGCGCGCGCACACACACACACACACACACACACACACACACACACACACACACGAATGCAGTCTCTAGCAACTGAAGCCACACTGTGGTGCAGACTGAGACTGGTAGAGAAACAACTGAAAGATCTGAAAGCAAATAATTCACCAGGTCCAGATTGAATCCCAATTCGGGTTTATAAAGAGTACTCTATGGCACTGCCCCCTTACCTAGCCTGCATTTATCATGAATATCTCTCCCAGCACAAACTCCCAAGTGACTGGAAAAAGTGCAGGTGAGTCCAGTATATAAGAATGGTAAAAGAATGGGACCACAAAATTACTGACCAATATCCATAACTTTGATTTGTAGCACTGTGCTGCTGGCAGTTACTTGGAATCGATGTGTAGTTGTTGCGAACACATCGCCATTTGCTTAGTACTGGCTTGCTATCTGAGCTTTTGATATTCATACAGGTGCTTCTCTTTTCTCTTTTTTTCCTTTTTGTTTTTCTTTTATTTTCCTATAGTTGGAATCTATCTTACCCCTAGTTATGCATGCTTTGTGATGGGACAACTGGCTGTTTTCAACAAGTGATTGGCCAGTTTATTATTTTTTTGTTCATTGGTTTTTTCAGTTGAATGAAGCAACCAAATGAAACTAGTTTGGAGGCACATCACTCTCCAGGTTTGAGAGGTTTCGCTTAATGCTAGACAAATGAATGACATAAATATCTGTCAGCAACATCAATTATATGAACGTTTTCTCTCATTCTCTGGGTTTGAGTAATTTAACTTCCATAGTTTTTCACCCTGCCAATCAGTAATCAAGCAGCATTGGAGTGGTGTGGAACATTTTATCACTGTGGCAACACTTTACAAGCCAAAGGATATTTCAACAGCACTGTCAGCTACGATGTGGATGTGTCCCAACTGCTGAAGCAATTAAAACATCACACATAATTTTTGAGAAACCTGTGTGTGTGTGTGTGTGTGTGTGTGTGTGTGTGTGTGTTGGTGAGGGTGGGGTGGGGGGGTGGGGGGGGTGGGGGGGGGGGGGGCGCATGCGTACTTGCAGACACACATATGGAGAGAGATAAAGAACAGAAAGGAACAGGCCTAGAACTTTGTCTGACAGCTTTATGGTGAATGTGGAAAATAGATTTGACCTGTTGCTTCAGTCAGAAGCTGGTGAGCCTCAAGCAGTTACAGGTGTAGACAGGGCACAACAAACTTTCAGCAGCAAATTGAAAAGTAAGAATGTAGGGAAATCAGTAAAGAGAAAGAAAGTGTTGTTGTTAGGTAGTTCCCATGGAAGAGGTGTTGGCCAACTCTTGCAGGATGAACTAGGATCAGAATACCAGGTCACCAATTTTTTTAAACCTAGTGCTGGTCTGGAGCAGGTGACAGAGGATTTAGGATCACTTTGCAAAGATTTCACTAAGGAAGACACCGTGGTTATAGTGGGTGGGGCAGGTAACAGTATTGACAGAGATCCTGGGTACAGCATAGAGTGTGACCTGGCGAAGATTGCATCAGCATCGAGGCATACCAGTGTTGAGTTTGTATCTGTTCTTGGGCGCCATGACCGACCTCATTTGAACTCTTCTGTCAAGAGAGTTAATTTGGAGCTGGAACGGCTGCTCATGTCGGGTGCGGGGTCACACATTGGTGTGGTTCATGTTGATTCTGTCAGTAGGTGGGATTATACTAGGCATGGCCTTCACCTCAACAGGAAGGGGAAGGGTAAATTGGCTGGGGAAATAGCAGGAAAGTTAAAGGGGGGAGGCACTGTCATGAGTGGTAAAATACCAGTGGTTATAGGATTCAGAAAAGACCCTTTTTTAGGGTAGGGAGGACAGAAAGAAAACAAATTTTAAGAGAGGTTAGAACTGAGACAAACCTTCAGTTTGAGAAAGAAATCAAAAAACATAATTCCAGCTTATTACATCAACATAAACAGCCATTGGTTAAGAATTTTCAACTGTCAGCAGATATTTTAACTCCATCCAATTTTAAGTCAGTCAATGTGAAATGTCAGCTATCTTTATTGCATCAAAATATTCGAGGACTGAGAAATAAAATTAATGAATTAACTATCTGCATAGATGAATTAGAGTCTTCAAACCCAGCTGACATAATCTGCCTCTCTGAACATCATGTGACCACTGGTATAGAACTTTTAAGTGTTACAGGGTTTAGGTTAGCATCTCACTATTGTAGATCAGAAATGGAGAAAGGAGGAGTTGCCACATTCATCAGGAACTGTCATAAATTTAAGAACATAGACATTCATAAATTTTGCCTAGAACAGCATATGGAAGCATGTGCAACAGAATTAGATTTTCACAAAAAATCTTTCATAATATTAAGTGTATATCGAGCACCTGCAGGTAACTTTAATCTGTTTGTAAACCACCTTGAAGCTGTACTGGCCCATTTAACAACCAAAAACAAAGAAATAGTGGTTGCTGGTGATTTCAATGTAGATTTCCTTAAAGACTCTCTCAATAAGAACCTATTTGAGTTAATAACACTATCATTCAACTTAATTCCCACAGTAAAGTTCCCCACTAGGATAACCACTTGCTCACAAACAGCCATTGATAATATCTTTATAGAAAAGTCAAATGAACAAAATTATATTACAAAACCAATAGTCAATGGCCTCTCAGACCATGACATGCAGTTCCTTCTGTTAAATGTTAATACTGAACAGGATATAAAATCTGTTAAATCTGAGCTCAAGAGGGTAATCAGTAAGCCAAAAATTGATTATTTTAGGACACTCCTCAGAGACATTCACTGGACTGATGTTTACAGTGCTCATGGCATGAATGAAAAATATAACATTTTTGCTAATAAAGTGCTTACCTTATTTGAACACTGCTTTCCCCCAAAACTTACCAAGGTTAGAGCAAAGTCTACAAAGAAGCCATGGATTACTCGAGGAATAGGGGTATCTTGTAAAACAAAAAGAAAACTGTATCTGTCAATCCGAAACATTTCCAATGTTGATGCTATAGCACATTATAAGAAATACTGCAAAATATTAAAGACTGTAATACGGATGTCAAAGCAAATATATTACAAGGAAAAGATAGTCATATCAGATAACAAAATAAAGACAATATGGGATATAGTGAAGGAGGAGACCGGTAGAACCAGACATGAAGAGGAACAAATAGCATTAAGAGTAAATGATGCATTGGTGACAGATGTGTATAGTGTTGCAGAACTTTTTAACAAACATTTTATAACTGTTACTGAAAAGATGGGGTTGTCAGGTTCGGTAGATGCTGCTATGGATTACCTTAGACCAGACATTTCAAGTAACTTCCATAATATGAATTTGACCCTCACTACCCCAACAGAAATAATGTCCATCATAAAATCTTTAAAATCAAAAACATCTAGTGGGTATGATGAAATATCAACAAAGTTAATGAAAGAATGTGATTCTGAGCTAAGTAACATATTAAGCTATCTGTGTAACCAGTCGTTTATCAGTGGAATATTTCCCGAATGGCTGAAATATGCTGAAGTTAAGCCGCTGTTTAAGAAGGGAGATAAAGAAATAGCATCAAATTTCCGTCCAATTTCACTGTTGCCAGCATTCTCAAAAATTTTCGAAAAAGTAATGTACAGTCGTCTTTATAACCATCTTATCTCAAATAACATACTGTCAAAGTCACAGTTTGGATTTCTAAAAGGTTCTGATATTGAGAAGGCTATCTACACTTACAGTGAAAATGTACTTAATTCATTAGACAAAAAATTGCAGGCAACTGGTATATTTTGTGATCTGTCAAAGGCATTTGACTGTGTAAATCACAATATCCTTTTAAGTAAACTAGAATATTATAGTGTAACAGGAAATGCTGCAAAATGGTTCAAATCTTATATCTCTGGCAGGAAACAAAGGGTGTTATTAGGAAAGAGACATGTATCAAGCTATCAGGCATCATCCAACTGGGAACTAATTACATGTGGGGTCCCACAAGGTTCCATTTTGGGGCCCTTACTTTTTCTTGTGTATATCAATGACCTTTCATCAGTAACATTACCAGATGCCAAGTTTGTTTTGTTTGCTGATGATACAAACATTGCAATAAATAGCAAATCAAGTGTAGTCTTAGAAAGATCAGCCAATAAAATATTTGTAGACATTAATCACTGGTTCCTAGCCAATTCTTTGTCACTAAACTTTGAAAAAACACACTACATGCAGTTCAGAACTTGTAAGGGGTGTCCCAAGAGTATATGTCTAACATATGATGACAAGAAGATAGAAGAAGTGGACGGTGTTAAATTCTTGGGATTACAGCTTGATAATAAATTCAACTGGGAGGAGCACACCACAGAACTGCTGAAGCGTCTTAACAAATCTCTGTTTGCAATGCGAATTTTGTCAGACATAGGGGATATAAAAATGAAAAATCTGGCATACTATGCTTACTTTCATTCCATAATGTCATATGGGATTATTTTCTGGGGTAATTCATCAAGCCAAGCTAAAGTTTTCCGGGCACAAAAACGTGCAGTAAGAATTATATGTGGTGTGAACTCAAGAACATCCTGCAGAAGCCTGTTTAGGGAACTAGGGATACTAACTACAGCTTCCCAATATATTTATTCCTTAATGAAATTTGTCATTAAAAATATATCACTTTTTCAAACCAACAGCTCAATTCATGGAATCAATACTAGAAATAAGAATAATCTTCACAAGGATTTAAAGTCACTTAGTCTTGTACAAAAAGGTGTGCATTATTCAGGAACACACATTTTCAATAACTTGCCAGCAGCCATAAAAAGCTTAACAACCAATGAAATTCAGTTTAAGAGAAGCCTAAAGGATTTATTGGTGGCCAACTCCTTCTACTCCATTGATGAATTTCTGAGGAAAACCAACTGATTTGTATATAAGTACAACATAACTTCTGCACAATTTCAGTGCAGTAATGTGTTCACTGAAAATTTGTGTGTGTGTGTGTGTGTGTGTGTGTGTGTGTGTGTGTGTGTGTGTGTGTGTAAGTATAATCTAACTTCTGCACCATTTCAGTGCAGTAATGTGTTCATTGTAAATAAGTATTACAGTAGTTGTATTACATGTTTCTTACCTTATAAATAAATATAAAACTTTTTTATTTTAAATTCAGTGCAATAGTATTTGTAAAATGACTCTTAGTGTTCATTAAAAAATGACGATCATTCCACTTGGGACCTGTGGAATGGTACATTAGCTTATTTGTTTTAGTTTAAATATTTGTCATGTATTGTTGTTTTTCTGACATGTTCCACATCCTGGAGGACCTCCTCACTACGGATCAATTGGAATGAAAGTAAATCTAATCTAATCTAATAGTTGCCAACACTTATGAGGGTGGTTTGATAAGTATGGTAAAAAGGCAAGAGGAAATGTTTGTTTTGTAAATAACTTACATTACTTCTTGACATAATCTTCCTTGAGAGACGTACACTTCATCTAGCGATCATCCAGCTTTCTCATCCCATCAGAAAAATAGTTTCCATCAAACTCTACAAAATACATGTTGACTCCAACTGTCAGTTCCTCATTTTATGATGGTTTCTTCCCGGCAATCCAAAATTTCGAGTTAGGGAACAGGAATAAGTCACTTGTGTCTATCGCTGGTGAGAAGGATGGACTAGGATCCAATTAAAACCCTAATTCATAGAAAACCACCATTATTTCCACTGATGTGTGGGATGGTGCAATATTCTCGTGAAAGAGCACTTTTTTGTGTGCCAACCTTGTTCTTTCTTCAGCCAAGGCAAGTTTCAGATGACAGTAAAGCATAATAGGTCCAGTTCTGGTCTGCCTTTTTCGAAGCAATCTATGAGGGTTATTCCTTGGGAATCCTAAAAAACTGTGGCCATCACCTAACCAGCTGACAAAATGGTATTTACTGTTTTCATTGCATTTTCACGAGCCTTTGTCCATTGTTGTGAGTGCCATTTTGACTCTGGTGTATGTAATGATGGATCCAGGTTTCACCAACAGTCACAAATCAGTGCAAAAAGTCTTGCAGATAATGATTAAACATCACCAAACATTGTGTAGAAATGTTGTGCCAGAACTGCTTTTGGTTGGCTGTGAGCAATCGTGGTACCCATCTTGCACACAGCTTCTTCATAGCCAATTCTCCATGCAGGATATTATGCACTCAATTGAGATGCCTACGATCTCATGTATTTTTATTCGGCAATCTTGCATTACCATATCGTGGATTTTATCAGAAGTTTACTTTGTGGTGGTGTCAGTTGGACAGCTGGAGCACACATCTACATCTACATGGTTACTCTGCAATTCACACTTAAGTGCCTGGCAGAGGGTTCATCGAACCATTTTCATACTACTTCTCTACCACTCCACTCTTGAATGGCGTGTGGGAAAAAGGAACGCCTAAACCTTTCTGTTCGAGCTCTGATTTCTCTTATTTTATAATGAGGATCATTTCTCCTACATAGGTGGGTATCAACAAAATATTTTCACATTTGGAAGAGAAAGTTGGTGATTGAAATTTCGTAAATAGATTATGTCGCACAGAAAACCGCCTTTGTTTCAGTGACTGCCAACCTAACTCACATATCATATCAGTGACACTCTCACCCCTATTGCATGATAACATGAAACGAGCTGCCCTTCTTTGCACTTTTTCGATGTCCTCTGTCAATCCTACCTGGTAAGGATCCCACACTGCGCAGCAATGTTCCAGGAGAGGACGAACAAGTGTAATGTAGGCTGTCTCTTTAGTGGGTTTGTCACATCTTTAAAGTGTTCTGCCAACAAAGCACAGTGTTTGTTTCACCTTCCCCACAATACTATCTATGTGGTCTTTCCAATTTAAGTTGCTCTTAATTGTAATTCCTAGGTATTTAGTCAAATTGACAGCCCTTAGGTTTGTGCGATTTATTTTATACCCAAAATTTATTGGATTTCTTTTAGTACCCATGTGGATGACCTCGCACTTTTCTTTGTTTAGTGCCAATTGCCACTTTTCACACCATACCGAAATTCTCTCTAGATCATTTTGTAATTGGAATTGATTGTATGATGATTTTAGTAGATGGTAAATTACGGCATCATCTGCAAACAGTCTATGGGGGCTGCTCAGATTATCGCCTAGATCATTTATGTAAATCAGGAACAGCAGAGGGCCTATGACACTACCTTGCGGAACGCCAGATATCACTTTTGTTCTACTCGATGATTTACCGTCTATCACTACGAACTGTGACTTCTCTGAGAGGAAATCACAAATCCAGTCACAGAACTGAGACGATACTCCATATTCATGCAATTTGATTAATAGTCGCTTGTGAGGAATGGTATCAAAGCCTTATGGAAATCTAGGAATATGGAATCGATCTGAGATCCATTGTCAACAGCACTCATTACTTCATGGGAATAAAGAGTTAGCTGTGTTGCACAAGAACGATATTTTCTGAATCGGTGTTGGTTATGTATCAATAAGTCATTTTCTTCATGGTGATTAATAATGTTCGAGTACAGTATATGCTCCAAAATCCTACTGCAAATTGAGGTTAGTGATATGGGTCTGTAATTCAATGGGTTACTCCTATTTCCTGTGCTACTAGTCTTTAGGAACAGACCTTTCGTCAAGTGAGCGGTTGTATATATGATTGCTAAGAGAGGCGCTATTGTGTCTGCATACTCTGAAAGGAACCTGATTGGTATACCATCTGGACTGGAAGACTTGTTTTTTGTAAGTGATTTGAGTTGTTTCACGACACGTAAGATATTTACTTTTGTGTCACTTATGCTAACAGCTGTTCTGGTTTTGAATTTTGGAATGTTTACTTTGTCTTCTTTCATGAAGGAATTACGGAAAACTGTATTTAGTAACTCTGCTTTAATGGCACCATCATCTGTAACATTTCCATCGCTGTCAGGCAGTGTCAGTATTTACCGTTTTTTTGCCACTGGTGTGCTTTACATACAACCGGAGTCTCTTTGGGTTTTCTACCATATTTTGAGTCAATGTTTGATTGAGGAAACTATTAAAAGCATCTCACATTGACATCCACACTAAATTTTTAGCTTCTGTGAAACTTAGCCAGTCTTGAGGATTTTGTGTTCTTCTGAATTTGGCATGCTTTTTTCGTTGCGTCTGCAACAGTATCCTGACGTGTTTGGTGTACCATGGTGGATCAGTCCCATCTCTTATTAACTTATGCAGTATGAATCTATCTATTGCTGTCGATACTGTGTCTTTGAATTTGAGCCATATCTGGTCTACACTTACATAATTAGCTTGGAGGGAATGGAGACTCTCTCTTAGGAAGACATCAAGCGAATTTTTATCTGCTGTTTTAAATAGATATATTTTGCATTTATTTTTTGTGGTTTTGGTTAATATGGTTTTGAGCCTCGCCACAATCACTTTGTGTTCACTAATCCATGTATCCATCATGATGTTCCCTATTAGATCAGGGTTATTTGTGGCTAAGAGGTCAAATGTGTTTTTTCAACCATTTACAATTCGTGTGGGCTCATGAACTAATTGTTCAAAGTAATTCTCAGAGAAAGCATTTAGTACAATTTTGGAAGATGTTTTCTGTCTACCACTGACTTTGAACATGTATTTTCACCAACAAATCGAGGGTAGTTTGAAGTCTCCACCAATTATAACTGTATGAGTGGGGTACTTATTTGTAATGAGATTCAAGTTTTCTCTGAACTGTTCAGCTATTATATCATCTGAGTTGGGGGGTTGGTAGAAGGAGCCAATTATTATTTTGGTATGGCTGTTGAGTATAACCTCTAGCCATAGTAATTCGCAGAAACTATCTATTTCAACTTCACTAGAAGACAAACTACTACCATCAGACACAAACACACCAGCAGCTACTTTACTTAATCTATCCTTCCTGAACACGGTTTATGCCTCAGTAAAAATGTTGGCACAATTTATCTCTGGCTTTAGCCAGCTTTCTGTTCATGTAACGATTTCAGCTTCAGTGCTTTCTATCA
Source organism: Schistocerca americana (assembly GCF_021461395.2). Taxonomy (NCBI): domain Eukaryota; kingdom Metazoa; phylum Arthropoda; class Insecta; order Orthoptera; family Acrididae; genus Schistocerca; species Schistocerca americana. The sequence goes on along the minus strand of NC_060121.1, from coordinate 694,505,775 downwards.
GTGCTTGAAGCTCTGGTACTTTTCCAACACAGCTACGACAATTTACAACTACAATGCTGCATTTGTCCGACCATGTTTAAATTCATTAATCCAAAAGTAAATGGTATTCAATGATGGTGCAGGGTGTACGTGAACTTCATCCATTTCTGTTTTGATCTGTGTTGTAGTCCAACCCTCCAAATAAAATGTTTGATAATAGCACGTAACTGGGTTTTCTCCATTTTCAACTGTAGTCAGTGCATTGACCAATTCAGACTGAGGAACCGTAGACATGTAGGACTGTTGTTGAAACGCTTTATACACTCCTTGGAATAATTAAATCTAGCTTACCATCCCCTGAAGGTGCAACAAAAACGTTTCATTATTTCATGGAAATTTACCAGACTTGTCAAACCACCTCCGTACATGCACAAACAAGTCAAGAGACACTTTCAATTATTTTAAAAAAGCTACATAATAGTGAGACAGGTCTAAAGCTCTGAATGGCTTGTGCATCATTTGTGTTTTGTGTTTGTTGGAAATATTCTTACACCAAATGATGCATTGATTATACATGAGCTGAGGCACTATTTTCTTTAACTTTGCTTACAGATCATGTCTAGTATACTATCAGGACTACACAGTCTTTTTTGTTTTTTGATTGTGGTTTTTATTTCTGTTGTTGTCATTGGATTCAAAAACAATTTTCTTTCTATTCTGGGAGACTTTTACATAAGTATTTGGATTACATTGATTTTAATTAAAGTTTTTGCTATTTGATAATGGTCATTAAATATGTTAGAAATCTGTATGGTAAATTCAGTGGTTCTTCCTTAACTTTTGTGATGAATTTATAATCTCTTAGTTTATTTTTGCTCTGATTATTAGTAAGAGACAAAACTACTGGACAGTATTTACATGTAAGAGATGAAATGGGTAATACTGCTGATAGGAACTTATAAAAGTGTTCATTCACCAGAGAGGACTGAGAGGTAGCTTGCGGACGGTTAACTGGGAAAGCAGGTCAATCAGACCACAGAATGAGAGAGACCCCCCACCACTTTTAGTGAGTTGTGGGATTTATGTGGATGAAGGTTTTTATGCATCAGAGGGTTAAAAGTTTATGGATAAGTGATAGGCTGTATGAGACAAATAGTGAAAAGCAAAATAGATAAAAGAGAAGGTTTTGATGTTACAAAGGTATGAGAACACAGTGTCTTGACAGGAAATCTGTGTACACTTATCCAGTTCTCAAGTGTTTGTCTTACCCATTCTATTGTTTGAATGCCACCCAGAATATTCCAGTAGTGTAATAGCACTGACACTTTCCAGTATACAGCCCATTGCTCTTAAGTGCTTGCTAGTTTCAAAGCTATTCAGCACAACTTTGTTTATTTTAAGAAGTTGAGGGAGATAGATTTGGTAACGAATAAACTGCTTTCAGTATATTATGATTAAAAGTAACTCTGTTGAATGTTACTGCAGTGTTGAATATTAGGTAACAGTAATTTCTGTCACATGGGATGGTTATTTTTAGGCACTCAGCAATCAAAATGAAATCTGGAATGATTTAGTTTCTGACAAAAGTATTTAGATTGTTGAGTTCATTATCATTTTATTTAGCTTCACTCATACCACACAGTAAACTTGTGGCCTATTTTTACCAGATGTAGAAGTATGAAACTGGAATTTGGTTGCAATAATTACATGTCTGTTATTTGAAACTGAAAAGCAATATTTTATTCAATATAATCTGCATTGCTATTTATACATTTCTCCCACCTCTCTGGCAGGTTATGAATGCCACTCCAAAAAAACAATTCTTCTTTTGAGGTGAACTAGTCAGCGAGCCATTTTCATATGAATTGAAGCATTGTTCAACGAAAGTGTGTCCCAGTGATGCAAATAGATGATAATCAGAAGGAGCCAAGCCTGGAGAATAAGCTGCATGCCCTAGTATTTCCCAACTGAATGCCTCATTGTTTTCCTGACCCGTGTTTGTGTGTGTGATGGGGCGCTGTCATGGAGCAGTATAACTTTGTGTTGCCTCTTTCCATATTCTGGTCATTTTTCACATAATGCTCAATTTAAATTGATCATTTGCCATTGGTAGTGATCAGTGTTAACAGTTTCACCAGGTTTTAGCAGCTCATAGTAGATGACCCCCTTTTGATACCACCAAATACAGAGCATTGTCTTCTTTCCAAAGTGCTTTGGTCCTGCAGTGGATATTGATGGTTTGCTTGTATTCACCCATGATTTACGATGCTTAGGATTCTCAAAATATGTCCCTTTTTCATTAACTATCACTATTTGATGAAGAAACAACTTTATTTTGTATATGGCATTTCATGAGTGGTCTTTTGATTTGCTTGCTGTCTTTCATTCAGTTCATGCAGAACCCATTTTCCCACTTTCTGCACCTTTCCCATAGCTTTCAACCAAAAAGAAACAGCTTTCTGCATCACATTCAATTGTTCCATGAGTTCCTGTTGAGTTTGAGTATATTCTTCATTCAATAAGGCATGAAGTTTGTTGTCTCAGAACTTTTTCGGTGGTTTCCTATGCTTGTCATTTCTCACATCAAAATCAGCCTGTGTTTTCCCAAAAGCATGTTCGCCAAAAGCTTTGACAAGCATTTGATGTGATTCTGCTGCAGTTTTCTTCAAATGATAACAGAAAACCATTGCTGTCCACAAATCGTAGTTCGTATGCACAAACCTCAACATGTTTATGGAACTTGGGTTACTGTGTTTTGACATTCGTCTTCAAACATTACAGGAAGCAAATGGCGCTGCAGACGTGATCTCATGTACCTTACACTGATGGCTAGCACCATTTATAGGGAAATTCCGGTTTCATACTTGTACACCTGATATATCAATCGACATTTATATTCTGGTTTAAGTTCAGTCTGTTTTGTAATGGAAACTGCACATAAACTTTTAGGAATGAAAGTGCTTCTATAGCAGGTATTACTCTATTAACTTAGCTAATTTTAATGTTTTTAACTTCTGAAATTCGATAAAGGTCAGTATCTGTACTGATTTATAGCTGTATCCATATTTATTCCAAGAAAAAGATCACAGTCTGTGCATGATGATTAAGTGTCGTAACTACGTTTGTAGAAATATTAGTAATCAGAATAGTATTGTAATAACATAGTTATTGATCCAAAGTCAAAATATTTATTAACAAATATAATGGAAGACAAATGATCTTTATATGGAAGACATATGGAACTGTGCACTCCGCAGAAGATGACATTTCGGCAACCTGAATGGCTACGTTCTCAAGGCAGCTAGTGACATGGAGCGCTGAAGCTTTGACAATACCAGACATTCGTGCTGGTGAAATTTTAGAAAAATTGTCAGATGATTGCATGAGAACATGCAACAGAAGCATTTGTCAGCTAATGGCCATGAAAGCCTTAACAATTTCGTACACTATAAAAGGTGTTGTTACTTTAGCTCAACTACTGAATTTTGATTATACATAGGCAAAAACATATAATTTTTAATCTTCAAATTTGGTTCAAATTATGAATTCTGTTAGTGCACATTATTGTGAGTGAAATGAATTTTATTCACTTCATATGAATTTACATGAAACTGAGAAATACAATTAAAATTCACTTAACCAATTTTGATTCAGATGAAAGTCTGAAGTTCATTCCATAATGTCTCCTTCTCCTTGGGTTTTCTTTTGCTGCATGGTTGATTATTCCTGGAAATAAGAATATTATTTAGTGCTGTTAATATTCGATTTGCATAGTTTATACATGAACTAAACCATAAACAACTCCACCCTGATACAAAGTGATTCACTGTTGCTGTGCCTGAGTATTTGGTACAGTCTTTTCAAACTGAGTACTGTTATGTAACTGTTTTTCAAATTTTTCACGGATTTCACATAATATCATTTTCATATGATTACATATGTTTTATATTTGAGTAATGTTTCTTCACTGCTTTTAAAATATACAAAATCTAGCTTTAAAGTCCTGATTTAAATAACTGTGTTATCCTGGTGCCTCTTTCTACTTATAACTTATGAACTTGAGTAAACCTTTTTGAACTATTAAATTTGCTATTTCAGTGTTGCAAATTAGACCAAATTATTCCCTTTAAATGATTAAATAAACAGTGATTTTCTCTAAATTTCTGAGTTAAAATGGTTGGATGGTATTCTAACAAGTTGTATGTTACTTAAAAATACTTAATTGTAATTACATTGATAATTTGACAACCTCTAGTATTCTCTATGAAACCTATTATTACACTTAAATTCTCTTTCTCCTAGATCCATAATAAATGTTGATGAAGAGTGTCTTGTGTTTCACAGTGGTTTGCAGTGTATAGATGTAGATGCAAAGCTTACAGAATTTTCCTTCATAAAGTATGTTATTGGTACTGAATTGTACTTTGTGAATATGTGTTGTTACACTAATGAACTTAATTGCCAGTACATAGATTTTGAGTTAATTAGGATAATCACACACACACAGTTATGTTAACTGTATGAAATATTTATAATAGTAAATGTTATCAAATTAAAACCAATATATATTTTTATTATACCACAGGTATGCATATTTTCAAGTTGGGCAGAAACTTGGCATTCAACCTGACTCAAGCATTCGCTTGTCTAAGGGCAACAGCAACACTCAAACTTTTGGTCCAAAACTACAACAATCTGCTGTGCTCTACCGCATAGGATTGGATGATAGTTTATCTTTACGTCGTAGTAATCCACCTGCTGCAGCTCCACAGCAAAACCATTCACAGGTCTCCTTCAGTTTTGCCCAACCAGAGCAATCTTTGAGGCGCAACAAGGCTGCTATTCAGAAAACCAAACCATATACTAAGGTGGACAATAACGAAGATAAACATTCCACTTTTAATGGGTAAGTAATATTGCTTCTTTTCCATCAGATATCAGATTTAATGATTTTAAGAATAAAATATGTCCACTATATGCTGTTACTTTGCCCTGTCTTTTTTATCTTCATGTTGGTGACCTGGGATCAAGTAAGAACTTCAGTTCTTGTACTTTTCTGTGCTTTCCTTTTTCCAATATAGTACCACTTCTTCTCCTCCCCATGTTGCTTTTTCTACCTATTGTTTCTACTTTCATATTCTCCTCCTCCTCCTCCTCCTCCTCTTCCTCCTCCTCCTCCTACTACTACCACTTCTACTTCTACTTCCACTACTCCTGTTTTATTGACCTTTTCCATCATATGTTCCCCAGTGTCTTCAAAAATTGTTATGTCTTATTTGGAACCTTTTCAAATGACTTAATAAATTGTGTACAGTGTCCTAAAAATATTATTTGAATCCTTCTCATTTCAATCTCTGACAGGCCATAAATAAAAGAAAAGCAGACATAAAAAATATATAAAAAATGATATTATTACTGAAAGTTATGTACACTTATGATTACTTTTTGACATAATCACCATAACAGTTGAGTCTTTTGCCACACCTGTAAAAAAGTGTTCCAATACCCTCTTCATAAAATGTTGCCAGCAATGAACTGAGATTAGTATTAACATTGTCCTGCAGCTGCTTGTTAGTTTAGAATCGCTTTCCTCCTTGCCCCTTCTTCAGTTCAAGGAAAAATGGATGCACCCAGTGCCAGATTGGAACTGTAGGACAGATGATAAAAAATATCCCATTGAAATTCCTCAAAGAATTGTTGAGTTGCACTATTAATGTGAGGATGGGTATTGTCATGGATCATCACATTTGTAGAGGTCAGCACACTTCTTGCATTGTTCTCAATTATTCTGGTCATTCTTCTACAATAACTGTGATTATTTTGGAAAGTAACCACAGGTTACCACTTATAGTAATAAAATAAAGTCTTGTATACACTTCTCTTTCACTTATGACCAATCAGAGGTGAAATTAAAAAAAAAAACCTTGTAAAATGCATTTTGCTAAAACTTCACTTTGTCACTTATAAAAATTGTATCTGGAAATAATAGGTAAAAACAATAGGCATCATTCACATGTAGCAGACTGAAGTGTGTCATATAGACACACATTATAGAAAACAGTGTTTACTAGCTTTCAAGCTCTAGCTCTTCCTCTAGCAGAAAGCACACATGCAACCACACAGACACCCAAATGCATACTACCACATCTGTGATGACATTGATGATTGATTTTTGAGAGCAGTTGCCTGGACTGATGGATGTTGAGGTGGAGTATAGAAAGAAGCACAATGCAACTAGCTGGATAGTGTGAGACAGGAGTGGGAAAGACAGATGACTAAATGGCTCATGAAGATGATACACGTTGTGAGGTTGTGAGGGGCTAGAGAGAGAGAGAGAGAGTAAGTATGGTGACAAGGGGAGGGTAGAGAGTGGTGGGAGAAGACAGTGCACTGTCTGGATGTGGAAGGAGTGGTGTGGACGGTGACAAAAGACAAATGGGAACAAATAAAGTGAGGCAGTGGGGAATAGGCTAGCAGAGGTTTTGGCCTGGGGAATTACGAAAATGAGGGTATGCTGAGGAGACAATTACCACCTGCTTAGTCAGAGATACCTGTGCAGGAAAGATGTATCCAAATGACACATGCAGTAAAGCAGCTATTAAAGTTATTTGTGCTGTGGTTTGCAGCATGTTCAGCACTGAACAGTCAAGTTTGCTGTTGGCCACAGTTTGACGGTGGGTGTTCATGTGAGTAGACAACTGGTAACCTGTCATGCCCACATAAAATACTGTACAGTAACTGCATAGCTGATATAGAACATGGTTTCTTTCACTTGTTGCCCTTCATTTTTATAGTGTAGGAAATGCCTGTGATGAGTGTGGCAGGAGGTGGTGGGTGTGTGTGTGGGACAGGTCTTGCGACTGGTAGCAGGATTGTACTAGGACTGGACAAGGATATTCTGTAAGTTTGTTCTACTTTGGATGATGTGGGCAGGATTTTGGGTTGGATGTTTCTCATCTCAGGGAAGAATGAGATGTAGTCAAAGTGCTGGCGAAGGATGTGGTTGAGTATTTCACAACCAGGGTGATACTGGGTGATCAGAGGAGTAGTATTTGGTAGCTAGTGATAGGTTAACTGGTGTCTGAGGAGGAAATGGTACAGGAGATCTATTTATAGCTGAGCTGGATAGGATATGTCTGTCAATAATGGCTCTAGTAAGGTTAGCTATATAGTTGAACAGCTCTTGCAGATGCAGCATCTGCTGGTAGATATGCTCCAAGGAAGAGGCTTTTTGATACAGAACAGGCTACAGCTGACAAAAGGGAGATACTGTTGGTGCTTGGTGAGCTTGATATGAACAGAAGTATTTATGGAGTCTTCTGAGAGGTGGACATCTAGGAAGGTGGCTCACTGAGTTGAGAAGGATTATGTGAAGAAGATTTGGTCATCGGTGTTGAGGCTATGGAGGAAAGAGCTACGAACAGTAGTTTGGAGGTGTTTGTTAACAAACACAGAGGTTTGTTCTGTGGAAGCATTGTAACCAGTCACAATGCTATGTCCATCCATGCTGTACTTGCAATGCACCTTCTTACCTTTACTCATTTCCTACCGTGGAAACATTTCTTTGCCATGCATCCCACTGTCAACAGCGAACCTAAACTCCACATAGAACCTTCCTCCAAACGTGATCACTTGTGATCGCCATTGACAAGAGCCAACCAAAACTCCTAATGTAGATGTTGATTTAGATAAAGATATTTAAAACAGTTACAATGTTTGTCCAACCATGGACTCATCCCCTTCCACCCAGGCACCCCCTGGTAATCTTTCAGTAATTCCTCACTTCTAACTTTACCTTACCTTCCTTTCCTAAGTCCCACCTTAGTGAATCCAACACATTCCTATGGAACACGCAGCTATCTGAAACCTGAAAACCAGATCAGATATTATCATCTTTCCTGTGGACAAAGATTCCACCACTGTGCTGAAGAACCATAGCGACCCTGGCTGAGAGTCTTTTACAACTTTATGGCACCTTTGCTTACAAGCCTTACAACCCTGATCCTATACTAGCAGTTCCTAAAGGCCATAGGTCCATCCCAAAACCTAACACCTGAATCTATCTCCTTCCTCACAACAGCACCCCTCTCCGCTTCCCCCACACTCCTACCTTTTACCTACTCCCCAAACTCCACAAACCCAACCCCATAGATCTCCCTAAAGGTTATCCCAATGTGGCTGGGTACAATATCACAGAACGAACCTCTGCCTTTGTTGACCAACACCTCCAAACCACTGGCTGCAACCTCCCATCCTACATTCAAGACACTGCTCACGTAATTCACCACCTTTCCACAGTCCCTGTCCCATTACTAGCAGATTTTTGCTCACTGTGGATACGATGTCCCATACTATAATCCCCGTTACCCATAACCTTGTGGTCATGGAACCCTATCTTTGCCGATGTCCTCTTGATACCAAACCCACTACCTTTTTTCTAATCCTCCTGACCAGCCACATCCAGACCCTAAATTATTTCAATTTTGAAGGTCAAATCTGCGAACTAACCAGTGGCACTGTGATTGGTACTTGTGTGTCTCCGTCTTATGCTAACTTATTTGTGGCCAATCAACACCTAAAACCCCTGATCTGATTCAGATTCATTGATGACAGTTCCATGGTCTGAACTCATGGTAAGAATAACCTTTGCTCTTTCCTCCATGACCTCAATACTTATGCCCAAATCTCCTTCACCTAATCCTTCTCAACTCTGTGAGCCATCTTCCTAGATGTCAATCTCCAGAAAACTGCAGAATACTTCTGTTCATATCAAGCTCACTAAGACCAACAGTGCCTCCACTTTGACAGCTGTAGCCTGTTCTATGTCGAAAAACCCCTTCCTTACAGCTTAGTTACAAAAGATGCCACATCTGCATGAGCTGTCAAAATATAGTGTTAACTTTACTAGAGCCTTTAATGACAGACCGTATCTTATCCAACTCACCAATAAATACATCTCCTATGCCATCTCCTCCTCAGACACTGGTAAACCTATCAACCAGCCACCAAATAGTACTCCTCTGATCACCCACCCAGTATCATTCTGGCCCTGAAATACTCAACCACATCCTTCACCAGGGCTTGGTTACCTCTCATCATGCCCTAAGATGAAGGCTATACAACCAAAAATCCTTACCACATCACCCAAAATAGCGTCTGGTGCCCACCAAATCTACAGAATATACTTGTCCATTTCTACTCCAGTCCTGAACCCAAACCTGCACGCCATGCATCATTCCCTTGTGGGTGACCCAAGTGCAAGAGCTGTCCCATTCTCCCACAAGCCACCTCCCAACATAGTCATTACAGGCATTTCCTACTATGTAGAAGGCAGTGTGACGTGTGAAAGAAAACATGTTCTATATCAGCTACACAATTAATGTACAGCATTCTGCTTGGACATCACATCAATGCCACCGCCAAACTGTTGTCAACAGCAGACTTGACCATCCAGTTGCTGAACACATTCCAAAACACAGCACAAATAACTTTAACAGCTGCTGTACTACATGTGCAATTTGGATACTCCCTTCTTGCATAAATTTCTCTGATTTATGCAGCTAGTAATTATACTCCAGCGTATCTTGCATTTTCACAGTTCCCTGGACCTAAACCTCTGCTAACCTAATACCCACAGGCAAACCCTACCTGTCATTGTCCACACCACTCCTTCCCTATCCAGATAGTGCACTGTCTTCTCTGACCACTCTACCTCCTGTCTCTCCATGTAAACATTTTCTCTCTCTCTCTCTCTCTCTCTCTCTCTCTGTTGTCTCCCCCCCCCCCCTACCCCATTCCCATCCCTTTCCCATTCTGACTCCCCTTCCAGTCTCCATCCCCATCTCCCTCCTCTTTTTCCCTCCACTCTCCTTTTCCTCCTCTCCATCTCTGTATATCTCTTACAAGCTTTACCCCCTCAGAACTACTTTCATCTTGGTGCAGCCACTGAGTCACCTTCTTTCTCATGTGTCCTCCCCACACCTATCTGCGCAGGCAGCTGCTATTGATAATCAACAACCAGTCTCACGATGGCCATGTGTGTGCGCATTTCAGTGTCTGTGTGTGTCCTTTTGCCTTTCCCTTATTTTATGTATTATCCTGTCGAGAAATTTCCATTATTGCTGTATCTGGAAAAAAGGGTGATGGCAGTTCCAGATGTTTTTAAAATACTTTACAGCAAGCATCCTGAATGAAGTTTGTAATAAACCAGACACCAGTTTTAAATGTAATGAATTCCATAATATATCTGTTCTTTATTTAAAATGGCTTTTCTCACAACCACACGTAAAATGAAATGAAAAAGTTGCTTCTAAATGAAATGGTAACTAGAATGAGTAAAGTAACTCAAATGAAAAATGGTCTTGATTCAGTAAAGAAACATATTTTTGTAGTTGCACACAGAAAAATTCCTCCAGTAAATGAGGTCTGTTAGAAAAGTATGTGACCTTTGACCGGGGGGAAAAAAACTGGTTTACCTGCAGCATTGGACATCTAATCACTCTCAGAGTAGTTTCCTTAGGACTCTGCACACTTACCCCAGTGATCGTTGTTGGAAACATGCTGAAAAAGCCTCTTTTAGAATGGACTTCAGCTCAGCTGTCATTGCTGCTATAATGTTCTCTCTTGTCTGAAATCGCATTCCTTTGAGTAGTTTGGGAAACAGCCAGAAGTTGCAGGGGACTAAATCAGCAGAGTAAGGAGCCTGTTGAAGCACAGGAATCTGGTTTTTCACAAAAAAAAATCGGAACCAATGCGAGGAATGTGCTAGGGCATTGTCATGATGAAGGTGCCAATTTCCAGTTGACCACAAGTTCAGTCTCTTATGACGCACAGCATCACATAGGTGACAGAGGACATCCCTGTAATACTCTTCGGTGGTTGTTTGGCCCTGTGATGTGTACTAGTATTGTATCACACCACAGGAGTCAAAGAAAGCAGTCAGCATCACTTTGATGTTGCTGTGCACTTGGCAGGCTTTCTTTCTTCTTGGTGGTGAGAAATGCTTCCTCTGTGACAACTTGGATTTGGTTGCTGGGTCATACCTATACAGCCAGGACTCATCACCAGTGACTATGGTGTTCAAAAAGTTGATGTCACTGTTTGTGGAGTGCAGCATGTCCTGTGAGACTTCAATACAAAGTTGCTTTTGCTCTGCCATTGGCAGCTTCAGCATGAATTTGATTCCTGGCCTTGGTACAAATTTACACTTGCCGCTTCAGTCTGTATACATAAAGTCATATCTGTATGAGACCAGTAATGTCTCTGAAGTGGTGTCATTTCATTTGTATAAGTATCTGCACCTGAGTTTCAGACTGGATCTCCCATTTAAGTTCAATACTGAGGTTCATTCCAGAACACGGAGAATCTCGGCAATTCTGTTCATGTGTAAGGGGAAATTTACAGTAGACTGTGGCGGCAGTGAGAATTTGGATCGAGGAGGGAGGTATGCCTGGGTAATCCATGCAGTTGTGAGAAACTCTGTGTCAAGGTGGCTTAGTGGTTAACACATCTGCTTAATAAGCAGGGGACCCATGTTCAATTCTGAGCCTTTGTACAAATTTTCACCTGCTGCTTCAGTCTATGTGCATAAAAATAATGGAATGTGCCAAAGAAGTGCTGATGCCCATCTCTTCTACAGTTTCTCTGATACTTACACAATGGTCACGCATCACCACAGCATTCACTTTGGCAATGACATGCTCATTTCAGCATTTTGTTGGCCAACTGGAGTGTGACTCACTCTCTGCCAATGTGCAGCCTTCTTTAAACCAGTTGTAACACTCCTCACTCTGTGTGGTGCCCCTGGAATCATCACCGAAAGCCATCTGAATCTTCAAAGTGGTTTCCACCTGGCTGCCACCCAGTTTCTGGCAAAATTTGATGCAGTAGCACTGTTACAGTTGTTCCATCATTTCCCTCCCAATGAAGAAACGACAGGAGCACTACACACTACCTCTCTGAACTGCTGCTTGCCAGCAACTGCCGCTATCGACAGGCAGTAAAAAAATTCATGCATGTGCACGAAGGTTCAATGTTGGCTTGTGCAAGTGCGCTAAGTGCAAATCCATCAGGTGTTCACAAAAAAGTAAGAAAAAAGGAAAGAAGAAAGTCAAATACTTTTCTACAAGAACTTGTAGTAAGAAAAGTTGAGATCTAGCTGTGTGCATTAGTTTGCCCAGAAGAAAAAGCAAGGCATTGTTTTGAAAATACAGTTAAAAACATCAGCTGATAATTTTGATCATTGTCTTAGATATTTAATGTGCTTCCGTCTTGATGCATTTTTCTAGAAACATAGAAATATCCTATTGTTAAAAGCATTGTACTGTAGGTGTCAAGGGAGGTCTCAATAATTGCATTATCATTGTTATTCTTGTGACGATGTGAGTCAGTAATGGTTATGTTCTGAGGAGCCAAATGGTATTTCTTCACCGCCGTGATAAATGGGTTAAAGATGTCCATAGGATCTGTTGCCATGGAATCTGGACAAGCAAACAGAAGATTATTTGACACAAGTGCACTTTAAACAAATATAATTTACTCATCTTGTACGAAAGAACTGCTACAATGGTGACAACGTGTGGCAGCAGTGGTGAGCTGTAAGCAGAGGCCTTACATTGGGTGTGCATCTATGTGCTCTGAACGTTTGCTGACAGAACTAGTTATCAGCAACTTAGTGTAATGGTCAGCACCAACTCGCAACATGGAAGTAATCTTGACTAGAAGACTGGTGCCCAGATGCCCACTGCTTATAACACGATCCTGGTGGTCTTCATTGATCTGTGGCCTGAAGATTCTTCATTGGTGACAATGTTCAAAGAGCTGCTCGTGCACTCGCAGGAATCTCCGAGGCACTGGTTCTGGCAGTATCAGTAGGCTATGATACTACAGTTACAAATTTCAAAATTTTTTGAGACGGTGCTGTGCTCCATGATTGTGTTCGATCTTTGTCATAAATACAATGAACTTAGTAAACTGCAGTGTGCGTATCAGACAGATTGCTCAACTTAGGAGTTTATTTACACATTCACTCACCAAATGAATGAAGGGTGTAATAACAAAACTTTTCGGATGGTATTTCTTGTTACATCGATTTCAGAATCTATTACATTACAAGGATAGGAAGTCCCCTTCAAGATTACCTAAGAAACTGATTTGTGTGGATAACATCTTTCATGAGGGTAACCTTGTTTCTCAAAAACCTTATCGAGGTTATGCTCACTGAGAAACTTGTGCAACAGTGTCAAATAGAGTGTTAATGTATGGTGAATGTCAGCAATTGTGATTTTTGTTCAAGTGGATAGCTAAATGGAGCACAGTATGAGAGTTATAATACGTGCAAAACACAATATTGCAACACAGCGGTCGGATTTATTAATGCTAGGTCTGTGTCACAATTGTAAAAGTTCATCACTGATTTAGAAAAAGTGGGTCAGTGAACAGAAAAAAGAGGAAATATTGCACTAAACACAAATGTTCATACACTGTAATAAGATGGAAATGATTTTCTGTAAAAATACTTGTGTCGAAGGTTACAGAATATGCAACTTAACTATAATTTACAAAGGAATACGTTGCATGCAACATTCATTAGCGTCCAAAAATTCTCAAAATGTATCTTTTTTCATGTAAAAACACAATGACATTAGGGATCAATTGTCTCTGAACATAGATCATCTTGGCACAAATTTCTGAAAATTACAAATTTAGTTTACAATTCTCAATACAATTGTGGTGACCATGGTGTCTCCTTTGAGTGCTTCAAATCGTATTTATCTGTTAAGAATCAGAGAATGGAAATCTGTCAAGAAGGTAAAGTATACCATTCTCAATATAAAAACAGTTAATTATGGGGTGCCCTAGGATTCATTATTTGATCCATTTTTAGTCTTGGCTTTTATTAATGACCTATCACAACAATTTTCAGCAGCAGGTACTGTTTTAATTTCAGATGATACCTGTTTCTTTGTAAAATTTGTAAAAGGAAAGACTGACTATGAGTTGCAGCAGAAAACTGACAAAACACCAGAAGTAGCATAAAAATGCTTTAAACATAACTGTCTAATTGTTAAGAAAAGAAAACTGTGTATATGAACTTCAACAACATAAGAAATAAAACTAGAACCCTCTAAAAGATTACATCAGGGAATAACCAAATTCAGCAAAATAGTCATATAAACATTTTAGGATTAGGGTAGACAGAACACTTAAGGTGAGTAAAACTTGTGCAAATGGTTAACAACAACTCAAGAAAGTGCAGTTACATATTAAAAACTCGCTGCAATACCAAAATATTGTTAAGCATTTATTACACCTACATGCGTAGTCTACTGGGTAAATACAACTTTTGAAAAACAGTCATTTCAGTATCAGAAGAAAACTGCAAGATTGATAAAAGATGTTGTTTTACAGTGAATCATGTACAGATATTTTTAAAGAATTAAAAATCATGACCATGCCAACTATATTTATATTTGAATATGTCTGTTTTGTTGATAATTTTCAACTTTGAAGAGTGAGGTTCACAATTATGAACTAAGGAATAGGGATGTACACACAAAATAGTACACCAGGAATGTCCAAATATGGAAAAGACAGGTTAGAATATCAACAGTATCATGAAAAGGATAGACTGCTATTCATGGTAAAGATGGCACATTGAGTTGAGGAGAGGCATGATGGAAAGATTGTTACACATTATGACAGTCTTTTCATTATGCCTGTCTGCAACTCAACAAGACATCTTTACAATGAGTAGCAATCTATCTATTTTGTGATACTGTTGGTATACCAGGAAAGTGTATTATATAAACCAAAAATTCTCATCAATGCACTACCATATAAGATTAAAAGAATACCAAACTTTAATACATTTAAAAGTGAACTAAAAGATCTGCTAGTACTCCAAAGCTTATTCAGCATTAATGAATGGAATATGGTCAAATATGTAAGTCCTGACTCATAATCTCTGTATTCTACAATTTATAATTATCAAAGTATTTCTGAATAAAACTAAAGCTCTTGTACTAATGTACTCCTGTTAATTAATGTGTAGTTATGTCTTTTGGGACCATATGTGTGGTTATTAAATTATGTTTTGGTACATGTATTTAACTAAAATCATGAGTACTTTAGTCTAATCAATGAGGATGTGACAATAAATTTTCAGATATGTGCCTTTTGTATATATAGGTATTATATAAAACTATTTTATGTTCAACTTAATTAAGTAGAATACTGATCCATTAAATTTTGGAAATATGGCCAGATAAGCTGTGTTTCTTCTTTGTCTAATATTTTGGCCATGTACCTTTTGGCCATTTTAGTCAACCAACAGACTGAAACTGCAGTATTCATTTGGTCATTTTAAACCACAGATAGAGAAGCGCTAGAGATGTTGATCAGCAACAAAGACTATGCATAACTTGAATCTTTAGATATGTGGCTGATCCATGCAGGGATATCGATGTATCATTATTAGCTACAATGAAGCAATATCTTTGTTAGTTTTTTAAAGAAAGTACTGGATTCCTTGATTTGTCCAAGTTGGAACCACTATCTCTGTTAGTTAAATTCCTGTCCAAATGAATTTCTACACCCCAAAAAAATCACGTCTGCACCAGAATTTCGACATCTACATACTGCATAGAGTGACCTGTGTTGATTCAGTGTTCTGCTACAGTCTATTTATTTGGCTGTAAGAGCCAGGTATAAATATGGTGATCCATGCATGTTTTATGGATTGTACAATTCCTCTGCCTCATGTACGGAAGTCCACATTTACAGAGGATCTTGTAAACCTCAGTCTTGCGGAACAGCAATTCATCTCAGGCAGAAACCAAAAGTGCTGATTTTTTGGTGGAGAGTGATTAATCACTTTAAATTTGTGTTTGGTAAGAGTTCAACCTATATTTAATGATGGGTTATGATGTTAAACCTATCAGCTTGTGAATTTTTAAAATGTTCTTAGATTGACTGCTCAACTTAATATCCTTCTGATCATGGATGTGCAAGAACTATTCAAGTTCAATACAGGTGCTATCACCAGGAAAAGAGGTCTAAAATATATCCCCTGTAAAAGTGCAATGATCAGCTGAAATGTTGAAATTGCATTACAAATTTCATTTGAGATATAGAAACTGTTTGAACCTATCATCTGAATGTATAGTGTTGATTAACTGTTGTCACTACAAGCAATCTGTAAAATTCTTAACTTCCACAGAGGTTCTGTATACTCCAAAGAGAAATTAAGTGCCACTTTCAATTGTATAATAATTCTTACTTCAACTGAATCTGTTCAATCTGTTTGACTTCAGAATAATTAAATACCACTAAAATTTGTTCACTTCAGTCAAGTCCAAGCTAAGCACAAATGCAGTAACAGACTTATTCATGTATCAGGAAACGTCATATACAGGTAGTGTACTGTTCAAAACCTTGACCACTTCAGTTCAAATAAATACATTCCAGAATGAAATTTCCACTCTGCAGCAGAGTGTGCACTGATATGAAACTTCCTGACAGATTAAAACTGTGTGCTGGACTGAAACACTTGCCCGCAAAAGTGAAAGGTCCTGAGTTCGAGTTTCAGTCCAGCACACAGTTTTAATCTGCCAGGAAGTTTCAAATACATTCCATATCAAGCAATCATCTTGGCCTGGTGCATCAACTGTTCTTGAGCAACCAGCTTTTGTGTCTACATTTCTATTATTTATCTTGATGATTGCTGAAAAGATGTTGGGCATGTAACTCAGTTGTAATACAGTTCCTCTGTTTAAAATGTCACCTGGGCTCAGTTTGTTTTCATGGATTAACAGGCACTTTGTGACATGGTCACCAACAAATAACATAGTTGAAAATGCAGAAAAATACTTTTAAGATACGTTTATTACATCACATCACATATAAAACTGACATGGATTTTATGCTCACAAACTGATTCAAGACTGTTGCAATATAATTACTACTGCTGCTGCTTATATAACACCCAACAAGCTTGCTGTGTATAGTTTTTGAACTGTACTTAATGAAACCCACAATTGAAAAATTTGTACTTTCATGAAACTCATTACAGCATTTAGTTTGACAAATAGTGGAAACAAGTTTGAAGTAATTAGTATGATGAAATAAATTTCATTAAATACCCAGTATAAAAAACTGATTGATTATAATTTTTGATTGATTTGTAATTTCATCACGACTTTTAATACTAACGTGATTTCAATGAGTTTACATTGAGTTTTATCATTATTACTACTGCTTTTTGTATCCTATTCTC
This sequence comes from Schistocerca americana, assembly GCF_021461395.2. NCBI lineage: Eukaryota > Metazoa > Arthropoda > Insecta > Orthoptera > Acrididae > Schistocerca > Schistocerca americana. Next base: position 694,488,521 of record NC_060121.1, on the reverse strand, counting down.
ATAAGTAATAGTCTCAAACACTGGAAAACCCAGGATGGAATGTAACAGTATTATGAAAAGGATAGTTACTACTCACCATATAGCAGAGATGCTGAGTCGTAGATAGGCACAACAAAAAAACTGTCACAAAATAAGCTTTTTGCCAATAAGGCCATTGTCAAAAATTTTTTTTTACAAAGCCCTGGTTGGCCAAAAGCTTATTTTGTGACAGTCTTTTTGTTGTGCCTACCTGCGACACAGCATCTCTGCTATGTGACGAGTAGCAACTATCCATTTCATAAAATAATAATCTCAGTGTGTATTTACACTTGGTCTAACATAGTTTGAGTTAATGCTGCAACATTTGCATAAGTTATTAAATTTGCGTATTATGCACCTAACTTTATCACAAGTTAATTAAATTTCATAAATATAGCAAGTGTAGGACAATACAGTTGAATGTTTTGCATGTATGTAATGTTGCACAATTGTATCACAAACTCCTAAATGCTTGGCATTGATCTGTTAATTATGTACTGTGCTATTACACTTCATTACAAGATTCTTCAACAACCAGTGTTATCTACTGGCTCTAGTTGCTAATGCATTTGGGTGCCAGATAGTTCATCTGCCTCAGCTTCTCCAGATTATTGCAGGACTCATTATAAAAGAAAACTTGTCTAACACGTTTCTACGACAATTAGTACAAGTACATCCCTGCACTTGTAGTACACTTGGACTTTCAGCAGTACAGATTGTTAAAACTCTCCTGTATCAGTCATATACTTGAGGGTTCAAATAAGCACTGTCAGTCGCACTAGGAGCATCATCGCATACTTCATCACTAAGATGAAAGAAAGCTGCCTAAGCCATTGAGTTGACTCAGCTGCACTTCACGCTGGATCAGTTGAAATTGGCCTTCATATGAAGATATCACTGAAAATGTTTGTGTATCTTTTTCTTCAGTACAACATTCACATGATCATATCTTTGGGACACTGCATGTAAGTAGCACATTAATCCAGACTTAATACACTATAAACCCCAAACTTACATTTTTTTTATGTTTGTATGTGGGATCATCCATTAATGGCCCAGTGATTACTTGTAATATTGTTTACTGGAAATTTCAGCCTTTGTAAAAACTCTTACTTATCTTCTTGACAAAACAAACAGCATGGCCGATCTTTTGGGGCTATAAGGAGGTGAATGCCAATGTAGCCTGACAACTGAGTGTGTCGAATTTAAGCTATTGCATAAGTATTAAAAGTGCCAAGAGTGCCTACTGTTGAAGTATAGCAAATTTAAGGACATTTCTGGAATTAGCAGAAGCCCTAAACACAAATTATAAACATATTTATACATTTTCATATTTGTGATCATTAAAGTTTAAATGTATGTTTATTTATGGTGGATGAAAACAAATTGTTAAATTATTTATAACTTTGATTAAGCTGTGATGAAACAGAATTCAGCACACTCTTATTTAGTGTCAGCATATTTACGTTGCAGTAGGTATTAAGATATAATAATTTATTTAAATATTATTTGTTATGTTCACCCAGTGGGGTCAGGGATTTTCTCTGCCTCGTGATGACTGGGTGTTGTGTGCTGTCCTTAGGTTAGTTAGGTTTAAGTAGTTCTAAGTTCTAGGGGACTGATGACCATAGATGTTAAGTCCCATAGTGCTCAGAGCCATTTGAACCGTTTTGTTATGTTCACAAAAATATTAAGAAATGTGATTTGAATCTCAATTGGAATACAGACATGTATTTGACTAGCTTTGGAGATTTCCATTCAAAACAGATGTAAAAAATAATAAATTGACAGGACAAAGCTTAGACATTAATTAAGCAATAAGATGTACACATAAGTAGATTTAAGAATATCTAGGGTATATTAAAATTTTATAAATATAATAGAGGGAAACATTCCACGTGGGAAAAATATATCTAAAAACAATGCTTCTGTAACTTACCAAACGAAAGTGTTGGTACGTTGATAGAAAAAATAACAAACACAAACACAAACACAAATTTCAAGCTTTCGCAACCCAAGCTTGCTTCATCAGGAAAGAGGGAAGGAGAGGGAGAGACGAAAGGATGTGGGTTTTAAGTGGGAGGGTAAGGAGTCATTCCAATCCCGGGAGCGGAAAGACTTACCTTAGGGGGAAAAAAGGATGGGTATACACTCGCGCACACACACATATCCATCCACACATATACAGACACAAGCAGACATATTTAAAGACAAAGAGTTTGGGCAGAGATGTCAGTCGAGGCAGAAGTGCAGAGGCAAAGATGTTGTTGAATGACAGGTGAGGTATGAGTGGCGGCAACTTGAAATTAGCGGAGATTGAGGCCTGGTGGATAACGGGAAGAGAGGATATATTGAAGAGCGAGTTCCCATCTCCGGAGTTCGGATAGGTTGGTGTTAGTGGGAAGTATCCAGATAACCCGGACGGTGTAACACTGTGCCAAAATGTGCTGGCCGTGCACCAAGGCATGTTTAGCCACAGGGTGATCCTCATTACCAACAAACACTGTCTGCCTGTGTCCATTCACGCGAATGGACAGTTTGTTGCTGGTCATTCCCACATAGAATGCGTCACAGTGTAGGCAGGTCAGTTGGTAGATCACGTGGGTGCTTTCACACGTGGCTCTGCCTTTGATCGTGTACACCTTCCGGGTTACAAGACTGGAGTAGGTGGTGGTGGGAGGGTGCATGGGACAGGTTTTACACCGGGGGCAGTTACAAGGATAGGAGCCAGAGAGTAGGGAAGGTGGTTTGGGGATTTCATAGGGATGAACTAAGAGGTTACGAAGGTTAGGTGGACGGTGGAAAGACACTCTTGGTGGAGTGGGGAGGATTTCATGAAGGATGGATCTCATTTAAGGGCAGGATTTGAGGAAGTCGTATCCCTGCTGGAGAGCCACATTCAGAATCTGATCCAGTCCCGGAAAGTATCCTGTCACAAGTGGGCCACTTTTGTGGTTCTTCTGTGGGAGGTTCTGGGTTTGAGAGGATGAGGAAGTGGCTCTGGTTATTTGCTTCTGTACCAGGTCGGGAGGGTAGTTGCGGGATGTGAAAGCTGTTGTCAGGTTGTTGGTGTAATGCTTCAGGGATTCCGGACTGGAGCAGATTCGTTTGCCACAAAGACTTAGGCTGTAGGGAAGGGACCGTTTGATGTGGAATGGGTGGCAGCTGTCATAATGGAGGTACTGTTGCTTGTTGGTGGGTTTGATGTGGACGGACGTGTGAAGCTGGCCATTGGACAGGTGGAGGTCAACATCAAGGAAAGTGGCATGGGATTTGGAGTACGACCAGGTGAATCTGATGGAACCAAAGGAGTTGAGGTTGGAGAGGAAATTCTGGAGTTCTTCTTCACTGAGAGTCCAGATCATGAAGATGTCATCAATAAATCTGTACCAAACTTTGGGTTGGCAGGCCTGGGTAACCAAGAAGGCTTCCTCTAAGCGACCCAAGAATAGGTTGGCGTACGAAGGGGCCATCCTGGTACCCATGGCTGTTCCCTTTAATTGTTGGTATGTCTGGCCTTCAAAAGTGAAGAAGTTGTGGGTCAGGATGAAGCTGGCTAAGGTAATGAGGAAAGAGGTTTTAGGTAGGGTGGCAGGTGATCGGCATGAAAGGAAGTGCTCCATCGCAGCGAGGCCCTGGACGTGCGGGATATTTGTGTATAAGGAAGTGGCATCAATGGTTACAAGGATGGTTTCTGGGGGTAACGGATTGGGTAAGGATTCCAGGCGTTCGAGAAAGTGGTTGGTGTCTTTGATGAAGAATGGGAGACTTCACGTAATGGGTTGAAGGTGTTGATCTACGTAGGCAGAGATACGTTCTGTGGGGGCTTGGTAACCAGCTACAATGGGGCGGCCGGGATGATTGGGTTTGTGAATTTTAGGAAGAAGGTAGAAGGTAGGGGTGCGGGGTGTCGGTGGGGTCAGGAGGTTGATGGAGTCAGGTGAAAGGTTTTGTAGGGGGCCTAAGGTTCTGAGGATTTATTGAAGCTCCACCTGGATATCAGGAATGGGATTACCTTGGCAAACTTTGTATGTGGTGTTGTCTGAAAGCTGACGCAGTCCCTCAGCCACATACTCCCGACGATCAAGTACCACGGTCGTGGAACCCTTGTCCGCCGGAAGAATGATGATGGACGGGTCAGCCTTCAGATCACGGATAGCCTGGGCTTCAGCAGTGGTGATGTTGGGAGTAGGATTAAGGTTTTTTAAGAAGGACTGAGAGGCAAGGCTGGAAGTCAGAAATTCCTGGAAGGTTTGGAGAGGGTGATTTTGAGGAAGAGGAGGTGGGTCCCGCTGTGACGGAGGACGGAACTGTTCCAGGCAGGGTTCAATTTGGATAGTGTCTTGGGGAGTTGGATCATTAGGGGTAGGATTAGGATCATTTTTCTTCATGGCAAAGTGATACTTCCAGCAGAGAGTACGAGTGTAGGACAGTAAATCTTTGACGAGGGCTGTTTGGTTGAATCTGGGAGTGGGGCTGAAGGTGAGGCCTTTGGATAGGACAGAGGTTTCGGATTGGGAGAGAGGTTTGGAGGAAAGGTTAACTACTGAATTAGGGTGTTGTGGTGCCAGATTGTGTTGCTTGGAATTTTGAGGTTTTGGAGGGAGTGGACCTGGAAGTGGGAGACTGAGTAGATGGGAGAGACTGGGTTTGTGTGCAATGAGAGGTGGTTGAGGTTTGCTGGAAAGGTTGTGGAGGGTGAGTGAGTTGCCTTTCCGGAGGTGGGAAACCAGGAAATTGGATAGTTTTTTGAGGTGAAGGGTGGCATGCTGTTCTAATTTGCGGTTGGCCTGTAGGAGGATGCTCTGAATAGCCGGTGTGGATGTGGGAGAGGAAAGATTGAGGACTTTTATTAAGGATAGGAGTTGACGGGTGTGTTCATTGGCTGAGTTGATGTGTAGGTGAAGGATTAGGTGGGTGAGGGCAATGGATTGTTCAGTTTGGAACTGGTATAGGGACTGATGGAAAGAAGGGTTGCAGCCAGAGATGGGAACTTTAAGTGTGAGGCCTTTGGGGGTTATGCCAAATGTCAGACAAGCCCGAGAAAATAAAATGTGCGAGCGTAATCTGGCTAGGGTGAAGGCATGTTTGCGGAGGGAATGTAAATAAAACTTAATGGGGTCGTTGTGGGGGTGTTGTGAGGGTGACATGGTATTAGAAGGTGGAAAGTGTAACATGAGGTTGAAATGAAAATGAAAGACAAAAATATATGGGGAGAGATAAGGGTGAACTAGAAAGTAACTGGAGATCTGGTATGAAAAAAGGCGAAAAAGTGTTGGTTAAGTTGATCCTGTGGTGAACTTGGGTTGGTATACAGCGATGTTCATGAAGGTTAGGTGGTTGTGTTGCCGCTAAAACACGTTAAAGGACGGAGAAATTCGGGAAAATTTCGAAAAAACGTGTAAATGTATTAAAAGAAGTGGTGTTGTGGTGAAAGATTACAAAAATGGGGCTAACAAATGTGAATAATGACGTTAAAACCTGTGGGGAGTGGCTAAAAATGATCAGTGATGTGCGAAAAACGGAAGTGGAAATAAAGTAAAAGTTATTAGAACTAGCCGAAATGGTTGTTTAATACGTGAAAGCAGCTGTTATTGAACTAGAAACGGTGGATTTCATAGCAGCGGTAGTGTTGAAAAGGAAAAATAAAAATTATTTGGTTATGGTTTGGAAGTGGGTTACGTATTATTGAGTATATATAGGCAGGATAAAATTGTCTTACGGTAAAAAGGGGAAGGTGAATACAATGTGAGACTACTGGTAAAAACAGAAAGAGAAAATAAGACGACAGGAAAGATTTCGAAATGTAACAGCGACAATGACGAACGTAATTGTTGGGTTCAAATTAATGATATGGTTATAATAGAGGGAAACATTCCACGTAGGAAATATATATCTAAAAGCAAAGATGATTTGACTTACCAAATGAAAGTGCTGGCAGGTCGACAGACACACAAACAACCACAAACATACACACAAAATTCAAGCTTTCGCAACAAACTGTTGCCTCATCAGGAAAGAGGGAAGGAGAGGGAAAGACGAAAGGAAGTGGGTTTTAAGGGAGAGCGTAAGGAGTCATTCCAATCCCGGGAGCGGAAAGACTTACCTTAGGGGGAAAAAAGGATGGGTATACACTCGCACACACACACATATCCATCCACACATATACAGACACAAGCAGACATATTTAAAGACAAAGAGTTTGGGCAGAGATGTCAGTCGAGGAAGAAGTGCAGAGGCAAAGATGTTGTTGAATGACAGGTGAGGTATGAGTGGCGGCAACTTGAAATTAGCGGAGATTGAGGCCTGGTGGATAACGGGAAGAGAGGATATATTGAAGAGCGAGTTCCCATCTCCGGAGTTCGGATAGGTTGGTGTTAGTGGGAAGTATCCAGATAACCCGGACGGTGTAACACTGTGCCAAGATGTGCTGGCCGTGCACCAATTCATGTTTAGCCACAGGGTGATCTTCATTACCAACAAACACTGTCTGCCTGTGTCCATTCATGCGAATGGACAGTTTGTTGCTGGTCATTCCCACATAGAATGCGTCACAGTGTAGGCAGGTCAGTTGGTAGATCACGTGGGTGCTTTCACACGTGGCTCTGCCTTTGATCGTGTACACCTTCCGGGTTACAGGACTGGAGTAGGTGGTGGTGGGAGGGTGCATGGGAATGACCAGCAACAAACTGTCCATTCACGTGAATGGACACAGGCAGACAGTGTTTGTTGGTAATGAGGATCACCCTGTGGCTAAACGTGTCTTGGTGCACGGCCAGCACATCTTGGCACAGTGTTACACCGTCCGGGTTATCTGGATACTTCCCAATAACACCAACCTATCCGAACTCCGGAGATGGGAACTCGCTCTTCGATATATCCTCTCTTCCCGTTATCCACCTGGCCTCAATCTCCGCTAATTTCAAGTTGCCGCCACTCATACCTCACCTGTCATTCAACAACATCTTTGCCTCTGCACTTCTGCCTCGACTGACATCTCTGCCCAAACTCTTTGTCTTTAAATATGTCTGCTTGTGTCTGTATATGTGTGGATGGATATGTGTGTGTGTGCGAGTGTATACCCATCCTTTTTTCCCCCTAAGGTAAGTCTTTCCGCTCCCGGGATTGGAATGACTCCTTACCCTCTCCCTTAAAACCCACTTCCTTTCGTCTTTCCCTCTCCTTCCCTCTTTCCTGATGAGGCATCAGTTTGTTGCGAAAGCTTGAATTTTGTGTGTATGTTTGTGGTTGTTTGTGTGTCTGTCGACCTGCCAGCACTTTCATTTGGTAAGTCAAATCATCTTTGTTTTTAGATATATATTTCCTACGTGGAATGTTTCCCTCTATTATAACTATATATATATATATATATATATACACACACACACACACACACACTCAGTAATACGTAACTTACTGCCAAACCATAACCAAAAATTTTTTTTTCTGCTTTCAACACTACCACTGCTAGAAAATCCACCGTTCCCAGTTCACAAACAGTTCCTTTCACTTATTAAACAACCATTTTGGCCAGTTCTAACAACTTTTGCTGTATTTCCATTTCCATTTTTCCCACATCACCAATGATTTTTTAGCCACTTCCCACAGGTTTTAACGTCATTATTTGTTTGTCAGACAGTCGTTAGCCTCATTTTCATAATCTGCCACCACAATACCACTCCTTTTAATACATTTACACACAGTTTTTTCGAAATTTTCCCGAATTTCTCCACCCTTTAACGTGTTTTGGAGGCAACACAACCACTTCACTTTTGTGCACCTCGTTGTTTGCCAACCTAAGTTCACCACAGGATCAACATAGCTCAGCTTTAACCAACACTTTTTCGACTTTTTCACACCAGATCTCCAGTTGCTTTCTAGTTCACCTTTATCTCTCCCTATATATTTTTATTTTCATTTGAGCCTCATGTTACACTTTCCACATTCTAATACCATGTCACTCTCACAACATCCCCACAATGACCCCATTAAGTTTTATTTACATTCCTTCCGCAAACATGCCTTCGCCCTAGCCAGATTACGCTCCCATATTTTATTTACTCAGGCTTGTCTGACATTTGGCATTACCCCCAAAGGCCTCACACTTAAAGTTCCCATCTCTGGCTGCAACCCTTCTTTCCATCAGTCCCTATACCAGTTCCAAAGTGAACAATCCATAGCCCTCACCCGCCTAATCCTTCACCTACACATCAACTCAGCCAATGAACACACCCGTCAACTCCTATCCTTAATAAAAGTCCTCAATCTTTCCTCTCCCACATCCACACCGGCTATTCAGAGCATCCTCCTACAGGCCAACCGCAAATTAGAACAGCATGCCACCCTTCACCTCAAAAAACTATCCAATCTCCCGGTTTCCCACCTCCGGAAAGGCAACTCACTCACCCTCCACAACCTTTCCAGCAAACCTCAACCTCCTCTCATTGCATACAGACCCAGTCTCTCCCATCTACTCAATCTCCCACTTCCAGCTCCACTCCCCCCAAAACCTCAAAATTCTAATCAACACAATCTGGAACCACAACTTCGCAATTCAGTAGTTAACCTTTCCTCCAAACCTCTCTCCCAATCTGAAACCTCTGTCCTGTCCAAAGGCCTCACCTTCAGCCCTACTCCCAGATTCAACCAAACAGGCCTCGTCAAAGATTTACTGTCCTACACTCGTACTCTCTGCTGGAAATATCACTTTGCCACAAAGAAAAATAACCCTGATCCTACTCCTAATGATCTAACTCCCCAAGACGCTATCCAAATTGAACCCTACCTGGAACAGTTCCGTCCTCCGTCACAGCGGGACCCACCTCCTCTTCCTCAAAATCACCCTCTCCAAACCTTTCAGGAATTCCTCACTTCCAGCCTTGCCTCTCAATCCTTCTTGAAAAACCTTAATCCTACTCCCAACATCACCACAGCTGAAGCCCTGGCTATCCGTGATCTGAAGGCTCACCGATCCATCGTCATTCTTCCAGCGGACAAGGGTTCCACGACCATGGTACTTGATCGTCGGGAGTATGTGGCTGAGGGACTGCGTCAGCTTTCAGACAACACCACATACAAAGTTTGCCAAGGTAATCCCATTCCTGATGTCCAGGCGGATCTTCAAGGAATCCTCAGAACCCTAGACCCCCTACAAAACCTTTCACCTGACTCCATCAACCTCCTGACCCCACCGACACCCCGCACCCCTACCTTCTACCTACTTCCTAAAATTCACAATCCCCAGTCATCCTGGCCGCCCCATTGTAGCTGGTTACCAAGCCCCCACAGAACGAATCTCGGCCTATGTAGGTCAACACCTTCAACCCATTACATGCAGTCTCCCATCCTTCATCAAAGACAGCAACCACTTTCTCGAATGCCTGGAATCCTTACCCAATCTGTTACCCCGGAAACCATCCTTGTAACCATTCATGCTTCTTCCTTATACACAAGTATCCTGCACGTCCAGGGCCTCACTGCAATGGGGCACTTCCTATCACACCGATCACCTGCTGCCCTACCTAAAACCTCTTTGCTCATTACCTTAGCCAGCTTCATCCTAACCTACAACTTCTTCACTTTTGAAGGCCAGACATACCAACAATTAAAGGGAACAGCCATGGGTACCAGGATGGCCCCCTCGTACGCCAACGTATTTATGGGTCGCTTAGAGGAAGCCTTCTTGGTTAACCAGGCCTGCCAACCCGAAGTTTGGTACAGATTTATTGATGACATGTTCATGATCTGGACTCACAGTGAAGAAGAACTCCAGAATTTCCTCTCCAACCTCAACTCCTTTGGTTCCATCAGATTCACCTGGTCCTACTCCAAATCCCATGCCACTTTCCTCGACGTTGACCTCCATCTGTCCAATGGCCAGCTTCACACATCCGTCCATATCAAACCCACCAACAAGCAACAGTACCTCCATTTCAACAGTACCTCCATTTTGACAGCTGCCACCCATTCCATATCAAACGGTCACTTCCCTACAGCTCAGGTCTTCGTGGCGAATGAATCTGCTCCAGTCCTGAATCCCTGAACCAGTACACCAACAACCTGAAAACAGCTTTCGCGTCCCGCAACTGCCCTCCTGACCTGGTACAGAAGCAAATAGCTAGAGCCACTTCCTCATCCCCTCAAACCCAGAACCTCCCACAGAAGAACCCCAAAAATGCCCCACTTGTGACAGGATACTTTCCGGGACTGGATCAGACTCTGAATGTGGCTCTCCAGCATGGATACGACTTCCTCAAATCCTGCTCTGAAATGAGATCCATCCTTCATGAAATCCTCCCCACTCCACCAAGAGTGTCTTTCCGCTGTCCACCTAACCTTAATAACCTCTTGGTTCATCCCTATGAAATCCCCAAACCACCTTCCCTACCCTCTGGCTCCTATCCTTGTAACCGCCCCCGGTGTAAGACCTGTCCCATGCACCCTCCCACCACCACCTACTCAAGTCCTGTAACCCGGAAGGTGTACACGATCAAAGGCAGAGCCACGTGTGAAAGCACCCACGTGATTTACCAACTGACATGCCTACATTGTGAAGCGTTCTATGTGGGAATGACCAGCAACAAACTGTCCATTTGCATGAACGGACACAGGCAGACAGTGTTTGTTGGTAATGAGGATCACCCTGTGGCTAAACATGCCTTGGTGCACGGCCAGCACATCTTGGCACAGTGCTACACCATCTGGGTTATCTGGATACTTCCCCCTGACACCGACCTATCAGAACTCCAGAGATGGGAAATTGCCCTTCAATATACTCTCTCTTTTCGTTACCCACCAGGCCTCAACCTCCACTAACTTCAAGTTGCTGCTGCTCGTACCTCACCTGTCATTCAACATCATCTTTGCCTCTGTACTTCCACCTCGATTGACATCTCTGCCCAACCTCTTTGCATTTACATATGTCTGCCTGTGTGTGTATATGTGCAGATGGATATGTGTGTGTGTGTGTGTGTGCGCGCGAGTGTGTACCTGTCCTTTTTTCCCCCTAAGGTAAGTCTTTCCGCTCCCGGGATTGGAATGACTCCTTACCCTCTTCCTTAAAACCCACATCCTTTCGTCTTTCCCTTTCCTTCCCTCATTCCTGATGAAGCAACCTTGGGTTGCAAAAGCTGGAAATTTATGTGTGTGTTTGTGTTTGTTATTGTTTCTATCAATATACCAACGCTTTTGTTTGGTATGTTACAGAATCTCTGTTTTTAAAATTTTATAATGTGTACAAAACAGTGTATTCTCTTAAGATGGGTCAAGGAATTAACAAACTTGACTACAGTTGTGGGTCATGAGACCAAGCTCGTGAGGGAGCAAGCAGAGAAGCTTCCTGGAGGAGGAATGAAGATGGGCACTGGAACAGCGGAGGTACTTTTGATTGAGTTTCAGTGGAACTTAGAAAACTTTACAAGGTGTTGAAAATACTACATGTGTTACTACCTCTGAGCTATATTAATGTTAGGAAATTTCATTCACTGCTTTGCTCTGCATATACAGTGATTCATGTATGTTGTGACTCGCCGATCTTTCAAAGTGCCGCCGCGCAGTTATGCGCGTCCTCTACATGCGGTGCTGTCTGCAAATCCGATTCGTGATTTCGTCATGGCATCAAATGCGAGGCGTCTCTCATCATTGTCTCTACCTCCTTTTCCTCCTTATGACGTGACGGCAGAAGACTGGTCTGATTACGAAAAAGTCTTCGACAGCACTTCTTGGCATTTCATGTCGCAGACAAACAAACATGTAAGTCTCTGTTCCTTTCATGGATTTCATCTCAAATGTATCAGTTGTTGTTGCAGTTGGCTCCTTTGGAAGATCCTGTGTCTTTGTCCTTTGCTGAAATGTGCTCACTTCTGTCTGTCTAATTTCAAAAGCAAATGCATGTGGTAGCCTCTCGTGTTGCCTTTTATCATTGTCAAAAACAACTGAATCAATCCTATTGCGCTTGGACTGCTGAAATTCACGACCTCAGTAGAAAGTGTCAATTTGTTACTGAAGTTCACAAAGAATCCTACACAGATTCCATGGTACGGGATGCTATTATCCGATTGGCGCCCGTCAAAGAAGTTAGGCAATGAGCCCTTCAGTTGACAAATCCGACTCTAGATGAAGTCCTATCCATCGCTCAGTCTTTTGAAATTTCTCATGCCGCTGGAGCGCAAATAGAGGCATGGGGTGATGTCGGGGAAATACAACCTCTGTGCGATGTTGGAAAAGTGTTTGGCGTGTCCCCGCCAGCCGACGTGGCCGCAGTACGCTCCCAAATGCAGTCTCAGCCTAACCGTAAACAAACCTCTAAGAAACTGCAACAAAACCCACAGCAACTTCCTTCATGTCCGCGGTGTTTTACGAAACATTCACAAGAAGATTGTCCACAACGTTGGGCCGTGTGTCACAAATGCAAAAAAAAGGGTCATGTGTCATCTGTTTGAAAATCAGACTGCATACATGATGTTTATGAACATGGTGCTGATTCTGCTTCTGTGTTGTCTGTCAATTGTACTTCTTCCCTTTCAGGGAAGTTATTCCTCTCTGTCCAAATATTTGGTCGATCAGTGGATACTGGTTCCGCTGCCACTATCATCAATTCTCAGATGTATCTTCAATTGGGTTCTCCAATCCTGTCACCGGCCGCTAGTCAATTACGGACTTACTATAAACAGAAGATTTCTCTCTTGGGACAATTTGATGCTGAGGCATCTTACAAATCTGTCGTTCGCACTGTTCCCATATTTGTGGTCGACCATAGTAATGCGGAGAATCTTTTTGGTTTCGATGCCTTTCGCGTTTTTGGGTTCTCCATAGATGACTCTGTCAATGTCGTCTCTGATGCTATTCCTTATGCTCAATTGGATTCCTTGTCAATGACATTTTCATCCCTTTTTTCTCCTGGGTTAGGCCATGCAAATGGCTTTGAAGCTCATATCACGCTCAAACCCACTGCTCGGCCAAAGTTTTTTCGGGCTCGGCCCATTCCTGTGGCCCTTCGTGATCAGGTCAAATGGGTGCTGGATCGTCTCACTGCTTCAGGGGTCTCGCTTCCTGTCACTACCAGTGAGTGGTCCTTTCCTGTCGTTGTCATTGCTAAGCCAAATGGTGATATTTGTCTCTGTGGCTATTTCAAAGCCACTATAAATGCTCAATGCCTTATTGACACTTACCCTATGCCTCGACCTGAAGAATTGTTCACTGAACTTGCTGGAGGCCAGTATTTTTCTGAACTTGACCTGTGAGAAGCTTATCATCAACTTCCTCTCGACACTGCTTCCCGGCTGTTTCTGGTCCTTAACACGCCTTTCGACCTCTATCAATACCAACGATTGCCATTCGGGCTTGCCATCCACCCCTGCTCTCTTTCAGCGATTCTTGGAACAATTATTGCTCACTGTCCCTGGGTGTATAAATTACCAGGACGACATTGTTGTTACTGGCTCCACCACTGATGAACATCATCAAAATCTCCGCACACTTTTTCGTGTCTTACAGACTGCCAGTATTAAGTGTAATCTTCAGAAATCAAAACTATTCCAGGCATCTGTCACGTACTTGGGGTTTCACCTCTCTCGGGGTGGTATTTGTCCGCTTCAGCAAACTGTCGCTGCGATCGATGCCCTTCCTCACCCTACATCTGTTAAGGAACTGGAGGCCGTCTTGGGGAAAATAGCATACTATCACAAGTTTTTACCATCTCCTGCTTCGGTGGCTCAGCGGAACTACTGCGCTTTGCGTTACCGCCTCATGGCTAGGGATGGTGTTATCCTCCTTTCCACCGAAAATGTTTCGCCACGTGTTGTGGTAACTGCGTCTCTGCATGCTTCGGTCTTGCACCTCCTTCACCAAGGGCACTGGGGTGTCTCTCGCACAAAATCTCTGGCGCGCCATCATGTGTACTGGCCCGGCATCGACTCTGAAATCGCACACATGGTCGCTGCCTGCAGCCCTTGTGCATCACAGGCCGCCGCCCCGAAGTCATCTTTGTCACCGTGGCCTTCGCCTGAGAAGCCCTGGGAGCGTGTTCATGCTGACTTTGTGGGACCTTTTTTAGGTACTTATTGGCTTCTCGTTATTGACGCCTACTCTAACTTTCCTTTCATTGTCCGTTGCACGTCGCCTACCACCGCGGCAACCACCAATGCTCTAGCTCAAATTTTCTCTTTGGAAGGTCTTCCCTCTACTCTTGTTACTGATAATGGTCCGCAATTTGCTCTTCTGGTTTTGCGGATTTTTGTGCCCATCATGGCGTCATGCATGTCACGGCCCCTCTGTTCCATCCACAGTCAAACAGTGAGGCTGAACGACTGGTTCGCACATTTAAAGCTCAGATGAAGAAACCCCTGACTTCTTCTGCTGCTGGTGATGAGCTTCTCCAATTTCTGGCTTCTTACCGTTTCACCCCCATGGGCGACCACAGCCCGGCTGAGCCCTTACATGGCCGACAACCCCGCACGCTACTTCATCTTCTGCGGCCTTCCACCTCACGCCCGCGGGTGCCTTCGCTTGGCCGGTTCATCGCCAATGACCTGTTATGTGTACCGGGATATGGCAGGCGGCCAAAATGGAGTCCTGGCCGCATCTTACACCACCGTGGCCAACGCCTGAATGAAATCCAGACTGACACGGGTGTTGCAGCGTGTCATTTGGACCAGCTTCGGCCTCGTGTGCTGGCAACACCTGTTCCGGATGCTGCTACACCACCTTCGGCTCTACCTGATGCTCGGGATAATGAAATCACTCATTACTCACAATGCAGTGCTCTCACCATCATATCAGTGCCAGCACAAGAACTGACGCCACCAGGAGACGTGCCCATGCAGGAACCAGATGACCATCATCTTTCGGAGCAACTCTACTCGCCTCCTTCTCCTATGGACGCGGACACATTGCCGATGTCTCCTGTTACAACAACCGGACTTGCCGCAATGGGCAGATTGGTGCACAGGGCCCCAGCAGATTCGACCCCCACGTCTCTTGTCATCTCGACCCGTTATCATCCGGGACACTTCCGTCTGTATGGGAAGCCTCCTCCTCGAGACTTTACGGCCAGTCAGGCAACACCTATGGGTGAAACTTTCTGGCAGATTAAAACTGTGTGCCGGACTGAGACTCGAACTCGGGACCTTTGCCTTTCGCGGTCAAGTGCTCTACCAACTGAGGTACCGACGCACAACTCACGCCCCGTCCTCACAGCTGTACTTCTGCCAGTACCTCGTCTCCTAGCATCCAAACTTAGCAGAAGCTCTCCTGCGAATCTTGCAGAACTAGCACTCCTGAAAGAAAGGATATTGCGGAGACATGGCTTAGCCACAGCCTGGGGGATCTTTCCAGAATGAGATTTTCACTCTGCAGCGGAGTGTGCGCAGACATGTTAACTTTCTGGCAGATTAAAACTGTGTGCCGGACCGAGACTCGAACTCGGGACCTTTGCCTTTCGCGGGCAAGTGCTCTACCAACCGAGCTACCGAAGCACGACTCACACCCGTCCTCACAGCTTTTCTTCTGCCAGTACCTCGTCTCCTACCTTCCAAACTTAACAGAAGCTCTCCTGCAAACCTTGCAGAAGTAGCACTCCTGAAAGAAACGATATTGCGGAGACATGGCTTAGCCACAGCCTGGGGGATGTTTCCAGAATGAGATTTTCACTCTGCAGCGGAGTGTGCGCAGACATGTTAACTTTCTGGTAGATTAAAACTGTGTGCCGGACCGAGACTCGAACTCGGGACCTTTGCCTTTTGTGGGCAAGTGCTCTACCAACTGAGCTACCGAAGCACGACTCACACCCGTCCTCACAGCTTTACTTCTGCCAGTACCTCGTCTCCTACCTTCCAAACTTAACAGAAGCTCTCCTGCGAACCTTGCATAACTAGCACTCCTGAAAGAAAGGATATTGCGGAGACATGGCTTAGCCACAGTCTGGGGGATGTTTCCAGAATGAGATTTTCACTCTGCAGTGGAGTGTGCGCTGATATGAAACTTTCTGGCAGATTAAAACTGTGTGCCGTACCGAGACTCGAACTCGGGACCTTTGCCTTTTGCGGGCAAGTGCTCTACCAACTGAGCTACTGAAGCACGAGTCACGCCCCGTCCTCACAGCTTTACTTCTGCCAGTACCTCGTCTCCTACCTTCCAAACTTAACAGAAGCTCTCCTGCGAACCTTGCAGAACTAGCACTCCTGAAAGAAAGGATATTGCGGAGACATGGCTTAGCCACAGCCTGGGGGATGTTTCCAGAATGAGATGTTCACTCTGCAGCGGAGTGTGCGCTGATATGAAACTTTCTGGCAGATTAAAACTGTTTGCCAGAGCGAGACTTGATCTCGGGACCTTTGCCTTTCGCGGGCAAGTGCTCTACCAACTGAGGAAGCACGACTCACGCCCTGTCCTCACAGCTTTACTTCTGCCAGTATCTCGTCTCCTACCTTCCAAACTTAACAGAAGCTCTCCTGCGAACCTTGCAGAACTAGCACTCCTGAAAGAAAGGATATTGCCAGAAAGTTTCATATCTGCGCCCACTCCGCTGCAGGGTGAAAATCTCATTCTGGAAACACCTATGGATGTTAGCAATCTACAGGCCGCCTCCATCAAGACCTGTGCAAAAACTTCAAAGGGGGGAAAAGTGTTGTGACTCGCCAATCTTTTAAAGTGCCCCTACGCAGTTACGTGTGTCCTCTACATGTGGCACTGTCTGCCAGCCTTGCAGCAGCAGTGCCACTTAAGCAGCCAGCCAGCCAGCGGCCGCTAGACTGAGTCCTCAGTTATGATTTGAGTGTTAAAATGTACACACGTCTTACTCTGTTTACTTGACCTGTGACTTTCATGTATTGTGTCTTCCTTGAAGTATATTTGTTCAACTTGTAGTTATAACAATGTATCCACCGCTGGTTCACTTAGAAATGTACAACCACCTTTTTTCACTTGTGTCCATTGATTCTGTACTTGCAAGTAAAGTTACTAGTTGAACTTGCACCAATGTATTGTTACCTCATTTTATTACTTTTTATTTATCATGTGGCAACAACAACAAACATTGACAAGTACATAAAATTTAATTTTATATGTATGTCTGGTTAAGTATTTACATATACTTTAGTTTTACTTTTTGGCACAAATTTTACACACATTTTTAAATTGTGAAAAATTGCTAAATTAATATTACTAACTACTTTAACTGATATAATTGCAAGTTAAAAAAGGCAGATACATTTAATAATAGTTCAGTATCTAATGATTGAAGTCAGCTAACAGCAGAGGGAGTAGCATTAATAAAGTCACTATATGGTCCAGGATACTTCGTCTGAGGACAGTCTCTAACAATATGTTGAACAATCAAACAATGGAAAATCCAGGATGGAATGTAACAATACCAGAGAAGGACAGTTGCTACTCACCATATATCGTAGATGCTGAGACGCGATAGGCACAACAGAAAGATTCACACAATTATAGCTTTCAGCCATTAAGGCCTTCGTGAGCAGTAGACACACATACACACATGCACAAACAGGAGGCTGGGGTGGGGAGGGGGAGGGATAGTATGGTGGGAGTGGCGGACAGTGAAGTGTTGCAATTTAGATGGAGGGTAGGAGAGAAGGTGTGGAGGAGGGAGGGGGTAAGTAGTGGAAAGGAGAGAAATAAAACAAAATTAACAGGCTGGGTGTGGTGGTGAAATGATGGCTGTGTAGTGCTGTAATGGGAACAGGGAGGGGGCTGGATGGGTGAGGACAGTGACTTACGAAGGTTGAGGCCAGGAGGGTTACAAGAACGTAGGATGTAATGCAGGGAAAGTTCCCACCTGCGCAATTCAGAAATGCTGGTGTTGGTGGGAAGGATCCATATGGCACAGGCTGTGAAGCAGTCATTGATATGAGGGGTATCATGTTTGGCAGTGTGTTCAACAACAGGGTGGCCTACTTGCTTTTTGGCCACAGTTTGTCGGTGGCCATTCATGCGGACAGACAGCTTGTTGATTCTCATGCCTACATAGAATGCAGCACAGTGGTTGCAGCCCAGCTTCTAAATCACATGACTGGTTTCACAGGTAGCCCTGTCTTTGATGGGATAGGTGATGGTAGTGACTGGACTGGAGTAGGTGGTGGTAGGAGGGTGTATGGGACAGGTCTTGCATCTAGGTCTATTACAGGGGTATGAGCCATGAGGTAAGGGATTGAGACCAGAGGTTGTGTAAGGATGGATGAGTATATTGTTTAGGTTTGGTGGATGGCAGAATATCACAGTAGGAGGGGTGGGAAGGGTAGTGGGCAGGACATTTCTCATTTCAGGGCAAGATGAGAGGTAATCGAAACCCTGGCGGAGAATGTAATTCGGTTGCTCCAGTCCTGGATGGTACTGAGTTACGAGGGGAATGCTCCTCTGTGGCCGGACTGTGGGACTTTGAGAGGTGGTGGGAGACTGGAAAGATAAGGCACAGGAGATCTGTTTTTGTGCAAGGATGGGAGGAGAATTACGGCCAGTGAACACCCACGGTATATTTTGAGAGAGACTGCTCGTCAATGCTAATGCAACGACCACGGGTGGCTAGGCTGTATGGAAGGGTCTCCTTGGTATGGAATGGGTGGCAGCTGTCGAAGTTGAGGTACTGCTGGTGGTTAGTAGGTTTGATATGGGCGGAGGTACTGATGTAGCCATCTGTGAGGTGGAGGTCAACATCTAGGAAGGTGGCTTATTTGGTTGAGTAGGAGAGCGGTTTAGGATTCTGAGTTTTTAGGAAGGATTCCTCTAGATGGCCCATGAATAGGTTAGCATAGGATGGTGCCATGTGGGTGCTCATAGCAGTACTGTGGATTTGTTTGCAGGCAATGGTTTCAAAGGAGAAGTAATTGTGGGTGAGGATATAGTTGGTCTTGGAGACTTGGAAGGAGGTTGTTGGTTTGGAATCCATAGGGCATCTGGAAAAGTAGTGTTTGATAGCAGTAAGGCCATGGGCATTAGGAATGTTAGTGTACAGGGAGGTGGCATCAATAGTGATGAGCAGGGCACCATGTGGTAAAGGGACAGGAACTGTGGAGAGTCAGTCGAGGAAATGGTTGGTATCTTTTATATAGGAGGATAGGTTCTGGGTGATAGGTTGAAGATGTTGGTCTATGAGAGCAGAGATTCTCTCAGTGGTGGCACAGTAGTCGGCCACACTGGGGCATCCTGGATGGTTGGGTTTATGGACTTTAGGAAGCATGTAGAAGGTGGGAGTGCCGGGAGTGGTAGGGGTAAGTAGAGAGATGGACTCTGGGGAGAGGTTATGGGATGGGCCTAAGGATTTGAGTAGTGACTGGAGAGCCTGCTGGATTACTGGAATGGGATCACTGTGGCATAGTTTGTAGGTGGAAGTATCTGACAGCTGACAGAGTTCTTCTGCCACGTAATCCTTGCAGTTCAAAACAACGGTGGTGGAGCCTTTGTCTGCAGGTAGGATTATAAGGTCGGGATCAGTTTTTAGATGGTGGACTGTGGGTCTTTCTGTGGATGTAAGGTTAGTTTGCATGTTGATGGATTTGGGGAATGATGATGAGGCAAGGTTCAAGGTTAAGAAATTCTGGAAAGTTGGACAGTTTGTTCTTGGGCCCCACAATCACAGGCTGGAGAATCTCAGAGGCGCCACTTGTGCATCATACCATTGCACCTGGCATGGCCAGTTCTTATTCTATTCAGCCTTGTCCACTCACTTCTCTGCAGATGAAATCCTGGTATGCTGGCAGTTGGGTCTTGGATACCTTGATGTGCTATTTTTGCAGCATTCCACCTCTTGTGCCACTCATCTTTATTGTCGAACTTCTTGTCATTCCTTCCATTATGCCACAGTGTATTGCAAGATTTTAAACAGACTGGGGGAGGGTTGTTTAAGACTGTATGAATTGGGAGGTCTTGTGGGTAGTCGGCATGGTGTAGTTACTCCATTCTCGATTGATTGCTTCTTGACGTCGTAATTCAGATGGTGGGATGTTGCTGATGGTGTGCAGCCAGGGGATCAGGGTGGATTTTAATGTGCCTGTAATAATCCTCATTGACTTGTTCAGGTGTATTTCCAGCTTTCTCGTGTGGGTACTATGTTGCCACACTGGAGCACAGCATTCGGCAACTGGGTACACCAGCGTAAGTACTGTAGCTTGTAGAGTCGATGTGTTGGCACCCCTTGCTGTACCAGGTAGTTTCTTTACGATGTTGTTTCGGGTCTTTAGTTTTTGGCTTGTTTTTTCCAAGTGTTTTTTATACATCAGAGACTGATCTAGTGTGACACTAAGGTATTTGGGCTGGAAATTATGTCTAACCTTTTGTTGGCAGAAGCTCACATTCAACTGCTGGTTTGCAATTCTGTTGTTTAGATGGAATGCGCAGACTTCTGTCTTTGCTGCATTTGGATGGAATCTCCATGCTTTGTAGTATGTGTTGAGAGTTTCTAAATCTCTAGATATCTCTAGCTTCTCCTTTCTCAAGTGTGCTGGTTTGTACAACTATGGCAAGGTTGTCAGCATAGCAAAACTTTGCACTAGCAATGTTTGGCATGTGACTGGTGTACAGATCGAAAAGCAGGGCTGCTAGGATGGACCCTTGGGGGAGCCCATTTTTCAAGGTAAATGACTTGCTCTGTTTTTGTCCACCGCTAACCTTGAAGTAATGGTTGGTTAACATATTTCCCACAAGTGTCATCAGTTTCTTACTTGGGACATGCTTTTTTAACTTCAGCAGGAGTCTATCTAGCCACAAAGCGTCATATGCTGCTGACAGATCAACAAAGGCCACTGATGTCTTTAGTTTCTTTTGAAATCCAGCCTCATTGTAGGATGTCAAGGCTAGGACCCGCTCACAGCAACTCCTCTTGCTTCTGAACCCAGCCTGATATGTTGGGGTTATGTTGTTCATAATTCCTTGTATTCTGTTATGGATGAGTCATTCCTGTAGTTTGAAGCACACACTCAGCAGTGCAATTTTCTGGTAACTTGAGGGGTCATGTACTGGCTTTCCAGATTTGAGGATTATTAATGTGTGTGCGATCTTGAACTGTTGAGGCACCCTTCCGGTCTTGTGTATCATTGTATAACTTCTTCAGCCAAGTTCTTCCATGTTCCCCTATGTGTTTTATAAATTCAGGGAATATGCTGTCCAGTCCTGCGTATGTTCTCATTTTCAATGTTTTGATGGCCTCATTTATATCTATTTCAGAAAAGGGGTCTGATAGTGTGGGGTTATCATGCCTATTGACTTCATTCAGTTCGTTCTTTACCTTTTGTTTCATGGTTGTGTCTACAGGGACCTTCTCAGCTCTTGATTTTATGTGTAGTGCCAGTTCTGATGTCATTATCTTTGGTTGCTGATTGCAGACGTTGTTTGCAGTACCAAGTTTTCTTAATAATCCCCATGACTTTCTGCTTGAATGAGTGAAATTTAAACTAGATGTCAGCCCCATCCATTTCTGCTTTCTTGCATCATTTAGCTGTTTTAGTATAATTTTACCAGTATCAGGGTTTTCAGTTTGTTGGTATTCTGCATACAAGTTTTCTATTGTGTTGTCCCAGCAAGGGATGTATTCTTTCCTGAGCCCTTGGGGTATGTTACATTTGGCTGCACCAATTATGACTCTCACAAATCTTTTGTAGTTTTCTGCTTTTGGGGCTACCCAGCGGAGATTGCTGTCAGCTTCCCATGTATACAGATCCCAGGTAGCTTTCTTAAAATTCCATCGTGGCTTGTTAATGGAATTTATTATTCCTCGTTATCCTTTGGGATACACCTAATTTAATTTGCAACTATTTGATGTAATATAGTTTGAAAAAATTTGAATAATTCCGTAAAATTTTACTGAGTAATATATTCAGCTCTCTCAATACGTAATTATTTGGGCAACAGCACATAACTGATTCTTAGATGAAACCAGTCCTAAATGATTGTAGTTCCTGTGCTTATCCAATCACTAAAGGTCACTACTGATAGGACAACAGTGAACATGCCGTGGGTTCACTTGTCAGCAAGTAGCCAGTGAGCTCTCAATTTAACATAGCTGTTTCACTGAGTGAGATGGCGTAATGGTTAGCACACTGGCCTCGCATTAAGAGAGGATGATAGTTCAAAATCATGTTCATCCATCCTGATTTAGATTTTCCGTGGTTTTCCTGGATGACTTCCGCCAAATGCCAGGATCATTCCTTTGAAAGGACATGGCCAGTTTCCTTCCTCTTCCTTCCCTAATCCAAGCTTCTGCTCCATCTCTAATGACCTCAATGTCAACGGTATGGTGAACACTAATCTCCTCCTCCTAACATACTTCTCTTCATTTCCATACATACTTCTGCTGTTATTACCTTTCTCCAATACTCTACTTCCATCACAATAAAATTAATATGTCACTTCTCATCTGTCTCCCCGCCGCCCCCCCCCCCCCCCCCCCCCAATACTTATAATATAATTCCAAATAACTTTTTATGTTAAATAAAAATAAAAAATTAAGAAAAGTTCTTCATTGTGCCATTTAGTACATCGATTATCGTCCCATTCCACAATTAATTCAAACTCAAACTTAGCCTCAGTAATGAATAATCAAATGTAAATATATGTTGATTCCTTTCTCTCAACACAGTAATTAATTCATCGATTCTTTTGTAACCACAGGCAGTGTTCCATTTGCTGATCCATATTGTAAATAACTAAGTTTTACCTAACAGCTTTACATTTAAGCCATGTGGATAAAATTTCAATCCCTCTTACAATAATTGTACTTAGGTTACACAGATATATAGAATTATTAATTCCTTTCATAGTTATACTCCTTCAGACAATGGCAATGGCAATAGCAGCAGCAGCAGTAGCATAAGAAGAAGAGGAAGAAGAAACAGAAAAAGACCATTCCTCGTAACTATTTTTCTTAGTCAGCATCTTAAAAACTCCATTCTCCATTCATTAACGACATGACATGGTCAGTGTTCAATATGCCTCCTGCTACCACAGTAGTTGCAATGGCTAACCAACTTATTACATAGTTACATAAAAGTGCTTGTGACAGTTTTTTAATGTGTTCACATTAGGCCACTGTTGTATTTCCAACTAACCTTCAGCAGTGGCTGATAAAACAACTAACATCTATAACATCTTTTGCTTTACATAAAATATCTAAACTGTCACAACTTGACTCCTCGCCTTTAACAGTAGATAAATAATTAATCAGGTAATACTGTTATTCCCAAGTAATTAAATAAATTTGGCAGCGGTAGCAGATAGTTGATCCATATCTTACCACTTATAGTAATTTTTTTTCCATTTATTTATTTATTTATTCATCCATAAACAAATTTCTTTGTACAGATGTTGTCATTATATACGAAAGCACTGGCAGGTCGATAGAAACACAAACAGACACATACATACACACAAAATTAAAGCTTTCGCAACCAATGGTTGCTTCGTCAGAAAAGAGGGAAGGAGAAGGAAAGACGAAAGGATGTGGGTTTTAAGGGAGAGGGTAAGGAGTCATTCCAATCCCGGGAGCGGCAAGACTTACCTTAGGGGGAAAAAAGGACAGGTATACACTCGCACACACACACACACACACACACACACACACACACACACACACACACACATATCCATACGCACATACACAGACACAAGCAGACATTTGTAAAGGCAAAGAGTTTGGGCAGAGATGTCAGTCGAGGCGGAAGTAAAGAGGCAAAGATGTTGTTGAAAGACAGGTGAGGTATGAGCGGCGGCAACTTGAAATTAGCGGAGGTTGAGGCCTGGCGGATAACGAGAAGAGAGGATATACTGAAGGGCAAGTTCCCATCTCCGGAGTTCTGACAGGTTGGTGTTAGTGGGAAGTATCCAGATAACCCGGACGGTGTAACACTGTGCCAAGATGTGCTGGCCGTGCACCAAGGCATGTTTAGCCACAGGGTGATCCTCATTACCAACAAACACTGTGTGCCTGTGTCCATTCATGCGAATGGACAGTTTGTTGCTGGTCATTCCCACATAGAAAGCTTCACAGTGTAGGCAGGTCAGTTGGTAAATCACATGGGTGCTTTCACATGTGGCTCTGCCTTTGATCGTGTACACCTTCCGGGTTACAGGACTGGAGTAGGTTGTGGTGGGAGGGTGCGTTGGACAGGTTTTACACCGGGTGCAGTTACAAGCGTAGGAGCCAGAGGGTACGGAAGGTGGTTTGGGGATTTCATAGGGATGAACTAAGAGGTTACGCAGGTTAGGTGGATGGCGGAAAGACACTCTTGGTGGAGTGTGGAGGATTTCATGAAGGATGGATCTCATTTCAGGGCAGGATTTGAGGAAGTCGTATCCCTGCTGGAGAGCCACATTCAGAGTCTGATCCAGTCCCGGAAAGTATCCTGTCACAAGTGGGGCATTTTTGTGGTTCTTCTGTGGGAGGTTCTGGGTTTGAGGGGATGAGGAAGTGGCTCTGGTTATTTGCTTCTGTACCAGGTCGGGAGGGTAGTTGCAGGATGTGAAAGCTGTTTTCAGGTTATTGGTGTAATGGTTCAGGGATTCCGGACTGGAGCAGATTCGTTTGCCACGAAGACCTAGGCTGTAGGGAAGGGACCGTTTGATGTGGAATGGGTGGCAGCTGTCATAATGGAGGTACTGTTGCTTGTTGGTGGGTTTGATGTGGACGGACATGTGAAGCTGGCCATTGGACAGATGGAGGTTAACGTCAAGGAAAGTGGCATGGGATTTGGAGTAGGACCAGGTGAATCTGATGGAACCAAAGGAGTTGAGGTTGGAGAGGAAATTCTGGAGTTCTTCTTCATTGTGAGTCCAGATCATGAAGATGTCATCAATAAATCTGTACCATACTTTGGGTTGGCAGGCCTGGGTAACCAAGAAGCCTTCCTCTAAGCGACCCATGAATAGGTTGGCGTACGAGGGGGCCATCCTGGTACCCATGGCTGTTCCCTTTAATTGTTGGTATGTCTGGCCTTCAAAAGTGAAGAAGTTGTGGGTCAGGATGAAACTGGCAAAGGTAATGAGCAAAGATGTTTTAGGTAGGGTGGCAGGTGATCGGCGTGAAAGGAAGTGCTCCATAGCAGCAAGGCCGTGGACGTGCAGAATATTTGTGTATAAGGAAGTGGCATCAATGGTTACAAGGATGGTTTCCGGGGGTAATAGATTGGGTAAGGATTCCAGGCGTTCGAGAAAGTGGTTGGTGTCTTTGATGAAGGATGGGAGACTGCATGTAATGGGTTGAAGGTGTTGATGTACGTAGGCAGAGATACGTTCTGTGGGGGCTTGGTAACCAGCTACAATGGGGCGGCCGGAATGATTGGGTTTGTGAATTTTAGGAAGAAGGTAGAAGGTAGGGGTGCGGGGTGTCGGTGGGGTCAGGAGGTTGATGGAGTCAGGGGAAAGGTTTTGTAGGGGGCCTAAGGTTCTGAGGATTCCTTGAAGCTCCGCCTGGACATCAGGAATGGGATTACCTTGGCAAACTTTGTATGTGGTGTTGTCTGAAAGCTGACGCAGTCCCTCAGCCACATACTCCCGACGATCAAGTACCACGGTCGTGGAACTCTTGTCCGCCGGAAGAATGACGATGGATCGGTCAGTCTTCAGATCACGGATAGCTTGGGCTTCAGCAGTGGTGATGTTGGGAGTAGGATTAAGGTTTTTTAAGAAGGATTGAGAAGCAAGGCTGGAAGTCAGAAATTCCTGGAAGGTTTGGAGAGGGTGATTTTGAGGAAGAGGAGGTGGGTCCCGCTGTGACGGAGGACGGAACTGTTCCGGGCAGGGTTCAATTTGGATAGTGTCTGGGGGAGTTGGATCATTAGGGGTAGGATTAGGATCATTTTTCTTCGTGGCAAAGTGGTATTTCCAGCAGAGAGTACGAGTGTAGGACAGTAAATCTTTGACGAGGGCTGTTTGGTTGAATCTGGGAGTGGGGCTGAAGGTGAAGCCTTTGGATAGGACAGAGGTTTCGGATTGGGAGAGAGGTTTGGAGGAAAGGTTAACTACTGAATTGGGGCGTTGTGGTTCCAGATTGCGTTGATTGGAATTTTGATGTTTTAGGAGGGAGTGGAGCTGGAAGTGGGAGATTGAGTAGATGGGAGAGACTGGGTTTGTGTGCAATGAGAGGAGGTTGTGGTTTGCTGGAAAGCTTGTGAAGGGTAAGTGAGTTGCCTTTCCGGAGGTGGGAAACCAGGAGATTGGATAATTTTTTGAGGTGGAGGGTGCCATGCTGTTCTAATTTGTGGTTGGCCTGTAGGAAGATGCTTTGAACAGTCGGCGTGGATGCGGGAGAGGAAAGATTGAGGACTTTTATTAAGGATAGGAGTTGACGGGTGTGTTCATTGGCTGAGTTGATGTGTAGGTGAAGGATTAGGTGGGTGAGGGCAATGGATTATTCAGTTTGGAACTGGTATAGGGACTGATGGAAAGAAGGGTTGCAGCCAGAGATGGGAACTTTAAGTGTGAGGCCTTTGGGGGTAATGCCAAATGTCAGACAAGCCTGAGAAAATAAAATATGGGAGCGTAATCTGGCTAGGGCGAAGGCATGTTTGCGGAGGGAATGTAAATAAAACTTAATGGGGTCGTTGTGGGGGTGTTGTGAGAGTGACATGGTATTAGAAGGTGGAAAGTGTAACATGAGGCTGAAATGAAAATGAAAAAATTATACACTCCTGGAAATTGAAATAAGAACACCGTGAATTCATTGTCCCAGGAAGGGGAAACTTTATTGACACATTCCTGGGGTCAGATACGTCACATGATCACACTGACAGAACCACAGGCACATAGACACAGGCAACAGAGCATGCACAATGTCGGCACTAGTACAGTGTATATCCACCTTTCGCAGCAATGCAGGCTGCTATTCTCCCATGCAGACGATCGTAGAGATGCTGGATGTAGTCCTGTGGAATGGCTTGCCATGCCATTTCCACCTGGCGCCTCAGTTGGACCAGCGTTTGTGCTGGACGTGCAGACCGCGTGAGACGACGCTTCATCCAGTCCCAAACATGCTCAATGGGGGACAGATCCGGAGATCTTGCTGGCCAGGGTAGTTGACTTACACCTTCTAGAGCACGTTGGGTGGCACGGGATACATGCGGACGTGAATTGTCCTGTTGGAACAGCAAGTTCCCTTGCCGGTCTAGGAATGGTAGAACGATGGGTTCGATGACGGTTTGGATGTACCGTGCACTATTCAGTGTCCCCTCGACGATCACCAGTGGTGTACGGCCAGTGTAGGAGATCGATCCCCACACCATGATGCCGGGTGTTGGCCCTGTGTGCCTCGGTCGTATGCAGTCCTGATTGTGGCGCTCACCTACACGGCGCCAAACACGCATACAACCATCATTGGCACCAAGACAGAAGCGACTCTCATCGCTGAAGACGACACGTCTCCATTCGTCCCTCCATTCACGCCTGTCGCGACACCACTGGAGGCGGGCTGCACGATGTTGGGGCGTGAGCGGAAGACGGCCTAACGGTGTGCGGGACCGTAGCCCAGCTTCATCTAGACGGTTGCGAATGGTCCTCGCCGATACCCCAGGAGCAACAGTGTCCCTAATTTGCTGGAAAGTGGCGGTGCGGTCCCCTACGGCACTGCGTAGGGTCCTACGGTCCTGGCGTGCATCCGTGCGTCGCTGCGGTCCGGTCCCAGGTCGACGGGCACGTGCACCTTCCGCCGACCACTGGCGACAACATCGATGTACAGTGGAGACCTCACGCCCCATGTGTTGAGCAATTCGGCGGTACGTCCACCCGGCCTCCCGCATGCCCACTATACGCCCTCGCTCAAAGTCCGTCAACTGCACATACGGTTCAAGTCCACGCTGTCGCGGCATGCTACCAGTGTTAAAGACTGCGATGGAGCTCCGTATGCCACGGCAAACTGGCTGACACTGACGGCGGCGGTGCACAAATGCTGCGCAGCTAGCGCCATTCGACGGCCAACACCGCGGTTCCTGGTGTGTCCGCTGTGCCGTGCGTGTGATCATTGCTTGTACAGCCCTCTCGTAGTGTCCGGAGCAAGTATGGTGGGTCTGACACACCGGTGTCAATGTGTTCTTTTTTCCATTTCCAGGAGTGTATATATGGGGAGAGATAAAGGTGAACTAGAAAGCAACTGAAGATCTGGTGTGAAAAAGTCGAAAAAGTGTTGGTTAAAGCTGAGCTATGTTGATCCTGTGGTGAACCTAGGTTGGCAAACAACGAGGTGCACAAACGTGAAGTGGTTGTGTTGCCTCCAAAACACGTTAAAGGGTGGAGAAATTCGGGAAAATTTCGAAAAAACTACGTGTAAATGTATTAAAAGGAGTGGTTTTGTGGTGGCAGATTATGAGAATGAGGCTAACAATTGTCTGACGAAGAAATAATGACGTTAAAACCTGTGGGAAGCGGCTAAAAATGATCAATGATGTGTGAAAAAACGGAAATGGAAATAAAGCGAAATTTATTAGAACTAGCCGAAATGGTTGTTTAATAGGTGAAAGGAACTGTTTGTGAACTAGAAACGGTGGATTTTATGGCGGCGGTAGTGTTGAAAGCGGGAAAAAAAAATAATTTTTTTTTTGGTTATGGTTTCGAAGTAGGTTACGTATTATTACGTATTATTGAGTATATATCGGCGGGATAAAATTGTATAGTAAATTACGCTGAAAAGGAGAAGGTGAATACAAAGTGAAGCTACTGGCAGAACACAGAAATAGAAAATAAGAAGACAGAAAAGATTTCGAAATGCAACAGTGACAATAATAAACGTGATTGTTGGGTTCAAATTAATGATATGAATATAATAGGGAAACATTCCAAGCGGAAAAAATATATTTAAAAACAAAGGTGATGTGACTTACCATACAAAAGCGCTGGCAGGACGATAGAAACACAAACAGACACATACATACACACAAAATCCTAGCTTTCGCAACCAATGGTTGCTTCGTCAGGAAAGAGGGAAGGAGAGGGAAAGACGAAAGGATGTGGGTTTTAAGGGAGAGGGTAAGGAGTCATTCCAATCCTGGGAGCGGAAAGACTTACCTTAGGGGGAAAAAAGGACAGATATACACTCGCACACACACACATATCCATCCGCACATACACACACACAAGCAGACACGAACACACGTGGTTTCCGTTTTCAATTACGGAGTGGAATAGAGTGTGTCCCGACATGTCAGGCCAATAGATGTTCAATGTTGTGGCCATCATTTGCTGCACACAATTGCAATCTCTGGCGTAATGAATGTCGTACACGCCGCAGTACATCTGGTGTAATGTCACCGCAGGCAGCCACAATACATTGTTTCATATCCTCTGGGGTTGTAGGTCTGACATGTCGGGACACACTCTACACCACTCCGTAATTGAAAACGGAAACCACGTGCGTACGTGTACCTCACCCCTCATGGTAATGTACATGTGCGTCAGTGAAAAAGAGCAATAAAAAGGTGTTAGCATGTGGACGTAATGTGCTGTTCCAGTCTCTTCTGTACCTAAGGTCCATCACCGTTCCCTTTGGATCCCTACGTAATTCGGTGCTCTCCGATACACACGATCGAACAGCGGAGGAGTGGTAATCAAGTGTCAACTTTAGGTTACAATATCTCCGGATGTACTTAACATTTTACAATGCAACAAATGGCACTGATTACGTATTTGTTTATATGTTCAGATGTGCTAACAAAACTAACGTGGTTCCATTTAAAAAAAACGTAGGTTTGTGTTAAAAAACATACCTCCGTGCATTTTTCTATGGTTTGTATTAAACAATTACACTAGCCCCTCTCCTCACGTTCGGTCTGTGGAAACGGTTCGTCAGTATTTGATGTGGTTTACGAAATATATCCAGCGGTAACGTTAGGTGTCTGTATATATATAAAACAATCTAAAAACAAAGATGATATAACTTACCAAACGAAATCATTGACATGTTGATAGACACACAAACAAACACAAACACACACACAAAATTCAAGCTTTCGCAACCAATGGTTGCTTCATCAGGAAAGAGGGAAAGACGAAAGGATGTGGGTTTTAAGGGAGAGGGTAAGGAGCCATTCCAATCCCGGGAGCGGAAATACTTACCTTAGGGGGAAAAAAGGACAGGTATACACTCGCACACACACACACACACACACACATCCGTCCGCACATACACAGACACAAGCAGACATTTGTGAAGTCAAAGAGTTTGGGCAGAGATATCTTGCCTTTACAAATGTCTGCTTGTGTCTGCGTATGTGCGGATGGATATGTGTGTGTGTCGAGTGTATACCTGTCCTTTTTTCCCCCTAAGGTAAGTCTTTCCGCTCCCGGGATTGGAATGGCTCCTTACCCTCCCCCTTAAAACCCACATCCTTTCGTCTTTCCCTCTCCTTCCCTCTTTCCTGATGAAGCAACCGTTTGTTATGAAAGCTTGAATTTTGTGTGTATGTTTGTGTTTGTTTGTGTGTCTATCGACCCGCCAGCACTTTCGTTTGGTAAGTCACATCATCTTTGTTTTTAGATATATTTTTACCACGTGGAATGTTTCCCTCTATTTTTATATATATATATATATATATAAACACACACACACACAATTTCATAATGCAGAAGAACCTGCTTCAATCAAAAGAAATAGATCCCAAGACTCCTCTAATACTTGTATGGGTAAATTACAATCTAGAATGTCCACTTTATAATTGATTAACCTGATTATTTATTTATGCCAATTTTTTGCTGCATAAATTCTCTAATCGAGTAAAAACTATTTTTTAATAAATATTCTTTAAGGAAAGCTTTAAATTTACAGAGTTCCTATATGTTTTTGATTTCTTTTGGCAGTTTATTGTATACCTTGACACCTTGGTAAAACATAGTGGTTCGGGTTTTTGTTTTATTCATTCTGTCTAGGTACAAGCAATTACTGTTTATGGTTTGGTGATCATGTATGCAGCTGTTTGCTAAATATTGCTCAATACTTTTGTGAATAAAAACTGTAGTTTGTGAGATATATTCGCTTGGGATTGTCAGAATACCGCATTTTTTAAATAACTCACTGCAGTGTGTTCTTTTGTGACTCTTGCTCATTATTCTGATAACTCGTTTTTGCAATCTGAACACATATTTCACATTTTGGGCATTTGCACGCCAGAATGTTATGCCATAACTTATTATAGAATGTATGTGTGCAAAGTATGTCATTCTCTGGCATGAACTATTGCACACAGTGACTAATATTTGTAAGGCATAGCATGCTGTGCTTATTTTTTTTTCCCCAAGCATCCTAATATGTTCATCCCATTCTAATTGTTGATCAACATACATACCCAAAAATTTTGTGCTGGCTACACACTCTATGGTTTCATTTTGAACTTTAAATTTTCTCATATTCGGTTTTTTCTTTATATAGAAGTTTATGTTATTAGTCTTTTTCACATTAAGGGTTACTTTGTCGTTATTTGACCAGTTGTGAACTGCCATAAGTGTCTTTTCAGCTTTTACATTTAACATTTCTGGTGTCCTGTCTGTAATTATTGTATTGCGGTCATCAGCAAATAACACTGTTTCAACTTGCATTACCCACTGTGGGAAGCCATTAATATAAATAAGAAATAGTACTGGGCCTAACACACTCCCCTGAGGTACTCCAATGTTCAAATATTCTTCATCTGAAAGATGTTTCACTAAATAATTTGAGCTACTTGAAATCTGAGATATCTCCACCCTCTGCACTCTGTCCACAAGATAAGATCTAAACCATTTCTTTACAACCCCCCTGATTCCTAGAGCTTCAAGGTTACCTAGTAGTATTTCATGGTCAACTGTATCAAATGCTTTATTGAGATCTAGGAAAATACCTGTTACTTGTTCTCCTTTATCTAGGGCTTCTAGACTACTCTTGTAAATTTTTCTATAGCTGCTTCTGTTCCCTTTCCAGTCCTGAAACCAAACTGTTCTTTGCATAGGAATTGGTATTTATTTAAGTTGTCCATAAGTCTGTTTTTCATAATACTTTCCATTATTTTTGAAAAAGAAGACAGCAGTGAAACTGGTGTGTAATTCTCTATGTTTTCTGTATCACCTTTTTTGTGTATGGGAAGAGTTTTTGCGTGCTTTAGATAATTAGGGAAGCAACCTGATGAGAATGACTCATTTATAATGTCTGCTAAGGGTTCTTTTATGCTGCTAATGCAGTCTTTTAGTATACACATTCGAACTTCATCAAAACCTGTGGATAATTTACTCTTGAATTTATGTACAATGCTACTGATTTCCTCTCCATTGGTGGGTAGCAGTAGCATTGTGTGAGATGTATTATATTATTAGCAATATATTATATTATTAGTGATTCTGAAGGCTCACAGAACTTAATAGTATTTTCTATATAACTGAATATCAGTCACAAGCAGTAATTGTTGTTAAAAATCTCCTATCTTTATGATGTACTCGAGAGCTAAAATAAGTACTGATGGTCACACTAGTTCAAAATTTCTGCAATTTCATACTACATAGAGACACTGTGTTGATGTGGTGTTGTGTCACAGCTGATTCATTGGGCTGTAAGTGCGAGGTGTGTCTATAGTGTTCCATGGATCTTTTCAAGTACTGTGAGAGTTATCTGCCCCAGTGTTTGAAAGGCTACATTTCCAGGGGATCTTGTAAACACCAGTCTGCAGAGCCGGCAAGTCATCTCTGATGGAATCCAAAAGTGCTACTGTCTTTGGTGAAGGGTGAAAAATTACTTTATCTTTGTGATTGGTGGGGATACAATCTACTTTTAATGGCAGGTTTCACACATATCTGGCAGGAAAGGCATGGGTTTAAATCTCTGTCTTCTTCATAATTAATTATGTCCACCTTAAGTTTTATTCATAGCATCATGAGCATCTATTGTGGAGAATGCCCATTTGCTTCAGAAACTCTCTTAAAATGTAGAAGTTCATCCTGAACTGTTCTTGACAGCAATGTTATGTGCCCAGTGAACCAAAGTTCGGAGGACACTCATCGTGTGGAAAGGCTATTGCCAATTCTATGCATGTAAATATAAGTCTGTGTGAGACAGTTTCAGATAACTTCATGTCCCAAAGCGTCATCATCATTGAAAAGAACCAAAACATCCAAAAATGGAAGGCATCCCTCCTTTTTATTTCCATTTTAAACTGAATTTTTCATTGATGAAGTTTAGATGGTGTCAGAATTGTAATTTATCCTCATTGTGTGACCACATTACTAATATGTCATCAACATATCTCAAAAATACTGTGGGATTCAAAGAAGCAGATTGCAGTGGCTTATCTCGGAAGTCCATCATAAACAAATTGGTCCCCAAGGGGGACAGTTGATTACCCATGGTGACACCATCACTCTATGTCATTATTAAATTCACTACAATGCAGCTAATAGTGATTCATGAATATCTCAGCTTGGATTGACCCCATAGCCACAGATTCAGTTCTGCATACATTTTTCCACCAATTAAAGTCTCTAGCATTTGTGTATCTGTTTTTTAAAACAACAGATGTTGAGTTTTTGGGGCAGCAGTCTAAAATTTAATGGATGAATGATTATGCCAAAAAGACTTGAAGATGCCATTAAGTAGAATATGATTTGTTTTATTACAGTCTGTGAAGATATGTTGATAAGAAAACTACCAATCTAGATGTAATATTACAAGTTATGTATGCCTATATTCTGTACATATTTGTATGTAATATTTTATACTGTCTTTTATTTCAACAACTCCTGCATCATGAGTGATAAAATGAGCACTAAAAAAATAAATGATTAAATACATAAATACACCCTACGTAGATAAGTAGATACAGCATGAAATTTGCATGGCACTTGCAAGTGTTTGAAAATGCACAATATACCATGATACAAACAAGCCTTGATACAATCAATAAAAAGTTTTGTGAATATGACACCAACAGTATAATACCAGTTTAGAATCTAGAATTTTGATTGGGGCTAACCTGGCTTACACAGTCCTACCCAGTGGAAAATCTGGAAGAGTTATATACATAAATAAATGAGTGAAATATACAGGGTATCCCAGAAGGGATGGCCAATATACAGGGATTTGACAGGAATATTCATTCAATGCTAAAAGTATGGTAAACATGGGCTCAAAAATGCATGCCTTAAGATGTGTGAGCACTACTTCATCCTTGACTCTGTGAAACAAATTTCTTCTGTGGCAAGCACTTTGTTTTGAATGTTTTGAGAAGGAGGTAGTATGGACCAAAAGAAGAAAAAAAATTATCTAGTAAATATGAGCTCTAAAGTGCATACCTTAAGAGTGATAATCACTTGTTCATCTTCACTACTGTGGATCGCTGCTCTTCTACTGGGCAGGTACACATTTTAGAGTACATGTTTACTAGAAATTTTTTTTTCTTGTTTTGTTCCATACTACCTCCTTCCAAAATAAGGAAAGTGAAGAGTTTGCTGTAAAAGAGATTTCTTTCACAGTATCAAAGATGATGTAGTATTTGTAGCTCTTATGGTATGCATTTTAGAGTCCATTTTTTACTGGACTCTTTTGCTTTGAATGATTGTTCCTGTCCTGTCCCTGAAAATTGACCATTACTCCTGGGACACCTTGTATTTAACTGAATTTGTGGCTACTTCTGCACTAGTGTTCTAAAGATGAACATTTCAGTGGTAATTTATCACAGAAAAAATAGTGAAAATCTTGAAGCACCATCAAACTGCAAGGATATTGTTCCCAATAACATTTGATGATTTAAAAGTATCATATACAGTTCAAAAGAAGATGCCACATTTGTAATCATTGTAAAAGATGAAAATGGCCTTTATTTTCTGCATTAATGTCGATTTTGTCTCAAAAAGGCATTAATTTTTCAGCAACTAACTTTTTCAGTCAGTTGACATATTAGGTAGAATTATTGACATAAAACAAAATTCACTTTGAAAGTACGTAATCTTAAATGGGTGCTTGATAACACTTTATGTTTTCACAGGGATTGTATATGAGATAAATTGATAGAGACTCCGATTTCATCACATAATAAAAGAGGAAAAGGTGAAATCAACTACGTTCATCAGTACATTAATGAAATAGCAAATAAAGTGGTATGCCTTCATAGTTGAGTGGTCAGTGCATATTTAGCCATTTGAAGGGCTAAGATCCAGTTCTTGGCACTGTGAAGGGTTTAATTTTTTTCTTTTTATTTGGAGAATTACAACAGGATACAATCCCTCCTATGAGTTCAAGGGAGCAGCCACTTTAAAAAAATAGTGACTGTACTCTGAAAAAGCTGATGTAAGTTGTTAGCTTATCAGTATCATAACCATGTGTTCATCTGTACTGACTTCCAATGCCATCATAGCATACAGTGACACAGTGTTCAGGCAAGATCTTGTGGTTCTCTGAGCCTATCGATATAGCTTTTATTTCTGGCTGAGAGTAATTTATATGTCATTATTGTTAACATATGTAGTACAAATGTACTGTCTTAACATTTCAGATAGCATAAACTTCCATGTACTTCACTTTCTTGCAGTTATTAATTACAAAATATTTTTTTCATTATTGTCTGTATTTTTTTTCCTGATTTGACAACCTTATGTTACAGAAACAAACATGTCCCATCTGTGGACAGATCATTCATTATGAAAGAGAACCACCCCAGTTATGGTGCATTACCTTCAGGTGAAAAACAGCAAATGCAGCCACGCAAAAAACTAAGTGCTAAAGAACACTATCTCTCAGTGGCACGCTACGTAGCAGGACAGAGCACTAATGTTTCGAGGTAAGTTTGTTATCTAAACTTGGCATACCATTTTTAAACAAAGTTCATTGTGATTGCTTTTAATGTGATACACCAACAAGTTGTGACACACTTAAATACCTTGTGTACTGTGAATATTGCAGTGACTAGACATAATTAGTGCTGAATATGTTTCATCAACATTCGAGTTAGCATAAGGAGTTAACAGCTGGTAATTCAATTTATATACTAACGAATTTGTTTATCTGTAGTACCTTCTCAACTTGTCCATTTCCATTTGTTTATCTTTTCTGTTCATACTGGATGATCTGCTGTCAATGGTTCAGGACTGGTCAGCCCAGCTTTTTCTTCTTCATCATCATCATCTCCATCTTCCTTGTTATTTGAGGTAAAAGGTTAGCATAGCGCCTTGGAAACACAATTTATGAAACTCTTGAAACAGCAGCAGCAACAGCTGAAACTGCAGCAGCAATTCCAACAGCAGTTTCAACAACAGCAACAACAACATCAGCAGGAAAAGAGTAACTCCATCAAGAAGTTCAGCTTCTGAAGGATCAGCTGCAGATGCCGGGTACCCCTCCAATACAGGCAGTGGACACTTCCCAGACAGATACCCATATTTCCACCATGTAGTGTTGGGACACACATTACCAGCAGTTGAAACAGCAAGTCATCTCCTTCCAGGTCTTTGATGGCAGTTTTCAATGGGTTTTATCCTGTCGCTTGTTGCTTTCAAACCATTATTTGCAAAGATTCGATGTGGTCACATTGTGACTCAAATTTTATATGTAACTCAAACAACCAGGTCAGTCGTATCAGTGCAGGGTGACTGCTTTACAAGCATTAATGTGCTGCGGGCACATGACATGAACCGATTTTAGGACAGGTCATGCACATTTCGAAAAACAAACTCAAGAGATGCAAACCTGGTCCTACATCTACCACTGCCTGTGTCATGTTATCGTAATAGAAGCCGACTCAGGTACACACTGTGTCATCGTCCCAGGAATACTGCAGCCACAGATTTTACAACTGCTTCATTGTGAACTCTGGGGAATTTTATAGATGAAAGCCGAGAGAGATGATATGCTTACTGGCCAAGCTTAAAGAGGATCATGGAAACCATGGTGCATAGTATTTCAACCAAAGTATAGTATTTCAACCAGGAACAGCAGTGTGGACCTGCTCGTTTGGAGCAAAAGACACATGGACACCAGTAAAAACCCACAGACACCATTCATGTCTACCTGTGGCACCATCACCACCACCACTACCAGTGGTACACCATCGCCAGTCCTCCAACCTCACAGATATTACTTATGTCCAAGACAACCCTTGGCAATACCATTAGACACTAACATGGAGATGGAGATCTTATGCAACCTCCACAACCACAAGCATGAAAACCCTCATACACAAACTTTTTAACTAGGGACACAGTTGTCGAAATAACTCCACATCCAGTAGGGCATGCCAGCCCTCAATCTAGACAAGCTATCATTGGAAGGTATTTTGACAATTGCACATTCTGTAGAAATTGCAAAGGAAGCAAATGAGTGCCTTATGGCCCAACTGCAAGTAGCATGTTCCAGGTGTCACATCACCCCAGGAGCGTGAAATACCCTTAACCAGTTCCAAGATGGCAATGTCATGATTCATCAGTATCAGATGTATCAATAGCATTATACCTTATTGGTGTATGCAGTGAGCACGCAGACATGCTGAGTATCTGGATCACGAGTGTGCTGCACCAGTTGTGGAGAAGATGGACATCTCTGCAGAATTTGTTGTAAACCGCCAGGACAATCATATCAGGTTTCAGGCATGCATCAAATGATGATGCATAAGCTTCAGGCTGAAACGTAACTATTCTTTGGTTAAACATTTATATGGGGGTTTGTGTACTCATCCTTTCTGACGATCTGTCGCAGCTGAAGTCCTAAGTTTTCAGTAACTGTAACATTTAGCTTCAGAAAAGTTAAATATAAAATTCATCTTGTATTATGTTTTAATATATTTATTATACTTTCAAAACAAAATCAAAGCATTATTTCAAAGGCAAACAATACTTACAATACAAAAGGAGCAGCTACATGTTCACTGCTCAAAAACCAAAACCAGACTGACTTCCGTATGCCAATATGACTACCCCTATATATATAATCTAAACAATCCTGAACAATCCTTTTTTGATTATATATATAATCTAAACAATCCTTTTTTGATTAATTAACAATTAAAATTGACATATAGAAACTGAAAATACATATATTAATGTATGACTGCTCCAGAACAGTAAGTACACTACAATATTAGTACATGTCTGTTATTTTATTTGAGAATAACTTCTCTAATACATAATTACAATAATGCATTTACATTTTTTATTAATTACTAGAGGCTCCCTTCATGGAAAATGTTCCCTTCATTTACAGAGCTTCTACACTTTTAAATATAATGTAGTAATTATTTTTGTTGGTATAAATTTATTCAGGCATACATTACATATTCAGACCCGTTTTATTTACATGAGTGATCCCGAACTAATTTGGAGAATGTATGTGTTAAGTGGGTCTTAATGGGTTGTTGTGTTTCAAGGCACTAGTTCCCCCAGATGACCCTTTAGTTAACAAGCTATTTATAAACCTCACAATGGGCAACAAAGATGTCTGTTCTCAGTTGGTTGCAGGGGCTACAATGTCTTTGGTAAACCTCCAATTGTATGCTTGTCTAGGTTCCACAGAGTTAGCCTCACCCTGATGTAAGTTCATCTACATCTACATCTACATACATACTCCGCAATCCACCATACGGTGCATGGCGGAGGGTACCTCGTACCACAACTAGCATCTTCTCTCCCTGTTCCACTCCCAAAAAGAACAAGGGAAAAATGACTGCCTATATGCCTCTGTACGAGCCCTAAATCTCTCTTATCTTATCTTTGGGGTCTTTTCACGAAATATAAGTTGGCGGCAGTAAAATTGTACTGCAGTCAGCCTCAAATGCTTGTTCTCTAAATTTCCTCAGTAGCGATTCATGAAAAGAATGCCTCCTTTCCTCTAGAGACTCCCACACGAGTTCCTCAAGCATTTCTGTGTTGATCAAACCTACCAATAACAAATCTAGCAGCCCGCCTCTGAATTGCTTCTATGTCCTCCCTCAATCCGACCTGATAGGGATCCCAAACGCTCGAGCAGTACTCAAGAATAGGTCGTATTAGTGTTTTATAAGTGGTCTCCTTCACAGATGAACCACATCTTCCCAAAATTCTACCAATGAACCAAAGACGACTACCCGCCTTCCCCACAACTGCCATTACATGCTTGTGCCACTTCATATCGCTCTGCAATGTTACACCTAAGTATTTAATCGACGTGACTGTGTCAAGCGCTACACTACTAATGGAGTATTCAAACATTATGGGATTCTTTTTCCTATTCATCTTCATTAATTTACATTTATCTATATTTAGATTTAGCTGCCATTCTTTACACCAATCACAAATCCTGTCCAAGTCATCTTGTATCCTCCTACAGTCACTTAACGACGACACCTTCCTGTGCACCACAGCATCATCAGCAAACAGCCACACATTACTATCCACCCTATCCAAGAGATCATTTATGTAGATAGAAAACAACAGCAGACCTACCACACTTCCCTGGGGCACTCCAGATGATACGCTCACCTCCGATGAACACTCACCATTGAGGGCAA
Organism: Schistocerca americana; assembly: GCF_021461395.2. Taxonomy (NCBI): domain Eukaryota; kingdom Metazoa; phylum Arthropoda; class Insecta; order Orthoptera; family Acrididae; genus Schistocerca; species Schistocerca americana. The sequence goes on along the minus strand of NC_060121.1, from coordinate 694,449,084 downwards.
AGTACTTGGTTCAGTTACTTAAGAAGTCTTCGAGCCACTCACATATTTGGGAACCAATCCCATATGCTCGTACCTTAGTTATTAGTCTGCAGTGGGGCACCGAGTCAAACGCTTTCTGGAAGTCAAGGAATATGGCATCTGTCTGATACCCTTCATCCATGGTTCGCAAGATATCATGTGAAAAATGGGTGAGTTGCGTTTCGCAGGAATGATGCTGTCTAAAGCCGTGCTGATGCATGGGCAGCATCTTCTCTGTCTCAAGGAAATTCTTTATATTCGAACTGAGAATATGTTTGAGAATCCTGGAAGAAACAGATGTTAAGGATATTGGTCTGTAATTTTGAGGATCCGTCCTTCTACCCTTCTTATATACAGGCATCATCTGCACTTTTTTCCAGTCACATGGGACTTTACGTTGGGCAAGAGATTCGCGATAAATGCAAGCTAAGTAAGGAGCCAATGCAGTAGAGTACTCTCTGTAAAACCGAATTGGAATCCCATCAGGACCTGGCGATATATTTATTTTCAACCCATTCAGCTGCCTCACAACTGCAGGGATGTCTATCACTATGTCCTCCATATGGGAATCTGTACGAGACTCAAACGGCGGTATGTTTGTATGATCCTCCTGCGTGAAAGATTTCTCAAATGCTAAATTTAAAATTTCAACTTTTGTTTTGCTGTCTTCTGTTACCAGGCCAGACTGGTCAGTGAGTGAATGGATGGAAGCCTTTTACCCACTTACCGATTTTACGTAAGACCAGAATTTCAGCAAGATATTTTGCTAAGGTATGACGGTGGTAGTGGTTGTATGCTTCACGCATCGCTCTTTTTACAGCTTCACAAATCTCTACTAACTTTTGCCTGTTCTCATTCTCCTGATCTTTCTTGTACCATGAGTGCAATTGTCTTTGCTTCCTGAGCATTCTCCGAATTGCACTGTTAAACCACAGTTGGTCTTTTTCATTCGTAACCCACTTTTTCGGCGCGTACTTGTCCAATGTGTGATTTACAATGTGTTTAAAATGTATCCATAATTCTTCCACGTCCATTGTACCGGAAGTAAATGAAGTCGATTCATTTACTAAGTGGGATGCTAACAACTGCTTATCTGCTCTTTCTAGTAAGAATACTCTCCTAGCCTTCTTGACCGACTTTTTAACTTTCGTAACCATAGTTGTAATGACAACATCATGATGATGACTAATCCCTGTCTCAACACTGACACCGTCGATGAGGTCTGGTCTGTTCGTGGCTACCAGATCTAAAATATTTCCATTACATGTTAGCTGTTGATTTAGCTGCTCGGATAATATGTTGATAGGATACAGTGACTGTATGTCATCTGGGGTAAATTGACAGTTGCTGGAGCCTATAAGCAAGTCATGTGGCCGATAACGCTATTTGTCATCAATAGTCATTCAGCTGGAAACTTTTTGGACTTGATACCTTCTCACTGTTTGAATTCTCTGTCACTGGTGAAGTTCAGGTTGTCTCTGACATGGTTCCATTCCAGGAAATGGATGACCTCTGTGCTGCATTCACATCTATATTTGAATGTGGAGTGGTGTGTGCCACAGATTTACAGGCTCGTATCTCCTTGTGAGCAGAACCTGTGCCCCATTTGTGCTGAACACGACCTATTCTGGTCTTCTTATTGACAGCCATTAAACAGGAATGCAACCTACTCCAAAAAACTGGGGTGATTGAACCATTAAAGTACTTACTTGGCACACACCCCTAGAAGTAGTGAATAAACCCCACGGCTCCCTCTAGTATGCAGTGAGTGCGGGACCAGACACAGCCTTTGAGGAGGAGAAGGTTTTATGTTTCCACACAGATCCATAAAGGAGACAGGTCTTGGAAGGATTTTCCATAAAGGTTGCACAAACTGCTGCGGGCACATGACATGAACCGATTTTAGGACAGGTCATGCACATTTCGAAAAACAAACTCAAGAGATGCAAACCTGGTCCTACATCTACCACTGCCTGTGTCATGTTATCGTAATAGAAGCCGACTCAGGTACACACTGTGTCATCGTCCCAGGAATACTGCAGCCACAGATTTTACAACTGCTTCATTGTGAACTCTGGGGAATTTTATAGATGAAAGCCGAGAGAGATGATATGCTTACTGGCCAAGCTTAAAGAGGATCATGGAAACCATGGTGCATAGTATTTCAACTTGTGCCCGTCATCAGCCAGCACTGCCCCAACCTTGTGGTCCCACATCCTACCAATCTTGGGACCACATCCCTTAGGAATTTGCCGGCCCATTCTTGGGTCTGTATGGCTACTAGTCATGGATGCCCACACCAAATACCCACATTTAGTAAGCATGACATCCACCACAACAGAGGCTACAATAAATGCACTAGTTCACATTCTCGTCATTCATGGGCTTCCCCAAACGGTAGTAGGAGACAATGGGCCCCAGTTCACAGCAGTGGCTTTCAAACAATTCTGCTCATCAAAAGCATAAAACACCTTTTTAGTCTGCTATTGGATCCATCCAAATGGAGTGTATGTTATGGATATGTAAGCATGAAATGTCGAAAGCATTGGGGACCACCACAGCAACAGCAGTGCTCACACTGTGCCTGGGTACATACAAGGCCACCTTTCAACCAGGACTGTAGATAGGTGGAGCTCCTCCATGGAGACAACTGCAAAAGTTTCCCCATCTCCTGGCCCCAAAGTCCCAGAAACTCTGGACTTTGCACTTTTGTCATTACCAACCAGGAACAGCAGTGTGGACCTGCTCGTTTGGAGCAAAAGACACATGGACACCAGTAAAAACCCACAGACACCATTCATGTCTACCTGTGGCACCATCACCACCACCACTACCAGTGGTACACCATCGCCAGTCCTCCAACCTCACAGATATTACTTATGTCCAAGACAACCCTTGGCAATACCATTAGACACTAACATGGAGATGGAGATCTTATGCAACCTCCACAACCACACCTGACAACGCCTACATCACCATGGCCCAACATAATGCTAGATGTTCTTAGTTCCTCACACCTGATGTGGGCTTTACTGCCAACCATACCACTGGTTCACCTCCTGAAGCATCAACCATGATGCTTCTCGTCACGTGCGCCCATTTTTTGGGGAAGAGATCTGATATCTTGGTTTGGCAACTGAAAACCCATCGAAGAGCATGGAGTACTCAGGTGCTAGGTGGAGCAGTTACAGCCAGCAGCACTAGCTTTTGCTACATGTTAGGTTTTATCTCTCCAAATTATTCACTGGGTTTTGTTTATCTTTAAAGCTGTCTTCACTCATATGTTTACTGATTATTTGTCTTTTCTGTCTACACTTGGTGATCTGCTGTTCATGGCTCTAGCTTTTTCTTGTTTGCTCCTGACCTTCAGTCAAGTAAGGTGCTACCAGGCATAAAGCTAGAAATTGAGAAACCTTACAAATAAAAAATAAAAAATAAAACTTTCTAAAAGAAATTACCTAGATTCAACAAAATGTTACTTTCCTGAAAAGTATCACAGCTCACTGTAACAAGGCTGTTGTTGTTACAGCCCATTTATAAGTTTGATTGTATGATAAAATAATTGTTGTCATATAGAGATATTAAGCTGGCACGAGGAGATGTTTAATGTAATTGCTGAAGTGGCAGCTTTTTAAATTATTTTTTTCTATTATGGTTTTCCTGTTTTGTTGTTGTTGTGGTCTTCAGTCCTGAGTCTGGTTTGATGCAGCTCTCCATGCTACTCTATCCTGTGCAAGCTTCTTCATCTCCCAATACGTACTGCAGCCTACGTCCTTCTGAATCTGTTTAGTGTATTCATCTCTTGGTCTCCCTCTACGATTTTTACCCTCCACGCTGCCCTCCAATACTAAATTGGTGATCCCTTTATGCCTCAGAACATGTCCTACCAACCGATCCCTTCTTCTTGTCAAGTTGTGCCACAAACTCCTCTTCTCCCCAATCCTATTCAATACTTCCTCATTAGTTACGTGATCTACCCATCTAATCTTCAGCATTCTTCTGTAGCACTACATTTCAAAGGCTTCTATTCTCTTCTTGTCCAAACTATGTATCGTCCATGTTTCACTTCCATACATGGCTACACTCCATACAAATACTTTCAGAAACGACTTCCTGACATTTAAATCTATACTCAGTGTTAACAAAGTTCTCTTCTTCAGAAAGATTTATTTATTGTATGATAAACATTGCTTAAATAAGCACACACAGTTTGGAACAGTTTACCATTAGTTAATTATCAACGCAGTACATAACAGCTACTTCACATTATTTATGTACATTTTGACTCATTATAAATTCGTCAATGCTTTCATGATTTGATCTATAAAATGTGATAAATGAATTTCAGAACAAAAATAATTAATTTTAAAAAACACAGTATAATCGGACAGATAAAAAATATACTCCTAAGCAGCAGTGGGAGAACACATATATAAAAGGGCCTTGAAATTTGCAAGCTTTTGGAGCCAGTGACTCCTTCTTTTGGCAAAAGGGTTGAAGGGGAAGGAAGATGAGTGAAGGAAAAGCGGAAAAGCCGCTGTGAACCCTGGGTCAGGTAAGAATTACCAGACAGGACAAGAAGGAAAGACTGTATATAAGTTTGTATGCATGCATGTATGCATGTTAGTAGAGTCAGTTCTGTTGACAAAATTCAATATTGTAGGAAATTAAAAAAATAAATTTCTCTTTCTTCCACCTGCAGCAAATGTCATTGAAAAGTTTACAAATTATTTTAATATAAAGAAACATTAGCAGGCTGTTTGACGAACATCTACACATCTCTCCCAACATTGGTGAATTTGTTCTGGAAAATTTTGGAAAAACTGCCAAAAGTTCTTCATGTGCTGCCACTATAATTTAGTACAGAGTCTTCTGACCACTTTCAGTTGTAAAATAGGGAAAGTACCATGGTCTCCTCTGTTTAAGCTTGGGCTCTGCTTTCCTGGAAAATTCCTGCATGAGCAATGCTGCCTACATTTCCAACTCTTGGAAAGACTGTGACAGTAGTAGATTATAATTTCTTCCCAATCTTCAAGCCATTATTGACTGAACAATGTGATTTTCAAATTGCTTGCCTCAGCAGGGTTCACAGGAGTCTTGAATTCTGATAGTGTACTGAGTGCTCTCACAGTCTCAACCTCTGTACATAGAGCTCACTGAACAGTTTAAGAGAGAGTAGGAGTACAAATGTACAGCACAAGTAAAATATCATAACCAGAACAAACAAAAAGGGGCATATCATGATGTAGAAATTGACGTGTGGAAAAATTTCATCCTTCTGTGGATACTGTGTAACAGGAGCCTTCAGAATTTATTTAGTGCTTTTCATGTGAAGTTATGTGGCTTATAAATTTAATACATCAAGAATGATCAAGCACTGTAATATTAACTGTGGGAATACAGCAGAAAGTTCTCAGGAAGAAATAATACCTAGCTCAGTAAACAAGGACATGATTTACTGATAGCTGAAATATCCTTAGTAAATCTGCAACTTTTAGACACATATTTAAAAACTGATTTTAAGAGATAATCAGAAGAAATCATCAACATATGTCCAGTGTAAGGAAAATTAAAAATAAAAATTTTTGACTATATTCTGAAATTTTTGGCCTCCAAAACTAAGGACTGCATTGCATGACAAGGTGCACTATTGTTGTGTACTTGTGTATTGACTATCTAAAGGAAGGGATTTTTTAAAGTATGACTTCCTGTTTCATTAAAGACAACTGAGACCCATAATTTGATCACAGCATAATTACTAGAGATTCCAAACTAGCTAAAACCTAAACCTGTTATTAAATAAAATATGTACTGGATATGATCTCTGACCGAAACCGATCATATAATTAAAAATAAATTATACAGTAGCCTCACGTGTTAACAATATGTCATTTCCATAAAAAAAGTAAAGAGTAGTTGCTGCAAGTAGCTATATGAAAGGACTGTATACAAAAATGTTATTTCTACTTATCAGGTAGTGAACATGAAGAAGTCACATCCAAAAATATCAATAATAGTCCTGTTTCAACCATTGTCTTTTGACATCACTGAAGGATACTCTTCATGAGGCCTTCTGGCAAAACTTTCAAGGCCTGCCCCCCCCCTCCCCCAACTTCTCCTTTTCAGACATAGGCATCTTCCTAAAAAAATGCAGCCACAGATTTTACAACTGCTTCATTGTGAACTCTGGGGAATTTTATAGATGAAAGCCGAGAGAGATGATATGCTTACTGGCCAAGCTTAAAGAGGATCATGGAAACCATGGTGCATAGTATTTCAACTTGTGCCCGTCATCAGCCAGCACTGCCCCAACCTTGTGGTCCCACATCCTACCAATCTTGGGACCACATCCCTTAGGAATTTGCCGGCCCATTCTTGGGTCTGTATGGCTACTAGTCATGGATGCCCACACCAAATACCCACATTTAGTAAGCATGACATCCACCACAACAGAGGCTACAATAAATGCACTAGTTCACATTCTCGTCATTCATGGTCTTCCCCAAACGGTAGTAGGAGACAATGGGCCCCAGTTCACAGCAGTGGCTTTCAAACAATTCTGCTCATCAAAAGCATAAAACACCTTTTTAGTCTGCTATTGGATCCATCCAAATGGAGTGTATGTTATGGATATGTAAGCATGAAATGTCGAAAGCATTGGGGACCACCACAGCAACAGCAGTGCTCACACTGTGCCTGGGTACATACAAGGCCACCTTTCAACCAGGACTGTAGATAGGTGGAGCTCCTCCATGGAGACAACTGCAAAAGTTTCCCCATCTCCTGGCCCCAAAGTCCCAGAAACTCTGGACTTTGCACTTTTGTCATTACCAACCAGGAACAGCAGTGTGGACCTGCTCGTTTGGAGCAAAAGACACATGGACACCAGTAAAAACCCACAGACACCATTCATGTCTACCTGTGGCACCATCACCACCACCACTACCAGTGGTACACCATCGCCAGTCCTCCAACCTCACAGATATTACTTATGTCCAAGACAACCCTTGGCAATACCATTAGACACTAACATGGAGATGGAGATCTTATGCAACCTCCACAACCACACCTGACAACGCCTACATCACCATGGCCCAACATAATGCTAGATGTTCTTAGTTCCTCACACCTGATGTGGGCTTTACTGCCAACCATACCACTGGTTCACCTCCTGAAGCATCAACCATGATGCTTCTCGTCACGTGCGCCCATTTTTTGGGGAAGAGATCTGATATCTTGGTTTGGCAACTGAAAACCCATCGAAGAGCATGGAGTACTCAGGTGCTAGGTGGAGCAGTTACAGCCAGCAGCACTAGCTTTTGCTACATGTTAGGTTTTATCTCTCCAAATTATTCACTGGGTTTTGTTTATCTTTAAAGCTGTCTTCACTCATATGTTTACTGATTATTTGTCTTTTCTGTCTACACTTGGTGATCTGCTGTTCATGGCTCTAGCTTTTTCTTGTTTGCTCCTGACCTTCAGTCAAGTAAGGTGCTACCAGGCATAAAGCTAGAAATTGAGAAACCTTACAAATAAAAAATAAAAAATAAAACTTTCTAAAAGAAATTACCTAGATTCAACAAAATGTTACTTTCCTGAAAAGTATCACAGCTCACTGTAACAAGGCTGTTGTTGTTACAGCCCATTTATAAGTTTGATTGTATGATAAAATAATTGTTGTCATATAGAGATATTAAGCTGGCACGAGGAGATGTTTAATGTAATTGCTGAAGTGGCAGCTTTTTAAATTATTTTTTTCTATTATGGTTTTCCTGTTTTGTTGTTGTTGTGGTCTTCAGTCCTGAGTCTGGTTTGATGCAGCTCTCCATGCTACTCTATCCTGTGCAAGCTTCTTCATCTCCCAATACGTACTGCAGCCTACGTCCTTCTGAATCTGTTTAGTGTATTCATCTCTTGGTCTCCCTCTACGATTTTTACCCTCCACGCTGCCCTCCAATACTAAATTGGTGATCCCTTTATGCCTCAGAACATGTCCTACCAACCGATCCCTTCTTCTTGTCAAGTTGTGCCACAAACTCCTCTTCTCCCCAATCCTATTCAATACTTCCTCATTAGTTACGTGATCTACCCATCTAATCTTCAGCATTCTTCTGTAGCACTACATTTCAAAGGCTTCTATTCTCTTCTTGTCCAAACTATGTATCGTCCATGTTTCACTTCCATACATGGCTACACTCCATACAAATACTTTCAGAAACGACTTCCTGACATTTAAATCTATACTCAGTGTTAACAAAGTTCTCTTCTTCAGAAAGATTTATTTATTGTATGATAAACATTGCTTAAATAAGCACACACAGTTTGGAACAGTTTACCATTAGTTAATTATCAACGCAGTACATAACAGCTACTTCACATTATTTATGTACATTTTGACTCATTATAAATTCGTCAATGCTTTCATGATTTGATCTATAAAATGTGATAAATGAATTTCAGAACAAAAATAATTAATTTTAAAAAACACAGTATAATCGGACAGATAAAAAATATACTCCTAAGCAGCAGTGGGAGAACACATATATAAAAGGGCCTTGAAATTTGCAAGCTTTTGGAGCCAGTGACTCCTTCTTTTGGCAAAAGGGTTGAAGGGGAAGGAAGATGAGTGAAGGAAAAGCGGAAAAGCCGCTGTGAACCCTGGGTCAGGTAAGAATTACCAGACAGGACAAGAAGGAAAGACTGTATATAAGTTTGTATGCATGCATGTATGCATGTTAGTAGAGTCAGTTCTGTTGACAAAATTCAATATTGTAGGAAATTAAAAAAATAAATTTCTCTTTCTTCCACCTGCAGCAAATGTCATTGAAAAGTTTACAAATTATTTTAATATAAAGAAACATTAGCAGGCTGTTTGACGAACATCTACACATCTCTCCCAACATTGGTGAATTTGTTCTGGAAAATTTTGGAAAAACTGCCAAAAGTTCTTCATGTGCTGCCACTATAATTTAGTACAGAGTCTTCTGACCACTTTCAGTTGTAAAATAGGGAAAGTACCATGGTCTCCTCTGTTTAAGCTTGGGCTCTGCTTTCCTGGAAAATTCCTGCATGAGCAATGCTGCCTACATTTCCAACTCTTGGAAAGACTGTGACAGTAGTAGATTATAATTTCTTCCCAATCTTCAAGCCATTATTGACTGAACAATGTGATTTTCAAATTGCTTGCCTCAGCAGGGTTCACAGGAGTCTTGAATTCTGATAGTGTACTGAGTGCTCTCACAGTCTCAACCTCTGTACATAGAGCTCACTGAACAGTTTAAGAGAGAGTAGGAGTACAAATGTACAGCACAAGTAAAATATCATAACCAGAACAAACAAAAAGGGGCATATCATGATGTAGAAATTGACGTGTGGAAAAATTTCATCCTTCTGTGGATACTGTGTAACAGGAGCCTTCAGAATTTATTTAGTGCTTTTCATGTGAAGTTATGTGGCTTATAAATTTAATACATCAAGAATGATCAAGCACTGTAATATTAACTGTGGGAATACAGCAGAAAGTTCTCAGGAAGAAATAATACCTAGCTCAGTAAACAAGGACATGATTTACTGATAGCTGAAATATCCTTAGTAAATCTGCAACTTTTAGACACATATTTAAAAACTGATTTTAAGAGATAATCAGAAGAAATCATCAACATATGTCCAGTGTAAGGAAAATTAAAAATAAAAATTTTTGACTATATTCTGAAATTTTTGGCCTCCAAAACTAAGGACTGCATTGCATGACAAGGTGCACTATTGTTGTGTACTTGTGTATTGACTATCTAAAGGAAGGGATTTTTTAAAGTATGACTTCCTGTTTCATTAAAGACAACTGAGACCCATAATTTGATCACAGCATAATTACTAGAGATTCCAAACTAGCTAAAACCTAAACCTGTTATTAAATAAAATATGTACTGGATATGATCTCTGACCGAAACCGATCATATAATTAAAAATAAATTATACAGTAGCCTCACGTGTTAACAATATGTCATTTCCATAAAAAAAGTAAAGAGTAGTTGCTGCAAGTAGCTATATGAAAGGACTGTATACAAAAATGTTATTTCTACTTATCAGGTAGTGAACATGAAGAAGTCACATCCAAAAATATCAATAATAGTCCTGTTTCAACCATTGTCTTTTGACATCACTGAAGGATACTCTTCATGAGGCCTTCTGGCAAAACTTTCAAGGCCTGCCCCCCCCCTCCCCCAACTTCTCCTTTTCAGACATAGGCATCTTCCTAAAAAAATGCAGCCACAGATTTTACAACTGCTTCATTGTGAACTCTGGGGAATTTTATAGATGAAAGCCGAGAGAGATGATATGCTTACTGGCCAAGCTTAAAGAGGATCATGGAAACCATGGTGCATAGTATTTCAACTTGTGCCCGTCATCAGCCAGCACTGCCCCAACCTTGTGGTCCCACATCCTACCAATCTTGGGACCACATCCCTTAGGAATTTGCCGGCCCATTCTTGGGTCTGTATGGCTACTAGTCATGGATGCCCACACCAAATACCCACATTTAGTAAGCATGACATCCACCACAACAGAGGCTACAATAAATGCACTAGTTCACATTCTCGTCATTCATGGTCTTCCCCAAACGGTAGTAGGAGACAATGGGCCCCAGTTCACAGCAGTGGCTTTCAAACAATTCTGCTCATCAAAAGCATAAAACACCTTTTTAGTCTGCTATTGGATCCATCCAAATGGAGTGTATGTTATGGATATGTAAGCATGAAATGTCGAAAGCATTGGGGACCACCACAGCAACAGCAGTGCTCACACTGTGCCTGGGTACATACAAGGCCACCTTTCAACCAGGACTGTAGATAGGTGGAGCTCCTCCATGGAGACAACTGCAAAAGTTTCCCCATCTCCTGGCCCCAAAGTCCCAGAAACTCTGGACTTTGCACTTTTGTCATTACCAACCAGGAACAGCAGTGTGGACCTGCTCGTTTGGAGCAAAAGACACATGGACACCAGTAAAAACCCACAGACACCATTCATGTCTACCTGTGGCACCATCACCACCACCACTACCAGTGGTACACCATCGCCAGTCCTCCAACCTCACAGATATTACTTATGTCCAAGACAACCCTTGGCAATACCATTAGACACTAACATGGAGATGGAGATCTTATGCAACCTCCACAACCACACCTGACAACGCCTACATCACCATGGCCCAACATAATGCTAGATGTTCTTAGTTCCTCACACCTGATGTGGGCTTTACTGCCAACCATACCACTGGTTCACCTCCTGAAGCATCAACCATGATGCTTCTCGTCACGTGCGCCCATTTTTTGGGGAAGAGATCTGATATCTTGGTTTGGCAACTGAAAACCCATCGAAGAGCATGGAGTACTCAGGTGCTAGGTGGAGCAGTTACAGCCAGCAGCACTAGCTTTTGCTACATGTTAGGTTTTATCTCTCCAAATTATTCACTGGGTTTTGTTTATCTTTAAAGCTGTCTTCACTCATATGTTTACTGATTATTTGTCTTTTCTGTCTACACTTGGTGATCTGCTGTTCATGGCTCTAGCTTTTTCTTGTTTGCTCCTGACCTTCAGTCAAGTAAGGTGCTACCAGGCATAAAGCTAGAAATTGAGAAACCTTACAAATAAAAAATAAAAAATAAAACTTTCTAAAAGAAATTACCTAGATTCAACAAAATGTTACTTTCCTGAAAAGTATCACAGCTCACTGTAACAAGGCTGTTGTTGTTACAGCCCATTTATAAGTTTGATTGTATGATAAAATAATTGTTGTCATATAGAGATATTAAGCTGGCACGAGGAGATGTTTAATGTAATTGCTGAAGTGGCAGCTTTTTAAATTATTTTTTTCTATTATGGTTTTCCTGTTTTGTTGTTGTTGTGGTCTTCAGTCCTGAGTCTGGTTTGATGCAGCTCTCCATGCTACTCTATCCTGTGCAAGCTTCTTCATCTCCCAATACGTACTGCAGCCTACGTCCTTCTGAATCTGTTTAGTGTATTCATCTCTTGGTCTCCCTCTACGATTTTTACCCTCCACGCTGCCCTCCAATACTAAATTGGTGATCCCTTTATGCCTCAGAACATGTCCTACCAACCGATCCCTTCTTCTTGTCAAGTTGTGCCACAAACTCCTCTTCTCCCCAATCCTATTCAATACTTCCTCATTAGTTACGTGATCTACCCATCTAATCTTCAGCATTCTTCTGTAGCACTACATTTCAAAGGCTTCTATTCTCTTCTTGTCCAAACTATGTATCGTCCATGTTTCACTTCCATACATGGCTACACTCCATACAAATACTTTCAGAAACGACTTCCTGACATTTAAATCTATACTCAGTGTTAACAAAGTTCTCTTCTTCAGAAAGATTTATTTATTGTATGATAAACATTGCTTAAATAAGCACACACAGTTTGGAACAGTTTACCATTAGTTAATTATCAACGCAGTACATAACAGCTACTTCACACTATTTATGTACATTTTGACTCATTATAAATTCGTCAATGCTTTCATGATTTGATCTATAAAATGTGATAAATGAATTTCAGAACAAAAATAATTAATTTTAAAAAACACAGTATAATCGGACAGATAAAAAATATACTCCTAAGCAGCAGTGGGAGAACACATATATAAAAGGGCCTTGAAATTTGCAAGCTTTTGGAGCCAGTGACTCCTTCTTTTGGCAAAAGGGTTGAAGGGGAAGGAAGATGAGTGAAGGAAAAGCGGAAAAGCCGCTGTGAACCCTGGGTCAGGTAAGAATTACCAGACAGGACAAGAAGGAAAGACTGTATATAAGTTTGTATGCATGCATGTATGCATGTTAGTAGAGTCAGTTCTGTTGACAAAATTCAATATTGTAGGAAATTAAAAAAATAAATTTCTCTTTCTTCCACCTGCAGCAAATGTCATTGAAAAGTTTACAAATTATTTTAATATAAAGAAACATTAGCAGGCTGTTTGACGAACATCTACACATCTCTCCCAACATTGGTGAATTTGTTCTGGAAAATTTTGGAAAAACTGCCAAAAGTTCTTCATGTGCTGCCACTATAATTTAGTACAGAGTCTTCTGACCACTTTCAGTTGTAAAATAGGGAAAGTACCATGGTCTCCTCTGTTTAAGCTTGGGCTCTGCTTTCCTGGAAAATTCCTGCATGAGCAATGCTGCCAACATTTCCAACTCTTGGAAAGACTGTGACAGTAGTAGATTATAATTTCTTCCCAATCTTCAAGCCATTATTGACTGAACAATGTGATTTTCAAATTGCTTGCCTCAGCAGGGTTCACAGGAGTCTTGAATTCTGATAGTGTACTGAGTGCTCTCACAGTCTCAACCTCTGTACATAGAGCTCACTGAACAGTTTAAGAGAGAGTAGGAGTACAAATGTACAGCACAAGTAAAATATCATAACCAGAACAAACAAAAAGGGGCATATCATGATGTAGAAATTGACGTGTGGAAAAATTTCATCCTTCTGTGGATACTGTGTAACAGGAGCCTTCAGAATTTATTTAGTGCTTTTCATGTGAAGTTATGTGGCTTATAAATTTAATACATCAAGAATGATCAAGCACTGTAATATTAACTGTGGGAATACAGCAGAAAGTTCTCAGGAAGAAATAATACCTAGCTCAGTAAACAAGGACATGATTTACTGATAGCTGAAATATCCTTAGTAAATCTGCAACTTTTAGACACATATTTAAAAACTGATTTTAAGAGATAATCAGAAGAAATCATCAACATATGTCCAGTGTAAGGAAAATTAAAAATAAAAATTTTTGACTATATTCTGAAATTTTTGGCCTCCAAAACTAAGGACTGCATTGCATGACAAGGTGCACTATTGTTGTGTACTTGTGTATTGACTATCTAAAGGAAGGGATTTTTTAAAGTATGACTTCCTGTTTCATTAAAGACAACTGAGACCCATAATTTGATCACAGCATAATTACTAGAGATTCCAAACTAGCTAAAACCTAAACCTGTTATTAAATAAAATATGTACTGGATATGATCTCTGACCGAAACCGATCATATAATTAAAAATAAATTATACAGTAGCCTCACGTGTTAACAATATGTCATTTCCATAAAAAAAGTAAAGAGTAGTTGCTGCAAGTAGCTATATGAAAGGACTGTATACAAAAATGTTATTTCTACTTATCAGGTAGTGAACATGAAGAAGTCACATCCAAAAATATCAATAATAGTCCTGTTTCAACCATTGTCTTTTGACATCACTTTCAAGGCCTGCCCCCCCCTCCCCCAACTTCTCCTTTTCAGACATAGGGATCTTCCTAAAAAAATGTGAATCAGTTGCATCTTATTCTCACACATCACTCTTACAAATAAGTGTTTTTGATGTGAACACACCTTTGAGACCAGAGCAAGGTATGGGGCTCTGGTCAGTGAACAAAACAAAACAAACACTGTCTGAACAGGACTTGAAGGCCTAATGGTACCGAACAGCTTATGTAGCCAACAGGTGCACAGTTGTGTTTCATAGTACTTTAATTTCACTGTTCACAATCCCCCAATAAAACACAGTTATATGGCCAGTGCACTATTGTTTAACTTGCAATAAGCCTCGTTATTAGTTTGTAGGCGAAACTCCACATACTGCTACAATAGTTTACTGTTGAACATCTACGAGCAGTAAAAACATAACCACAAAGTCCACAGTTCTTGAAGAATAATCAGGTACATATGGAGCAGTCTTAACACTTTTTTCACAGTTAAATTGAAGCATTGTTGTTGTTATAACCAGCACAGGTTACATGTCTGAAACTCGGCCATGGACTGACTGTCTCATGACTAAAATTTGGTCCCTTATATATCATCACAATAATACGTACTGCAACCACACATTGTTCAAAGTTTAATTTACAGAAATTACAATTAAAACTTAACTCATTAAATTGACTGAATACATAAAAAAATTGGTTCTTTTTAACAGTTTCTTCTACTATGAGGGTTAAGCCAAATTATTTGTTTAAATCATGAAATTAACAAATGTAAATACGTAAACAATACTTTTGACAAAACTGAAAATTACTTGGGAATTAAGTAAGTGCTGGCTTTGCTAACATATTTTCGAATAGAGCCAAATAAATACGTAAAGATTACTAGCATTTTGTCTTCCAAATGTTTACAATTATTACAGAATTTATATTTGTTTATATATCAACAATAGAATTTAAGTTATGAAACAATCGCTGATTTCACCTATAACAAACGATACTAACTAGGAATAGTCAAAATAAATTAGAAAATCAATTACATACATAAAACTAAGCACAAAATTAGATCTGGTGTTATATCCTTTAAAACTGAGGACCAATCTTTCTCTATTATGAAAATGTATGTTAATGGTAAATAGTTAAAAGTAACAAAAAGAATTTAAGGAGGCAGATGGCAAGACAAGAGGGGAATTAAAATTATCCCAGCTTGCTTCGTCACATCCTGAGGACAATGGAGCATGTGGTGGGATGCCTGTAGCAACCAGCACAGCTGAGTACTGCATTGTTGGTGGTGTCATCGGAGCTTCTGGTGTACAAAGAGGAACATCATATGACAGCAAGTGACTTATGTATAAAGCTTTATGCTGAAAAGTGCAGTTTAGTTTGCTTCAGCTCCAAAAGAAGGTGTGATAGATTTTCTCTGTATGATTTTAGTATTAATAATTAATGATTGTGGCTTCATCGCTGAGAAAGGAAAGGGAATAGGAAAAAATTTAAAAGACATAACAGACAAAGCATAAAAAATTAATTTATAGGAGTGTGGCAAGAAGAAGATGAATGTAAATGGCGTTAATGGCAGATCCAAAGGAGAGGGAATCGTGGGGGAAGGATGCCATGCGTCTTTCCACATGTAAACACTGCTTAATTACAGTGTCTAGTTTCAAGAGACTACGGCATGTGAGGAGCATGTTTTACTTATTCTTTATTTATTATGAAGTGTTTTTCTCACCGGTACTGCTGTAGGTGTTCAACATTACTGTATAGGAACCATTAGGCCATCATACGTTTGCACTCATTTTTATTTCTTGTTACTTCTGTAGGAGCTTTCAGTCTGACATAGGTACTTGTCAAATATTGTGAAAGTTTTGTAGGTGCATGGTGGAAACTGAGTATCCAACACAGCCACTAGCAGGTTTTGTTATTTTGTAAGATGAACTGAAAGTGATCAACTCCAGCACTTCAATTGTCATCTGACTCACAAGACCATAGCCAGTTTCCAGTAAGACTGTACATTTTATGAGTGCTTTATATTTCCATCATATTCTCACCCTTCTTCATTTGTGCAAAACTTGTGTTGTCTTGTTTAATACAACCTTTTGGAACCATATCAAGCTTTTGTCACACCTAAACCTGTCACCCTGGACAGTGTCATTTGGTACTCCTGGTGGTGAAGAAAGAAAGGAAAGGTAAGACTAGAGATATAAGAAGTGAAGAAGGAAAGAGGACAGACCTGAAAGACAGACACCTTTCCCACCCACCAACCCAAGGATCCCTCCATGGGGACTTCTCGCTGGTGGACCATAAGACAGAGATCTTCACCAGTGCTACAGAATGCACAACACTGGCTTCACCACCACAGTCCCTAAAATTGCTTCTAACATTTAACTATTGAGAGCCTATAGAGAAAGTTGTAACACAATTAGTAAACTCTGTCTAACAAGCTAAATTACCAAAGAAAATCTTAAGCTAATCTGCCCTAAAAATGTATATAAACCCAACCACATGACTTACTGCTTTCAAAACAGTACAAATCCCCTCCCTGTGATTGCGTCTATCCAGTCAAGGCACATAATGTTTCTAGCTCTCTCTCTGCACATCTTTCCTAGCATGACTTCATTCTATTTTATCCTGGAGTAACATGATTACCTAATATTTGAAAACTTGAATGGTTTCACTCAAAGTTGGCTCACTTATTTCTGGTCACTGTATAACCTCAATTTTGACTTATAATATTGAAAGAGCGGGAAGCTAGTATACCAACACACTATCAATAAACAAAAACAATTGTTTTAATCTTTCCTAACAAGGGAACCTCCCCATCGCACCCCCCTCAGATTTAGTTATAAGTTGGCACAGTGGATAGGCCTTGATAAACTGAACACAGATCAATTGAGAAAACAGGAAGAAGTTGTGTGGAACTGTGAAAACATAAGCAAAATATACAAACTGAGTAGTCCATGGGCCACATAAGTAACATCATGGACGAAGTGTGCTTAGAAGCGCCGTGGTCCCGTGGCAGCGTGAGCAGCCGCTGAACGAGAGATCCTTGGTTCAAGTCTTCCCTCGACTGAAAATTTTACTTTCTTTATTTTTGCATAGTTATTATCTGTCCGTTCGTTCATTGACATCTCTGTTCACTGTAATAAGTTTAGTGTCTGTGTTTTGTGACCGCACTGCAAAACCGTGCAATTAGTAAACGAAAGGACGTGCCTCTCCAATGGGAACAGAAAACATTTGATCGTAAGGTCATAGGTCAACCGATTCCTCCACAGGAAAACACATCTGATGTATTCTATACGACACTGGTGACGGCATGTGCGTCACATGACAGGAATATGTTGTCGACCCACCTAACTTGTACACTTGGCGAATGGGTAAAAAGATTCTTCTACCTTGCCCGATTTAGGTTTTCTTGTGGATGTGATAATCACTCCCAAAAAAGTGATGAAAACATAAGAGTTTGTCACATAAACTGAAAATAAAAAATTAAAATTTACACTTGATGGAAGATTTGAACCTAGGACCTTTCATTCCGCAGCTGCTCACGTTACCACGAGACCACGGTGCTCCTGTGTTCCTACCGTCCTCATTGTTGCTTATCTTCCCTTGAACTACTCAGTTTGTATATTTTGCTTATTTTTTCACAGTTCTACACAACTTCTTCCTGTTTTCTCAATTTATCTGTGTTCAGTTTTTCAAGGCCTATCCACTTATAACTAAATCTGAGGGGGGTGCGATGGGGAGGTTCCCTTGTAAGTATCATAGCCTAGCAGGGCTCACAGCACTACTGTGGTTTATGGCCAAACCTTCATGTTTCACATGTTACTGGGACTGCCTTAGTGCGCAGCAGTTCATGCCCTGATAAATTCCAATACTAGCACCTAGTCAGCCATAAGTACTCTTCCCTACAGTTATCCCAGAACTGTATAAGGTCTGCTGGCTCCAGTGGCATGTATAATGTTACTTCCAAGTTCATGTGCAAATCCTTTCAACTCAACATAGCCCCAAAATAAAAGGAAAAGAAAACAGACCAACAGAAATTGGCCACTCACAGCACTGCATAATGACAGATGCTTATGGCTGTTCATGAGCAGGTGTGGCTCCTCGATGGTGGCGACAGTGGAAGTCAGCACTTCAGGCATGAAACATGCAGGACTGCAGATGTATTGTGGCGCTAATGCAGCATGCCAGAACCACTTCTTGATACCAAATTTGTAGGAGACCGCCAGATGCAGCCTCCTACACAAGTATAGGATAGATGAGTGGATTGCAGTGCTGGAGTCCTGTGGAGCATGAGACATCATTCAGTTAATAGTCGGTTATTAGCAAGAGTTGTACATTCACTCTGTGCAGTGGATGTGCAGAGTCCATATTGCTTGAAGGCACAGAGTACCACTTCAGCACTCAGCAAGCTGTTTGCAGGTGTATGTAGGCTCTGGCCTAGTCAAGGATCAGTGCAACGGCCCACTGCAGGAGGATCCAGCAGTCAGCGCATTGCTGTAGGTAGCCTGGTGTGGCTGTGGACGTCTGTCAGAGCCTCAGCACTCTCGTTGAGTGAATCTGCGCTTAACTTTGGCTCCAGGAATCTGCACGCCCCTGTTGTCAGTTGTCAAGATAGTATGTAGGTGAAAAACCCAACTGTGACATGAAGAACAGTCCGAGAGGTGGCCCAGCATACAGCCAGTGAGGCGGGGAGTGGTGGCACAGGCACCCCTCTACCAAGTTGAACAGTTCACAGATGGGCAGATTGGTTCTTTATTCATGGAATATTCATCTTCAGTCAGTCACTGTTGTGATGGGCAGGAGTGCAGCTCATATAAATGGAGTTCCCTCCACAGCCAGATGGCTGCAGACTCATAGTAGTGGACTCTGAGGTGGCAGCAGCTGATTGTATTCACCAGAGCACTGTGCAACTAGTAGAACTGACCTTCCATCAGTGTCTGTGATACAGATGGAATGGCCTAATTCTGAGAGTGAGTGGCAGGAAGGTGAGGGTTTTATAGCAGTCGATGATGTGCTGCAATCTGGTGAAGTCAGGTGGTCATAGGTTGTTGGTTACTGGGCAGCAGCAGGTTAGTAGCTGTGTAGTCACGAAAGATTCAATGAATACGGTCATTGCCCTCAGTAGTTGTAGATTTACATTCATCTGATTAGTGGACTTATTAAATTCTCCTACACATAATTGTTGTTGAATGCTTTAGTGTGAACAATATAAGGTCAAGATGGGTTGCTACTTACCATAAAGATGATACATTAAGTTGCAGATAGACAAAACTAAAAGAACTTACACATTAGCTTTTGGCTACATCCCTTATCAAAAAACAAACACACACACATTCATTCAGACGAGCAAGCACATCTCACATACACATGAGCACCAACTCCAGTAGCTTGGATGGGATTGCTGGTTCGAGCTGCAGGAAATGGCAATCATGTGTGTGTGAGGTGTGCTTGCTTGTGTGAATGAAGGTATATGTGTTTCTTTTTCTGATGAGGGCTGTGGCTGAAAGGTAATGCATAAATGTCTTGTAGTTGTGTCTGTCTTCAACTTAATGCATCATTCTTATGGTAAGTAGTGATCTATATTTTCCCTGTATTATTGATATTCCAATCTGGAGTTTCCAATGAATGATGTAATTGTTATTCATTGACAAATCAGTTCTTCTGAAGTTTACTAATCCCTCTGGACATATTTACTGAATTGCTTCATCATAACATTTATGCTGTTGGCCACAATATTAAGGACAATAGTGATATTTGCTGAAAATTCTTCCATCTAAAAATGTTAGCTTCTTGCCAGTTAGTATTTGACACAATCTTCTTTCTCCAATTTCATTGATTCTCAGCACAGATTTATTCTGGGTGCTGCACTAGGGTGCCGGAATGGAGTGTTCTCTCATATGAACATATTTGTGTATGTATTCAGCTTAGGTTGAATGTTACCTTGAACACTGATTTAATCCGTGCAAATTATAAAAATGGATATACATCTCCTCCTAAACCACTGGACCAATTTTAACCAAACTTGGTACACATAATTACTATCTGGAAAGAATCACTGTGGAGTAAGAACCACTCACCACTCACCTGTCAAAGGGGTGGGGCTGGGGGTACGGGTGGGGGTGAAAAACCAATGTACCATATGATGCGAAAATACCCAGTCTTTTGTTTGTTATCCATTATTTGAGGATGAGAAGCACATAGAGACTTGCAGCAAACTTTACACAGAATTTCAAACATTTATGGAACATTTTCTCACTGATGACCCTCTTAAAATGATGAAAGAAAAAAAGTGTACCACTTACTACATTTTTGCTGTCATGCAGAAAAACTGCCACATGATGAATAACATTTTCAGTTACGGCTTCTTACTACTAACTGTTTTAGTGACACATTTTGCAGATAGTATTCACACATACCACTGAATGTACCACAAAAATTACATCATTGTACGACATTTATTTCAGGAGATACTATGTCCTAAACACTGAATGCATGAACAACTACTGCATTAGTTTAAATTCATTACTTCGTTGCTTCTAATTCTTTTCACAACACATTTTGCAGACACTATCCACATTTGACACTGAATGTACCTTCAAAAATATACCATTTTACGACTCACAGTTCAGGAGGTATTGTGTCATAGACATTAAGCTGCATGAAAACGAAACTGCAGGGTGAAATTTGCTAGATGTACAGGTGAAATATCTGTACAGATAGGTGCAAAATATGTTAATATGTGTGAAATATATTTGACTTGTGGGTATGTAGGCAAAGACATCGGTAAAACGTACATCCTAAACCTCTCGAAGGATTTAAAATTTGGTATACATATTACTTACAATCTGGAAAGAAATACTGTAGGAGTAAGAACCACCAGCCTCCTCCTGGGGTGAGTGTGATAAAATGGAGAGAGAAGGGAGGACAGGAAGATGGCCAGACAGCAAGAGGGAAGGAGGAGATAGGCACAGATAGGAGGAGGAGGAGATGGACAGATGTAGGGGAGGGGAATTGGACAGAGAGAGGGGAAAGGAGGTGTTGGTCAGAGAAAGGAAAGAGAGGAGATGAACAGAGACACAGGGAGGAAGAGACAGGCAGAGAGGTGGTGGAGGAGGAAATGGACAGAGGAGTTCAACAGAGAGAGGGCTGAAGGAAATAGAATTAGAGGGGAGAGAAGATGGACAGAGAGAGGGAGGGGTGGAGGTGGTGGTCAGATACGGGGGGTGGGGGGGTGGGGGGGGGTTGATAGAGAGAGGAGGGAGGACAGGTGGATAAAGAGAGAGGGAATGGGAATAGAGAGGAGGGAGGATGAGGATGAGGAGGATAGAGAGAGGGTCAAGGAGGAGATGGACAGAGAGAGGGGGGGGGGGGGGGGAGGAGATGGACAGGGAGAGGAGGGAGGAGAGGATGGACTAATAGAAGATTTGAATAAATGAATACCTGGGCAATACTGGTATTTCAGCTAGTTGGTGAATGTAAGGGAACACTGCGTTTACAGTTATTGCTCACATATTCAATATTGTGTTTCGTGAACTCTATCTGACAGGACCAAATGACAGCTCTATCAGATTTGACAGATAATGAGAATCTTTCTTGTTTTTCATGAGCACCATCCATAAATTACATCACGTGAATTTCGTCATATTTGTAGTCCCCCTCCCCCCCCCCCCCCCCTTTCTCCTTTTCACAGGTGGTCACGTTTGTGTGATCCCCTCCCCTGGTGTGACATAACATATTTTGCAGTTTTAAATACAGAAATTATTAAAATAAAACAGCGCTTCCAAAATTATTTGTATATTTCTATATAAAATCTCTTTTTTCATAAAATCAAGAATAAACCAAATGTTTTAAAAATATAACAAATCAATGTACAATACAAAATTTAATCATCTTGTGTCCAAGGTCTCTGAACCCATTCCTTTACGTAATTTGTGACTGGCATAGCAGGCACTTCATTCTCGATTTGGATAATGTTAGGAACATTCAATGTGTTCACATCATCTTCATCCAACCATCTACCCCTGTCATTTATCAAACAAAGAACTTCCCTGGTGTGTCTTGATGCAATTCTTTGAGGATAAATCTTTGTGATGGGCAAAAGCTTTTGTTGGCTCTTTTGTGGATGCAAGTGTTGGTTAGTGGCTTTGCATGGTGAAAAATATGGGCCACAGATGCCACATGATTGTTTAAGTAAGTATGCCTCAACACTGTGTGATGTAATGCGCTCTTTCGCACATCAACGGCGGTTCTCATCACTTAATTGTCCACCTACCTCAATACTGCTGCTGATCTGCACACGTAACTCCAGACTGCAGCTACTAAAGAGATCTCAGAAAAGCAGTGTTGAAGAAACTGAGATTTCATAACTACACGTCGGAGGCCGCTATAAGTACAAAAAGCTGAAAATAGTCTTGTGAACTCTAAAGAATAAACTGGAAATGGGTTGCTGTTCAAATTTCTAAGTTCAAAGATCCTTTTAAACTTGCATTAGGAATTTTTTATTGCTATTAAGCAAGATCATCAGCCCACATGTGTTCAAATCATTAAAGTTCCTGTTCACAGTCCTCGTCACACTCAAACAACCAGAACACCAGAACTTTTCCTATCCAATTCCGAAATTATTTACAAGAGTAACACAGTCAATAAACTGCTGTTTACTTGGGCACTCGGCATTCAGTGGTTGTCTTTAAATAAAGTTTTTGTTCAGTACTGCCACGCTTTTAGTTCAAAGTTTACACACGTGCTTTTTTCCAGAACAAAATCTATCTCGACTCTTAAAATTTCACAAATAGTTATGGTAAACACCAACCACCTTTATCACTGTACCGAAACGTGGAAGTCACAATATCACTCTATTTTACACATAATGCGTTCGGACACTTTCAGCATGACCTGCTCCTTAGAAAGCTAGTCCACCACTTCCTTCTTCTCTCTGCCTCTACAAGTACCTCTATCTCCTGTGTTAGGTTGCAAACCATCTCACTTCTTATTGGCTGTACAGAATTACGGCCAATCAGAACTGACTTTCAGGGTGCAGCTTGCGCCAAAATCTAGCAAGAACCAACCACTGCTCTCACCTCATTGACGTCATTAAAATAAGCAACTCACTAGCCCCATACCAAGCCTCTGTGCAGAGGCTGGTGAACTGCCACTTCATATGCGGCGGCAGCTACTTATGGTGCGCCAGGCATATAAAACTTTGTACACACCATACACACCTGCATACCATACCATTGCTCAGCTTCCTCTGGCATGGCTATTTCATAACCGGCAACGAGCGACACGGCCCTATGGGATTCGCGCAAAGGATTGCCTCTCTGCGATGGATATGGCTGGTCTTCATGTTTTCCGTCGCGGTTGGAGCAGATTTCCACCTTGGTTCCTCCGGAGACCCAGACTTGTTTTAGATTTGACTAATTTTAAGAAAGATAGTATACCAGATTTTACATTCCAATCTCAGTTTTTTAACATTTTAGATGTGCATCACGGTTTTACCGTCATTTACACTGATGGCTCCAAACAGGAGAATTTCATTGGCTGTTCTGTAGTGTTCCCTGATCAGGTTACCCGGATTCACCTCCCTGATAAATATACCGTTTTCGCAGCAGAGCTCCATGCAATCCTGAAGGCACTGGAGCAGATGAATCGTGTTCAGGGCAATCGGTTTCTCCTCTGCTCCAATTCTCTTAGTGCCTTACAATCATTGCAGAATCTGTACCCAACTGAGGAGATGGTCCAGCTTATATATGACCAACTGTACTTGCTCCAACGGCAGGGTAAGGAGGTATCCTTCTGCTGGGTGCCTGGTCATGTAGGAATGTGGGGCAATGAACAGGCCAATCGGGCTGCCAAGAAGGCCTGCAGAGAGCAGGATGTGGTCCTGTTCCCTTGCAATCTGTCATTTCTGTACTCCACAAGAAATGCATGGAGTTGTGGGACGAAGAATGGCTGGTGGTGACAGCCAATAAACTGCGATTGGTAAAGTCAACAACTCGGCCGTGGCGTACCTCTTGCCGGGTGCTCAGGAGTGAAGAAGTGACCTTCACGCGTCTTCAGATTGGGCACTGTCCTCTCACACATAGTTTTCTATTACGGCAGGATGATCCCCCGATTTGTGATGTTTGTGGTGTGCACATCTCTGTCCAGCACATTTTAACAGACTGCATTTTATACCGTGATACAACGGCAGAAGCACAAGTTGATGGGGATCTGCCCTGTGTTTTAGCTAATGATGAGAAGTGTGTGTCTAGGATTTTAAAGTTTTGTGATATGTCTGGACTCTGGCCTAAACTTTTAGACTGGATGTTTTAGTGTATTGCAAAGTGACTGGCTCCTCCCCTTTTCCTTGTGGTCAGCCAGCCACTACCATCTGCTATATTGTTTTACCTCCCTAGACCGCTTTCTTCCTGGGTTGTCCATGTTTTACTGCTGGCAGCATACTTCGTCCCACGCTTCGGTGTGGGTAGGCACATATTTTTCCAAGCTAGTTTCCTGTGTCTTACGTTCTGTTTTATCTTATTGTTCTGAGTCTTTTCTTGACACCCATCTCAATCTGTTACTGAGCGGGCACTGAAGATGTTGCCATCGTGCACCCTTAAAACCCTCTCCATTTCCATCACCACTATCAAAACTCTCTTGTTAAACAAAGGAAATGAAATAAACTTAAAGCTGTACTTCAAGTCTGAAATTTAACTATGTAGTCATGAACATTCTGGCTGTCTCTTACATATTCAAACATGCTTGGACATCCATCATCCACTAGTAGGGGAACCACTGGTGGATTCGTTCCCATGATACAAAGCTGGAACACTTGCAAGTTCCTGTAGAGAATTACAAACTGAAAATTTAATATTGGCGAATTTCCCACAAACACTCACACAAGTACTCTCTTTCAAATCCACCCTAACACAAAACATAAATATCTACTTGAAATTCTTAAAGTTACTACCACAGCAAAATTATGAAAGGTTTTCTAAAATGAGAACTTTCCAAATTTGAATCTAAACACTGAAGGTGTTATCATATCTTTTCAAATAGTCACAGTTGGTGAATTTTAAGTGTTGGAATATTACATTTTTTACTGACTTTTGTAACTTCCAAATTATGACAGTTATTCTGACTGCTTACACTGGAGCCCACATACATTCATACAAGAAAGCTTTAATAGACAAATTGGCGACCACGCCCTAGCTGCAACACCTCAACTGGGGCAGTAACCATCATATTGAACTTGCCTCAAATGTGATAATGCTTCGAGATCCAAAGACAGCTACACTAACAGTGGAGCAAATTTACCTGTGCAGTCATCGTTTCCTGTGGGTACATAACCATCTGAAGTCTTATTTAATCAAAACAGGTAGTGGTAAAAGTCCTTCTCGTAATAATCTGCACAGGCTAGATCGCCACACACTGCAACACTTGACAAATCTCATCTTTTATAGTTTGTAAAAAATATTGTGATTCACGTATGTGATTTGCGTACCAAGTAGCATCATATTTCAATATCCTAGCCTGTATGATGTCCAGTCTAGTATCTGTTTGCGCAATTTACTCAGTAGATGCAGGAAAATTGTAATGACCAGTTGGATCCAAATATTAGCCAACATAATTTCAAATTTCCGTTTTCGAAGCTTCAAGTCAGTAGTTTGTTTACTGGAATCAAGATGTGAACCAAAACTGTCATGTTTTAACACAACATCTGTAAGTTCATGCCTAAGAGGTGTCATTTATTGCACCACTCCGTTAAATGCACTTCTTCCTGGAGCATTTGTGATTGTGTAAATAGCATCCAAGTAAAAATCTTTAAAATTTTGTACAGCTGAATCTATAACTTGATCGTATCTTGGATTTTTGTCAGGACCACCATCACAAATGAAAATAAATACAGGTTTTTACAAAACCTTCTCAAATTATCATTAACTTTTCAAAAGCTATTAATTCAGAATGTCTGTGTACATTTGTGGCATGAGTGTTAGCATTATAGGAAGAATGTTTCCCACTATGAATCACTATGAATGTAGGCCCAGAGAGTGTTACAGCTTCAAGTTTCCCTTCACCATCTTTCTTTATTGTAGTACCTACATAAATAGAGGGAATAAGTTATTATTTTTCAGCAAACACAAAATCATGATCCGGTAATTTTACACTATAGCCAAGGTGCATTAATATTGGTACATGTGTGTTTACTGTTGTAATATCTAATGGTACACGTCCTTTGTCATCCATAGATGGAAAGAATACTTCACCAGGGCCCAGAATTGAAGCTAAAGATTCAAGGTTTCTAATATTAGCTGAACAGAACTTGCCACCTTTATGCTGTACATGAAGCATAGAGTCTGGTTTACACAATTTAACGGGAACAGTTACCACATATTTTGTTCCTTCCTCTGTAATGACTTGTCTGAAAAGGAGTCCTAAATATGACACTGATCATGGAATAGTATAGCCTTGTTTACATAGTTTGGCTTTAAGCTTTCGAATATTGTGCAGCACCTTATAATTTCAGTGTGACATCAATCAGAAGCTGCACCGCCAAAAACTGCAATCTCCTTTATGACTTCAAGTAAACTGGATTGATTTACTTCTTCTCTAGGCCAACCAACAGTCATTTGAACTTTAAGAGGTGCTGCTAAGTTGGAACTACTTCCACAAATTTCTAGAATTTTTTGTTTTTTAGAATCATGACTTTTTTGTGATGTTCAGTTGTGCTGATCTTTCGCTTCAGTATGATGAATTTCTTTCCTTAATGCTGTCATTCTTTCTGTTGCTTCATCTGTCACCATACCAGCATTGCATGCTAACAGCAAGCTATTGAGCTCATTTTCTAGTACTGCAATATTATTCCCAGAACTGTTGTGACAAAGTGTTGATTTAGGCACTGTTTGAGGTAACTGGTTCTGCTTGGTTGCATACTAATATCTTTAGTGTCCTCTTGTATGTCCTGTTTAGTTTCTTCCTGCAATTAAAAGTAAGCATGTAAAATGTTGCATATGGGCATTTTATGCAGTACATATACTAAATCACCCTGAAGAATCCAGCTACACGTTAGTGAGAATTGCATTGAAATCGACCTTTCACCTTCCGAGATTACCTCCAACAGTCAGACAGGAAGATGCGGTTGTTAATAGTGAATAACAACTGAACATAACTGACTGGTATGTTAAGGTTTTCAGTTTGTCACAGAACACTAAATGTATGTTTAGTAGTGTAGAATGAAATGGAAAAATAATTTAAAACTCAAACTTACTTTTATGCCCATGGGTGTAACGTGCCAACAGGTGGTGCCCAAGATCGAACTTACGACAATGGATCCTACTTTACCAACATTGGTATGCCATTAATGTACAGCTTCCTAACGTGCAAAATACTTGGGTGAACCAATCGACCACTACAGCTTTAATTAGGTACAGTTTTGAATTTCACAGTCGATGTTATGAGTGCGAATCGCTGTCTGATTTTAGAAGACTCCTGTCTTAGTGGAGCACCTGGCGACTACTCGAAGTCTAACTCATACTGTAATTACACTCTCAAGGAACAAATTGAAGACAGATCAACCTTATATAATTACTACTGCGGTAACGTCAACCACTGACTACGCAGCCGGCTCGAATATCGAATAATGAAAGACAGCACCCTTACTTTACACAATGTCCTGATCAAACAATGACACGATTACACTACAAATAGACACATTCAAACAGTCTAATGACAGTGGTCACCAATATCAAGCAGTAATTACGAGATAGGCCAATTTAGATAACAACTTTCGTTATCTAAACTACTGGTCCTGGTCAAATCAAAACAACAAATCTCTTTGAATACAGTACCTATTTATATTATGTCAAGATAAATGTCACATCTAGCTAGCAATTGTTCTCCCACACAACGAAATTCTCACAACGCAGTACATTATCTTCCAATGATCTTTTCAATTCTGAGTCTAATACTGTATCTCCTATCTCTTCTGTCTTGACTCTTGTTTCTATTCCTATCATGTACTCCTTCCATTTATCTGTTCTCCCTCTGCATTTAACAGCAGAATTACGATTGCACTGTTAATATACCCACTTTTTTTATATAGTTTCAATGGAGGTTATTTTGATTTTTCTGTATGCTGAGTCAGTCCTTCTGACAGTCATTTCATTTTCAATTTCTTCACATTTTTCTTGCCGTCATTTCAACTTTGCTTCCCTACACTTCCTATTTATTTCATTTCTAAGTGACTTGTATTTCCAAGTATATCTCATCCTACTGTGATTCTTGAACAGAGTATTTGCTTTTCCTACATGATATTTATTGGAGAACTCAATTAGTCTTTCTCCTGTCTCATTCCTAACACCAAGCACATATTCTCCTGTAACCCTTTCTTATACGCCATCCTCCACAAACACACTACTGTCCCCCATGACTATTAAATTTTCATCTCTCTTTATGTACTGAATTACCTGTTCGATATCCTCGTATACTTTCTCTATCTCTTCATCTTCAGCTTTTGAAATTGGCATGTGTACCTGAACTGTTGTTGTTCATATTGGTTTGCTGTCAATTCTGATGAAGATGACCCTATCAATGAATTGTTCACAGTAACTCACTCTCTGTCCTACCTTCCTTTTCATAATGAATCCTATTCCTATTATAACATTTTCTACTTCTTTTGATATTACCCTGTACTCATCTGACCAGAAATCCTTGTCTTCTTTCCATTTGACTTCACTGACCCCCACTATATCTAGTTTGAGCCTTTGCATTTCCCTTTTCAGATTTTCTAGCTTCCCTTCCACATTCAAATTTCTGATGTTCCACACCCCAACTCATAGAACATTATTCTTTTGTTGGTTATTCAGTCTTTTTCTCATGGCCACTCCCCCTTGGTAATCCCTTCCCAGAGATCAAAATGGGGACTATCTGGAATCTCTTGCCAATGGAGAGATCATCATCATCATCATTATTACTCTTTTTCAATTACTGGCCACATATCCTGTGGATACACATTGTGTGTCTTTAATGCAGTGATTTCCATTGCCTTCGCATCCTTGTGTTGTTGATCATTGCTGATTCTTTCAATGCTATGGATAGTTTCCTGCCCCAAGGGCAAGAGAGTGCTTTCTGTCAGCTCCTCCACACTCTTGACAAGGCCATTGGTACAGCGGAATGAGGTTGACTTCTTTTGCTGGAAGTCTTTGGCCACCAAAGCTAATGATTTTTATTCAAAATTTAAGAGGTAGTGGAGTCTGAACCCAGGACCAAAGACATTTTGATTACTAATCAAAGTCGCTACCTCTAGACCACAGGTTCAGTCATGTGCCACAAGCAAAAAGTGATGGAGTCCAGAACGAAATTTGTCATTTAAACAACCATTATATTTTGGCATTTATCTGGTAATAAATATGCAACCAGTCGCTTTTTTATAATTTATTCAACCATGAACATGTTTTCGTGCCACTGGAGGCTCATCATCAGATGGAGGTGTTACAAGAACATTATGTTGCAGACCAAATGTAGCTAGATGCAGTACTGGTGAGTACACTTCCTTGTGGCATCCGCATCAGACTGCTTTTTATAACGTGCATTATTAAGTTATGTACACAAACAAACACAGATTACAATTGTAAAACAAAATGTAGCTAAATACTGTGTTTATTTGTGTACAGAGCTTAATAATGTATGTTATAAGAAGCAATTTGATGTGGATACCACAAGGCAGTGCACTCACCAGCACTACATCTGTAACACCTCCATCTGATGACAAGCCTGCAGTGGCTCGAAAACATGTTCATTGTTGAATAAATCATGAAAAAGTGACTGGTTGCATATTTATTACCAGATAAACAGCAATTTAAATCAGTCAGTTCATCATCCACAATGAATATACTGAAATTACCATTATATTTTTATTTGTCACATGTGTCTAAGAGTGACAGTGTGCCCACAGTACTAGAAGAAATCCATCCTCAATAACATACACATCAACTACCCTCAAACAACAGTAGATTTGAAAAATCACAGCCAACTGTTTTCAATCTCTTAAGAATGATAATAACCTATTTTGGCCCAAACAGTATCTTAGTAATGAATAAGATCCTATATTATACTCAGTACTTTACCTTAATTGAACACCAACTCAAAAAGTATCAATGGAACTCATGATGTTCACTGGTGAAGAAACATTTACAGTGACTTACCAAACATCATACCATCAA
Organism: Schistocerca americana; assembly: GCF_021461395.2. Classification (NCBI taxonomy): domain Eukaryota; kingdom Metazoa; phylum Arthropoda; class Insecta; order Orthoptera; family Acrididae; genus Schistocerca; species Schistocerca americana. The sequence continues at coordinate 694,418,593 of NC_060121.1, read as the reverse complement.
ACCTGACTACATCTCAAATAATAAAGACCTGTGGTCATATATTGGTTCTTGACTCTGATCAAAACAATACCATTAAAACACAAGTTTAAACATTTTGTAACTATTAAAATGACTAAATGAACAGTGCTGCCACCTTTTTTAACAATGATTTTGTTGTGTTCCACAGCTGTCAGGTTGCTGTTTGGCATCTAGCTGTAGCATGATATATGACCTTTGCTGCTTGAAGGGGTGCTGCCTAGAAACACTTGTGCACAGTCATATGCAGCTACAATTTCTCCACTCTTTCTCTCCCTTTACAACAGTTAGTACACAACAATTTACAAAACATATTAAATAACTCAAAGTAATCATTTTTATCTGTATATCCAGATGTAGATTATTCTCTAACTAATTGACAGTTTGCTACATGAAATTTAACTCATTTTGGCACATAACAGTGTGTTCGTGAGCCACATCAAATCCAGCGGCCTCAGAGTTATCCATCAAGGAACTCACACACCTGAATAGCAAAGTGCACTGGAGCTCCATCCTGCTGTAACCACACATGCTCCATGACTGTTATCTTCGAGCTGACATATTAACCACATTTGTAACATGCCCAAATAAGAATTTCTGTTCATGGACTCTTCAAAAAAATTTGGTCTGAACAGTTCGCAAGCTGACATTGTGGCCCATATCATAACATATGCCAAGTTCCTTTCCAACACTTGCATATAATAGGCTTTTCCTTAGACCATAAAACCTCATTTTTTGTGTGGACTGCAATATATTGCCCATTTATGAGAGAATACCACTTTTGAGTGAGACTTGCCATTTGAAAATTGTGCCAACAAAGCATGTCAGGGTGCAACTTGGTGCTGCATGTCATTGTCAAGTTACGGTAGTCATTCACAAGTGTCAGTTTAAATCCTTTCAATTTTCAGATCATTTTTAATGTGGTCTTATGTTGTTGACTGCAGTACTTGGATACTGCACAATTGAATAACCAGAGCAGCATATGTTTGCTCTGGACTTTTGCTATATACGTTATGTGACCAGTCTTTCAAATTGCTTGAAACAAAACTGTCTTCCAGTGAAGCACTCATTACAGTCTGCCCTGTCTGGGGATGTTCATGTGCCCACACACATGCCACTGATTGATCATCTACAGTGTAACTGTGTCTGCTCACATCAGCCGTGGCTTCACAACTGAAATAATCCGATAACGAAAAAAAAGCATTAAAATACTGACACTGTTACTTTTGGTCAGTTTCAAAGCAGGGAAACCAAGAAAACAACTATTTGTTTCCCAATTGTTTGCAGTCAGGAGGGCTATGGGGCCTTCTCAGACACACTGTACAATTGCATCTATGTCATAATCCAGGCTGTTCCAATGTTTGAGTATCCGTGCACAGATACATGCAGGAAAAGGTGGATAAGGTTGGGGAAACTGGTTATTTAGGAAAGACAGGTGCCATGAGCAAGGATGGTCAAACAGCTTATGTGGGGCAGTCAACACTGTTCATACAACATTGCTGGCTAGTGAGAGGATCATGGTCACACAAATACACAGTAACAAGATGAATGTAACTGAAACGCACATACCAACTTAAACTGACATTTTATACTGACATTTTATTATGTCTGTAGATCATGACATTTCTTTTTATTTGAAATTGGTGAAATGAAACTTCCTGACAGGTTAAAGCTGTGTGCCAGTGCGAGACTTGAACTTGGGACCTTTGCCTTTGTGGCCAAGTGCTCTGCCAACTGAGCTACCCAAGCATGACTCATGACCAATCCTCATGGCTTTGCTTTTGCAAGTACATTTTGTCCTACCTTCCAAACTTCACAGAAGTTCTCCTGCAAAACTTGCAGGACTAGCACTTCTGGAAGAAAGATTATTATGAAGATATGGCTTAGCCACAGCCTAGGGAATGTTTCCAGAATGAGATTTTGACTCTGCAGCTGGTTGAGCACTGATATGAAACCTCCTGGCAGATTAAAATGGTGTGCCAGACCAGGACTCGAACTTGGGGCCATTTCCTTTCACGGGCAAGTGCTCTACTGACTGAGCTACCTAAGCGTAACTTATGACCCATCCTCACAGAGTTGTAGAATAGAAATCTCATTCTCTAAATATCTCCCAGGCTGTGGCTAAGCCAAGTCTCCACAATATCCTTTCTTCCAGGATTTCTAGTCCTGCAAGGTTCACAGGAAAACTTCTGTGAAGTTTGGAAGGTAGGAGATGAGGTACTGGTGGAAGTAAAGCTGTGAGGATGGTTCATGTGTCATACTTGGGTAGCTCAGTTGGTAGAGCACTTGCCTACGAAAGGCAAAGGTCCTGAGTTTGAGTCTTGGTCCAGCTCACTGTGTTCAGTGCACATTCCACCGCAGAGTGAAAATCTTGTTTTGGAAGTGGTGAAATGTTTGGTCTCAGATGTTTCTAGACACAGAAATTCTTGTCACATGTTGTAGAGCTGAGACCATCTACAGTTTTTATCATCTTCATGACAGAAAAGAATTGACTCAAACATAAGACATGATGTCAATGAATGCCTCTGTATCTTGGGATGCTATTTTCCATGTTCATCATAATGAATTCACAACCAGCTTATGGAACAATAATACCTATCCTCGAACAGAGTGCAATTTTTTGATTGAGCTACATCTAATTGCATTTCTAAAGGTATAGTATTTGGTGAACTAAAAGTGGAGTGATTAATAATTTGAATTTGTTTTGTAGGCTACACAAATCCAGAAATATTGTCTCAAGACCCAGACACAGTTACGTGATATTTTGTTGTTAAACCATGAAACAAGTGTCTGGAGTTAAATACAGTAATGAAAACATTTGGAAACAATTCAATTTACTGTATCAAACTACCTCTTGTGCAGATGAATTGAGTCTGGCCTTGGCAGCCAGAGACTGTGTTTATGCGTGTGTGTTGCATTTGCATGTGTGTGTGTGTGTGTGTGTGTGTGTGTGTGTGTGTGTGTGTGTGTGTGTGTTGTCTAATTCCAATGAGGATCTGTTTGGCATAAAGCTTACTTGTTTGACAGTCTTTTTGTTGTGCCTATCTGGGACTCAGCATCCCTGCTGTAAGGTTAGTAGCAATCTCTCCTTTTCAGATTCAGATTCTTTATTCACCATTGACCACCTGAGGTGGAATAGACAATTTACATGGATATCATATAACATTTTCCTTGAATAGTACCTTAAAGCTAAATGAGCAGTGCCCATAGATGGTAACATACACCATAATATAAGATAAATAGATTCAGTGACATAACATAATGAAATCCTTAAAAATGAATATGTCAAAAACATTGCCTCTACTAAGCCACTGTACTTTATAAGAATGTGGCATGTCACCATATACTGCTTTCCCTTAAACCAACAATGATTGACACTGTGGTGCCTTACAAAATTCACATGCTGCATCAGAACATTCTTGACCTACCATATTGCTCATTATCTGCACAAAAGGTCTCCTGATGGACAAAACAGCAGAAATTTAATATGTCTTTTCCAGATTCACTCTCACTTTTTCTTTCATATGGGACAGAAAACCTTGTTGACTCTCAACCAGCCGTGGTGCATCAACTGTTACCACAGAACAGAGCCTGTCCCATTACAAACACATGCTTTCACTGGATTCAATCACCATCCCAAATATATCAACCAAGGGCTGTGTGGTTCATAGATATCACATCTAATAGCTCCTCTAAAACTTATATTCCTGAATCAACACTGTTCACAAATATTGTGATTTGCACATGGCCCATTACCACCTCATCAGGTGCTGTTTCAGTTGGGTTTCTAGAAGTGCACCCATATTGCTGATCTGATGAAAAACAACTTGGAGAGGCAAACTACTTAAAATTTCTTTACCTCCTATGGTATTAGAGCACTCTACAAAGACAAGCAGATGCAATTTGTACAGGGACTCTAAACTAAGAAGCATGTGACACTTGTTACAATAATGTGTGCTGTCTTTTGCCTTATAGATTGCTCACAGTGCCATATCAGTCAAATATTCCTGCTTGACAATGATCCAAAATTAGTTGTATAAAACGTGTCCAATAATCAGAATACATACATGTGGAGAATACATAGAAGAGCTGTGTATCAATGTCTTATGCCTAAAATTTCATTCACCATTCACTAAGGGATTGAGGTGCTTTCTCACATTACCATCCAGCCTATCATATTGCACCATATCAAAAGACAGGAAGTGATGCTGCATATTATACTTCTTGATTGTATACAGTATGTACTGGCACATAAGGCACCGAGGAATTGATCTTTTCCTCAAAAAAGAGTTGTTGTACCCAACAAAGTGAAAATAGCAATGGGCTACTTCTAGAAATCATTGTTACATCTGCTTCACTATGAAATGCAAGGCAGTTATAACTGAAATGTTAGGTGTGCTGAATAGTTATAGTTTTGTGCAGCCAACAGATCAGTGCGGAAGTGTTGAAACGGGCCCCTCATGGGTAGCCTACCTCCTGCACCTGCCAGGTGTGTGAGCTGTCAGTGGTTGTGGATATCTCTGTCCCTTGAGGCAGTGTTGGAAGAGCCTGTAATAATCACTAGCGTCAATGTGTAGTTTCATCTAGGAATTATTGTTTGAAAGTGCCGTGACCACTGAAGATAGCGGTATCTCATCACTCCAAGAAAACTTGGTACGTCCCTGCAGCAGTTATTGTAGTGGCTGACTCTTGCAACTGAAAACCTTTCTGAAGTGTCTGTAGTAGGAACACATTCCAAGGCAGCTTTTCAAACCAAAAATGTACCAAGGAGTAGCAACATCTTTTATGCCTTGTATAGGTTCTATCATATTCAGATTCAGTGTTAGACACAGCACCAAAAGACTGTATGTGTGACTGTCAACTTCTGCTGACATTGGGTTTTATTCTTTACTTGTGCTTTGGCTGGTTGCCACCAAATGGGGTAATAGTAGGTGACACCATCAACCTACTTGTATTTAGCAACACAAATCCCTTTAGCCATTTCATTGAATTGTGACCACCATTTCCCAAAAACACTGCCTCAATGTCTGATGTTTTTGTATCTGTTGGTACCTTAACAACATGGGTCAGAGGAGGACCCTACTGCTTGTACTTAGGTTCCTGAGATGAGAGCTTTTGCATATTGTTATTGGAGCCACAGCAATGTTTGAGTGTCTGCTACACTGCAACCACCAGTGCAGAGCAGGTGGCAGCATCAATCTAGAAACTTTATTTCAGTTTCATGAATAACTGTGGATTGTATATTATGCTCACCCATGGTGACTTATAGGCTGTAAAATATTATATAGGATTTGACCTGGTCTCCTAGAGCACTCATTATGTGAAACGCAGATTGCTTTATGTATTCATGAGATTCAATAAGTGTTAGGTAGTGCAGCTCAAGTTGATACTAGGTTCATAAGTACAGAAAGCATAGTAAAAAAAAATCCCAAGCATATGGAATATTAAAATAGTCATTCAATATAAGGTGATAGGGCTTCTTTTGTTCACAATATGTAGAAAAAATCTCTGGATAATGTCAGTACCTGTTCAAGACTGTTCACAGTTGTATACAGGTTGTTTCAGAAGTGATGGTCAATTTTCAGGGCCATGAAAGGGATGATCATTCGAAACAAAAATGTCAAGTAAACATGGGCTCTAAAATGCATACATTAAGAGCTATGAGCAATTCTTGATCTTTGATACTATGAAACAAATCTCTTCTACTGCAAGCTCTTTGCATTCCATATTTTGGGAAGTGGTGGTATGGACTAAAACAAGAAAAAAAGTCCAGTAAACATCTGCTCTAAATTGCATACCTTAAAAGTTATGAGCACTTGTTCATTAGAAGCGCTGTATTTCAGAGTATTGACTGTGCAAATGACACTCAGTTTCTGGAGCCAGTGACAACCTTAAAGTATTTAGCAGCGTCTGTCCAGAGTAATTTAATGTGGATATAACAGCCATAGGAAGACAGATGCTAGACTCAGATTTATTGGAAGAATCCTAATAAAAGATAAAAAAGACAGAAAAGACTCATAATTCTTGGTACTGATTTAGATGACAACTGGAACACACCACTAAGAAATCTAAGTATTATTTGAGCTCCAGTGATTCTAATGATTGACATCTGATATGTGATGAATTAGAGAGGTGTACAAAATTGTCCAATCTATAGTGTATTTCTAAGGTAGGGGACATTTTGCTCTAGTGGAAAATGCACAAACAGTCCTTGTTCCATCTTGGAGCTGTGACATACACTGTTCTGTTTGTTCCAGCTTCCTATATTGCCAGTGAATAAAACTACAAGCTTGTAATACTATTGTATGTAATTCTCAGGCCAACTGCCTTGCCACAGTGGGAACAGTGGTTCCCATTGTACCACTGAAGTTAAGTGTTGTCGGACATTGCTAGCACTTGGATGGGTCACCGTCTGGGTCTGCCGAGTGCTGTTGGCAAGCAGGGTGCACTGACCCCTTGTGAGGTCAATTGGGGAACTACTAGATTGAGAAGTAGTGACACCGGTCACGAAAACTCAGAATGGCGTGCTGACCACATGGCCCTCTGTACCCACATCTGGTGATGCCTATGGGTTGAGGATGACATGGTGGCTGGTTGGTGCCATTGGGCCTTCAAGGCCTGTTCAGACAGTTTTCGTTTTTTTTTTGTAGTTCTCAGATGGAAGATCCATCATGGTGACTGTCACGATATATCGGGACGGGTGGTAATCCTAGTTTTTCCAATCCTTACTCTGTGAAGGCATGGGCTCCACATTAGTGGCAGTGAACATTGCGCCAGATCTCATCGCATTTAAAAAAAAAATTAGTATCTGGAAAGATTCCTTCACTTCACATCATCTAGCATGGTTGAATGCAATGACAGTAGATGACCTGCCACTATATGTTGATAGTTTTCAGAAATCATTCAGAAATACTAACCAGGTTGGATTAATAGAAGAGTAGAGATCCAATGAAGAGTGGGGCATTTCATCAAGGAATCAATTTGTAAGTGAGAGATCATTTGGAGATGGTCAACAAATTCCAGTGGCAGATGCTACCTGAGAGGTGTGGTGCATCACTAAGAGGTTTACAATTGAAATTCTGAGCAAGTACGTTCCAAGAAGAGAGGTTCAACATATTACTTCCTCTCATACATTTCTCACAAAATGACCACAGCTGGAAAATCTGAGAAGTTGGCACTGATACAGGGATTTACTGACAGTCATTCTTCCCATGTGCCATTTGTGAATGTAACAGGGGAAGAGGAATGTAACAGGGAAAGAGGGAACAGAGAGTGGAACTAGAAGTCAGTACTGTAAGGTGGCTTGTGCAGTGTAGATGTAGATTGGTACTGTGGGTGAGGACATTACAGTCTGTTTGCAAAAACAGTGCAGTGCATCGGAAATCACAGAAAGTTTGTCCAAAATCAGAATAATGTGAACAAGTTTTATTTTATTTGGCTTGCAAATGCACCCTCATCACCATGTACAACTTTTACTTTACGTTATTCGTGTGTAGAACAACCTTTCCACTATTATCGCTAATACCAAGGTTAATGAATTTGAATGCGAATGTAGTATTATTATTGCTGTTAATTATACCAGTGCTAGTGTAATTTGTAGCTAAGCATGCTGCAAGTAATTAATATAGTTAATGGCATAATTTATGTGGTGTATTATCAATGATAATTAAAAGTCATGTACAACTACGTTATACACTCATTACTACTACTACTACTACTACTTAAAGATACAAGGGGTAATCATAAAGTTTTAATCATCATATCAACAAAATAAAATTATATAATGATTTTTGGTACATCTCTTTGGCTCTGGTACTCATGGAAATTTGTGTTCTACAATATTGCAGAATGCCACTAGAGCAGCCAAAACAAAATGGCACAACTCATCTTCACTTCATCAGTGAGCTGTGTCATTTTCTTTTGGCTTCTTGTCTTATGTTACAGTAAAGTGATGTGAGAATCTAAATGTGCACCAGGACAGGATATGTACCTACAAATGAACAAAAAATTTATTATGTAACTTTATTTTTTCTAGGTGATAATTAAAACTGTGTTTCTACCTATTACATTATATTAAATTTTTGGGGTTATCTACATGAAATCAGTTTACTGATTCCATGTCATCTTTTATTTGGTGTTGTGATCTATTGTATGTTGTGTTTTCAAAGGAATATCATAACATATAATGATGCATTGATATTATAATATATATAGTTTTTGATAGTTTTTCTGGTTTAGGATTGCCAACAGTTTTTGTTGCATGATACTACTTAAAAATTCCTTCTGAAAACCAATTTTTGTTGTGTGTAGGTTTGAGAGCACATTTTTAAGTTAGTATTCAGATGAATTACTTCACATAGCATGTTGTTTTGTGTATACTAAACACATTTGACATGAATGGTAGCATGTAAATTGTATTTTTTTTTAATTTTTGTAGAAATATAAACTTTTTACCCACATCTTCTAGGCTTCAACCAAATCATTAAGAAGTCTGCTCTTCCCAAATTAAGAACTTCTTCAAGTGCCAAGAGTAAATTTGCATGTTGTGGTAACAGGTGAGCTTAGTGTATCAGTCATGCCTCTTTATTCTGTCAGTCATAGTGAAATACCAGTGACTCTCCAACAGATCCATTAACCTCAACCATGCCGGAACCTAATGACAAGTGATACACATTCAGTAGCCTTCAGGAAGAAAGCCTTCATGTTAAAAATATATGTGTCTGCATTTATTTTCTATAAATGCCCCAGAGCAACGCTGTGTGAGGGTCCTCTTCCAGTGACAAACAAAATGCGTGCTAGTTTTGCAGAATCTAGATAGGTTTTCTATGGCTAGCATTTGAGCTCTGTGGTCATTCACATGTCTGGTCTTGAGACATGGATGAATGAATGAGATGTAGCCAGGAAGTTTGGTGGGAATGCAGAATGTGGAACATATGTTGTCAGTTTTTTGAGCATGTTTGCTTTTACTGTAAGTTGTAGGTTTTACTGTAAGTTGTAGATTCTCAGAGCATCCATGGTGGTGAGTGGTTGTCTCCTTGTGAGATCAGATGACTCATTCAGGTTTACTGAATTAACAGAAAATTACCTATTGCATAGAGAATGGAGTTTCCCACTTCCAGGATCCATGTGGTATCCAACAAGAAGAGCACTGTCCACCATAATAAAATCTTCTAAGATTTGTGTTTCCATCTATTCTGTAATGATGGAGTCTCAAAAGTTGGACAATTTCTGTTTTAATGTAGTTCTTCAAATATGATGTAGAAATGCAATGTTCTGACTAGTTTGAAGGAGGTGAATATGATACTGGTACCCCATAACTCACTCCAGCTTGATGTTGTTTGCCCTACATAAGACTTGCCAGCTTTCCATAAAAATCATGTACATTCTTGACCTGCATAGCTTTAGGCCTTCCCAAATTGATATGAGAAGTGTCGAGGTTTTACCTAAAGGACATATGTCAGAGAAACGGGTATAGACCAAATAGACAAGTCTCTGTGCTGTTATGAATGTGTCTATGTATAGCATCCCAGTGAGTGAATGGGCAGCTTTCCTCATCTTTGGTTATTGGACCACTTAGAACCTAAGACTATGGTACAGTCTTTTTCTAATTTTCCTCCGAGAATTCCTTCATGCATTGGCTGATGGCCTGCCTCAGTTCATTAGATGTCAGTCTCATAAGTTGTAGTTTTTGTTGTTGGATAGGATATTTTGCATGTAAAATTTTTCCTGTCCTGTGTGGTGTCTTCTGTGATGTTAAGTCCTATCAAATCCCTTCTTGTATATTCCAGCCAACCTGTGGAGTTTTTTAATTTGGAAATGAAACTGAAAAATTTCTTGATTAGCCTATTGCCATTAATTCTGTGAGTATGACACTAAAACTATATAATCCTCCTTATTGAGTCTGTGAGTGTTTCTAAATTTCTGTATAAATTTTTATTTCTTGGCTTTGTCCTTTTCTTATCTTAAAATGTTTCTGAGTAGTCTCCTTTCTTTCTTTTTCACTTCTGCTTGTTCACCTTTCTTATTCAATGTAAGGCATTCAGATCTGTGTAGTGATTCCATTTTAATTACAGTTGCATGGTATCTAATTTTTGCATGAAACTGATCTTTTATGATGTTTGAATGCATGGTTTCATGGTGATATGCACTAATAAATTTCTCTTGAGCTTCCAGCTGTTTCAAGTTGTTTAAAGTCCATAAGCTTTCGGTCAAGTACTCCTTGGTTATTGTTAAGTGGTGACTGTCTTTTGGTTGCTGTACTGTCCTTAGATAGCTTTTATACCTTCTATTATATTGATTTTCAATGGGTTTATATGCTAATTCCATTTTATTTAATCTTTCTTTACTTGTGGTGTTATCTGATATGTTTGATTGTATCAGTACACCTGAGTAGTTGAACTTATTAACTCTCTTGATGTTTCTGTGTTGTATTATTATATTTTTCTCTGCTGTGCTTATGTTCAATGTATTCCATTTTCTTGTATGATATTTGTAAACCAGTTTTAGCTGCAATTTTGTGAATTTTCTCTGTCATTATCTTTGCATCTGTTTTGTTCTTGTGAAATTATTGCATATCATCAGCAAAAGTGAGACATTTCACCTTAAATCTTCCTCTTGCTTGTCACAGATGGATTCCTTCAATGTTTTTCTCTTGTACTTCTTTATCCTAATCCCTCACGATCTTGTCTAATACCAAATTGAAGAGAACTGGTGAGAGCCCATCACCCTGCTGAACTCCTGTGTTAATTCTGAATGGGTCAAAAACTTCTCCTAGGAATTTAGCTTTTTAAGTTGTATTTTTTTTTTTACTAATTGTCTTGTGGTTTTGTTGATACCTACTTCTTATAGTGTTAGGAACTGTCTGTCTATGAAATAATAGGCTTTCTTGATGTTAATGAAGATAATGATGTGTTAAGGTTCCGTATCATTCTGATACTGAGGATTGTTTTCAAATTAAAAATTTGCTGTTGACGTGATCTGCATTTTCTGAATCCCACTTGGTACACACCAACTGTACGTTCTGCTTTGTCTTGTATCTTATTCAGTAGTGCTTTAGATATAACTTGTGACTGGAATTAAAGATATGTCCCGGTAATTGTTGGTGTCTGTCGTGTCTCCCTTCTTATGAGGTGGATGGATTATGGCTTGTTTCCAATCATCCAGTATTCTTTCTTTCTCCTAGTGATTTTTAATAACCCACAAGTGGGTTCAGCTGCCTGCTTCTCTTTCAGTTTCCATATATCAGCTAATAATCTTTCTTCTGCTGACACACTGTTGTTTTTCATCTGATCAATGTATTTTTCACTTTGATGCTGTAATGGTGGTTCTGAAGATGGGTTTCGCTTTTGGAATTGTCTCAAAATTAGTCATCTTATTGGTTCCCTGTAGCTTAGAAGATTCTTGAATATTTTGCTAGTAGCTCACAGTTGTCTTTGTTGTTGGCAATCAGTTTGCCTGTTGAATCTTCGAAGTGAAGGCTCATCAGCATGTAGCCTATTATTTCTTCTTTGGAAACTCTATAGAAGTATCTAGTATTGTTCTGTCTGAAATTTGAATCCAATTCCTCTAAACCTTTTTTTAGTTTCACTGTTCTAATAATTTTTGATGTCTGCTTTCTGATATCAGTGAATGTGTTCTAATCTCTTTCTTTTTTGCAGGAGTTCCATTTTTTCCCAGGCTGTTAGTCTATGCTCTATCACTTAGTTACTTATCTTGTCCTCCCATCTATGTTTTCTTCTTCATGGCTGTTGTTCTAGTTCTTTTACTGTTTCTGTCATTGCTGCTCTAATCTCATCCCAGTTCCCATCTCCTCTGTGTGATGCTTTGTGACAAATTCATTCCTGTTGCTAGATGAAAATGTTGTTTAGATTCTATGAACTTGTTAAATTTTGGGGTTTGGTCTTTTAGGTTGAAATTTGACTTCAATTTCTATTAAAAAGTGGTATGTGTCTGTGCTTAACCCTCTTGTGATCCACATGTTCATGACTTCTCTATGTTTTTGTTTGCTTTTTGCCACATGATCAAACTGATACAAGCCTAAATGTGTATTAAGAGAAGACCAGTTCTTCTTTCGTCTTAGTAATTTTCTGCAAAAAGTTGACTGCAGTTTTAAGTTGAATTGTTTGCAGACATTGATGAGGCTTTCTCTGTATTCTTACTGGTACCTTTGTGTGCAGTAAAATTTCCTACTATTTCCTTAAGTTTCTCTTCTCTGCCAGCCTGTGTGTTGAAGTCCCCTATGGTTAGCTTTGTGTAGTGCTTTGGTATTTTGGACTCTCTAGCATTTCCAAAAATTGCTCAATGTTTTCTGGGTTTTCTCTGTTGTCATTGTTGATAGGCGCCTGTGAATTTATAATGGTATTGCCATTGTTTGCTGATCTAAATGAGAGAAGTTATGTTCGCTCTGATGAAGATGCAAAATTTGATATTATTCTATTAGATTCCATTTGACCATGAAAGCTGTTTCAAGCATAGTGACTTTCTGTTTGTTTTTTATGGCTGGTTCCAGTTGTAAATTCCTGTAGCCCACGGATTCAAATGCATTCTCATCTCCGTATCTTACTTCCTGAAGTGCTAGTATGAGGGTGATGTGTCTGCTTAACACATCCATAAGTTGTTTCAAGTTTCCCATTCTGTGGTAAAGTATTGATGTTCATTGTTCATAGCATATGTTCTTTCTTGGGCCTTATGCAGCAGTTTCTGTGAAGCTCTGATTCTTTCTTACATGATATTATAGCCTCTCCAGAATCCAATGGTCTAGTTGAATCTCTGTTTCCAGTGATGAAGGATTGTTAATTTCCTGGAGTATTTTTCCATTCAGTGTTTACCATTTTGTGTTGGTTGAAAGTAAATTAGGAAGGGTGTTACATCTGTGATCAAATTGCCAGATGGGTTTTAAGAGGCCATCCTATATGGAAACATATGCCTTTAGTAGCTGACCAATTTGGTAACAGGTACTACTGATCCTTGCAGCTGCCACGAATATGTAGACAGATGCTGATGACATTGCTGCTTGTTCTAAGTCAGGCGTGATGTGGATTTTTTTGTTTTACTCAGTGGTTTGCCTTTTCTGCTAGATCTGCTGTACTGAGATCCATCCTCTCCACCTTTACTACCACTGAGGTGTCACTGTCAGTTGAAAATGACTCATCCACCATCATTGCTGTTGAGATTTAATATCTTCATCCGCCTCAGAAGCCACTGATATTTCTCACCTCCTCTCCCATGGTGGTGATAATTAGCTTCCACTTTCCTCTTGCTAAGTGGCCAGCTGTTAGAAATAGGCTATCCCAAATTGGTCATTTGGGCCAGTGGATACACTGAGCTGCTGCGCCACATCAGTGCTTAGTTGGGGAGGGAAATAATGTGTGTAATTGTCAGGATCATATCACTCATATGACAGGAGTGTTGTGTAGCAGCTGACTTCTGCTAATCTTCACTACAGTAATGTGGCCTGTGTAAATAAAGTGCTGTAAACAATTTTCTTTTGCTCATGCTTGCCTACAATAATCAAGGAATTTTATCATATGTACATTTACATGTGTATTAAAAGTTTTATGAACTTCCAGCTTGCTGAACAAATTGCAGGGTAGCAACTTATGTTAATCAGTGCAATGGAAAAACATCAAATTTCCAAATTTCACTTCTGTTTACTTGATGACTAATTTCAGGTGGGATCTATTTTCAAATCATCTGGATTATTTGAAAATAGGACCCAACCCTAAACTAGTGATCAAGTAAATAAAAGTGAAATTTGTGACTGTCACTACTTTTCTGACATATGAAAAGTTTTGTATTAAATTATAAGTGAATATATGTTTAAAATTTTGATTTACTTAACACCCTTGAAGACCATTCCTGTAGAAGAAGCATTAGCATGTCATTTCCTCTGTGTATGTAATATTTTTTTCCTCTCAGTTGTAATGGATCTGGGAGATGTTATTTTTTTTACCGTATTTGTCGATACCGAATTGTAAATGTTTTCTTATATTTTTTGTCAGAATTTATTATAATTTGTCTTATTATATGTTAATTTACTTCTGTTTTTGAGAGTGAAAGCATATTGATTACTATTAGAAAATGTATCGAAGAATAGCAAAGAGACTGAGTACAAGTGGAAGCTTGTGTGTTGTGTAAAATATCTTTGACGTTGGAGTCGTCTTTGACTATAGTCAGTCGGCAGCTAACTCTTGGTGTGTGTTGACGGAAGTACAATGTGAAGGTTGCCGTCATAAATAATTTTGAATTATGTTACTATTTTTTTTGTATAAACTATAAAAAGAAACTACATTTGAAGAAATGGTATTTGAAACACCAAAATGAGGCAAACACGTTGAACCATGTCATTTCTGCAGCCGACAAAGATGCATTGTGGAATCATACTTAGACAACTGAAGCCAAGACTAATATCGCCTTGCAAACGTCTAACGGAAAAGGTACTGTCACGAAATATGGCAAATTTAAGTAAATAAAAAATAGTGACCATATTTTCAACTTGTGTCTTAGCCGGGATGCCATATTTCACAGTGCAGCTCAGTGAATCTATAGCCACATATGGTCCTCCTGAGAAATAGCTCGTAATCAGGTATGGCCCACCAACCAACATCAGCTGACCATTTGACCTCATGTTAGAGCTTGCTATGGACCGTGTTAATGATAGGAGAAACTGACAAGATCCTCTATTGGTTTGTGGCAATATGGTACCAACCACCAACCTTTACTACCAGCATAGTTCCCACTAAACATATGAAGTCAGTTGACAACATGGCTTACATCTGTTGGCAGACATCAGTCTATTCATCCATGAACTCCCCACAACCACCACAATTCCTAGGTATATCTATTGGTAAATATTAAATGTGGGCCTAGCTCTTGCAAATCAAGAGCACTATTGAATAGAATTGGAAGAGTAGCTGCTACTCATTTCCATACAGAAACACATGATAAAGTAAACAAAGTGCAATGCATAAGTTCAGTAATGACTGCTGATGACTTACTGCCTGCTGCTAGAGAATTTATGCATTATTAAGTGCTGCTTCAATAATTTCTTGCTCAAATTGTATGAGGTGATGTGGTGAATACAACAGTGTTCCACTAAGCAACGAAGTCAAATATACCTGAGCCTAACTCTTACAAAACTAAAACAAGGAAAGTAATTAAAATCACTATGAAACATAGTTCACAAACTTTCTGTTGCTTCACTTCCTCATAGAAACAGGTAATGAAATAAACCAAGCACAATGTGCAATCAAATATTGTCTTTACTGTGTCACTGTTGGGCACTTGGTGAACTCAAGAACGATCTACTGGAAACTTCATTGTGTAAAGCCTTGAACATGCAAGCATGTTTGTTGGTTGACATTTTGGAGGACAGTGCGTCCATCTATTCCAAAACATCTATAGCAATATATTATGGTGAAGGTATCCTGGAATCAAAAAAAGCAAGGTGATATGTTGGGAAATGGTGATTTTTTTCATCAACAATAATACTTATTTCTGTATGATGGCTACAGTATGATGACTCATTATTGTTCTTGGCTGAGAAAAATTTAATCATCTAAACTGCAGCTGAAATGCCAGTCCTTACCATTTCCAGTTATTTTACTCTTCTGAAATCTTTTCTTGCTGGCGGAAGGGGCAGGACAGTGATGCAGTCAAACATGCTATGACAACTTGGCTGCCATTACATACAGTGTTGTTCTTTAATAAAGTAGTGTGAAATATGGCTTCTTGTTATGACAAGTGTGTCAGCATGGATGGCAATTATATTAAAACTGTAGTAACCCGACTGTTACTAAACCTTTCGTCCACAGTGGCTGTAAATTGGGCCAGTATGGAAAACGTAGCGCAAATTGACATTCAAATGGTGCACGCACATCCAACATGAGGCAGCTGCCAGGACCGACACAGTCACTGACTACCATCATCGGGCCCACCATGCCGTGCAGCACTACAACAGTGGCACTCGACATGGGTAGCATCTTCATAAGGGCATGGAAGGGCTTCTTTCATTGTATTCTTGTTGGGATCACTCTGTGATCCAGTAAATTGTATCTTTTTTACAGCTCTGTATATCCTTCTGGTCCTAGTTAGAACACAAGTGAGGGTTGAATTTTAGCATGTTTCAGATTCTGTGGTTTTTCTGTCCTTGGCTCTTCCGTGGTGGGTTTACTCCAGTCTCGTCTGCACAACAGCAAATTTATATGGTTGTATTGGAACGGTTCTTGGCTATGTTGACCTGACCTCAGCTACCAGGTGTTCACCTGCTGCCCCCCACCCATCTCCCTCCCCTCTCTCACCGTATGATGAAACCATGGAGACTAGGATGCTTATGAGAAGCAGCTTCGCCAACATTTTGTGGCATCCCTGGTGGTCTGCAAAGCTCTTTCCTTATCATGGATAACCCCTTGTATATATCTCTTACTTTATCAGTTAGTTCCTCTGCAAGAACCAACTTCACTTGGTTTTGACAATATGTGACATTTGCTATCACCACAAGCATACTCATGTGGTCGCTGTCTGTGTTGATTCTGCCAGTGTTGCAAACAGCTGCAGCTCTCATATCAAGCTTGGGTAGCCTCAGTTGTAAGTGTCTGTTCATTATGGCTACATCTCAGGAGTCTTGTGCATACATTGTATTCAGAAGCACAATCATTCTTTCGGCCCCCTATGTTACTAGAGGTTTTGAATATTGCACAGTTGTTTGAGGTTTACCATGCCACGGGCCACAAGTTACGTGCTTGGCATGATGTCAGTGTGTTGACAGTGTGCAGTTCCACTGCATGGAGCTTAGTGTGCTAGGGGAAGAGGAGGTAGCTGCAGCACAAACAAGCCAACCAGGCCAATGTGCACAAACATGTTATCAGCAGCAGGAACAGTGAACACTAATTGGAAATTTGTTTGAGTTAGATAGCTCTGCTGCTTTTGGTTTTTCTATTGGGGATGTGTTGCATCTGGTGTCAAAGCAAGTGCCTCACCAAGAATTTGAGTCCTTGTGTTCTTAGTTTTCACTTCTGTTGCCCCAGGGTTAGACTGTGCAAACAATTTCATGACCCACATATTCATCAATCCCTCCACGTGCCCTCACTTTTTTCAGGCACGCCCAATGGTAGTAGTGTGTCATGACCAGGTTAAGACAGGAATGTATTGCTTAATGTCATTGGGGGTGGTTAGAGCAATTTCTTCAAGTGAATGGGCTATACTCTTAGTGTCTGTAAAGAAGCCACCTGGTCAGCTTTGTCTCTGTCACAACTTCAACATCACTATTAATGCACAGGCTGCAATAGACACTTGCCGCCTCTTCCAAAATACTGCTAATGCACCACATGTTTTGGTTGGACATTGATTGGGAGGTGGAGCACCTTGCTGCTGTCTGCTGCAAGTGTTGGTATCACAAAGCAGTACCATGCACTATTTTCTCGACACGGCTCACCCATGAACAGACTGGGGAGAGAGTCCACATTGACTTTGCTTGTCCCTTTTTAGACACTTTCAGGTTTATTGGCATCTGATGCTTTCTCTCATTTACCTTATGATGTTCACTGTGCATCTGTGACAGCAGACATGACTGTCAAGGTTCTGTCTAAGATATTCTCCACAGATCGCTTGTGCTGCATCTGGGTTTTGGATAATGGTCCTCATTTCATGGTGCAGTCCTTCAAGAACTTTTGCACACACAGTGATAGATTCCCACCAAGCTTCTGCACAGCTGTCAGCTGCAGATGCTGGTTAACCTCTTGCTCCGGGTAGGCATACCCCAGTGGTGCTGATTTTGCCGACACTTTTGCGTGGCACCCCAGTCTGGACCAGAGCATTTGGATGGCACCTCACTGGATTCTGGCCATCATCTGGAGCTAGTATGGTCATGGTTGACTCTGAAGAATGATTCGTAGCACACAACTGGAACTGGTTGCATCTTGGAGTGAGTGCTGCCCCCCCCCCCTTTCGGCTGCGTACCTGACACCCTGTTCTTCATTGGCACTGCACTGGCTGCTCCAGGGGTCAAGCAGGCCTGGTCGTACGTGCTCTGGCAATTGGGATTCTTGTCAGCACAAGTGGTGGGTCTCCTTTCTGCTTGCTGCCTCTTCTTCCGAGGCATTAGCCACCCTTTCCTCCATCCCCCTCACACTTCCTTTCTTTCCTTGCCACCCCAGCCAACACAAGCCTCTCATGCCAGTTGAGCTACAGCATTGGTACACTATAGTTGGAGAGACCCACTGGTTACTACACCTACCAGCCACAGCAGTTGTAAGTTGTGCCACTGCAGCAATCGTAGTGCACATTGTCATTCAAATGGTGTGCACACAACTAACCAAGGGAGCTTCCAGGGGCAGTCTGGTCACCAGCTGCCATCACCAGCTCAACTGTGCATGCACAGCACTACAGCAGTGACACCTGACATTGATAGTGTCTTTTTAAAGGCATGTAAGACCTTCAGGCCCCCAGTTGTTAAAGTGCTCAATATGTGTGGACTACTTTCATTGCATTCCTGTTGGTGTCACTCTGTGACCTAATAAATTGTACGTCTTTTACAGCCATGTGTTTCCTCATGTTCCAACTTAGAACAGAAGTATAGTCTGTAGCCTGTGTTTCAGTTTACATGAATTGTTTTGTTCTGTTGTTGTCATTGGCTATTGAAATATACTTTCTAGATATTCCTTGTTCTTTAAGTCACTTGTACATCATGGCAGAAGAAGGCATGGTGAGACATTGGACTAGTTTGGACATGAGCCAAAACTATCTCTCTACTGAATGAGTTACTGTGTAATTCACAGAATGTGGACAAAAGGCTTAGAGAGTAGAATTCTGTAAAATAAACCCAAAACAAAAGATTTCTGTTGATACATTCAAACAAATCAGCCATAACATGAAAAGTTTTAAATTACTGTAAGGATCCCCCATGCTAAGGAGAAAGGCTTCCAACCTAGGTCAGGAAATGTGCATTTTATCACTCAGATTTTTCAGTTCTGTTGGAAGCTTAATGAAAATATAGTATCCAATAAATAACACTGTTGTTTCTGTAACATCTAAATGAAG